>NC_091442.1:57642883-58242883 GCF_964237555.1 Oryctolagus cuniculus
CACACACACTGTGGATGGCCAAGTGCTGTTTTGTTTTTCTGCCATTTGAGTTCTGAGGAGGCTTTTGCCCAGGCTGCTCTGCTGTGTTTTTTTTTTTTTTCCTTTTTTTTGACAGGCAGAGTGGACAGTGAGAGAGAGACAGAGAGAAAGGTCTCTTTCATTGGTTCACCCTCCAATGGCCGCTGCAGCTGGCGCACCATGCTGATCTGAAACCAGGAGCCAGGTGCTTCTCCTGGTCTCCCATGCGGGTGCAGGACCCAAGCACTTGGGCCATCCTCCACTGCACTCCCTGGCCACAGCAGAGAGCTGGCCTGGAAGAGGGGCAGCCGGGACAGAATCTGGCGCCTGGACCGGGACTAGAACCCAGGGTGCCGGCGCCGCAGGTGGAGGATTAGCCTACTGAGCCACGGCACCAACCTCTGCTATGTTTTAAACTGTGGGTCTCATGTGGCATATCACAATTCATGTCAATATGTGTGGCAGGATTTATTTTAGACCTGTGAATGTAGTCTTTTTTTTTTTAAAGATTTAATTATTTCTTTTAAAGACAGAGTTATACAGAGAGAGAGAGGAGAGGCAGAGAGAGAGAGAGAGAGAGAGAGAGAGAGAGAAGTCTTCTATCCTCTGGTTCACTCCCCAGATGGCTGCAATAGCCAGAGTTGAGCTGATTCGAAGCCAGGAGCAAGGAGCTTCCTTCAGCTCTCCCATGTGGGTGCAGAGCCCAAGGACTTGGGCCATCTTCTGCTGCTTTCCGAGGCCATAACAGACAGCTGGATTGGAAGAAGAGCAGCCGGGACTAGAACCGGGATGTCAGCACTCCAGGCCAGGGCATTAACATGCTGTGCCACATCACTGGCCCTGTGAATGTAGTCTTAAAAATTATTTATTTTTACTGTATTTGAAAGGCAGAGTCTTCACTGTAACTTCTAATGGTAAAAAAAAAAAAAACAACACAACTTTTGGCCTCCACAAAATGCTGTCCTACGTTCTTGTGTGTTTTAGGAAATGGTTAATATGAGGACCCTTTCATTGCAAAATGTTGGTTTAGCTTACGCTCGTGTTCTGGGGTGCATGGATTTTTCATCTTGGAGCAGAGTTGATCTCCCCAGAGTAGCTGCCTGCAGGAATTCCAACCACTGATGCCTTTGGCTGCTCTGAGTTGAATGGTGTGTGCACCTGCTGTTCCTCTGCAGGTAGGAGACGAGGAGGCCTTGTGCTGTAACCTTCGGTGGAACACAGTCGGGACCATCTTTCCCAACTGCTGTGGCAGGTTGATTTGCATGGGCTACCCCAGCCCTGAAGGAGGCTTGCTAAGTCTCTGATCTGGAACAAGTCGTGGGCACGCACTCACTGTTCTGCTGTTGAGCCTGTGGGGCTAGGATGTGGTCGCCTTTCTTCTCACCTGAGTCCTACCTTCTCTCCATACCTTCTATTCTAAACAAGCCTATGACAACTCATATCTAAAAACTATCTGTAGCAACAGCAAAACCCAACTGTTCTTTTCTCCTAGGAGACTACTCGGTTATTATGAGGGAGCTCAGAAAACAAATGTTATGGTTGCACTTTGGAAACTTACAGTGACAATATGGTCCAGTGCAATTAACAACATAATGTGGAATACAAGCAAACGGGAAAAGTGTAAAAGATACTAAGTACCCAGTCTATAGCTAATTTGTTCCTGGTGGACACTGTGTTTCTATTACTGCCTGATTAGTCGTTCAATCAATTAAGCAAAACTAACTTGGCTAATAACTTCCTTCCTGGAGATAAATGATCAGAAAGTAAACTATAGCAAGTGATCCAATGAAAACATTTGACACCTGGATAGTCATGTAATAGACTGTTATTTATTCTTGTGACAATCTTTCTTTATGTAATGACCTTGGCCAAATATCATCGGATTGCTAATGTTACATAAGCACAGGATCTATAGTTTGATGATCATGCATTTTGGAAATAACTACGCAACCAGTGCACAACTCTGGAGTATGAAATGCAGACACTTCACATGTTCAACATCTTCCTCCTGAGAGGAAGCCAGGCACCTAAAATCCAATCCAGAGAGGAGAGGCAGAGAGAGAGAGAGAGAGAGAGAGAGAGAGAGAGAGAGAAGTCTTCTATCCGCTGGTTCACTCCCCAGATGGCTGCAATAGCCAGAGTTGAGCTGATTCGAAGAGGAGACGGCTAAGAGCATTCAAGCAATCACACATTACCTGCTACCTGTGAAAGACCTTGCTTACTTTATAGATGTCTAGCACACTTTCTCCTCTTTGTGGATATCTTGATTATCTATTTCCTCTAAAATATCAATAAAACTCAATAATAGGTAAGGACTCTGAGTTAGGACAATTGAGAAAACTGGTTTGAATTTGTGGGAGTTCAGGTTAAATTTATTTGAGACTCATAATTCAAGTCTTTAAAAAAGAATTTTTTTAAACTTATTTTCACTTCAGTTGAAAAGCAAAGTCTGGGGTGGGAGAGAGTGAGGGATTGATTTTCAGTCTGTTGGTTTACTCCCCAAATGCTCACAACAGCCAGGGCCAGCCCAGGTCAAAGCCAGGCACCTAAAATCCAATCCAGGGGTGGCAGGGAACTGAATAATGGAACCATCCCCTGCTGCCTCACAGGGTGTGTGTCAGTAGAAAGATAGGAAGAAAGCAGAGTTGGGAGTTGAACCAGGGACCCCACATAGAATGGCACACCCAAATAGCATCTTAACAGCTGATCTAACACCTACCCCAAACCAAAAATCCAGTTGTACTGGGTAAGATATATTTAGCAAGAATAAGGAGAGGAAGAAAAAGCATGTTCGGATATAATTCCAGTCTGGTTATAAACCTGTCTGTTAGGAATGGCAAAGCTCTGAGAACAATGAAGCAAGGTAGAAAAGATTACCAGTGGGATTTGAGAAAATGCTTTAGACCTTGGGGAATTGGCTGAGTGAATGGTTAGGAAAGCCGGGCGTTGGGGAAGAGAGGGCCATATTCCGTGTTTTCAGACTCTTACTGCAGTGTTCATAAAGTCGCTCCTCTTTATGGACTCAGTAATGGGAGAAGTTTTCCTTTCTGAGAGTTGTCAGCCCCCACATTAGCGAGATTCTGATGTGGTCTTCAACTCCTGGAGCGTGGTATCCACAGGCACTCAGTCTCTGTTCTTCCTTCAGTCTGCCCTAGACTGTGTGATGCATGACCTTCCCAATGACCTGGGGCTGAGCTGCATATCCTCAATGCTTTCTTGTTCACCTGTGTGGATTCTGGCATCTCCAAGCTTGACTGAAGCTGTGACTCCTCAAGATTGCCTTTGTCACCTGTGTTTTCTGGCATCTCCAAGCCCGATTGCAACCTGGCACCTTTTGATTGGTGCGCTCTGCCTGGGTAGCAGCTGAAATTCCTCCTGCAAGAGGGTGCCTCACCTCCTCGTGGGCGCTGGAGCTCTGCTTTCCTTTGCCATAGTTCCTCCGTCCCTGCGCTCCCCACTATGAAACTCCTGGTTCTCCTGGCCCTCCTTGCTCTGTCTACCATGCCGGTGTCTGCTCGTAAGTAAAGATGTTTCCTGGATTAAACCTCAGAGGAGCAGCACCTAGAATTCTCCCTCTAGCAGATTTGTCTTTGGGAAACACAGAGCTTTTGTAGTCAGCCCCATTAGTTCTGGCGCAGTCTATTTTTGTTTAACAACGCATAAGATAGTTGACTCAACATTGGAGATTTTCCTAATCAGTGGAGCCCTTGAATTCAAACCTTCCTGTCAGTTGGTGTACTCCAAGGAAACCAGCCAGTTTCTCGTGTCAGCAAGATTCTGTTGAAGAATGTCATTAGCATTATTTTCAGAAATGTTACCATATATATCTTACGTGTTTCTTTGGGGGGGGGAGGGGAGTCTGTTATGTGTAATTTTGCTTCCTCTTAATTGTGAGAGTCCTAGTAAGACTTCAGATTCCCCTTTCTTCCTCCCACAAGCTGGCCTTCTCTTCACCTCCCACTCTTGTTCTTTTCCATTTAGAGGAAGAGAGCTCCCTCACTACTGTGAACTACGTTAAAGGTAAGTCTGAACCTGCACTTCCCCGCTCCCGCTAAGGAACACTTGCCAACTCCACATTCATCTAGATCGCTTTACTTAAGAGAAATAAGCAGCGGCATTTTGAGTGTGAGTGGGGTCACTAGGAGCGTGAGGGTATAGGATTGCTCATCTGCCTCATCCTGTCATCTGCATGACTTATGGGCTCAATGTTTGAAATATTTCATTCTTGGGAGAGAAAATTCCAGGACATCATGAAGATCTAGGGAGATTCCAGGGAAGCCACGTTCTTACTTCTAAAAGGTGATTAATCATTGGTAACTCATGTATTTATACCCTACCTATTACAGAACACCGAGTCTCTGAAATGGAGTTACAGGAAGAGCGGGTTAATCACTCATGCTATCGGAAGGAGGGCTGTGAAGATGCTGCCTGATTTTGCAGCCTGAGGGTTTTGGCGAAATACGTGGACAGCCTTTCTGCTTACCTTCTTTTGAAAGCCCAACCAAATCACTACGTTGAGAAGGGAAAGCCCCTGCTCCCTGAGTGCAGGACAGGCTGTGATGCCCATGGTTACCAAAGGGAGGAAGAACAATGGGAAGGCATGGGGACACACAGCAGGGGGCGATGGTGGGTGGGGACCAGGGGATTATGGGTGACAAAGCTTCTACTGTGGGTGTTCTCACAGTGCACTCACCCTTTCTTGGGCTGTGATTCCTTTCCTGGCCTCCCCTGGGTGACAGTTGTCTCTGGAAGCCATTGTGGTTGGCAAAGGACACAGTGAATTCTGTGTTTCCTCCCTGCATCACGAATTTCCCTTGAGTTGTGCTGAGTCAGAGATTGGGGTGTCCCTTTCTTCCATTACAAAAATGGGCAATTGGTGTGATTACGGGTTTTATTCCCACCTGTCCTTGACCTTGATCACCTGAGGGCTTGAAGCCAGGAGCCTGGAACTCCAATGCGTCTCCCATGTGAGTGGCAAGGATCCTAGTACTTGCACCGTCTTCCACTGCTTTTAAAGACACATTAGTAGGGAGCTGGATTGGAACTGGAACAGCTGGGACTTGAACTGCTGTTCATATGTGTTGCCGCCGGCCGGCGCCGCAACTCACTAGGCTAATCCTCCGCCTAGCGGCGCCGGCACACAGGGTTCTAGTCCCGGTCGGGGCGCCGGAATCTGTCCCGGTTGCCCCTCTTCCAGGCCAGCTCTCTGCTGTGGCCAGGGAGTGCAGTGGAGGATGGCCCAGGTGCTTGGGCCCTGCACCCCATGGGAGACCAGGAAAAGCACCTGGCTCCTGGCTCCTGCCATCGGATCAGCGCTGTGCGCCGGCCG
The DNA here is from genome assembly GCF_964237555.1 of Oryctolagus cuniculus. NCBI lineage: Eukaryota > Metazoa > Chordata > Mammalia > Lagomorpha > Leporidae > Oryctolagus > Oryctolagus cuniculus. The sequence continues at coordinate 57,648,231 of NC_091442.1, forward strand.
CAGCGCGCCGGCTGCGGCGGCCATTGGAGGGTGAACCAACGGCAAAAGGAAGACCTTTCTCTCTGTCTCTCTCTCACTGTCCACTCTGCCAGTCCAAAAAAAAAAAAAAAAGTGTTGCCGCCAACTCAGGTGGTAGCTTCACCAAATCCTCCCCTATGCTGGCCCCCTGGACCGTCTTATTTACAGCAAGGCCATGCCATCATCATTGTTAGAAGCTCAGGTGCAAAATGTAGGACTTCACAATTGTTGTTACTACCTGACGTCATCTCCCTGAACATGGAGTGAAAGATGGGGCAGTTCTGCATGTTCCTATCTTGCCATGATTCCATCAGTTTTCTTCATTTCCTTCTCATTGGTGTCACAATCAAGGACAGACATTGGTGACAGGTCCCAAGCACTTGAGCCACCCTCTTATGCGTTTCCAGGCGCATTAGCAGGGAGGTAGATCGGAAGTAGAGCAGCATTCAGCTGCCGGGGCTTGAACTGGTGCCCATATGGGATGCTGGCCCTGTAGATAGAGGCTTAACCTCTCATGCCACAGCACCGGCACCTCCTGGAGAACTAATGGGATTCTGGAAGCTGCTCCAGGGTGCTTCTGGTTCCTGTGTCAGGGTGGACTATGGCTTTCAGGGCAGGAGCAGGCAGGAGAAACCCCCTGTGTTCTGCGCGCTCTCTCACTTTGTTTCCATAGCCAGTAGGGAACAGTAGAGGGATGCCCTGAGGGATGGTCTTCTGGGCTCCACCTTGGCTTGTGTCTCACTGCAGCCCACAGGCTGTGCTGCTTCATTCTTAGCAGCAGTTACTCTGCAAAGACCAAAGGAAACAAATTTGTCCATGCATCTTGTTGGGGAAGGTAAGATCAGCGAATGCCATCTTTGTTTGCAAACTTTCCTAAAAATTGGAAAACAACTTTTTTTGTTGGATATTTCATGGGGGAAACTGTGGGTCAGCTACTTTATGGGTTCTTCAGTGCATTTGGAGAGTATTTAATGCCCTTGAAAGTCAAGATTCAGGCTTGGCTTTCAGGATTACTCATTACTTATCTGCTCTGTTTTCCTGTCTACACCCATACTGAGTAAAAGAAGCTATTATTTACTATGTGGGCACTTATCAAGTTCCCAGAAAATATAATTTAAAGATAATCTTATTTTAGTGCAAAAACTTTTTTTATTTTTTTAATTTTTTATTTTTTGACAGGGAGAGTGGACAGTGAGAGAGAGAGACAGAGATAAAGGTCTTCCTTTGCCGTTGGTTCACCCTCCAATGGCCGCCGTGGCCGGCGCACTGTGGCCGGCACACCGCGCTGATCTGAAGCCAGGAGCCAGGTGCTTTTCCTGGTCTCCCATGGGGTGCAGGGCCCAAGCACTTGGGCCATCCTCCATTGCACTCTCTGGCCACAGCAGAGAGCTGGCCTGGAAGAGGGGCAACCGGGACAGAATCTGGCGCCCCGATTGGGACTAGAACCTGGTGTGCCGGCGCCGCAAGGCGGAGGATTAGCCTAGTGAGCCGTGGCACCGGCCGCAAAAACATTTTAAAGTCCATAGAAAAGAGGACTTAAAAATGCATGTTTTGAAAAATCTGTTCACAAATTTTAATATCTTTTGCAACAAAATAAACATCTATTAATGTGATGTTTCCATGAGCTCTTTGAAATCCTTTTGTATTTCTGAGATGATTATTTTGTGTATAACGTATGGTTTCATTCTTATGCCAACTTTCCAAAATAAGAAATTCTGAGAGGAGGACCCAGATGTACAGAGACAGTGAGTAGCTGTTTGTGTGCAGGCAGAGCATGGGAGGTGCCGATTTGTATTAAAGTGAGGGAAGTCCCAAGGAGGCTTTGTCGTTACTGAGCTGCAGGGTTTGCTTGTGTGGGCACAAGATCAAGAATCTGCATCTTGGGCCGGCGCCGCGGCTCAATAGGCTAATCCTCCGCCTAGCGGCGCCGGCACACCGGGTTCTAGTCCCGGTCGGGGCGCCGGATTCTGTCCCGGTTGCCCCTCTTCCAGGCCAGCCCTCTGCTGTGGCCAGGGAGTGCAGTGGAGGATGGCCCAGGTGCTTGGGCCCTGCACCCCATGGGAGACCAGGAAAAGCACCTGGCTCCTGGCTCCTGCCATCGGATCAGCGCGGTGCGCCGGCCGCAGCGCGCCGGCCGCGGCGGCCATTGGAGGGTGAACCAACGGCAAAGGAAGACCTTTCTCTCTGTCTCTCTCTCTCACTGTCCACTCTGCCTGTCAAAAAAAAAAAAAAAAAAAAAAAAAAAAAGAATCTGCACCTTAACCCCCCTTCACAAGAAGCTTGTTGCATGTCTTAGGGAGACAGGACATCTAGGAATCCTTTTCGTGGCACAGTTTCAGCTCCTCTCAGGGTTTCTGGTTGCTTGGGTCGCGTCCTCTTGCAGGGCTGTTGGTCTTCCCGCAGGTCCTGGGTCTCGGGGACTCTGACTGCTGTGACTTGAGTGGCAGAGGCACTGCCGTTGTCCTGGAAGTGGAAACAACAGCTCTGTTCTGTAGCTTCAGCGCAGCGCAGCTGTCAACGGCTTCTCTCCTCTCTGTGTTACAGTGGTTCCTTCCTGGTTTTACGCAGCATGGAAGTATTTCACAGATCAGCTGAAGGTTATTCTGGAGCGTGTGTCACCTTCATAGAAGACCTTTCTTCCTTGGAGCCTCTCGTGTAGCATGAACCTGCATTTCTTCTCATTTGACTGACCACCTACTTTCAAATCATTTGATCCCCAACAATTTTGTCTGTATTCAAATAAAGTAGACTCACTATCAATGTCAAACTTAGAGTGTGTGACTGCTTCCAAAACTGCCCAGCAGCAATAGAAGAAAATCAGGAAACACCCAGAATCCAAGAGTCTTCCTCGTAAAATCTTTTCTAGGCATAAAGGTCACCACCAAGATGGCCAAATAGGAAGCCGTGGCCCTTCCTGCTCATGGACAAGGCAGTCAGCAGCAGGAAATGGTCCAATCCCTTCGTGAGACACCTGGGCCCCAGGTGAGCGGTGCTTGAACCCTGGATCCACATTAACCAGTCCTGTCAAAGCCAGGATGGACATTTTCTTGACTCCTCCCTCCAGAACCACACTCTAGAAGTGAGCTTCTTCCTAGGGACGCAGGGATCGAAGGGCCAGGCATCCAACGTTTCCATTTTCTGGGGCTGCTTGAGGGGCTGGCTTCTCTCTCTCCCATCACTGAGTACTGGCAGCACCCAGCATACTCTAGACGTTTGGATATCACTGAGACCCATGATGCTTGCTTCGTAGCGCTAGCATAGCTGAGTGCAGAACAGACAGGCAAAGAAAATGAAATCACGGCTTACCCATTGCTAAAGAGGGAAAGTGCTGGGTGCGAATCAATCTTCCAGCGTCTCAAGGGCTGCTGAAGGGACTCGCTTCTGTCTCACTTTTCCTGGAGCATTGGCTGAAACGAGGCTACTCTACATGTCCATGGGTCCCTGAGCACAAAGTCAAACGTTTTGTGTGATAAGCAATTATCCTCCAAAGTCCCTCCTTCTGGTTTCTTGTCACCCAAGAGGAAAATCTCTAGCCCCTGGTTAACCTCTGGGTAGTGAAGGAGAAGTCTGAACCATCCTAGGGGCCTTGGAAAAGTTCATGAAAAATGTGTATTATTTTTTAATATAGTCTGTATGCACATTAAATATATTTGCACCCAAATAAATGTACCTTTAATTCCATTTTCTCATTAATTTTCTAAAATCTTCCCCCATGCCTAATGCAATGCCATTCTGGGAGCTGCTCACGGGACTGATCCCTAAGCACTGACACCATAGGGCCCAGGTTGGAGGATGCTGGAAACAACTGTGATGGTTTGGACGACACACGTGCGCCTGCACCACCTGCTCCTCCCAGCTCGCTGTAGAGTGAGCGAGAAAACACCTCCAAATCCAAGCTTTCCACTGGGGAAGAGTTGGGGTGGCAGGAAAAGAGTTGGGGTGGCATCCAGCGCCCCAACTTTATTGGGGGAGGGGTGCTGCCTGAGACACTGGCTTGCGTCTTATTTGTTTTGGTTGCTGAAGATCATTCCACACACTCTAGATGCCTGGGAGCTACTGACAACCAAAACAAGAGCTTGGCTGGTTGTGTGGTTATGGTGCCTGTGACCACATAACAGTGCCTGGCTTCAGTCCTGGGAGGCAGCAGGTGAGGGCCCCAGTAATTTTGCTCCTGTCCCCCAGGTGGGACACCTTGATTGAATGCTTGGTACCCGGCATTGACCCTGGTCCTGCCTCAGCTGTTGTGGGCATTTGGGGATTGAACCAGTGAGTGGGAACTGTCTCTATAAAAACTAAATAAATTTTTAAAAATTAAAAAAAGAAATTCAAGGATGTGGCTGCTACACAACACTCCTAAGAATTCATGGATCCCTCTGGGGAAAATCTGAAAAGTCCTTCTACTTGGGAATTTTAATTTATTTTCATTTATTTTGAAATAGAAGGAAAAAGAGAGAGAATCTTCCATCCTCTGGTTCATTCTTCAAATGGCTGCAGCAGCCTGGGTTGGGCCAGGACAAAGCCTGGAGCCCAGAACTTAATCAGGGTTTCCCATGTGGGAAGCAGGAACACAAGTACTTGAGCCGTGTTTTGGGCACATCCCTTTAAAGAGTCCTATTGCTTCAACTCAGGTACAGTCTTTGCCATGACTCTTACGTGGCAGTTTACTAATGGTTTCTATCATTTATTTCCTTATCTCAAATGTTGACTTCTTGGGGCCGGCTCTGTGGCACAGTAGGCTAAGCCTCTGACTGAGGCACTGCCAACATCGCATATGGGCATCAGTTCATGCCTACTTACCACTTGCTGAATTCTTTATTAAGTGGAGGACTGAACTTGTGATTATAAAATACATCGAAAGTATGTCACTGCAAATATTTTAAGAAAAATAAGGAAGGAAGGAAGGAGGAGGGAGGGTGGGAAGTATAAATACATCTTAAAACTGTACAGATCAGCCCGGCACTGTGGTATAGCGGGTAAACCACTGCCTGCAGAGCTGGCGTCGCATATGGGCACCATTTCAAATCCTAGCTGCTCTGAAGATGACGCAAGTCCTTGGGCCTCTGTACCCTCATGGGAGACCCAGAAGAAGCTCCTGGTTCCTGGCTTTGGATCAGTCAGTGCATCTCTGGCTGTTGCTGCTATTTGGGAAGCGAACCAGTGATGGAAGACTTTCTCTCTCCTTCTGCCTTTCAAATAAAAAAAAATTTTGTATATATGAAATACATGAAATGTGTTCCTGTAATACAAATAAATAGATAAATAAAGGAAAAAAGTTACTACTTCTTAAGTTATTGTGAAATTAACATAACATTTATATGTGAAAATGTCAAATATATTGGTTGACACAGCTATTTTCCCAGAAATTCTGTTCATATGTATAGATTTTGTGTTTAACATAAGTCATCCCATATCTGAGCAGGCTGGCTAAAGTCATTGTATAGAGAACACAGGAGAAAATAGTAGCTTACACACCTGGCATCCAGCTGACCCCACAGGTCCATGGGTCAGATGCATTTTCTTTTCCCCTGATGATTTGTTCACATTAAAAACATTAATGCCAACATAGTTTTGTTAAAAAATTAGTTAAGTGGTCAGAAAGAAAAGCAATTTCTGTCTGATTGAAATCATTTATAACTGGGTAACGTGTGTTTTGCATCATTAGCCACGCAGTTTATATCTTTGATTGTATTGTTCACTGTCTAAGGTTTGTATTTGTTGCCGTAGGCTTCCAAAGTGCAACTAAAAGTTGGTCGCTAGCTGATTTTTCTCTAGTCCGCGCTGGGTAGCTTTATAAGCAGGAGTACACACTAATCTTGACCTTGATATTACGTCTACTTTCGTGGAGTAAGCTCGCCTGGGACAGCCGTTAGGAAGGGTGGGTGGCAACCAGATGTGAAGAAACACAGTTCCTTCGGATCCGCAGGCTCCGAGGTAGAAAGGTCAGGAATGCAGGTGGCTGATTCCCGTTCAGGCAGTCCGTCAACTCCTTGCACACCGAGGAGAGCCAGGCAGAGGAAACTCAAAGGAAAGATCTGTGGGGAGTGTCGCCCCGAAGGGTACAGACTAGCCTCCTTGTTTGCGACTGGAGAGCAGCAGTGCCTGACGCCTGCGCACCCGGAACCTGGTCCTTGTGGGAGGGGCAGCTTATCTGCAGGAGATACCATCTGTGCAACCAGGGCGCGCAAGGGCAGGGGTCCCGAGTTTCCGGTTTCTCAAAACCTGGGAACCCGGCCTTCTCGTGGAGGGAGACAGTCATGTCACAGTCACAGGAAGTCAGGACACAGGTTCTTGATCCTGCGTCATGCCAGGCCCACACAGGGAAACCCTCCACGGCAATACCGAGGACGCCTCCTCGGGACTCAGATCACTTCAGTCCAAAGCGGCGCCGCCACGCTCTCTAGGTGCACAGGCGGCGATCGCCATCTCTGTACATCCGGGCCCTCCTCCCAGAATTCATCACTTCAATAAGTACCTCGTAAATACCTCCTGGAAATACTAGGATATCTCAAAAAGCTCATGGAAGTTTTGAATTAAAAGATGCTTATGTTGACGCAAAAATATTGATATCCGTAATTTTTCGTAATACCCATTTTACCCAGTTTTGAAGACTTCTCCTGCATAAGGATTTCAGAATGATTTGCACCTGATAGACTTACCTTTCTTTGTTTTTTCTCATCAGTACTCGTGTTACTGTGATATTCATACAAAGAGAACAGATCCAATGTGGTTCTTAGATACAATCTTAAGAATAAATACTACTTCCCTCTGTTCCACTCTTTTTCTTTCTCTCTTTTTTTTGTTAAAGATTTTATTTATTTTTTATTTGAAAGTCAGAGTTACACAGAAGGAGAGGCAGAGAAAGAGAGAGAGAGGGCTTCTAGCCGATGATTCACTCCCCAATTGTCTGCAAAGGCCGGTGCTGTGCTGATCCGAAGCCAGGAGCCAGGAGCTTCTTCCAGGTCTCCCACATGGGTGCAGGGGCCAATGGACTTGCGCCATCTTCTGCTATTCCAGGCCACAGCAGAGAGATGGATTGGAAGAGGAGCAGCCGGGACTAGAACCGGTGCCCCTATGGGATGCCACTGCAGGTGAGGATCAGCCTACTGCGACACGGTGCCAGCTCCTTCCATGACCTTTTTAAAGCGCCCTCCCAGGCTAACAAATGTTTGAGATAAATCAATATCTAGGTAGAGAAGGGAGCAACACAGATAAGTAATGAGTAAGCCTGTAAGGCAGCCATGGATCTTGATGCTGACTGATATAAAATATTCTCCATAGGCCACAAAAACAAGCCCTCAATATGACTTGATCCATGTTTTTACTCAAGAAACACCATCATAAATGATTTTTCAATTTTTGGTAAATTTTCCAAAGGAAGGGTGCACAAACAACGAGGTGTGTGAACAAAGGTTGCACTTCCTTGGTCTTTGCAGTGGAACTTCTATTAAAGATGTGAAGAGTTAAAATTGTATATGTGTGGGTGTAAAAAGTTAAGCTTAAGCTTACAGGTTTAAACCTTCCTGGTGCAGCTGTAAAAATAAGACAGAATGAAGTAGCACCTTGACAGTAGGGACTCCATTTTGGAGCACTTGAGACTGCATTCTGGGAAAGCAACACCCCCCCCCACCGTAAGACTCTGGTCCGAAACTATGATCTCAAATAGTCGGACAATAGCAGTGCACTACATCACCCTTGGCAACACACAAAAACCCCCTAGCATGATTGCTCAAGCTTAAAAGTAAAAAGGTTGCACCTGGGTTACCTGGGCTAATAATGAAGATGTGATTTGTCTATGTCTTAAGATCATAATTGCTGATTGTAAGACTTTAGCAACCGCTTAACAACCGTGTATTCTCTTCCCCTTCCCAGTTTTGCGGTTTTTGCCTTTATAAACCCTAACTTTTGGTTATTCGGGGCTGCTCTGCTCATGATAATCAGACAGCCCCAGCATGCTGGATAATCAATAAAACTTCCCCGTGCTGTTTGCATAAGAGACGTGTCTCTTGGTGACGTTTTTCGGGCGGTCGACTCTAACAGATGAAGAGGGGGCTGGCACTGTGGTGCAGCGTGTTAAAGCCCCAGTCTGTAGCACCGGCATCACATATGGGCGCTGGTTCCAGTCTCGGCTGCTCCTCTTCTGATCCAGCTCTCTGCTATGGCCTGAGAAAGCAGCAGAAGATGGGCCAAGTCCTTGGGCCCCTGCATGAAGAAGCTCCTGGCTCCTGGCTCCTGGCTTCGGATCAGCTCAGCTCCAGCCATTGCATTCATTGAGAGTGAGACATCAGCTGGAAGACCTCTCTCTGTCTCTCTCTCTCTCTCTGGCTCTGTTTCTACCTCTCTCTGTAACTTTGCCTTTCAAATAAATAAAATAATTCTTAAAATTAAAAAAAAAAAAAAAGATGAATAGGACAGGCTGAAGGCAGCAGTGAGACTCAAGCCAAGGTGGAGACCAGAAGGCCATCTCTGCTCATCCTTCTACTGCCCCCTACTGGCTATGAGTGAGCACGCAGGACACAGGGCGTTTCTCATGCCTGTTTCTGCCCTGGCTGTAGTCCCAGCAGCAGGGGAGGTGTCCACAGGGGCAGCTGAATTGAATGAGCAGCTCAGGGTGAGATGTTTGCCTGTTTCCATAGAGCTGGAGTGAGTCCCACACTGTGACGAGCACACACCCCTCCGTGTGTGTTTATTTTTCTCTCTGTTCTCCCTTCTCAGCTGCAGTGTGACACCCCTCCCCAATGCTCCTGAAACACAATGAAGACTGATGACAGTGACATCTGGGAAGACTTCTAGTGGGACAAGAAAAGATTAAGTCGTCATGTCCCAGGTCACCAAATAACTTGTAGTGTCACTCGGACCAAAACTCACGAGACGACCAAGGTCCCTATTTATGAAACCTATTGGAAGAAATGAATAAATTGATACTGTCCTCACAAGAAAATAATGAGAGGCCAGGTATGTGGCTCAGCGGGTGAAGCCGCCGTCTCTAGCGTCAGCATCCCATACGGGCACCTGTTTTGAGTCCTGGCTGCTCCACTTCTGATCCAGCTTCCTGCTAATTCTCCTGGGAAAATAGGGGAAGATGGACCAAGTGCTTGAGCCCCTGCACCCATGGGTGGAATCCCAGAAGGAACTTCTGGCTCCTAGCTTTGGTCTGGTCCAGACCTGGCCTTTGCAGCCATTTGGGGAGTGAACCAGGGGATGGAAGACGCCTCTCCCTCTCTCACTCTCTATCTTGCTCTCTCCCTGCAATTCTGCCTTTCAAAGAAATATATAAATAAATATATTTTTTTTTCATTTTTTTTTGACAGGCAGAGTGGACAGTGAGAGAGAGAGACAGAGAGAAAGGTCTTCCTTTGCCGTTGGTTCACCCTCCAATGGCCGCCGCTGCGGCCGGCGCACCGCGCTGATCCGATGGCAGGAGCCAGGATCCAGGTGCTTTTCCTGGTCTCCCATGGGGTGCAGGGCCCAAGCACTTGGGCCATCCTCCACTGCACTCCCTGGCCATAGCAGAGAGCTGGCCTGGAAGAGGGGCAACCGGGACAGAATCCGGCGCCCCGACCGGGACTAGAACCCGGTGTGCCGGCGCCGCAAGATGTAAATAAATATATTTTTAAAAAAGATGGCCCATTACTAGGTAACTCCACAGCCTATGCAGGACAGAGACCATAAAGATGAGAGCCCACCTGCCAGGTGATCAGAATGGGCCTGATGTCTTTCTTTAGAAACTTCAACCCCTCAGGCAATCAGGGTCAAGGACAGGTGGGAATAAAACTGGCAATCACACCGGTTTTTAGTAAAGGAGATAAGGGACACCCCCATCTCTGGCTCAGCACAACTCAGGGGAAACTCGTGATGCAGGGAGGGAAACTCAGAATTCACTGTGTCCTTGGCCAACCACCATGGCTGCCAGAGACAACGGTCACCAGGGGAGGCCAGGAAAGGAACGGCAGCCCGAGTTGAAGGGGTGAGTGCACTGGGAGAACCCGCACAGTAGAAGCTTTGTCACCCATGGTCCCTGGTCCCCACCCACCATCACCCCCTGCTGTGTGTCCTCATGTCTTGCTATTGCTCTTCCTCCCTTTGGTCACCATAGGCATCACAGCCTGTCCTGCACTCTGGGAGCAGGGGCTTTCCCTTCTCAACGTAGAGATTGGTCAGGCTTTCAAAAGATGGTAAACAGGAAGGAAGTGCATGCGTCTGTCATGCCAGTGTATCAGGCAACATTCCCCAGCCCTTCTTGCTGAAAGCGAGATTAACAAACCAATTTGATATTCAGTCATACGTAGTTTTTGAATAGATAATTTATCAACGCTGAATTTTTTTTTTTAGGATCAGTACCATGGCTTTCCCTGGATTCTTCCAGGGGCTTCGTGACACCCTAGAATTTTCCCTTGGGAGAATGAAGCGTTGGAAGAAATGAATGCAGGGTTCGCCCCATACACTCACAGTCAATGAAGTGGTGAGGCCTATCCTGCACTCTCTGATGACCCCACTCCCGCTCCCAATGTCACTGATTGTGTCGCTAGCAGGTTGACTGTTGTGGAGAACTGTGGAACAGTGTGTGTGCCTTAGGGGAATGTTAGGGAGTGCAGAGTCAGGCTCACCTGACTTAATGGATGCAATGAAGAGCCCCAGCTTTCTTCCTCTGCGAAGAAGAAAAAAGTGGGAGGTGAGGGAAGGGCACTCGGGTGGAGGGGGAGTGTCTGCAGGCTTAAGAGGACTCTCACAAGTTAAGGCAAAGCAGAATTACACACGCTAGAACCCTCCCGACCCACACAAATGGACATAATAGCATTCTTTACATTTCTGAGAATAACCCTGAATTCCTAACAGGATTTTACTAACCCAGGAAACAATTTGGCCAGAGTCTCAGGAGTATGCACAGACACATCTTAATCTTTGGTTCTTATTCAAAGACCCCGTTTAATTTGAAAAATGTTCAAAGGTTTAGTTAACTGTCTTAGGAGTTGTTAGACAAAAAGATTGGAGCAGATGTGGGGTGCTGACTACTAAAGCTCTGTGTGTTCTGAAGACAGATCTGCCATAGGGAGGATTCCTATCCCATGTTCCGCCAAGGTTGTATTTCCAAGAAAGCTTCTTTACTTCTGGCCAGACACTAGCATGGAGTCAGGAGGACCAAGAGTTTACAGCAGGGAGCACAGATCCTGGCGCCCAGGAGGAGGAGACGCATCGGTGTCAGAAACCACAGGTGACCAAGGCGAGCCCTGAGGATGCACTGCTCAGCCCCAGGTCATTCGGGAAGGCGACAAAGCCCAGTGCTCATGGAAGAACTGAGAGCGTGTATCTGCACAGCACAGGCTGGGAGTCTTGGAAAACCGCATTAGAATTGCCTACACGTTGGACTGAGAAGTCTCCTGCAGGACACCTGTTTTTCATTATGGCCCCTTGAAAGAGGAGTTACTTTATGGGATCTGCTAACGCAAGTCAGAAAAAATGGAATCTGGTCTCTTCCCCACTCTGAGAATCCTCATCAGTTCACTAAGCCGGTTCCCTAGGGCCCAGCACGTTTTCTCAGATTCCACTAATCTCCATCCCCACCTTGCTTCATTCTTCTCAGAGCTCTGCCATTCCTGCCAGGAGAAATACAAGCCAGCTGGAATATTACCCTAAGCATGTAGTGTTCCTTCTTTTCTCTATTCTTGTGAAAAACAATGCTTATCCATGGGCTGGTGCTGTGGCGTAGCATGTTAGCTGCCAATTGCAGTGCTGGCATTCCATATGGGTACCATTTCATGTCCTGGCTGCTCCAATTCCGATCCAGCTCTCTGCTGTGGCCTGGGAAGGCAGTAGAAGATGGCACAAGTCCTTGGGTCCCTGCACCCATGTGGGGGATCCAAAAAGAGCTCCTGGCTCCTGACTTTTGATCGGCGCTGCTCCGGCTGTTGTGGCCATCTGGGGGTGAACCAGGAGATAGAAGACTCTCTCTCTCTCTCTTCAGCTTCTGTCTCACTGTAACTCTGCTTTCAAATAAATAAATATATATTTTTAAAAAAACAATCCTTATCCAGTAAGATCTGAGTTATGGATTTGGGTTGAATGTCTGGCTCACCAACTGAGACACCGCCTGGAGTACCCACATTCCATACCCGAGTGCCTGGCTTGAGCAACCACTCTGCTTCTGATCCAGCTTCCTGCTAATACACACCGGGGAGGCAGCAGGTACATGAGTCCCTGCCACCCATGTGGGAGAGCTCGGTTGGGCTTCAGGCTCCTGGCTTTGGTCTGGCCCAGCCCTGGCTGTTGTGAGCCAGGGAGTTAACTAGTGGGTGGAAGATCACCATCTGTGTCTCCCTTTTTCTCTGGTTTTGCCTTTCCAGTAAAGGGAAAAAAAGTAAATATATTTAAAAAATAGTTGATTTATAGAATTTAAACAAATCATGCCAAGTATACCAGATTGAACTTGCACATGTTTCCCAGTGCTCAACTCAACTGTCTTAATTCTGAGGTCCTACCTAGTATTTTTACTGATATTGTGATTAACACAGACAACTGAGGAGTAAATACTTTGGACATCCATATAGCAAACAAGATTTTCCACACAGAATAGCAGGTGAGTTCTTGAATGGTGTTCAACCGTCTCCCCTCAGGAAGCAGAGTGCTGAAGTAAGGAGACATCTCAGTTCACACTCCAGAGATGTGCACTGGTTGCATAGTCATTTCCATAAATCCATGGTCATAAACCTGTAGATTCTGTGTCTAAATGAGGGATTTCCAGCCAAGGTCATTATATAAATAAAGACTGCCACAAGACTAAATAATATTCTATTTATCCAGATATTCAGATGTCAAATGATTACACTGGATCACTTGCAATAGTTTTTTTCTTGATCATTTGTTTTCAGGAAAAAAGTTGTTGGCCAAGTTCATTCTGCTTAATTGACTAATCAATCTGGCAGAGAGAAGAGCAGAATTTCACCAGAAGCAAATCATCTATAGCCCAGATACTTAGCATCTTCTACCCCTTTCACACAGCTCCTATATTCCTGACTACATTGTTGCTTGTGTTGGCCTTATATTATTACTGTCAGTTTCCTAACTGTACCCATAACTGGTTACTCTCTGAGATGTCTGCATTCTTAATTGTGTAGGGCTTTAAAAAAAAAAGAAACACTCTCTTGTTTTGATGTTGCTGACTTTCCCCCCCCTAATTATTATTAGCATGTAGATAGCTTGTGCAGAACTGCAGATAGGGAGGGGAGGTAGGCAGAAGAAAAGTGAGTGCATTCTGGCCCCAAGCGATGAGTGTGTTCACATGGCTGATCCCAGCTCCGGGATTTCACCCGATGGCCTTCAGTGCCGAGGCAATGCATGAAAGTAAACTTGTCTCCCAGAGGGAAAGATGTGGCTGACTGTGTCCCACTGAAGGATGCAGCACGTGGCCTCCTGATTTCCCACCTGCACGTCACCAGCAGGTGCTCATTGCCACTCAATTCATGGCAAGAAAGGGATGCGCAGTCAGAATTCCTGCAGCCATGTGCATTTAGGAAGATCAAGCTCTCTCCCAGCAGAATGAGCACTGTGACCCAGAACACAAGCCTGAGATAAACCACAATTTTACAGTGAAAAGTAGGTGGGGTTGGCGCTGTGGCACAAGGGTTAAATCCCTGGCTGAAGCTCTGGCATTCCTTATGGGTGTCAGTTCGAGACCCAGCTGCTCCACTTCTGATCCAGCTCTCTGCTATGGCCTGGAAAAGCAGTAGAAAATGACCCAAGCGCTTAGGCCCCTGCACCCATGTGGGAGACCTGGAAGAAGCTCCCCACTCCTGGCTTCGATTCGGCGCAGATCCAGACATTGCGGCCAATTAGGGAGTAAACCATCGGATGGAAGACCTCTCTCTCTCTGCCTCTCCTCTCTCTGTGTAACTCTGACTTTCAAATAAATAAATAAATCTTTAAAAAAAATAAAACTACTATATGGCCTAACAACACCCTCAAAATCATTTGATGCCCATTTTTTTCTCAAGAAATATCCATCCTAAAGTTAGTTTTGATTTTATAGCATGTTTTTCTTTTCTTTTTATTATTTAATAAATGTGAAAGTACAAAGTGCAACTTTTCTTTGTTGTGGCTTCCCCCCCCAACCTCCCTCCCTCCCGTGGCCCTCCCCTCTCCCACTCCCTCTCCCCTCCCACCCTTCATCGAGTTTCATTTTCAATTACCTTCATATACAGAAGATCAACTTAGTATACACTAAGCAAGGATTTCAACAGGCTGCACTCACACAACCGCACAAGGTATAGGGTGTTGTTCGACTAGTAGTGTTGTCTTTAAGTTTCATAGTAAAACACATTAAGGACAGAGATCCTACATGGGGAGCCTGTACCCAGTGACTCCCGTTGTAGATTTAACAATTGGCACTCTTATTTATGGCGTCAGCAATCACCCGAGGCTCTTGCTATGAGCTGTCGAGAATATGGAAGCCCCTGAGTTCACCGAGTCTGAACTTGTTTAGTCAGGGCCATATCACAGTGGTGGTTCCTTCCTCCCTTTGGAGAAAGGCGCCTCCCTCCTTGATGGCCTGTTCCTTCTGCTGGGGTCTTGTTCACCAGGATCTTTCAATGAGGCTGTTTTTGCCACCGTGTCATGGCTTCCCAAGCCTGTGAGACTCTCATGGGCCTTTTAGCCAAATCTGAATGCTGCAAGGGTTGATTCTGAGGCCGGAGCGTCTATCTAGCTTGTTTTTCAAAGGAAGGGTAGAACTCACTGATTTGACCTTCCAGGACAAGGTGTGGGGACAAATGTTGGACTCCCTTTGGATTTTGCAGCAGAATTATTATTAAAGGTGATTAGGACAGGCTTCAGGATGCAGGAAGACACAAGCCAAGGTGGGAGCTAAGAAGGGCATCTCTGGGGCTGGCTCTGTGGCTCACTTGGTTAATCCTCCGCCTGTGGCGCCAGCATCCCATATGGGCACTGGGTTCTAGTCCCGGTTGCTCCTCTTGCATTCAGCTCTCTGCTGTGGCTCAGGATGTGCCAATGAACACATTGCACAGAACTGCAGGTCGTCCCACACGCTGCTGAGCACGCATCCCTCCATGTCTGTTTCTTTGCTTTCTGTTCTCCGTCCCCAGCTGTGTCCGGAGGCTCCTCCTCAGGCCCTCCTGTGGAGCATTCCACCGAGGAGTGTATGACGGTGACATCAAGGACTTCTAGAGACCAGGAGACCAGGACCAGGAAAATGTGTCCCAGGGGCGCAGAGTGCCTTCTTGTGTCATTTTATTTTATACAGTTTCTGAGACACGGAGGTCACTGGAGGTATGCCATTGCAAAAACTAAAAATAAGGAAGGAAGGGGTGGGAGGGTGAGAGGGAGGGAGGGAGGGGGTAGGAGGATGGGTGGGAAGTATCATTATACTTGAAATCTGTCCCCTTATAGTAAGTAATAAGGAAGTAAGTAAATTGTGATTTTTACGAAGACATCTTTTCAATTTTCTTCATACTCACAAGCTCTAAGTGTATCTACTCCTGGTGAGATTTTTTTTCACACTGAAACATTATCCTGCATGATCAACATCGCTCCATTCTCCCCCCTTCAACCAGCCTCTGGTAATCACCATTCTGTTTTTTTTTTTTTTAATTTATTTATTTGAAAGAGAGAGAAGGAGAGGTAGAGAGAAAGAAAAAGAGAGGGAGAGAGGGAGAGAGGGAAAGAGAGAGAGAGAGAGAGAGAGAGAGAGAGAGCTCTTTCATCTTCTGCTTCACTCCCCAAATACTCACGGGAGCCATGCAAGGACCAGGCCAAAGCCAGGAGCCAGGAGCTCCATCTGGGTCTCCCACATGGGTGTCAGGAAGCCAGCTGAAGGCATTATCTGCTGCTATGCTGGTGCCTTAGGAGAAAACTGGCCTGGGAGTGGAGGGAGGCTTGCACCCCAGGACCCCCAGCATGGGCTGTGAGTGTCCCAAGTGGCAGCTTAACCCTTTGTGTGGGGAGCAACTCGGACTAGACTAAGTTACTGGAATTAAGACTTATTCTATGCATCTGCTCTCCCACAATATGGCGCT
Source organism: Oryctolagus cuniculus (assembly GCF_964237555.1). NCBI lineage: Eukaryota > Metazoa > Chordata > Mammalia > Lagomorpha > Leporidae > Oryctolagus > Oryctolagus cuniculus. The sequence continues at coordinate 57,664,271 of NC_091442.1, forward strand.
GGGAGAGGAGTAAACCGCTTTTACACAGCTGCCTCCAGTTTGACCAGTAACCTGCAGGAGCTGATCCTGCTCCTGATTGGAGGAGAGCAGCGTACTCGGCGTGTGGGTAGCAGAGTTGGGATTGGTGGAAGAGGACTATAAAGGAGGAGAGAGACAACGTGCACCAGGAACATCTATCTGAAGGAACACCTGAGCAGCCCCCGAGAGAGCCGGCCGGTGGTGTGCCGCTCCCCCGCGGAAGTGGGGAAAGTGGCAGGGGGCACCGCCCTTCCACGGAGGTGGAAGGGACGGCAGCCAACCCGGGAAGAACCAGCAGCAAACCCGGGAAGGGCCGAGCAGACAAAAGAACAGCGCAGGGTCCTGTGTCGTTCCTCCACGAAGACGGGGAGCGACACTTTGTGTCTCAGTGCCCACCTCTAGTTTTGATTTCTTTGAGGAAACTCCACACTGGTTTTCCTAGTAGCTTTACTAACTTACATTTCTCCCATCACTGTAGAGGGTTCTCATTTTCTCCATTTCTTTGCCAGCACTTGTTATTTTTTGCCCCTTTTAGAATAGTCATCTTGGCAGTTATGAAGTGATAACTCCCTGTGCCTTTTATTTTCTTCCCATGATGAGTAGTAACGGTGCACATTTTTCTGGAGACCTGGTAGCCTTTTTGTGTGCTTTCTCTTGAGGAATGTCTATAGAGATTCTTTGCCCATTAAAAATCGTGTTATTTGTTTTCTGGTTATCGAGTTGCTTGGGTACATTCTGTAATTTTGATAACTCTTTTCAGATGTATGATTTGCAAGTATTTTCGACAGAACTATTGGCTGTCTCTTCACTCTACTGATTTGTTCCTCTCCTGTGCAGGATCTGTTAGTTTGATGTAATTCCAATCCTGTATTTTTGCTGCAGTAATTATTTTTAAAGTATAATAGCTGAGACTCTAGGTATTGTATAAGAAATTCAAGGATGCTTTGAATTTCAAAAATTATTGTCTTACAATTTAAGAGGAAAGATATGAAGTCTCCAATCAATATTGACAATAATTAGAAAAAAATCAACAACCGTCTATTTTGTGTTTCTCACTCAAGAGATCATGAGATTCACTGAACTAAAATGAACAGAAATGGAGATGAAGTCTCCAACAACTACTTCATTTCTCAAAGGCTAATACTGGCTCTGTTATATTAAATTTCTTATATATTTCAATTACTAACTAAAATGTTTGCAAGACTTTTCCAAGAAGATAATTGAATAAAATACCCAAAATTTTTAGGTGACTTGGGAAGGAAGTAATTTTTGGAAGTTGTCTGAGATTTTGTTCCACTCTACTGCCCACTTATTTCAGTTTATTTAATGCTCTGTCCATCTTTAAATATACGGGTGAAATGGTGTGTGCACCTGCTGTTCCTCTGCAGGTAGGAGACGAGGAGGCCTTGTGCTGTAACCTTCGGTGGAACACAGTCGGGACCATCTTTCCCAACTGCTGTGGCAGGTTGATTTGCATGGGCTACCCCAGCCCTGAAGGAGGCTTGCTAAGTCTCTGATCTGGAACAAGTCGTGGGCACGCACTCACTGTTCTGCTGTTGAGTCTGTGGGGCTAGGATGTGGTCGCCTTTCTTCTCACCTGAGTGCCTGCTTTCTCTCCATACCTTCTATTCTAAATAAGCCTACTGAAGCTCAAATCTAAAAACGATTCTGTAGCAACAGCAAAACCCAACTGTTCTTTTCTCCTAGGAGACTACTCAGTTATTACCAGGGAGCTCAGAGAACAAATGTTATGGTTGCGCTTTGGAAACTTACAGTGACAATATGGTCCAGTGCAATTAACAACATAATGTGGAATACAAACATACGGGAAAAGTGTAAAAGATACTAAGTACCCAGTCTATAGCTAATTAGTTCCTGGTGGACATTGTGTTTCTATTACTGCCTGATTAGTCCTTCAATCAATTAAGCAAAACTAACTTGGCTAATAACTTCCTTCCTGGAGATAAATGATCAGAAAGTAAACTATAGCAAGCGATCCAATGAAAACATTTGACAGCTGGAAAGCCATGCAAACAGACTATTATTTATTCTTGGGACAATCTTTCTTTATGTAATGACCTTGGCCAAATATCATCGGATTGCTTATGTACATAAGCCCAGGATCTATAGTTTTATGATCATGCATTTTGGAAATAACTACTCAACCAGTGCACAACTCTAGAGTATGAAATGCAGACACTTCATATGTTCAACAATCTTCCTCCTTAAGGTAGATGGCTAAGAACATTCAAGCAATCACACATTACCTGCTACCTGTGAAAGACCTTGCTTACTTTATAGATGTCTAGCACACTTTCTCCTCTTTGTGGATATCTTGATTATCTATTTCCTCTAAAATATCAATAAAACTCAACAATAGGCAAGATCTCTTAGTTGGGATAATTGAGCAAATTAGTGTGAAACCTGTAGGAGTTCAGGTTGGTGTACTTGGGAGATTTATTTGAGACTCATAATTCAAGTCTTTAAAAAAGAATTTTTTTAAACTTTTCACTTCAGTTGAAAAGCAAAGTCTGGGGTGGGAGAGAGTGAGGGATTGATTTTCAGTCTGTTGGTTTACTCCCCAAATGCTCACAACAGCCAGGGCCAGCCCAGGTCAAAGCCAGGCACCTAAAATCCAATCCAGGGGTGGCAGGGAACTGAATAAAGGAGCCATCCCCTGCTGCCTCCAAGGTGTGTGTCAGTAGAAAGATAGGAAGAAAGCAGAGTTGGGAGTTGAACCAGGGACCCCACATAGAATGCACACCCGAGGTAGCATCTTAACAGCTGATCTAACACCTACCCCAAACCAAAAATCCAGTTGTACTGGGTAAGCTATATTTAGCAAGAATAAGGAGAGGAAGAAAAAGCATGTTCGGGTATAATTCCAGTCTGGTTATAAACCTGTCTGTTAGGAATGGCAAAGCTCTGAGAACAGTGAAGCAAGGTAGAAAAGATTACCAGTGGGATTTGAGAAAATGCTTTAGACCTTGGGGAATTGGCTGAGTGAATGGGTAGGAAAGCTGGGCGTTGGGGAAGAGAGGGCCATATTCCGTGTTTTCAGACTCTTACTGCAGTGTTCATAAAGTCGCTCCTCTTTATGGACTCAGTAATGGGAGAAGTTTTCCTTTCTGAGAGTTGTCAGCCCCCACATAGCGAGATTCTGATGTGGTCTTCAAGATTCCTGGAGTGTGGTATCCACAGGCACTCAGTCTCTGTTCTTCCTTCAGTCTGCCCTAGACTGTGTGATGCATGACCTTCCCAATGACCTGGGGCTGAGCTGCGCATCCTCAATGCTTGCCTTGGTCACCTGTGTGGATTCTGGCATCTCCAAGCTTGACTGAAGCTGTGACTCCTCACTGTTTGCCTTGGTCACCTGTGGATCTGGCATCTCCAAGCCCGATTGCAACCTGGCGCCTTTTGATTGGTGCGCTCTGCCTTGGTAGCAGCTGAAATTCCTCCTGCAAGAGGGTGCCTCACCTCCTCGTGGGCTCTGGAGCTCTGCTTTCCTTTGCCATAGTTCCTCCGTCCCTGCGCTCCCCACTATGAAACTCCTGGTTCTCCTGGCCCTTCTTGCTCTGTCTACCATGCCGGTGTCTGCTCGTAAGTAAAGATGTTTCCTGGATTAAACCTCAGAGGAGCAGCACCTAGAATTCTCCCTCTAGCAGATTTGTCTTTGGGAAACACAGAGCTTTTGTAGTCAGCCCCATTAGTTCTGGCGCAGTCTATTTTTTTGTCTAGCAACTCATAAGATAGTTGACTCAACATTGGAGATTTTCCTAATCAGTGGAGCCCTTGAATTCAAACCTTCCCGTCAGTTGGTGTACTCCAAGGAAACCAGCCAGTTTCTCGTGTCAGCAAGATTCTGTTGAAGAATGTCATTAGCATTATTTTCAGAAATGTTACCATATATATCTTATGTGATCCTTGGGGGGTAGGGGGCGTCTGTTATGTGTAATTCTGCTTCCTCTTAATTGTGAGAGTCCTAGTCAGACTTCAGATTCCCCTTTCTTCCTCCCACAAGCTGGCCTTCTCTTCACCTCCCACTCTTGTTCTTTTCCATTTAGAGGAAGAGAGCTCCCTCACTACTGTGAACTACGTTAAAGGTAAGTCTGAACCTGCACTTCCCCGCTCCCGCTAAGGAACACTTGCCAACTCCACATTCATCTAGATCGGTTTACTTAAGAGAAATAAGCAGCGGCATTTTGAGTGTGAGTGGGGTCACTAGGAGCGTGAGGGTTTAGGATTGCTCATCTGCCTCATCCTGTCATCTGCACGATTTATGGGCTCAATGTTTGAAATATTTCATTCTTGGGAGAGAAAATTCCAGGACATCATGAAGGTCTAGGGTGATTCCAGGGAAGCCACATTCTTACTTCTAAAATGTGATTAATGATTGGTAACTCATGTATTTATACCCTACCTATTACAGAACACTGAGTCTCTGAAATGGAGTTACAGGAAGAGCAGGTTATTCACTCATGCTATCCGAAGGAGGGCTGTGAAGAAGCTGCCTGATTTTGCAGCATGAGGATTTTGGCGAAATACGTGGACAGTGGGACATGGGACCATGGGTGACAAAGATTCTACTGTGGGGGTTCTCGCATTGCACTCACCCCTTTCTGAGCTGCCGTTCCTTTCCTGGCCTCCCCTGGGTGACAGTTGTCTCTGGAAGCCATGGTGGTTGGCCACAGACGCAGTGAATTCTGAGGTTCCTCCCTGCATCACCAGTTACCCCTGAGTTGTGCCGAGTCAGAAATGGAGGTGTCCTTTTCTTCCTTAACCAAAATGGGCAATTGGTGTGATTATGGGTTTCATTGCCAGCTGTCCTTGACCCTGATCACCTGAGGGGTTGAAGCTTCTGGAGAAAGACATCAGGCCCGCTCTCATCACCTAGTGGGTGGGCTCTCATATTTATGCTCTCCATCATGTATGGGTTGTGCACATATCTAGTAATGGGACATCTTTTTATTTTAAAAAGATTTATTTATTGATCTATTTATTGGAAAGGCAAAATTGTAGGGGGAGAGCGAAAGATATATATATATAGAGAGAGAGAGAGAGAGAGAGAGAGAGACTCTTTCATCCACTGGTTCACTCTATCAGGTTTGCAACAGATTACTTTGGGATGATTGAAGCCAGGAGCCTGAAACTCCATCTTGTTCTCCCAGGTGGGTGGCAGGGATCCTAGTACTTAGGCCATCATCCACTGCTTTAAAGACACATTAGTAGGGAGCTGGATTGGAACTGGAGCAGCTGGGAATTGAACTGCTGTTCATATGGGATGCCGCCATCTCAGGTGGTAGCTTCATCAACTCCTCCCCCATGCTGGCCCACTGGACCGTCTTATTTACAGCAAGGCCATGCCATCATCATTGTTAGAAGCTCAGGTGCAAAATGTAGGACTTCACAATTGTTGTTACTACCTGACGTCATCTCCCTGAACATGGAATGACAGATGGGGGAGTTCTGCATGTTCCTTTTTTGCCATGATTCCATCATGTTTCTTCATTTCCTTCTCATTGGTGTCACAATCAAGGACCTTCATGGGTGACAGGTGCCCAAGCACTTGAGCCACCCTCTTATGCGTTTCCAGGTGCATTAGCAGGGAGGTAGATCGGAAGTAGAGCAGCATTCAGCTGCCGGGGCTTGAACTGGTGCCCATATGGGATGCTGGCCCTGCAGGTACAGGCTTACCTTCTATGCCACAGCACTGACCTCTACTGCAGGCCAATGGGCTTCTGGATGAGGCTCCAGGGTGCTCCTGGTTCCCACGTCAGGGTGGACTGTGGCTGTCAGGGCAGGAGCAGGCAGGAGAAACCCCCTGTGTTCTGCGCGCTCTCTCACTTTGTTTCCATAGCCAGTAGGGGGCAGTAGAGGGATGCCCTGAGGGATGGTCTTCTGGGCTCCACCTTGGCTTGTGTCTCACTGCAGCCCACAGGCTGTGCTGCTTCATTCTTAGCAGCAGTTACTCTGCAAAGACCAAAGGAAACAAATTTGTCCATGCATCTTGTTGGGGAAGGTAAGATCAGCGAATGCCATCTTTGTTTGCAAACTTTCCTAAAAATTGGAAAACAACTTTTTTTGTTGGATATTTCGTGGGGGAAACTGTGGGTCAGCTACTTTATGGGTTCTTCAGTGCATTTGGAGAGTATTTAATGCCCTTGAAAGTCAAGATTCAGGCTTGGCTTCCAGGCTTACTCATTACTTATCTGCTCTGTTTTCCTGTCTACATCCACACCGATTAAACTCAAGCAATTTTAGATTGTGAGGGCACTTTAACACGTTCCCGGAAAATGGAATTAAAAGATAAGCTTATTTTAGTGCAAAAACATTTTAAAGTCCATAGAAAAGAGGACTCTTCAGAAAGTTCCTGGACAATGCGTATTTTGAAAAGTGTGTGCACAAATTTTAATATCTTTTGCACCAAAATAAACATCTATTAATGTAACGTTTCCACGAACTCTTTGGAATCATTTAGTATTTCTGAGATGATTATTTTGTGTATAACGTATGGTTTCATTCTTACGCCAACATTTCGAAGTAGGAAATTCTGAGAGGAGGACCCAGATGTACAGAGACAGTGAGTAGCCGTTTGTGTGCAGGCAGAGCATGGGAGGTGCCGATTTGTATTAAAGTGAGGGAAGTCCCGAGGAGGCTTTGTCGTTACTGAGCTGCAGGGTTTGCTTGTGTGGGCACAAGATCAAGAATCTGCACCTTAACCCCCCTCACAAGAAGCTTGTTGCATGTCTTAGGGAGACAGGACATCTAGGAATCCTTTTCGTGGCACAGTTTCAGCTCCTCTCAGGGTTTCTGGTTGCTTGGGTCGCGTCCTCTTGCAGGGCTGTTGGTCTTCCCGCAGGTCCTGGGTCTCGGGGACTCTGACTGCTGTGACTTGAGTGGCAGAGGCACTGCCGTTGTCCTGGAAGTGGAAACAACAGCTCTGTTCTGTAGCCTCAGTGCAGCGCTGTCAACGGCTTCTCTCCTCTCTGTGTTACAGTGGTTCCTTCCTGGTTTTACGAAGCATGGAAGTATTTCACAGATCAGCTGAAGAAAGGTGTGGAGCGTGTGTCACCTTCATAGAAGACCTTTCTTCCTTGGAGCCTCTCATGTAGCATGTACCTGCCTTTCTTCTCATTTGACTGACCACCTACTTTCAAATCATTTGATCCCCAACGTTTGTCTGTATTCAAATAAAGTAGACTCACTATCAATGTCAAACTTAGAGTGTGTGACTCCTTTCAAACTTCTCAGCTTGCAATAGAAGAAAATCAGGAGACAACCAGTGTTGTTTCCGGTATGATACCCTCCCCAAAATAACTCACAAAAGGCATGCTGAATGCAACATCAAGAGGATTTTATTACCAGCTAGTTGGGGCTCTTACGGGCACATAGGACGTAGCGCAGTGCTGAGGCAAGAAGCCCTGTCCCTCCCCTCCCAGCATTTTTATACACTGGAGTAAACAAGTACATGCATCATACACATGTAGATGAGTTCCTTATTCCTTATGTGGCAATTACCTAAATTTATGCATTTTTTGGTGCATTTGAGCAACTTATGGGCTAGTCATTCACAGGAGGGTGGAAGACTCTAAATTCCAGGAGTAGTTTCACTCCGGTACCCTTAGGCCTATCTTTTCTGGTTTAAAATAAAGCCTGTCATGGAGGAACAGTGTTTCTCGTGACAGGTCCTGAAAGCTCTTAAGACCAAGATCTTCATATGTTGCCCCATATTTTATATCATTTAATGTTAACATTCTACATACTATTCAGTTTTAATTTCAAATGTAGTTAATGTAAACTAACTTATGGTTTGAATTAATTACTTATAACTGGACCTACACTAGTCATAAAGAAAAGCAATTTCTGCCTGACTGGAATCGTTTATAACTGGGTAACGTGTGTTTTGCATCATTAGCCACGCAGTTTATATCTTTGATTGTATTGTTCACTGTCTAAGGTTTGTATTTGTTGCCGTAGGCTTCCAAAGTGCAACTAAAAGTTGGTCGCTAGCTGATTTTTCTCTAGTCCGCGCTGGGTAGCTTTATAAGCAGGAGTACACACTAATCTTGACCTTGATATTACGTCTACTTTCGTGGAGTAAGCTCGCCTGGGACAGCCGTTAGGAAGGGTGGGTGGCAACCAGATGTGAAGAAACACAGTTCCTTCGGATCCGCAGGCTCCGAGGTAGAAAGGTCAGGAATGCAGGTGGCTGATTCCCGTTCAGGCAGTCCGTCAACTCCTTGCACACCGAGGAGAGCCAGGCAGAGGAAACTCAAAGGAAAGATCTGTGGGGAGTGTCGCCCCGAAGGGTACAGACTAGCCTCCTTGTTTGCGACTGGAGAGCAGCAGTGCCTGACGCCTGCGCACCCGGAACCTGGTCCTTGTGGGAGGGGCAGCTTATCTGCAGGAGATACCATCTGTGCAACCAGGGCGCGCAAGGGCAGGGATCCCGCGTTCCCGGTTTCTCAAAACGTGCAGCCTGGGAACCCGGCCTTCTCGTGGAGGGAGACAGTCATGTCACAGTCACAGGAAGTCAGGACACAGGTTCTTGATCCTGCGTCATGCCAGGCCCACACAGGGAAACCCTCCACGGCAATACCGAGGACGCCTCCTCGGGACTCAGATCACTTCAGTCCAAAGTGGCGCCGCCACGCTCTCCAGGTGCACAGGCGGCGATCGCCATCTCTGTACATCCGGGTCCTCCTCCCAGAATTCATCACTTCAATAAGTACCTCGTAAATACCTCCTGGAAATACTAGGATATCTCAAAAAGCTCATGGAAATTTTGAATTAGAAGATGCTTATGTTGACGCAAAAAATTACCATCTGCAGTTTTTCGTAATACCCATTTACCCAGTTTTGAAGACTCCTACATAAGGATTTCAGAATGATTTGCACCCGATAGACTTACCTTTCTTTGTTCTCATCAGTACTCGTGTTACTGTGATATTCATACAAAGAGAACAGGTCCAATGTAGTTCATAGATACAATTTAAAATATAATACTACTCGAGCCAGCGCTGTGGCTCAGCAGGTTAAAACCCTGGCCTGAAGCGCCAGCACCCATATGGGCACCGCTTCTAGTCCCGGCTGCTCCTTTTCTGATTCAGCTCTCTGCTGTGGCCTGGGAAAGCAGTAGAAGATGACCCAAGTCCTTGGGCCCCTGCACCTATGTGGGAGACCGGGAAGAAGCTCCTGGCTCCTGACTTTGGATCAGCTCAGCTCTGGCCAGTGCAGTCATATGCGAGTGATCCAGCGGATGGAAGACCTCTCTCTCTCTCTCTCTCTCTCTCTCTCTCTCTCTCTCTTTCTCTCTCTCAATGTGTAACTCTGTCTTTCAAATAAATAAAATAATTCTTAAAATAAAAATAAGAGTAGGACAGGCTGCAGGCAGCAGTGAGACTCAAGCCAAGGTGGAGCCCAGCAGGCCATCCCTGTTTATCCCTCTACTGCCCCCTACTGGCTATGAGTGAGCACGCAGGACACAGGGCGTTTCTCATGCCTGTTTCTGCCCTGGCTGTAGTCCCAGCAGCAGGGGAGGTGTCCACAGGGGCAGCTGAATTGAATGAGCAGCTCAGGGTGAGATGTTTGCCTGTTTCCATAGAGCTGGAGTGAGTCCCACACTGTGACGAGCACACACCCCTCCGTGTGTGTTTATTTTTCTCTCTGTTCTCCCTTCTCAGCTGCAGTGTGACACCCCTCCTCAATGCTCCTGAAACACAATGAAGACTGATGACAGTGACATCTGGGAAGACTTCTAGTGGGACAAGAAAAGATTAAGTCGTCATGTCCCAGGTCACCAAATAACTTGTAGTGTCACTCGGACCAAAACTCACGAGACGACCAAGGTCCCTATTTGTGAAACCTATTGGAAGAAATGAATAAATGATAGTGTCCGTTCAAGAAAATTATGAGGGGTGAGGGCTGTGACTCAGTGAATTAAGCTGCTGTCTGCAGCGTCAGTATCCCATATGGTTGCCCATTTTGAGTCCCGGCTGCTTCACTTCTGATCCAGCTCCCTGCTAATGCCCCTGGGAAAGCAGTGGAAGATGGAAGGAGTACTTGAGCCCCTGCTCCCATGTGGGAAGCCCAGAGGAAGCTCCTTGCTCCTGGTTTTGGCCTCGCCCAGCCCTGGCATCTGCAGCCATTTGGGGAGTGAACCAGGGGATGGAAGACCTCTCTCTCTCACACACACATACTCTCTCTCACTCTCTATCTTGCTCTCTCCCTGCAATTCTGCCTTTCAAAGAAATATATAAATACATCTTTTTTTTTTTAAAGATGGTCCTTTGCTAGGTAACTGCACAGCCTATACATGACAGAGACCATAAAGATGAGCAGCTATCTGCCAGGTGATGAGAATGGGCCTGATGTCTTTCTCTAGAAGCTTCAACCCCTCAGGCGATCAGGGTTGAGGACAGGTGGTGTAAAACCCATAATCACACCAATCGCCCATTTTAGTAAAGGAGATAAGGGACACCCCCATCTCTGGCTCAGCACAACTCAGGGGAAACTCGTGATGCAGGGAGGGAAACTCAGAATTCACTGTGTCCTTGGCCAACCACCATGGCTGCCAGGGACAACCATCACCAGGTGAGGCCAGGAAAGGAACGGCAGCCCGAGTTGAAGGGGTGAGTGCACTGGGAGAACCCTCACAGTAGAAGCTTTGTCACCCATGGTCCCTGGTCCCCACCTACCATCACCCCCTGCTGTGTGTCCCCATGCCTTGCCATTGTTCTTCCTCCCTGTGGTAACCATGGGCATCACAGCCTGTCCTGCACTCTGGGAGCAGGGGCTTTCCCTTCTCAACGTAGAGATTTGGTCAGGCTTTCAAAAGATGGTAAACAGGAAGAAAGTGCATGCGTCTGTCATGCCAGTGTATCAGGCAACATTCCCCAGCCCTCCTTGCTGAAAACAAGATTAACGCACCACTTTGATATTCAGTCATATGTAGTGTTTGAATAGATAATTTATCAATGTTGAATATTTTTTTTTTTATTTATTTTTTGACAGGCAGAGTTAACAGTGAGAGAGAGACATAGAGAAAGATCTTCCTTCCAATGGTTCACCCCCCAAATGGCTGCCACGGCCTGCGTGCTGCACCGATCCGATGATTTCTTGGAAATAAAACCTTGAGGAACATGGGATAGAAATCCTCCCTATGGCTGATCTGTCTGGAGAACACACAGAGCTTTAGTTGTCAGCCCCACCACTTCTGCTCCAATCTTTTTGTCTAACAACTCGTGAGACAGTTAATTAAACCTTTGGCTATTTTCCTAATTCAGTGGGGTCCTTGAATGAAAACCAAAAATTAGGATGTGTCTGTGAGTCAGCATACTCCTGAGACTCTGGCCAAACTGTTTCCTGGGTTAGTAACATCCTGTTAGGAATTCAGGGTTATTTTCAGAAATGTAAAGAATGCTATTATGTCCAGGAGCTTCTTCTGGGTCTCCCACCTGGGCACAGGTGCCCAGGGACTTGGGCCATCTTCTACTGTTTCCCAGGCCGTAGCAGGGATCTGGATCGGAAGTAGAGCAGCCTGGACTTGAACTGGCACCCATGCAGGATGCAGCACTGCAGGCGGAGGCTTTACCAGCTACGCGAGGACACCAGCCCCACGCCTATAGGTTTATTCGCATTTTTCAATTTCCCAGAATTCTCGAAATTTTTCTGAGCCCTCAATCCTGCAAATTCTATGTGGCATTTTTATTTGTGTTTGTTCGCAGGGGGACTCAAGGCAGAGTTTGTAGCACTGCACTCAGCAGTCCCTGTAGTTTGCATTCTGATCATTGTGGACATTTCCTTCTTGAGTCTAGTGTTACTGTCATTATGCTGAACTCGGCTCATTTCTCTGCTCCTGCTCCTTGGCAGGGAAGAACGACTGTTCTGCGCTCTCTGCAGGTAATGATGTGGCTTAGACATTGAAGCAGTGACTCACTTTCTACCCAGCCAGCTCTGTCTTCAGCTGAGTCATCCTGATATTTACTGGACAAGCTGTGTTTAAGTCTCTTTCGGCAACACAGAAATTTAGGGGGAAAATTCATTTCATCCATCTCTGCTTTGGGGCAGGATCACTTTCTTCCAGGCAGCGTGATATTTCTTAAAATTTATTTGAGAGATAGTGGTGGGGGGAGGGAGAGGGAGAGAGAAAAGGAGGGAGGGAGGGAGGGAGAGAGAGAGAGAGAGAGAGAGAGAATGGAGAGCTCCCACTTTCTGATTTGCTCTCCAAAACATTCCCAATGACTGAGGCTAGGACCAGGCCGAAGCCAGGAGCCAGAAACTTAATACGGGGCTTCTGTGTGGGTGCGAGGGACCCAATCAGTTGATTGTCATCTGCTGCCTCCCCGGGTGTGCATCAGATGGTGGAATCGGGAGTGGAGCTGAGACCCAAACCCAGGCACTCCAATATGGGATGCGGTCATCCCAAGCAGCGTCTTAGCCACTAGGTCAGAGACCCGCCCCGATTTCTTCTTTTTGAAGCACTGGAATCTTCAAGGAGAAGGAACGCATCCCAGTTCTTCTATGCCATTCCTTTGGGTAGCCGTGAAGGCCCTATTTAAAAATTGCCCATCTTGCTCCTTTGGGTAAACAAAAAAAGTAGAAGGCCTCGGTGGGTGCCTTCTACAAGTGTTAGTACACATCAGGAACACTTTATTCCAGCGGAAGGAACTGAGAAGTATTCATTCTGTAGAAGCTGGCAGAGGATTTACGTCAGTGCCTGGGAAGCCTTGTGGTCCAACCAGGGTCACTGTGGCTTGTACTGAACGCAGGGGGTGGGGGAGCATTTGCAGTTCATCTGGGGAAGGATGACACAAGGAGGCCTCTGAGACTTGGTGGACCTGAAACTGGTCGGCAGGAGATCATCTGGTCAGAATCCTCGATTCTCTTCCATTCCTTTATTTAGCCAGAGAGGGACCCATGCATCGGGCACTTTCCCCACCCTTGAGGAGATGTTAGTGACCAAAACAGAGAGATTTTTCCTGTGGAACACTTATATTCTACCAAGGAAAAAAGAGACAATAAACGAATCGAATGCCTAAACATAGCACGTTAAATCGTGTGAATTTCTTTGCAGGAAAGCGGAGTATGGGTGATGGAGGCTGCCGCAGGCGTGATTGGGAGCAGATGAGAAGACAGAATCCAGGAAGCGGTACGAGGCTTGCCTGGGGTCAGGCGGTGGGTCAGAGACAGGGGCAGATGAGAACCCAGGTTCCTTTCTTTGCAGTCCTGTGGGCATGCCTCTACTCCCCTGCACGCACCAACGTCAGAAGCCACTCTAATGACGTTTGCTATCTCCTGACTCACCCCAAGACAGGCACTAGGGAACAAGGCTCCATAACGCACATTTTCTTAAAATATTGTTATATGATCTCTGCTTTTGATTATTGTATAAAAATTGATTTTACAGGCAAACTGGAGGAGTGGTAGGGTATGAAGCAGGAATAACTGTGCCTTAAATGGCAACCTGTTAAAAGAAATAATTTAATCCCTTATTATATACAAGGGCATTGTAAAAGTTCATGGGAAAATGTGTGCCTTGAAAAAACTATACATGGATTTCATAATTTTTTGCATGAAAATTAACTTCTCTTTTAATTTTGTTTTCCTTGGATTTTTAAAGTACCTTCAGATATGAATTACAGTGTATACATACTTTCTTATTCTTTTATGCAATCAATGAACTTCAGAAGTAGAAGAAATTTGAGACATCATTTACAGTACTAACAACTGCAAATGCTAGGGGTGGGGACTGTGGTATAGTAGGTTAAGCCACCACTTGGGATGCCTGCATTCCCCGCTGAAGTGCCAGTTCAAGTCCCAGCTGCTCTGCTTCTAGCCTCGCTCTCTGTTAATGCATCTGCCAAGCAGTTGATGACGGCTCAAGTGCTTGGGCTCCTGTCACCCATGTGGGAGACCTCAGTGGATTTCCTAGCTCTTGGCTTTGGTCTGGCCCAGCCCTGGCTGCTGCAGGCATTTGGAAGAGTGAACCAGCAAATGCAAGGTTGCTCTCTCTGACTCTGTCACTCTGCTGTTCAAACAAACAAATAAATCCTTTATAAAACTCTTCCATTGGCATGAACTAGGATGTGTCTCTGCATCTTTATTTTATAGTTGAGAACCCAGGGAGGATAAACCTCTTGCCTAAATCAAGCAGATGGAAGTCTGATCAAATTAGATATATTTGTTTCTCTGAGTTTTTAGTTGGGGGTTCAGGTCCTCATTACCCTCCTTGAGCTGTCTCTGTGTGACCGTAACTAGAACCAGGTATCTGGGAAGGGCTAACTCAAAAACTGCCCAATCCTTGGATTTCAGCTACTGAGAGACCTGCTCCCTCCCCAGCCAGGAAAGTAGCTCTCCTCTCTCCCCAGCTTGCTTTGCCTTGACCCACTCCCTGGAACGACCCTGGCTCTCACTGGCCTCCTCTGAGAACACACTTAGGAACTCCAGTGTGGACACACACATTTGTCACTTGGTTTTTTGGGCAGTATGTATGAACTCCAGCCTGTTCTCTATGGGTGGCCCACCTCCCAGACCAGCTTCTCCTCTGCATAAAGGGGCATCCCAGACAATTCAAGAGAGCAACAGAAGTGAGGAGCAGTAATGGCGGTGACATATCAACACTAAAAGGAGCTTGGGGGGCAGGCTTGAGCAGCGCAGAGAAGGGATGTAATGGCAAAACTGCCCACTTAAGGTGATGGGTCTTGAACCCCGTGCCTGGCTGCCAGCAGGGGACCTTGACCACATTCATTTCCAGTTTTTTTTTTTTTAAGATTTATTTATTTATTTGAAAGAGAGTTACTGAGAGGCAGAGGCACAGAGAGAGAAAGAGAGGTCTTCCATTTGCTGGTTCACTCTCCAGTTGGCTGCAACAGCCAGAGCTGCGCTGATCTGAAGCCAGGAGCCAGGAGCTTCTTCTGGGTCTCCCACATGGGTGTAGGAGCCCTAGCTCTTGGGCCATCTTCTGCTGCTTTCCCGGGCCATAGCAGGGAGCTGAATAGGAAGTGGAGCAGCCGGGACTGGAACCAGCACCCATGTGGATACAAGTGCCACAGGCAGCAGCTTTACCTGCTACACCACAGCACTAGCCATTTCATTTCCAGTTCTGAGTCTTGTTTTCTTTGCAATCAGATAACTGGACTCACCTGTTTAAGCTCCGATATTACTCTGCAATCCACTGTTCTCAGATTTTCCACTGGGAATGGAGGTACCAACCTGTGTCCTGATTCTCAGGACTGTGGTGACTTTGCTGCCCCATGAGTGCATGGCAGGGATGGGGAGGGAGCAGTTACGCCTCCTGGGGGGTAGTGCCCATTATTTTAAAACCTACAAGATATGGGTTTGGCTCCCCTTGCTCTGAAGCTAAACAGACTCTCTGCCTGGACGAGTCTCATACCAGTTTAGGGGTCCATGTCTCACCTAGATGGCTGCCATGGTGGGAAACACTGGGCCACATGAGCAATGACAAGGGGTGGGAGCCACTCCACCTACTTTCCAGAAAAACCTTTACTACTTCTCCCCTTTATTAGAATGTACCTTCCCTTCCACTAAACAACTCATATAATATTTTTTTAAAAGATTTATTTTATTTATTTGAAAGACAGAGTTACAGAGAGAGGTAGAGACACACAGAGAGGTCTTCCATCTGCTGGTTCACTCCCCAGATGGCTGCAATGGCCATAGCTGCACCGATCTGAAGCCAGGAGCCAGGAGCTTCTTCTGGGTCTCCCACGTGGGTGCAGGGGCCCAAGGACTTGGGCCATCTTCTACTGCTTTCCCAGACCATAGCAGAGAGCTGGATCAGAAGTGGAGCAGCCAGGACTAGAACTGGTGCCCATATGGGATGCCAGTGCTTCAGGCCAGGGCGTTAACCCGTTGCGCCACAGTGCCGGTCTGGCTCATATAATGGTAAACACAGTTAAACTTTGTGGAGTCTGTATCTTTGCTTTCTGCATAAAATGCTTGCTGATTGCTATTCACTATATTTCTGACACACTCCTGAACTCTGGTTGGAAATGAAGCCAAGGACCTGAATACAGGGCAGCCCTTGCCGCCCCATGCCAGGTAGACCTGACAGTTCAGCAGGTGAGCAGATGCACAGCTCAGATCATCACAGACATGGCAGGGCCACACCCCACAGAACCAGCCACCGAGTCACTGCATAGAACCGACCTTCCCTTCGCAACGTGGCTGTCCTGAAGTCAACCTGACGCCAGGGGGAGCTGGGAACTAGGGAAGGGCCTGGGGACCAGAAACTCCAGAGAGTTCTGAAACATCCACTTCCTGTCACGTGGGATCGGAGGCAGTGTCCTCCTTCCTTGGTAGTGAACAGAGGGAGGTGGAGCTGTAGAGAGCTAAGGAGACAGGGAGCAGGGGAAGCTTTGGTTCCTGGGACTAATAATAGAGTCTTCTGCAAAAGATGCTGACTCATCTCTCAGCTCTTCCGTCTGTTTATGGCAGGGGTGGGGGAGGCAGCACTGTTGTTTTCTCTCTCCTATCCTGAGATTGCATGTGCCCATCCCTGGAGAGAAAAGGGGCCTCTAGGGGTCAGACAAAGCTATCCTGACCACCCCTGAAACCATCCTGGAATCCTTACCTACAGAGAGACACTCCCTGGATGCATCTGATTTAGGGGTATATAGGCAGGGAGTTAGGTAAAAATAGATGAGCCGGGATTCCTGCCAGTCTTGCACTGTAACTCTACCCCCTTACTTGTCAGTCAAACACACCCACTTTCCCATGATGCCTTTGTGTTTCTCCAGGACCAGGATGGAGGAGATGCTATGCCCATCCCTGGAGAGAAAAGGGGCCTCTAGGGGTCAGACAAAGCTATCCTGACCACCCCTGAAACCATCCTGGAATCCTTACCTACAGAGAGACACTCCCTGGATGCATCTGATTTAGGAGTATATAGGCAGGGAGTTAGGTAAAAATAGATGAGCCGGGATTCCTGCCAGTCTTGCACTGTAACTCTACCCCCTTACTTGTCAGTCAAACACACCCACTTTCCCATGATGCCTTTGTGTTTCTCCAGGACCAGGACGGAGGAGATGCTATGATGGCCATGTGGAAGTTGACCTCTATATGGAGGCACCATGAAAACCCCATAAAGTCCTGTTCACACTAAACTCCACCCCATTTGTATATTCAACCAGGGCACCACCCCGCATCATAAAAAAGACTGATAATGCGGGAGTACCCTTTCTCTTCATTTGCTCTTAGCTGTGCTTATGGGTCCCACTTTGGCTTCTTCCCCCACTCCCTTAGGCAATTCTCCGGCCCACTGGAGGTATCTCTGCCTATGGGGTTGCCCACAAGCATGCATGTCTCTGTCTCTCTTGAATACATCTTGCTCTTTGCACCACAGTTATGCCTCTGCTTTGAATTCTTATCCCTGTGGGGGCAAGAACCTAGAATAGAGACAGAGATACAGGGGCCCATACACTTTCAGTTTATCCACCCCTGTGTCGAGGAGGAGCTTCTGGCGAGGCTGCATGTGGGGATTGTTTCTTTCTGCAGCCCAGATTCAGTTCTTTGAAAAGATGGGATCAAATGTACTGTTAGTCTCTTTAAATGAAGAGCCAGCCCTCCGCACATCCGTGTGTCCCACTGTTACCGCAGAATGGAGGGTTCTTGTCTTCCTGCAAGAAAGAATTCAGGCATGAGACAGAGTAGTGGAAAGTAAAAAGTAGCAAAGTTTATTAAGGTAGGGACATCCGCAAGAACAGATGGGCACCTCTCCTGACAGGACCTGAGAGAGAGTGCAGTCGCTCGGGCAGGGGGAAGGAGTGAGGTTACATGGTTGAGTGGAGAGATTACACCTGGCCAGACTAGGCAGGGCGGCTCAGCAGAGAGGCAGAGGCTGGGGGTGGGGTGGGGTTGGGGGCTTAAGAAGATGGGTCTTTGTCTTCACACATCTCCTCCTGAAACAAAGGATTTTATGGCTGTAAATATTAAGAAGCTCCTATCTGAGTTTTCCCTTGAAGGTATCAGACAGGAGGAAGCCTAGCTGGCGCCATCCTGGGTTCAGAGGAAGGGTGAGCAGGATCCCCTAGAGAATGGGGATCTGGAGTAGGGTGTTTGAAATGCAGATACTGGGCTGCATCTGGGAGATTGTGGAAGATTTGTCAGGCAGAAGGGGCAGGGACCTCCACCTGGCAGGTTATCAGGTAGAAGGGGGCAGGGCAGGATGCCCCTGAAACATTATCTGGATGACTTTGAGATGTAGATGCATATGCTGGATATAGATGTCTTCTCTTTAGTCCTGTCATACACACATAAGCTCATATCTGACTTCCTACCTAACACCACCTCCATGTATTCGACCAACCAACCAAGGATGAAAAATATTCAAAAAAAGATTGTGCCTGTATTAAATGTGTTCAGACACATTTTCTTGTCATTATTCCCTGCACAATGCAATATAACAACTGTTCACATAGTGTTTGTATTGCATTAGGTATCATGCATAATCTAGAGATGACTTAAAACATACTGGAGATAGGCAGTTGTTTTATGCAAACACCACTCCTTTTCCTAGAAGGGACTTGGGTCACAGGGATTCTGGCATCTGCTGGGCCCTTGGAACCAATCTCAGATCTTCCTTTTTTCTTTCTTGACAAAGGTGACACTAACTTCTCTTCAGCTTGGGTGAACAGAGTTCTCCCCCACTCCCCCTTGGCTCCTGATCTCCCTTAGAGCACTACATGTAGGAAGTTTATGTAACTTATTTATATATTATTTATATATATATATATTATTTATATATTATTATTGTAAATCTTTTTTCTGTCCTTTTGAGATGTAAATTTTGTAGCCTCCCTCCAGTTTTACAACCCAGGGATGATTTTCTTTGCTAGGCCCTGAGACCAATGTCTGAAATGTGGAGCCCAGGGAAGACACTGCCCCCATCTCAGTTTCTGTGTCTCCCAAGGGTAGGAGCCTTAGACTGGGGCTGAGGTTCCCACTAAGCTATCAACCTATCTCCATGCTGGAAGATATGGGGAGGTTTCCTTTTCCTTTGGGTGAGGCCAATGAATAAACACAGATGTTCTGAGACTCCCCCGACCCCAGACCTCTAAAATTCCCCAGCCCTTTGTCTCTGCTTAGCTAGGATCGATCCCCTGTTGCTGACAACCACATGGAAGAAGAACAATGCATGTCTGCTACCGTGTCTCATGGTGAAAGAAGCGGCTGTGAGTCACCATAAAAATAGCCTTTAAAAAAAAAAATAAAATAAAACTCCTGAGACAAACCGTTCCAGAGACGGCCTTGGAAAATGGGGAGTAAACCGGTTCACAGAGAAAGCAGTCAGCTACTAACCAGAGATACACAGAACACCTGCCTTGTAGATAAGCCCCTTCCCTACGCTTGCTCAAGGTTAACAAAGAAAGCTGCAAGGCACGTAGCAACCTATTCCTCTCTCCTAGAAACCCCCTCCCCTAATGTATCCCTTTGACCTAATACTTTTCCACCGACATTACCACTTTTAGACTGCCATACAAGGCCCGCTACTGAAAATTATCCAATGAACTTACGCCAGTCTATAGTATGTTAATTTTGTGGTTTTGCCTTTTAAAAGCTGTGTAAGATAGCTGCTCGGGGCTCCTCTCGCTTGCTTGCTGCTTGCAGCAGTAGAGGGCCCATTTGCGCAAATGAAATAAAATTACCTCCTGTTCTATTGTATCGTCTGGTCTGGAGTCTGTGTTTCTGGGGTCGTCACAAGAGGACACCGCTTTTGGGGTCCTACAATGGGAATTTTCTCTTTAACACACATGGCTATGATTTCCCTCAAATTCAAAGGCTTCTCTTCTGGTCTTCATTGTCTTGCAATGTATTAGGCCATGAAGTACTATATTACTGGGCATGTGCCTGTCATACCTCTCTGATTCTGATAACATTTCCTTGGGGGAGGGACGTAGCTAACATGTTCCGAACAGGGAAGAGCATTGAGGCACAGTGGGTTAAGCTGCGGCTTGCAACTCCGGCATCCTATATCAGAGAGTCGGTTGCAGTCCTAGCTGCTCCATTTCTGATCCAGCTCCCTGTTCATAGACCTGGGGCAGCAGAAGATGGCCCCTGCACCCACATGAGAGACCTGGATGGAGCTCTGGGCTCCTGGCCATTTGAAGAGTGAACCAGTAGATGGAAGATCTCTCTCTGTCACTTTGTCCTTCAAATAAATAAAATAGATTTTTAAAAAACAAAATAAAAATTTGCAAGATGCTCTGTACTCAAGTACTATGGAGCAGACTATCGTTATGTGCTCAAACCCTGAGACAGTTCTGCAAAGCAAACCACAACTGTTAATTATTTTTTAAAACATACCATGATTTTAAAATATATTTTTAATTGTGTTGTATTCTGCCAGCAGAAAATATAATGAAAGTTTGCCGTGGTCAGGAGGAGTCATCTTGAATGCCCATCATCCCTTTTCCTATGCAGAGAGAATTTTGGGCAGAGGGCAGAACTGAATTTAAGACAAGGCTTCAAGTAGGTCTTCCAGGATCAGAACTCAAGAAGAAAAATAGGCATCTACTGCGGAAGATAGTCTGGAATTTAATTAGGAGAACGAAAAATGAACATATTCTGAAGGAGTCCCAGGGCAGGTTGCACCATGGTGTCCGATTTCTCCTTCCCCTCTTAGCTTGAGTCCTTTGAGAGCATTCCAGTAACAACTCTTGCTCCCCAAACTTGAACTTCTTAAATCTTCCAACTGCCCTTGCCAATGGCAAAGCCTGGGAGAAAATCCTTGGTCCCCTTTACCACTCTTTCACCATATGTATTCTGATACCCACATAGTAGAGAAACCAACGTGCAGAGGAATGAAGTGGCATTGCCTAAGATTCTCTCTCCCTCTCTCTCTCTCTCTCTCAGCATGCAGTTTGTGACAGCATCAGGATGTAGATTCCAAGTCTCTCAGGCTGGTTTTCTTCCTACTATACCAGGCTGCCTTTTTCCAGTCAGGTTCAAGGTTTCGGAGGGCCAAGGGGCAGAGTGTGGGTGCTGAAGGCAGTACAGTCTCACGCAAGAAGAGATGGCAAAGTGGCTTTTTCTGTGCAGTCGCTGCTGTCCGAGCAGGTGCGGCTGTGATGGTGGGGAAAGCCTGCAGCAGTGGGAATTAAGGAGAAAGACGTCACACATGTTGAGACAACCTGGGGTTCTAAAGTTGGTTGGAACTTTCACAGCCCACCTGTTGAAATATTTCTTACTACTACAAGTCATAGGTAAAGTAAACGGCAGTAGCAGTGAGCCTGAACCCCTGTAATGTAGAGGTGGGACCCTGTCTCTCTGCAGTTCCCAGAGCCTGAAGCGGCCTTGCCTGTCCCTTAGCAGGAGTTCACTGCAGTGAGGGAGTGGCACAGCCAGCCCTCCATGGTTTTCATCACTGGAGTCAAGGGGTCATTTGCTTCTCTAGTAAATAAAACCCTGTTGGCCAGTTTTGTGCGGAAGGGTTTGTTTCGGGGAATTCCAGATCCTGGCAGGGAAATTCCAGGTTGCAAATCCAATGGTATCTCTGCACTCGCCTTCCCTCATGGAGACTTTCTGGTTTATGGTCCTGAAGCTCTCGCTTTCTGAAACAAACTCATGTGTCTTTTATTTGCGGCTTAATTTTTCCAATCAGTACTACCGGTCTTTCAGTTTTTCCTTGACCCATCCTTAAAGATTAATGTTTCTAAGTCTTTCCTTTTCTCTTCTGCTTCTGACTTTGCATACCTTCCTTGGCTGAACTGTCTGTTTCCATTCCTTCACCTATTGTAAGTCAGCCTTGACCTCTAAAAGCCTCTCAAATTCATAAATCCAGTTGCCCAACGGACTTCTCTATTTCAGTATTTCAGGAGTACATGAAACTCACTGTGTCCACATTTGAACTCATCAAGTGGTCCTAAACTTGAAAACAGGCAGACAAGATTGCCAGATATTCTTATTACTACAGGGCTAGTCCGCATTTTCCACTCACAGGACTATGTTATAACATATTTTGTAGGATAGACGTGACCTTACAGGTTTGTGTTGGGTAGAGGTGCAAATAATTTCTGTTCAGTGGAACCAATAATTCTGGAGATTACAACTTACGATATGGTTGGAGGTTAATTTGTTGTTTTGTATCTAACCTAGCCATTCATTACGTTGTCCATGTATATACACCAGCTTCTCAAATACTCTTTGTTCAAGTTCAACATGTTATTGGCTATCCTTTATAATGAATAAGTTGAGTAAAATCTTTTAGCACATTTTACCTTATATTTGTATGAGAGTTATTATTTTGCCTTTCAAGATAGCATTGGAGTATTAAATAAAATATTCATTTGAAAACAAATTTCATTCTTAATAAAAAATATCAATACCCCTTTAGTCAAGAAGAAATTTTAACTTGGCTCTGTTTCTTCCTTCTCCTCATCCCTCCCCTCCCACATGAATGTAAGCATAATTGGTGCTGGGCTTAGCCATGGCCATGGCTTGACTGTGCTCCCTCTCAAATTCATGTTGAAACTCCATTCCCATTGGATCCTTCTGGGGAGTGATCAAGTCACAGCTCTGCCCTCATGACCGGATTGGTGTCTTGTAAAGGCCCCAGATTGCTTCTTTGTCCCTGCCACTATGGCCATGAGAGGAACCATCCAGGAGGAATGGGGCTGTCCCAGACGCCCAACCTGCCCACACCTCGATCTTGGACTTGGACTTCCACCCTGCATAACCGTGAGAAATAAATGCCTATGACCTACCGAGAGCCCAGCATGAGGTATTCTGTCCTAGCAGCACAGAGGGACTCAGACAGCCGCTCATGTCCTAAACATCCCTGAACCCCCTCCTTTCCCCTCCACTCCCCGTGTTCCTGCCTTGGTTCTGATCACCACATTTCTCCTCCAGTGTCTGTGGCAGCTCAATTATTTTCCTCCTGCCCTGGCTCCCTCTTCGGTCCATCTCCTATATTTCTGCCAGAGTGACATTTGTAGCAGGTGAATCTAACCGTATCACTTCATAAATGTTTCAGTGGTTTCCTATATTCTGAGGCTAAATAAAAAGCCCAACAACACAGAGGATTTTGGTTCATAATTTGATTTCTAACCACTTTCTCCATTCTCATTTTTGCTCTTTCTCCCACATGCTCCCCGTCTCCCACTAGGCACAGGTGTATTTTCTGAAGATGCTACATGGTATTCCATTACTCTCTGTCTCTGCACATGTCTTCCACTCTGCTTGAATATCAATGGTCTGTTGCTTCTTCTACTTTTCCCCTTTCTATGTTCAGCCTTCACTCTTTTGTCCAGACTTGCCCAGGCATGGTGACTCCCGGGAAGTCAATTTCTCTGTGTCCTGCTGGTATTTAATGAAAAGTAACTGCTGATTTTCCTACCATGTCTTTCACTAAACTATAAGCTCCAATGGTCCCGTGAGCATCCCCACCTAATCTGTAGAACACTCATCTTGGCAGAGGGTTCGTGGGAAGGCAAGCAAGGGCCAGTGGTGATGAGGGTAGGGAGGTGGAGCTCAGAGGACCAGGGTGCACAGGTCATGGTCAAATCCAAGTACAGGCAGCAAAGCTGCTCTGAGGCTCAGAAATAGCCTGGACTCCTGCACAAGCCAGGCATGTGCTCTGACACAAAGAGGGCTGGCTTGGGCGTGAGGAGACTTGGGTCTAGATTTGGCTCTGACCTTAACTACTTGCCCATCTTGCTAAGTATTTTCCTTCTCTGAACGTTTTCAGATTGTGTCAGCTCCCTATATGGTTATAAGACTTAAAGGAGGCCAGCACCATGGCTCACTAGGCTAATCCTCCGCCTTGCGGCGTCAGCACACCGGGTTCTCGTCCTGGTCGGGGCGCCGGATTCTGTCCCGGTTGCCCCTCTTCCAGGCCAGCTCTCTGCTGTGGCCCAGGAAGGCAGTGGAGGATGGCCCAAGTACTTGGGCCCTGCATCCCATGGGAGACCAGGATAAGTACCTGGCTCCTGCCATTGGATCAATGCGGTGCACCGGCTGCGGCGGCCATTGGAGGGTGAACCAACGGCAAAAGGAAGACCTTTCTCTCTGTCTCTCTCTCACTGTCTACTCTGCCTGCCAAAAAAAAAAAAAAAAAGACTTAAAAGAGATATGTCTGAAAGTGCCTTATAGTTACTAGAAGCTTTTTCTACTAGAGGGGCTGTAGAAGGTCATGTGGATAGAGCCAGGGACCTGGCTCTGCCCATCTCCAGGAGCAACACAGCGATAATCATTTGAATCACATCTCAGAAAATGACCACTGTGTGGACCAGGTAGCTATTACCTTTGCCTCAACTACTTAAAGAAGAACAAGAATAAAGAAAAGAAGATAAAGAACAAGATAAAGAGAAGGCTGAGGAAGAGAAAAGAAGATACCGAGGTATAAGGGAGAATGGAAATTAAGAATATGGTGGCAGGTGAATGCCGCCACTTGAGATGCCTGGGTTCAAGCCTCAGCTCTGCTCTCCTGACACCCATGTGAGGGACACAGATTGGGTCCCTGGCTTGAGCTTCATTCAGCCTGGCTTGGGCCCTGTCTGTTGTATTTGGGGGAATGAACTGACAGATAGGTGCTCTCTATCTGTCTCTGTCTCTTTGTCCTTCAAAGTAAATAAATACATTTTTAAAAAAGAGGCAGGAAGCAAGCTTTTGGCCTAATGGCTAAGATGGCAGTTAAAATGACCACCTCTTACATGGAGGTCTGGGTTGGAATCCTGGCTCTAGCTCCTAGCAATGGGCACGCTGGGAGGCAGCAAGTGATGGATCAAGTGTCTGGGTCCCTATCACTCATATAGATGCTCCAACCCCTTTTCTGCGAGTCAAATGCTTATCATGAGATCTAGCCTCTTAAACTTTTAGGAGCATCATGCATTATTATTATCTATAGACATAATGTTGTACATCAGCTCACAGGACTTGAGTCATTTTGCATAACTAAGATTTATAATCTCAGAATAACAACTCTCCCTTTCCCTTCCTCTTAGTGCCTGGCAACCACCCTTCCACTCTCTGCTTCAACATATTTGTTAAAAATTTATTAAAGATTTATTTATTTATTTGAAAGGCAGAATGATGGAGAGAGAGGGAGAGACAGAGAGACCTCCCATCCACTGGTTCACCCCGCAAATGGCCAAAGCCAGGAGCCAGAGCTCCTTCCTGGTCTCCCACATGGGTGATAAGGGCCCAAGCACTTGGGCCATCTTCTGTTGCTTTCCCAGGCACATTAGCAGGAAGCTGGATCAGAAGCAGAGCAACTGGAATTTTGATTGATGCTTCAACCTAGGCTGCTGGTGTTGCAAGCAGCAGCCTAACCTGAACACTGGCCTGAGGCTTTACGTGACATCTCACGTAAGTGGTATCAAACAGTGTTTGTCTTTCTGCGACTGGCCTGTTTCACTTTGCATGATGTCCTCAATTTCATGCATGTCATGGTATATTGAAATATTTTCTTCTTTTTTCAGGCTTAATAATATTCATCATTGTGTGTGTGTATGTGTGTGTGTGTGTGTGTGTGTGTGTGTGTGTGACACTTCATCCAGTCATCTGCTGGTGGACATTTAGGTTGTTTCCATGTCTTAATCACTGTGAATAATGCCACAATGATCATTGTGGTGCCAATACAAGTGTCTTTGAGATCCTGATTTCAATTCCTTTGGATAAATACTGAAGAGTGGGATTGCTGGATCGCATCGTAGTCCTATTTATAATTTTTGAGAAACCTGCATACTGTTTTCCATGCATCTGAACCATTTTCCATGTTTTGTGTGACCTAACATGTGCCATGTAACAGGTGTAAGCTGATATCTCATTCTGATACTGATGGTTAGTGATACCGAGCATCTTTTGATAGAACTCTTGGCCATTTGTATGTCTTCTTTGGAGAAAACACTGTTAAAGAACTCATTCAACCCAATAGACACAAAGGGTATGTCTCTGGTGCAGTAGTTAAGAGACTAAATCTTATATCAGAAGGCCTGGGTTCGCACCTGGCTGTTTCTCTTCTAACCCAGCTTCCTGCTGATGAATACCTTGGCAGGCAGCAGATTGTTTGACTACTTGATTCCCTGCCATCCACCCTAGAGACCTGGATTAAGTTCTGAGATCCTGGCTTCAGCCTGTCCCAGCCCTAGTTGTGGGTGTCTGGGGATTGAATCAGTGGGTGGAAAATCTCCGTCTATCTCTCTGCCTTTCAAATAAAATTAAAATAAACAAAAATGTTTTAAAAGAAGAAGGAAAAAAATGTAATGCTGCAACAAGAAAAAGCAAATAACCTGATCAGAGGCTGGGAGCCATGTCTTTTAAATGTAATTATCCAGGAATATACTCCCTGTAAGTGCCTCTCTTTCCCAGCCTCAAAGGGAGGGCCAGCGTTTGACCAGCGTCAGGCCACCAGCAGAACTGACTGCAAATCCAACCTCCCGCCCTCAGAGATGCTCACTTCACAAATAGGACAGATGTCGGCCTGCGCTGCCTCAGACAACAAAAACTAAAAAGCGTCTCCCTGGCTCTGTCTCTTAGCACACGTGGTCTACATTTCAGCAACAGGAAAACAAGCGAGAGGGCTGTGAGTCTGAAACTCTGGATCAGGGTGGGAGGGTGTCTCTTCTCGCCCCTTCCTCTCCATCTCCACCAGGCTCTCCTGGAGGCAGGTGGAGACTTTGCCCCTCTGAGGATGAAGCTCCCTGACTTCTGTAAGGCGAGCTCAGCAGGGCTGTGCTAACCCCGATTTGCCTACTCAGTTGTGTGTTCTGAGCAACACCCAGACTGTGCCACTGTGCCTGTGCTCACATCTCTCCTGCAGCTGCTAACAAGTAGTGGATTAGCAGCTGGGACTTGATACAGCACTGTGATGGGACGTCCTTCACTTCTGGGAGATAATTACAGCTACTAAAAGCAGTGTACATGGGACCCGTGCTTCTTAAGTCTGAGAACCCATCCCACCTAGCTCTGCCTTTGCTGGTGAAGTTCCTCCTTCCATATGCATTGCACAGACATTCATCTTGGCAATATTGAACTGTTTTCTTAGCTCCCTGCCATGATTTTTTTTTAATTTTTTTTTTTTTTCACAGGCAGAGTGGACAGTGAGAGAGACAGAGAGAAAGGTCTTCCTTTTGCCGTTGGTTCACCCTCCAATGGCCGCCACGGCTGGAACACTGCGACTGGCGCACCGCGCTGATCCGATGGCAGGAGCCAGGTGCTTCTCCTGGTCTCCAATGGGGTGCAGGGCCCAAGCACCTGGGCCATCCTCCACTGCACTCCCTGGCCACAGCAGAGAGCTGGCCTGGAAGAGGGGCAACCGGGACAGAATCCGGCGCCCTGACCGGGACTAGAACCCAGTGTGCCGGCGCTGCAAGGTGGAGGATTAGCCTAGTGAGCCGCGGTGCCGGCCTGCCATGATTTCTTAAAGGGTGATAGAAGAGGAGATTGAGAGAGATTGTGAAAAGATAATTAGGGGCCGGCGCTGTGGTGTGCTGGGTAAAGCTGCTGCCTGCAGTGCTGGTATCCCATATTGGTGCTGGTTTGAGTCCCAGCTGCTCCACTTCCAAGCCAGCTCTCTGCTATGGCCTGGGAAAGCAGTAGAAGATGGCCCAAGTCCTTAGGCCCCTGCACCCATGTGGGAGACTGGGAAAAAGCTCCTGGCTTCAGATCGGCGCAGCTCCAGCCGTTGCGGCCATTTGGGAGTGAACCCATGGATGGAAGACCTCTCGCTCTCTCTCATTCTCTATGTGTATAACTCTGACTTTCAAATAAATAAATAAATCTTTTTCAAAAAAAGATAATTAACCAAATGTCTAAAACATTAATCAGATCTGGGAACCCACTGAGACCCCCTGCCTCAGCAAAGGCTACGCTGTCAAAGAAGAAATCTTTCATTCTTCTAGATAATTATAAAAGGGAAATCTACAAAATCTTTCCCTCACTTGCTTGAGAGACTCCGTACATTTAATTTCTACAATTATGTAGGTCACTGAATCTGATAAACCGTATTTTGTAAGGCACATGGTTATTTTCTATTCCATTTTTAAAAGTTAAAATAAGTTAGCACCACCAATTGCAAGACACATGCTGATTGCATAAGTGTTAGAGTGTGGAGAAATGTGTGCCTTTAGATCAATGGAACACAGCATTTCTGACAGTAATCTCTCCTGCGATAAGGAAATCCCATCACCCTGGCAGAAAAAAAAAGATAACTACTTGAAATGCTTTATTCCTGGAAATGCTGTCTTTATTTAGTTTTTGCTTATTTTCATTTATTTGAGAGACAGAGAGAGAAAGATTGTCATCCATCCACTGGTTCCATCCCCAAACACACTCCATAGATGTGGCTGAGCCAGGGGAGGCCAGGAGACAAACTCCATCTGGGTTTCCCATGTGGGTGGGAGGGACCCAAGTTTTTGAGCCATCACGGGCTGCCTCCCAGGGTGTGCATTAGCAGGACAGAACTCGGCACACTGATATGGGATGCAGGCCTCCCAAGCTGTAGCTTTATTGCTGTATCAAACAGCCACCCCACCTTAGCGATGTCATTTCCCTGGCAAATCAATTATAATATTCCTGGATACTGACATTTAGCCAAAAATGGGGCAGTTTTGTTTAGAGTAACAGATGCTGAGGGTATTGCATGAATTTCCCAGACACATACAACCACACAGATCTGCACCCAGCCTGCTTTGCTGGGCATCTTGGCATTTTTCTTGGGTGAGGCTGACATCTGCTGGCCAAATCACAAATAAGCACAGCTTTGTGTTTTAGGGTAAATCAGTTTTTGGCAAGGAAGTCTAGCTATGGAGAATGTACTACACGTTTTCAGTTTGAATTTGATGAGTGCAGTAGTTAATTTACGTTTCCAATTCTGTATGCTATAGCTGAGTGTGAAGGGGCTCTAGGAGGAGAACTTACCCTCAGAGAGTCTTTTATTATTTTTTTAAAGATCTATTTATTTACTTTGGAAATTCAGAGTTACAGGGGTGGAGGGTGGGAAGAGAGAGGGATCTTCCATCTGCTGGTTCACTCCCCAGATAACCACAATGACCAGCACTGGAGCTGTGTATTAAACTTAGGTGCTGGGGCTGGTGCCATGGCTCACTTGGTTAATCCTCCACCTGCGGCATTGGCATCCCATATGGGCGCCGGGTTCCAGTCCCGGTTGCACCTCTTCCAGTCCAGCTCTCTGCTGTGGCCCATGAGGGCAGTGGAGGATGGCCCAGGTGCTTGGGCCCTGCACCCGCATGGGAGACCAGGAAGAAGCACCTGGCTCCTGGCTTCGGATTGGCTCAGTACCGGCTGCAGCGGCCATTTGGGGAGTGAACCAACAGAAGGAAGACCTTTCTCTCTGTCTCTCTCTCTCACTGTCTATAACTCTACTTATAAAACAAAACAAAACAAAACAAAACAAAACAAAAAAACCTTAAGTGCTCTCTGATGTGGGACTTGCACAGCATCATTGCTAGGCTAAACTAGCTCACCCCAGTTCTTACCAGGTTTTTGCATCACTTAGACACTCTTGTTAGCTGCATATACACTAAGAATTGTTGTCTTTTTTGAAAATTAATGCATTTATCAGTATGTAATGCTCCTCTTTAGCTCTAATAACTTTTCCTGCTTTAAAGTCTGTCTGAAATTAACATAGCTGTTCTTACTTTCTTTTGATTAATATTAGTATTGTATATCTCTGTCCACCCATTTACTCTTTTTTTTTTTAAATTTATTTATTTGAAAGGCAGAGTTACAGAGAGGGAGGGAGAGAGACAGAGAGAGAGAGCAAGCTTTTTCATCTGCTGATTTAGTCCACAAATAGCCACAATGGCCGGAGCTGGGCCGATCTGAAGCAAGGAGCCAGGAGCTTCTCCCGTGTCTCCCACATTGGACCATCTTCCACTGCTTTCCCAGGCCATAGCAGAGAGCTGGCTTGGAAGTGGAGCAGCCAGGACTCGAACCAGTGCCCATATGGGATGCCGACACTGCAGGTAGCGGCTTTACCAGTTACGCCATCATGCCGGCCCCAACCCCATTTACTCTTAATCTACATGGATCTTTATATTTAAGTAGATTTCTTATAGACAACAAGCAGCAGCGTCATTTTTCTTGATCCACTTTGACAATCTCTGGTCTTCAATTGCTATATTTAGATCCACTGATGTTCAGAGTTAGCACTCACTCAGTTGTGTTTTTATCTATCACATTCATTATTGCTCCCTTTTTGTTAACCTCATTCTTTTTATTTTTGTCTTTCTATTCTTTTCTGCATTTTTGTGCTTTCCATTTAGCATTTTTTAATGTTTGCATTTCTCTCTTTTATTAGTGTATCAGTTATACCCCCCTTTTGTAGTGGTTTACCTCATTTGCAAACTTCAAGAAATCTTTTAAAAATTCATGGAGGGGCTGGCACTGTGGCAAGTGGGTTAAAGCCCTGGCCTGAAGCGTTGGCTTCCCATATGGGCGCTGATTCTAGTCCCAGTTGTTCCTCTTCCAATCCAGCTCTCTGCTATGGCCTGGGAAAGCAGTAGAAGATGGCCCAAGTCCTTGGGCCCTTGCACCCACGTGGGAGACCTGGAGGAGGCTCCTGGCTCTCAGCTTCAGATTGGCGCAGCTGCAGCCGTTGCTGCCATCTGGGGAGTGGACCAGCGGATGGAAGACCTCCCTCTCTGTCTCTACCTCTCTCTGTAACTCTGTTTTTCAAATAAATAAAATAAATCTTTTTAAAAAATTCATGGAAAATGATGCTGTGAAAAAATTATGCATGGATTCAAAAATTGTTTGTACCAAAATAAAATTATCTTTAAAAAGATGTGAAATTAATTAATTTGTTTTTATTTATTTGAAAGGCAGAAGGATCGAGACAGAGAGATCTGCCTTTGACTGGTTCTCTTCCCAAATGCCTGAGGCAGCTTGGGCTGAACCAAGTGGAAGCCGTGAGCTGGGAACTCAATTCAGGGTCTCCCACAGGGGTGGCAGGGATCCAAGTAGCTGAAACGTCCCCTGCTGTTTCCCATGATGCATTAGCAGGATTTGGACTTGTCTTCTCATTTCTTATATAATTATTGTGATTAATTTCACTTATAGGTAAGTGTGTGTGTGTATGTGTTCTGATATACATATACACACATACAGAAAAATTGAACACACTTGTTACTTTGAATGAACAGCTATCAATCAAGAAATAAGAAAATTATGAATTTATAGTTTACTTTCACTTATTCCTTGGTGCTCTTCCTTTCTCCATGTGGATCCAAGTTTCTGACTTTATTATCTCCCTTCTCTCTAAAGAATTTATTTTAATGTTTCTTACAAGAGAGGTTTACTGGCAGCAACTTTCTTAAACTTTTTACCTGACAAAGTCATTTTTTATCCCCTTAAACCTGAATGATAATTTCACTGGGTATAGAATTCTAGTTGGGAAGCATCCCCCCCCCCCTTCAATATTTCGCTCATTCTCTTCTTGCAAGGCTCCTGAGAAGAAATCTGGGATAATGCTTGCCTCCAGCCCTCTATGAAGAAGGTGCTTTTTAAAGGCTTATGTCTGGTCTTTGATTTCCTATAGTTTGATGTGATATGTACAGGTGTGGTAGGTTGGCTTTTATTTTATTTTTCCATTTTTCCTGCTCAGTGTTCTCTGAGCTTCCAAGGTCCGTAGTCTGGTGTCTGACATTAACATTCTCTGTGATTATTATTGTTCCAAGTGTTTCCCTTTTTTTCTTTGTCTTCCGGTATTTCCATAACACGTTACACCTTTTGTGGTTGTCCCACATTTCTCGCTCGTTCTTTTTGGTCTTGATCTTTGCTGTCTTTGCACTTTGGGCAATTTCTATCTACGTACCCTAACACTGACATTCCTTCCTCGGTCATGTCCAGTCTACCACTGCCCATCCAAGGCATTTGTCATTTCCGTTTTTGACTTCTAGTCTTTCTTTACTGTTTCTTAGGATTTCCTTTTCTCTGCCCTCACTGCTCATCTGTTCTTGTCCACAGCCTGCTTTATCCACCACAGCCCCTCTGTCTCCATCTGCTCAGTGCCTATAACAAACTACCTTGGGCTGGGTAATCTGTAAACAACGGAAATTACTTCTCATGGTTACGGAGGCCGGGAAGTCAAAGATGACGGTGCTGGGGAGGCTGGCTCTCTGCTCCACGGAAGGCACCTTCTTGCTGCATCCTCCCCCAGGGAGGGGCAAGGGGCTCCCTCAGGCTTCTTGGACAAGGGCGCTAACTCCATTCATGCTGATTGAGCCCTTCCTTGTGACCTAAAAACCCCGTAAAGGCCCCACCTCTTAATACTATGACATTGGGTGTTAGGTGCCATGACATGAATTTGGGGAGGCATCGATGTTCAGAGCACAGCCTGTTTGTGTGTTAATCACAGTCGTTTTAAATTCCAATATGATCATTCCAGCATCACTGAGACAGCCGAGCCTCATTCTGATGCCTGCCTTGTCTTTCATCCTGTATCTTTTAGTAAACGTCTCATCATTTTTTAGCAGCGATGCTCCTGCTACAAGGAACTTTAGAGACATGGTGGTAAGCTGGAGGGGACTGTGCTCTACAGCCCTCAGCCTCTCAGCGAGTTTGTACCTTGGACTGTGGACTTCACGTGGGTGTCCCAGCCGCCTCCCCCTTCAGTGGCACAGGACGGCCAGAGTGGCTGGAGTTGGCTGTTTCCCTTCCCTCAGCAGGTTAGGGTCTGGGAACTGGATGTTTGTGAGGCCAGGGTCTTGCTGAGAAGAACAGAGCTCTGGGGTCTCTCAGAAGAGATTCTTCACTCCTCCCCTGCCAGAGCGTAAGAGGACTTGCTCAAGCTTCGAGAAGTACCAGTCCTGGAAGTGCAGGGGCTCTGGTGGCTGGATCCTCCCAGGGTTTCTAACTCATGTGCAGACGCACTGATCCCAGCAGCTCCCTCGCTGTAGTCTGGGTTTTTCTACTTCAGTCCTGGTTCCTGCGGAGGTCTGTGCCTGGGGGTTTCTTCTCTGGGAAGGCACAAATCTCTGTGTTTGCTTGTCAGTTTCTTTGGTTTGACAGCAGTGGTTGTTCCCTGATGCCCATCTCTCTGCTGGGTCCCGGAAGAGTTGTTGGCTTCTCCATTTGTTTGACTTTTCTCTGGCTAAGGATGTCCAGCCCTCTCCATGCCAGACAGAGGTCAGCGGTCTTAAATGTTCTCACCGTCACAAACGCCGGTGCTGCCCTCTAACATTTACCTCCCCTGAGAGTGACAGTGTGCTGTCCCCTCTTACCTTCAGTTTCACTTGGTGTCATTTCAGTTCCTGTGGTCAACCACAGTCCAAAAATAATAAATGAAAAATCCAGAGATCAACAACTCACGCATTTCAAATTGAGCCCTGTTGATGAAATCTTGCATTCAGGACATGAGTCGTCGCTTTATTCAAAGTATCCTCTCTGTGTACGCTGGCACCTGTTATGTCAGTTATGAGATCGGCTGCTGTGGTGCCACCGTGTGTGCGTTCAGGAAGCTTCCAGGGTTGGTACTATCGGCTTGGGTACTACCCATGGTTTCAGGCATTCATTTGGGGTCCCAGAACATATCCCCTACAGGTAAGGGGTGACTTGCATCCATACAGCCATACCCTCAGAGGTAAAAGTAGTGAGCAGGACAGTCAGAAGAGTCATTAAAATCCAAAACTCATAGAGAACAGAATTAAAAGATTAGAACCATAATGATCTTTATGAAAGAGGGCAAGTAACACAGAAATTTTGGAGTATTAGATGAAAGAGGTGTTGGGATAGGAATACCCCACTTTGGATGCTACCAGGGTATCCAAAATGGACAGAGCTCTAAGCAAGACTCGTTAATTCAAGGAAGATTTCAATTATTACCATGTTGGGGAGGAGAAACCCCACATTATCCCTGATTCCATCATCATTGTGGTCCTAGTAGGTAGGTGGTAAAAAGAAAAAAAAAAAGCACTTACTTCTTGAGTCTTTGCTAGCACAAATCTGGTAGATGTTGGGGTGCCTGGATCTGCTTGACCAAGGGCTCTCCTCCTCCTCACTGTTGCTTTGCATCTGTAACCAAAATCCCAGCAGATCCATCAGAAACAAGGAGGCAGGTGCACTGGGAAGGTGCAAGGTGGCAGGCAGGTTTAGGAAGGAGTCTGAGCACACTTGAGAGACTTTTCTGCTGTGCCAGGGACCCAGGAGTGGGAAGGGCAGGAGTTGAGGTGCAGCTCGACATTCGTGAGAGGTGAAAAACATGCAAATGACATTGCTAACAGTCACGGCTTCTGTTTATGTTAAGTACTGGAGAACTTTGCCAAGGATTCCCACACTCTGTGGCCATCTGTAGTAATGTCTGTAGACCTACACCAGAGGAATCCTGAGGTTTAGCAGGGCCACAGCGTGGAGAGTTGGTGGTCTCAGAGGATACGCCCATCTGAAACCTGCTCTTAGTCCTGGGGGAGCATGCCCTGATTACCCAGAATCCCCAGACCTGCTGATCAAAAGGCCTTGAAACACTCATAGGCCCCTGTACTGGCTTTGCCCTGTGTCTGACCATCCATTAGTGTATTCACCTGGTTGACGACTGGTCAATGGCTGCTTATATGGGCACGGGGTTACGGCGTTTGAATGTGTGGTCTGGGGTGCTCACGCATGTGTGCAGAAAGTCCCTTACAGGAAAGATCTAGGCATGGGGAGAGAAGGGAACAGCCGGGGCTGGGCTTGGCTCTGTCCACACTGCCGTGTTCTAGCACAGAAGTCCTAAGTGCCTGAGAATTCTGAATAGGCTTATGGTAACATATTTGTCAAAATATGTTTGACTTAATAGCTTTGTGGCTCAGCTTCCATTTGCAGTCTCATGAACACCTCTGCTAATGACAAGGGCAGGTGTGCTTGATGAGGTCAGATCAGATCAAATGAGACTCACAGAAGCAGGGCAGGTGTCGTGGTGAGGGAGGTTAAAGTGGGCACTTGGGAGACCGGCATCCCATTTTGGAGGGCTGGTTCAAGTCCCAGCTACACCACTAGCAACCCAGCCTCCTGCTAATGGGCATCCTGGGAGGTAGCAGATAATGGTTCAAGTACTTGGGTTCCTGCCACTTACGAGGGAGATCCGGATGGAGCTCTGGCTCCTGGTTTCAGCCTAGTTCAGCCCTGGATGTTGCAGGTGTTTGGGGAGTGAATCAGTGGATGCAAGTGCTCTGTGTGTGTGTGTTTCAAATAAATAAAATAAAACAATAAGCAGTAAAAACAATTATAAAAGCATTTCTGTAAACCTGAAAACCCTTAAGAAACTGGACTAATTTCTCTTTCTATATGTATTAACTCATTTCCAATGGTTTCTTTCCTTCATTATTTATTTATTTGAACATGTACACACACACACACACACACACACACAGAGAGAGAGAGAGAGAGAGAGGGAGGGAGGGAGGGAGGGAGAGAGAAATCTCCTATCCCCTGATTCACTCTCCAAATGCCTACAATAGCCAGGGCTGCATCTCCTTTGCCCAAGATTTCCTACTGCTTAATTTTCTGGACAAGAATCCAGAGCCTTTCTCTGCCAGCCTTCACCACACACCTCCAGCTCACTCACCTCCTCCCAGTAAAATGCACCCTGCAGCTGGTAGATTTGAGCCTGACGTGGTTCTGACCTCCCTGGGCTCAGCGTCCACTTCTGCTGGTTGGGGAAGAGGTTCGACGGCTCAGTCCTTGTGTCCAGGGGTTGCTTCTGAAACAGGCTCTTTCTTGCCCTCCTCTTCCTTTTCCAAAAAGGCTCATCCTCAGTGGAATGGGCTCCCTTGGCGGTGGCCTGTAGCTCCCACAGTTCTCTCCGCACCTGTGCAGGGTTTGCACTCCACCGTGGATCTTCTCTAGGCAGAGAATGTGTGCAACAGGGTGCCTTGCAGATAGGCTCCAGAGTTTGCGATGATGAGAACACCATGGGCATTGCCTGCTGTGTTTCCTCTTTAGGGCGGGAAGCGCATGGAGAGGAAGAAGGGGACAGCTCCATGTCTCCTTCAGGGAGTACAGGAGCTTCCTGGGGGTCTCGCTCAATCCCAGAGCCTTGCTGGAGGACTAGTTTCTCTCCTCTCACTCTGTCCATCACTTCCCACACCACTTGGTCCAAACTGTTCCTTTTCTGGGGGGTGGGGGGCAGTGACAGCCGATCCCGGGAACCAGTATACAGGCACATTTTGGAGATAGCTTTCCGGAGGCGGTCTCGGGGTGACTGGGGTTCAGGCTCTGGGGCCTGAATCCTGATGGAGGGCACATCAGATGGGTTGTAATTCCAGAGCAAGTGGGATGGTGTGAACTTCTGGACAGGCGTCTTGGACACATAGGAGTAGAGGCAGAAGAAGGCATCAGCAGTGACAGCCAGGGTTTGCACTTGCTTAAATCTGCCTAGATACAAGAGCAGAAGATGGTGAGTCCAGGGATCATGAGCAAATCTCTCCTTCAAAAGCCTTCCCCAATTCAAAACTCAGAGAGGCTCCAGTTTCCCCACTACTGCTTCCTGTTTCTAGGGTTTCTGATGCTCGAGTTTCCCTTTCTTCATTTTCTTGAACTCTTGACTCCCCCATCTCACCACAGATGCTCCCCTTGGGAACAGGAAGTGGGAATAAGATTGAAAGCCATTGTGCTGATCTGATTCAGCTAAAGCAGCCAAGTCTTAGAGGAAGCCCCAGTGGCCTGGAAGAGAAAGAGGCAGGCATCCCAGCTCTCCTTCCTGCAGGAAGATGGCATGAGAGGAAATAGAAGAGTGGAGAGAAAGTGGGAACTGGAGCCCGTGGGCCCTGCTGCGAAAGGCCGGAAGTTCAGGGAGTGGAGTGGGAGTCTGTGAGGACACTCACTGGCCAGCATGAGGCAGGGGTCCTCCATCTCAATCCTCCGCACCTGGGCCTTCAGGAAGAGCTGGAAGTCAATGCCTTTGGCCTGAGAGGGGGTGGTGAAAAATCTGGCAGGGATCCGCGAAGTGTCTCTGTGGGCCTCTTGGCCGAAGCCCAGGCTGAAGAGGACGGCTTCAGCGTCTTCTTGCACCTTGTCCAGAATGTCTGAGATGCTGCCAGGAGGGAGTTTGGGTAAACAGGGGACAATGGTGAGACCGGGAGTGACCCAGGGTAGCTCATAAACATGTCAAGAGATGGAAACTCCTTTCTGGGCACTTTTCCACCTTCCACTGTGACGTCCAGAAAAGCTTTCACTTCTCTGAACCTACAGCCTCCGTCCAAAATGAGAGAACTGCAATGCAATCCTGGCTATAAAACAGAACAGAAGTTTAGCCTTGTACTTTGACCAACTCATTGAAAAAGAAGAAAAATTTAAATAAGCATGAACGGGCTTTGAAAAAATAAAAAGTATAGATGCAAAGACACTTTGTGGGTGTGTTACTAACTGGGCAATTCTCCCTTGCATGTGCTGTGGCACATCTGGCTTTTGCTAGGTGCTCTGTAATTTGCTACCTAGCCTGCATGTGGGACAATTGCATTTATATACTTTATATAAAGTATATACATGCTATCAAGTATATAAGAAGTACAGAACTCATTTTATTCTCACCCTCAGAGTGAAAATTAATCCACAGCTATGTTCAAAACCTGATTTTGGGAAATATACTCCATTTGTAGCACTGTGTTCAGGACAGAAGTTTGGTGTCACAAATGGATCTTCCTCTCCCTCTTGTTCTCTCTCTTCTCCCCCTCCCTCTCCATGTCACTCTGGTACAAACCTGTGTCTACTTCCAAACCTGAGTACCATGGGCTGGGTGACACTAGCACTTAAAAACTGCATTTCAAACAGTGGGGCCAAGGGGAACGGTGAGTGACCTCAGACTCTGGGTAGTCACTGCCGCCCTTCTCAGAGAGGATGCAGGACAGTTTGGTTGGAATAGGGACCAACTTGCTACGAGCTGACAGCTGGCTCCTCTGGAGCCACTCTTGTACTCATACTGTCTCCTAAGAGTACGGGTGTGTGGGGAGAGGCTGGGTCAGTGGCTCTCATCCATGGCTATATACTAGGGTTACCTTGGGGGACTTAAAGAAAAATTAGATACTTGAATCCCAGCTGCAGACATTCTCATTCTAATTGAACTGGGGTGTGGCTTGGGCTGAGGATCAGTGAGGCTAAATCCCTGAAAATATTCATGAACAAAACGTTAGTCTCAGCATCAGGTCTCAGCTTCCAGCTTTGACTCCAAAGTCCTGATGCTTTCATTATACAACCCTGGTTCCCCTCACTTCCTACCTTGCTTTAGGATCATAACTGTGTCTCCCGTGTTCATTCTATGGAAGTGTCGAGCTCCTGGAGGCCAGCTGTCTGTCTGTTTGGAATTCCCTACAGCCACTGCCTGGCCTACATATGGGGTGTGAAATTGTCTGAATGAGTTAATATGGCATTGCTTCAGTCAGCCAATAATTAATCAATTAGTCAAGACACTGTTTATTAGCACCTACAGTGACTTCAGGAATGGTGATGGTTCCAGTATTCTCCCTCGTGAGGCACAAATTCAGTGGGAGAGGCTCATCCATGTTTTATACATTACATTCAGCTCTGAGATTCTTCTGCACCCCCAGCTCTTCATACATTTTCAATAATTTTGTTTATTCATTTTCATTTATATGAAAGGTAGGGCAACAGAGAGAGAGAAAGAGAGAGAGAAATTTTCTATTTTCTTGTTCAGCCCCCAAATGCTAACAACAGCAGGGGCTGGGCCAGGCTGAGCCAGGAGCCTGGATCTTTATCTGGGTCTCTCACATGAATGACAGGGACCCAAGTACTAGAGCCATCATCTACTGCTTCCCAAAGTGCATATTAGCAGGAAGCTGGATTGGAAGTGGAGGTGGGACTTGATTCCCGGCACTTTTATATGGGATTTAGATGCCCCAAGTGGCACCTTAACCCGCTGTGCCACTGCCTACTCTTTAAAATTTTTCAACTTTAATTTTATTTGAGAGGAAGGCACGCATGCACACATGAACACACACCCACCCACAGATCTTTCACCCATTGGTTCACTCCCTACATGTCTGAAGCCAGTAGCCAGGGCTCGATCCAGGTCTCCCAGGTGGGAACCAAGTACTTGAGCAATCATTTGTTGCCTCCCAGGCTGCACATTAGTAGGAAGCTAGTTTGGAGGTAGTGGGGCTTGGACTCCAAACATTTACTGAAAAATGCTCTTCCAAATATCTGCTCCCCACCCCCACAGCATTCTTGAAGCAAATATCAGAATTCTAAAGTATCCATGAGACTTCAGTTAAGATGTCCCAGAAAAAAATGGGCACTGGCTCTTGGTTTCATTCCCCACTGCCTCTCATTCTTCCCTCTCCTCCCACATCTGCCAAGCTTAGCGCCTACCTTGAACTGGTCTGGGTGGTCCCACCAGTCATGCTGCTGGAAGCCAAACTACAGCCAAGATCATGTAGCTGGCAGGGCCTGGCCGTCTGGAGGAATCTCCTGCAGAGATCAAAGCTCATGTCATAGGAGGCTCCTTGGCTTCAAGGCGACCCCTACTGGGTCCCTCCAGACCCCCTGCAGAAAGAACCTCAGTCTGTCCCCTCATTGCTGTTGGGAAAATCTCATCCTCTACTATGAGTCTTTAGTCCTCTGTTCTTATCCTTTTTGCCAAATGAGAAGTTTAACAAGTAAAAAGCAGAACAACCCTAGTTTGGTGGGAATATAGACAATGACTATTAATAATTGCATGGAAAAATGACCATTTCACCCATCTGTAGTAAATTCTAAAATAATCACAGACCATGAAGTTTATCGTCATTTCACATTCTTTGTTGTTCGCCTCTTTGATCTGATGTTAGCTTGCTGTCTCCTGAAGGAGACCATTCAGCCCGCTGAATCTGATTGACACTTACCTGGGGAAGAGCTTGCCATTGGTGGCCAGCAATGTGGCTGCACAAAGGACAGAAAGCAAGAGCAAGTTAGAAGGGAAAATGCCAATCACTTGATTTGCTCCTCTGAATTGAAAACTCAACTCCCTCTGTTTTCCTTGGCTGCAGCTGCAGGCTAGCCCCATGAATTCTTTTTTTAATGAAGTCTCAAATTTACTAGGCATGGCAGTGGACAGGGAACAGATGTGACAAGGGACAACTGGTTTGGGGCCTCTGAGCTTATGATTCACAATGACATCCAGGCGAGAGCCCTTGCGCCTAGAGGAGATCAAGCCACTCTCCAGGATCCTCTTCCTGCCCCACCATGAGTCTGCCTGGGCCCCAGGACACACTGGCAGGCTGTGTGCATCCACCCTTTCTTTATTCAAGCCCTTGTTTTCTTGCAGTGCCATGTCTCTCTCTTACCCAGTCCTCAGACTTCATGTGGGCTTCCTGTACGGAAGATAGTCTCAAAGATATCTGGGATCAAATGTCATGGCGATTTTTAATATTATCTTTCTAGAGGCCAAAGGAATCTTGATAGCCTGCTGTGCTTCAAGTTGGATCCTAGTGAGATAGTTCTTTCCCTGCAGGTGAGACCCCAATGATGCTTCCTCCTGAAACTCTCCCTTCCCATCCTGTCCTTAATTCATCCACTGTACAGCCTCTTCCCCGACCCCAGCCAGCTTCAGAGAGCTGCGCCACTCACCCTCTGCTCCAAGGGTCAGGTCATCTTCAAAGCTGGAGCATCCTACCAGATAACCAGATCAAGGTCACAGCAAATCAGGCTGGAACACACACACACACACACACGCATGCATGCCTGAACATCTACATACATTCTAAGACTTGCACAGCTACATAATCATACTATGTGTCTACATGTTTATGAGAGCACCCTCAGTTATACATGTGCTACCTCCGAATCACACCGACACTCACCCGTAAGAACCAGCCCCCATAATACACACTCACGTACACAATCCTCTGCCAAACAGTAAATACATGGGGGTGTGTGTTCACACACACACACACATTTTGCAAGCTTCTTTTCTCACAGCAGTGGTTGTTAGCTGAGCAATCATGGCAGAAGACAACCTTTGCATAGTCATGAGCGTATAGACGCTGAGTTAGCATTTTTTTGCCTTGAAAGTGCTGAAGTGTGCTTTGCAGACAGTTTAAAGACATTAAACATTCTCCTGCACAAACACACATGAACACAGCTGTAGCACTGTCCAAATATAAGAACAGCAGGAGAATGGAGTCTATACTCACCGTTATTGATGGACTGTCCTGCTTCCTCCAAAAGTCCTTCCTCGGAAGAGCTAAAACCCAAAAATCACTTTACAGGTTGACATCACTACATTTTTTTTCTTTTTTTATATATTTTTTGACAGGCAGAGTGGACAGTGAGAGAGAGAGAGACA
Organism: Oryctolagus cuniculus; assembly: GCF_964237555.1. Lineage (NCBI taxonomy): Eukaryota > Metazoa > Chordata > Mammalia > Lagomorpha > Leporidae > Oryctolagus > Oryctolagus cuniculus. The sequence goes on from NC_091442.1 coordinate 57,705,522, forward strand.
GAGAGAAAGGTCTTCTTTTGCCGTTGGTTCACCCTCCAATTGCTGCTGTGGCCGGCACACTGGCCAGTGCACCGCGCCTATCCGAAGGCAGGAGCCAGGTGCTTCTCCTGGTCTCCCATGGGGTGCAGGGCCCAAGCACTTGGGCCATCCTCCACTGCACTCCCGGGCCACAGCAGAAAGCTGGCCTGGAAGAGGGGCAACCAGGACAGAATCCAGCGCCCCGACCAGGACTAGAACCCGGTGTGCCGGCACCGCAAGGTGGAGGATTAGCCTAGTGAGCCGCGGCGCCAGCTGACATCACTACATTTTCAAAGGGGTTTTTCCTAAATATCCCCCACACGTTCATGTTAGTTTCCAATGGGATTCAGTGATGTGTAATCTGCTTTTCTATTAGAGGAAACATAGTGGTTATGTGCCTGACAAGTTGACAGAGGGAGTTAATGGGAGATGGGACGGGACTGCACTGCAGTTTAGACTATGCTGCTGTTCTCTTGGCCCCATTGTCTCACGTCAGCTTAGCAATGCTGCTTCAGTCTTTCGCTAACACAGGAGAAAAAGAAGACAGACGTAAAACCAGGGGAAAAAGTACAGAAGCAGGAGTTTGGCTGCCGTAACTTCCAGGTGACAGGTTTTCCTCGTAACTTTGAGGAGAGCACTTATCTACCCTCACCCTCTCCCTTATCTCGGAATCATGTTCTTGCAATATCATGTCTTTCAGGAAATGACAGAAACGGCATCCTGGGTAGAGAGAGTTTTAGATCTTGATATATAGTCTTATCAAACTTTTACCATCTCTAGCAGAGGAAGAAACGGAAATCAGCACAAATGTCAGGGAGAAATAACAGGTTTTTTTTTTTTTTTTTTTTTTTTTTTTTAAGGGAAAGGGTTTATTGGGGAACACCCTACAGACTGGAGTGAAGGGGCGGCGAAGGAAAAAGGGAGAAGGAGACTGTAAGAGAGAGAGACAGAGAGGAGAAGAGCAGCAAGGAGAGAGAGAGAGCAGAGAAGAGGAGAGAGGAGAGCAGAGCCAAGAGACCAGAGGAGGAGGCTAGAGAGAGGAACCGAGAGAGAGCAGGAGAGAAGGGCTAAGAGAGAGCACGTGTTCAGGAACAGGCCCTTTTGAAACTTTGCCTGAGGGTGGGCAGGGAAGCAGGAGCAGCGAATCCCATTAGGATGGGGGTGGAGCCTGGCTCAGGTAGCTGGGCCATTTGGCCACCTGGCTACAACTGCGCGCTGCAACTGAGGAAATGGCCAAGTAGGGTCAGTAACATTGCAGGCAGAGCTGTATATTTCCTGTTGGAGTTGCCACTTGCCTTTACTGGCCAGCTCTCCTCCCAGGCCAGCTAGGTAATGGAAGTCAACAGGGTGCCTTCCCCAATGAGGTTCACACCTCCTGTAGGATGTACCCTATGAAGAGATAGATAAGTCTGGGCCTCATAATTTACAAGGCTTTAAAGCCCACCTGATTATTATCAAGCCCCTTCTGTCAGGTTCTATTTGTCTCTCAATCAGAAAACTTAATTGTAGCTCAGATAGCACCTTTCTTAGGTTCTCTAATAACAACTCTGTCCTCTGTATCTAGCCCACTTGAGCCTCATTCCTCTGTAATCATAACCTCTACTCTACCACCAATGGGTCTACTCCCAACCTGTGTGTACTGATGGTCCTCTCTCCCACTTAATGTTGTATGATTGTTCACAATTTCTCTACAGACAAACCCCACTACCTGCAAAAGTTAAGTGGCCTTTCTCCCAGTCTTGGCTGGAATCAACTTTAAGCTACATCCATCAAACTGTCCCCACAAGGGTCCAGAGACACCCCCCCCCCCATTTCCTCTCCTCTATAAAATCCTCTCATTACCTGGTTATGCTACTCTTAGGATCATTGGTTACTATTCTCACCCTGTCCTTTATACTACAGTGTTTAAGTGTCTGCAGCAGGTTATAATGAAACAAACGAAGGCCTTCAGCAACTAGGCAGTCAACCAAATGCTGCTACAAGGATGTACTCGGCTCCCCACACAGGAGACAGTGGCCTGAGACATCGCCCCATGCCAGCAAAGAGTACATCATCGCCCCATGTCAGCAGGAAGTAGCTCTAAAAACAGATCATCGTCCCTCTACCCCTCTTGGACTTTTGGGACTAATGTAATCCCATACAAACCCTGCTTTATAAAAAACAAAAGGGGGGAATGTTAGGAGAAATAACAGGTTTTATGGTCCAAAAAGAGATTCTCTCTGACCAAAGCAGCTGTGTGAAGCAGTCAATGAGACAGTTTTGAACTGGGACCGATGCACCTGCATTCTGGTTCTGGTTGTTGTTATGTTCTCAGATATTATGTGAGGGGCTTTTGATCTCTAGATATTATCACCAGCTAAGTCTTCTTCAAGCACTGACAGGGGGTGAGTTCTGTTCAGTTTGTGTTCCTAAAATATTTTAAGATAGAAGGTACAGTTGTGTAGAATGTAATCCCATTTGGAGGCTGGCACAGAGAAGGGGTGTAAAGTGAGATTGCAGAGAAACCAACGGGCGTGCGTCTGTTGGAGCTGATCTTAAGAACGCCTTTTCCTTTATCCACCAATGGTGGTCCAGGCTGGTGGAGCAACACTTCATGAAATGCTTAGTAATAGGAATAGGTTTAATAGTTGAACAGCTGTCAATCCAGCTGTACTTAAGTTTCACTGAATAAATCATTCCACATATAAACATCTTTTGCTAGTACTTTCTTTCAGGAGCGAAGAAAATCATGTTTTCCAAAATTTGAATTTTTATATGTCCTCATTCAAAAAAACACTGTATATCATGATATGTTATAAAGAGGCTGGTGTTGTGGTTCAACGGGTTAGTCTGTTGATTGTGATGCCAACTTCTCAAATTGGGAGTGCCTAATTGAGTCCCTGCTGCTCTAATTCTGATCCAGCTCACTGCTAATGCACCTGGGAAAGCAGCAGAGGGTGACTCAAGTGCTTGTGCCCCTGCCACCCACGTGGGAGACCTGGGTGAAGTGTGGCGTTTCTGGCTTTGATCTCTGGCTGTTGTGTGACTATTTGGGGAGTGAACCACCAGATGAAAATCTCCTCTCTGTCACTCTGCCTTTCAAAGAAATAAATTATTCTTTTTTTCTTAAAGATTTATTTTATTTGAAAGGTAGAGTGACAGAGAGAGAAAGAGAGAGAGAGAGAGAGAAAGAGGCAGAGATAGAAATCTTCTATCAACTGGTTCACGCCCCAAATAGCTGCAATGCCAGGGCTGGGCCAGGCCAAAGCCAGAGAGCCAGGAGCTTCTTCCAAGTCTCCTATGTGGGTGCAGGGGCCCAAGGGTTTGGGCCATCTTCCACTGCTTTCTCAGGCACATTAGCAGGGAGCTGGATCACAAGTGAAGCCAGGAGTTGAACTCGCACCCGTATGGGATGCTGGCGTTGCGGGTGGCACCTTAACCTGTTAGACCACAATGCTGGCCCCAAATTAATCTTTTTAAAAAAGGAAATGACATATAATTTAAAATGCTACTCAAGCTAATTAAGAATGGGAAGCCAATAATATCACTAGCTATACAAATGTATGGCTGTCTTCCTAATAAAAAATTATATAAACATGTTGCAATAAACTACAGACATGTTTGCATATAATATTAAAATATTAATATAAACTAATATGCCTACTTGCTACTAAAACTATAACTAATATGGTTGAATACTCTTAGAATATTATGATTTACTACTGGATTTCATGCTTGCATTGTAGCTATATGGTACATGTTGAATATCCCGTATCCAAAACGTTTGTTTTAGATTTCAGTTTTTTTTATTTTGAAAATTTGCATATACCTAATGAGCTATATTGGGGATGGGACCCACGGCTAAACATGCAATTTGTCTCTGCTTCATACATACACAGCCTGAAGGATATTTCACGCAGTATTGTTAGTGCGTCAGGGTTTCTACTACAACCTGTCACACGAGTTCAGCTGTGAAAGTTTTCACTTGTGCTATCATTGCAGAGATAAAAAAGTGGCAGATTCTGCAGCATTCCCGACTTCACATTTTCAGATTAGGGATGCTCAACACGTAATGCAATTACTAGAAAACACACAAGAGAACTTCAGAAAGTTCATGGAAAATGTAGGCTATGAAAACCCTGGGCATAGCTTTCAAAGTTTTTTTTTTTTTTTTTTTCACTGAAATAAACCTACCATTTATTTCCATTTTTTCCACAGACTTTCTGAAGTACCTATGTTGTATGCAGTGAACATGTCTGTATGTGTTTGCCAAAAGAAATGCTAGTCACAGTAACCCATAAGGAAAGTTTCCAAATATCTGTACAAAAGGGAAGAACTGCTTGACATCTAGCACACGACAGTGAGACAGCATGACCTACGGCTGCAAGCAAACACATGGGCAAACATCACAGCAGGATGCCGTGCAACAGACGCACACGCAAAACGCACATGTTGTATGATTCTGTATGCACAGAGTTCGTCTCGGATGTTACAAGCCAGGGTAATGAAGGGAGACAGGCTGTGAGTGGAAGGGGACAGAACAGGGGATTTTGAGGTGTGGGTGACACTCTGCTTCAGGTTTCTAGGGTGCATCCCCTTTGTGAAGTCATTGACCCATGACTCAAGTGCTCATTGACTTTTCAGGAAATACATCAGGCTGCAATATAATTTATATTAGACAGAAAAATGCCACGAATGCTACTGATAGGCGTGGCATGCTCTTCTTCAGCAGAATTTACATTTGAAAATAGTGCTGGTAAAATTCCTGGTGTGTCCAGAACAGAACTCATTGCTACTCAGTAGATATAAAACTGTGCTGGGGGCTCATCTGACCTTTCTCTTCTCTGGTTGTGCCTTGGCAAGTACTGAAAGGAGCGGCCAAGAGCCGCCATAAAAATGGCCTTAATAAAACAGTCCTGGGAAATGGGGAGTAAACTAAGTTCACAGAGAAAGCAGATAGCTACTACCCAGAGATAAGGGCGACAGAACATCCTGGTACGCACATAAGCCCCCTCCCCTGTGCTTGTTCAAGCTTAACAAAAAAACCACAAGGCACGTAGGGCACGTAGCCACCCCTTTCTGCTCTTCAAGGACCCCCTCCCCTTGTCCAAGCTTAGACACGTAGGGCACGTAGCCCCCCGTTTCTCCTCCTCCTCGACGACCTCCTCCCCTTGTAGTTACCCAATAAACTTATGCCACCCTATGGTATGTTAATTTTGTGGTTTTGCCCCTTAAAAGCTGTGTGAGATAGCTGCTCGGGGCTCCTCTCTGCCCCCGCTGCTTGCGGCAGCAAGAAGAGGGCCCATTTGCGCAAATGAAATAAAACTGCCTCCTGCCTTTTGCATCGTCTGGTCTGGAATCTGTGTTTCTGGGGTCGTCACAAAAGGACACCTCTTTTGGGGTCCTTCAGTACTAAATATTCTTGTTATGAGGCCCAGCCCTGGATGAGCCTGGGGCAGTAAATGTTTCTATGTGAATGTGAAGGATACAGGCCTGGCTCTATGGATGCCACCCCACTGAGCATGGCGATTTGAAACTTCATGGTCCTCACCCAGGTCCCAGGCCTTCCATGGTTAGACCATAAACATCAATGGCTAGGGGAGTATTTGCCGTAGTGGTTAAGACCTGGGACACCCACATCCCGTATGTGCCTGGGTTCGAGTCCCAGCTCCTCTTGATCCCAGCTTCCTGCTAATGTGCACCCTGAGAGGCAGCAAGTGATGGCTCAAGTTCTTGCATCCCTACCACCCTCCTGGGTGACCCGGTTTGAGTTCAAGGTTCTTGGCTTCAGTCTGGCCCAGCTCTGGATGTTGGGAACATTTGGGGAGTGAAATGGCAGATGGAAGCCCTCTCTCTTTGTCCCTCTAGCTCTCTGCCTTTCAGATAAAATGAAATAAATTTTGAAAAAAAAAAAAAAGAAATTTAAAAGAATGGAAATTTTCAAAAAATCAATGACTAGGAAGTAGATCCATAGTTGGCCCTTTCTAGCTTTATGTTGAAAGTCCCTTAGCATCACAGATCAGAGTGCTGCTCTTCCTGCATACACGGTTCATAACCAAACAGTGGGAGGCAGGCATAATTGTGAGAAGCAGCACATAGCTATTTTTAGCTTCCTCCAGCAGCTTCCATGAATGCCTGCTTTGCAGAGAATTAAACTGATGCCCACACAGATGATTCTGGGGCTTCCAATCCTGCCTCTGATGATTCATGAGACACATTTTGTGTCCCAGAAAACCCTCTGAGAGCTTCAGAGGAGCAAACAGAAAGGAGCAGCACAGCTCTGAAGACAGGCACGACCTAATCCTGGAGCAGCCCCGCGGCTCTGCCATGAGATCAACAGCACCCAGAGACACGGATATGGAATTGCCAGAAGCTGGTAGACTTTCTTGAAGAGCTCCTCAGATAAGAAACCTCTCTTGCTCCTTGAGGGTTCTTGGCAGTGCAAAGAAAGTGGAAACTACTTGGTCTTGAGACACAACTTGTCAAGAGCCTCCCAGGGCACCTGCCAACACACTGGGCAGCCAGAAGTGCCCGTGGCTTCCTGGTCCGTCCTCTTTCCTCAGTGCACTTGGCAGCCTACAAATCCAAGGTTGTGGTGACTTGGGATGCATTTTTTCCTTTGTTCTCTTCATTATCTATCAACTATAGTCAAGTGTTCTCTCACTGTTGGTAATCTTTATCACCCTTTAATATTTTTGGTTTCCCCAGATGAGTAAAAAAAATAAGTAAAAAAACACTCCCTAGTTATAGAGTATTAAAAAATAGAAAAAAAAATGGAAAGATTTGCTGAGTCTAACAATACTCTTTCCACAGACAACTGTAAACTTATTAGACTTCCCTTACAGGCTTGTAAAGGTTTAAGTATTGAAGTTTTTCCAAAATGGGAAAACAAAGCAAACATGACAGACACATTTGCATCTACCACTTTTTTTCCATACACATCAACATTCTGCCATATTTGCTTCTAAAAGAAATAAATTACTAAAATGATAACTAAGGTCCCACTCAGCTCCCACTCTTTCCCATTGTCTTCATTCCTACTGTAAGCATTATCCTTGAGTTGCTGTGATTCATCTATGGACACACTTTTTCTGATATAAGAGATGTACATAGACAGATGGACTTACTTTGTGCCATTGGAAGTAGGCATACAGCTCCTCCCATGTAAACCTCCCCACTTGCACACTCTTACAGAGAAGAAAGCACTCAGACACACATCATCTCATTTCAACCTCACACGACACTCTGAAACTTGATTTTTCTGGTCTCCCACTCTACTGATCATGAGTCTGCTATGGAAAGAATTTTATTATTTTTAAAAAAGATTTATTTTCTTTATTTGAAAGGCAGAGTGGAAGAAAGAAAAGGAGAGACAGAGAGAGAAAGAGATCTTCCATCCACTGGCTCACTCCCCAAGTGGCCCCGGTGGTTAGGGCCCGGCCAGGCTGAAGGTAGGGGTCAGGGACTCGATCCAGGTATCCAACACGGGTGGCAGGGACCGAAGCACCTGTGCCATTTTCCACTGCTTTCCCAGGAGCGTTAGAAAGGCGCTGGATCAGAAGTGGATGGGATGTCAACAACACAGGCTGCAGCTCAAACCGCTGTGCCACAATGCCAAGCCCAGTTGATTACAGTTGCTGCCACAGTAGTCACATGAGAATTAAACTCCAATTTTGAAGCTTTCTCACTCAGCAGCCTGCCTTTTCATCACATGTTGGTTCAGGGTTTATCTTTGTAGAGGGAGGGAGGGGAAAGCCATGTCTAGAACGTAGGATCTGTTTTTCTGAGAATTCACTTTTGTAAACCACTCGGCACTGCTCTGGCCATTCAGACAACCAAACTGTTAGCAAAGGCACAATCAATCACCATTGATGCGAGCAGATAAGAGCAGAGTAGTTAATGAGACAAAGACTTTAACCGGCCGCCCACTTCTGCGTATATGCCAGAGCATTTTAAGTCCTAAGACAGTTCTCACCCTGTTTCTCATCTAAACCTGAAAACCTTCCTCTCACTATCGTCCCTGTACTTCTCCGTTTTGCAGACTCCTTAACTGAGTGCGAAGTCCATGAATTGTGCTTAGGCTGAGGACGCTGTGTTTTGTACACAACCGAAAGCAACGCAACGTAAATCATCCCTGACACTGCCTTCGGGGCAGTGTTGAAGTAAGCAACCTGGGATTATTCAGTGCTGTTTATTTCCCACCAAATTAGTAAGGATGGGTTTATTTATGTCACTTAATAGATACGTTTAGATGAAATGCTATATAAAACTTGAGATGTTTCTGGAGGGAAAAATCAGCAGCGGGCAGGCACTATCCATCCTGAGAATTCACGCTCACAAGAGCATCTGGCTGAAGTAGGTCAGAAGCTCTCCCTCTGTGTCTACAAGGCTGAGCCTGCAACGGCACAGGCTGACGGTGTGCGGAGTCCCAGTTTGTAAAGTGTTTCTGAACAGAGAAATTGCCTGAACGTGCCTGCCTGCCCCAATTCATCACTGCTTTGAAGGCTGGTAAATCCTGGGCCCCTGCCCCTGTGTTCTGTAGTAGAAACAAACCACACCATGGTGGATTGCTCTTCAGTAAGAACGGGACGGCCAGGTGTCTGAACCCCTTCTGTAACACAATGCAAGACTCCTGTCTGAAGGGGAGAGCAGGGGAGCCGGGCTCTGGAACTGAGCCCAGCCGCTCCCATGGATGCAGCTGTCAATGCATTCTTAGCTTTGGCGCAGATCTAGGCTATACTCCCAGCCCTCCAGCCTACCTAAGCCCTGGTTTACCGCTGCAGCTGACTCATACGCAGCCCAGGTTACCCAGCGGCCCCCAAACCCCAACAACATCCCCTCCAACTGCCGTCTCAGCCTCACTTCCTCAGGCCCAGTCAAGCCCATGTCCCGGAGTCAAGCCCATGTCCCGGTGTCTGTGCCCAAGACTAAGCCTGTTAGCGTCTCCACCCATCGGCCGCAGCCAACCCCGGTGCCCGCCCAGCACTTACCCACAGTCCAGCAGCCAGTGTTCAATCTTGCTGCTTGGATTCCCTGCAAAAGTCAGACATCTCTCGATGTGAAACTCAAGAAAACCAGAGCCCCCCTGGAAACCACACCCTCCTACAAATTCAGCCTCGCAGAAGCTGTGACAAGAATCTATTTTCTCCATAAAGCTTTTCTTTTAAGATATGGGAGGCTCACACCCATATGTTAAAATACTGGATGTTTCTTCCCTTCCTTCCAGGAACCTGAAAAATGCCCAAGATGTTACTTACTGCCCTCTTTCTCCCAGGTTTTAGAAACAGGGGTAGATCCTTCCAAAAAAAAAAAAAAAAAAAAAAGCGCCACCTGTGCTTGTACTTTTTGTTTCCTAGTGAACAAGCAAAGGTAGGCTTATGTCTGTCAGAACCGCTGTTTTACTTTTCCCTCTGTGGTCTCATTTGAATCAGCCGCGTGGGAAAGGTACCAGGTACCCGTCTTAGAAAGGGGATGGGAGTGTCTACGGCCATACCACCCTGCATGCGCCCGATCTCGTCTGATCTCAGAAAGGGGATGGGAGTGCCGTCTCCGAGGCCACACAGCTCGGTTAGTGGCCGCAGCCCAGGCGTCCACCCTGGCCCGAGCCTTGTTACAGAGACGGGGTGCAGCCATCTTTGTGCATTTGTAAGGGAAGCTGTAGCCTGGGGTGCAGGGAAGCTTCTCAGGATGGTGCAGAAATGAGACCCTTTCTTCTTCCTGATCCTCAGGGAACTCATTTCTTATATTACTTTACCCTCTCCCCCAAACTCATCTGAACTGTCAGAATGAGCCTCCCTGGGAACCCAGCCTAGACAAGGGGCCCGCACCTGCTGTCCCATTCCCCGGGCCGAAGGCGTGGCCATCCGTGCGACGTCCAGCCGTGTCTCACCTTCCTGGAAAACGTCGTCCAGGCTGGAAGGCTCAAGCTCTGGGACCTCCTGCAGGGCGGCCGCGGCCTCCTCCTCCAGGACCTGGGCCTGCCAGTAGCGGCTCTGCCGGACCCAGGCTCGCCGCTTCTCCCAGGACGTGGGGCTCAGCACGGAGGCCTCCATGGCCCCAGCTCCGACTTCAGGGCCTCCTGACCCGCGAGGGGTGCCCTGAGGGTGGAGACATAGCTTCTGCTTAGAGATCCTCGCTGCAAGGGGGGCCCCAAATATCGTGGCCTCTGCACACATGCCCTTGACCTCTGCCCTTTCAGGAGGTGGGAGGAGCTGCCTGCCCTGTCTTCTGGCTCCCCCTAAAAACGAAAATCTCTGAGAAATCCATATACCAGGGTGATTCTTCAAAATCTTTAAGTCTGAAAGCATCTGACATTGTAGGGCATAAGGATCCATGTAAACCTCTTCTGGCTTAGCATCCCTGTTCCTGAAATGCTTGGGCAGAACAGGTAGTCTTTTTTTCTTTTTTTTTTACCTTAAGGGTACTGTCTGTCAGAAACTTCTATTTAAACTAAAATATCTTGAAACGTACAATTTATAAAATTCACCTTTTTTTTTTTGACCTGGGACGATACATGAAAAAGTTTAGGATCTGAAAACTCGAATAGGTTTTTGAAGTAAAATCTCCCAGCCAGATATCTAACCAACTAGCGTAATTCTGTGTTTTTTTTTTTTTTTTTTTTTTTTTTTGTCTTAAAACTCGCTTCATTTCTGGTTTTATATGTTGGGGGTCTACACAGGATTTCTCTCAGTAAAACAAATCCTGTGATTAAAAAACAAAAACACAGGCCGGCGCCACGGCTCACTAGGCTAATCCTCCGCCTAGCGGCGCCGGCACACTGGGTTCTAGTCCCGGTCGGGGCGCCGGATTCTGTCCCGGTTGCCCCTCTTCCAGGCCAGCCCTCTGCTGTGGCCAGGGAGTGCAGTGGAGGATGGCCCAGGTGCTTGGGCCCTGCACCCCATGGGAGACCAGGAAAAGCACCTGGCTCCTGGCTCCTGCCATCGGATCAGCGCGGTGCGCCGGCCGCAGCGCGCCGGCCGCGGCGGCCATTGGAGGGTGAACCAACGGCAAAAGGAAGACCTTTCTCTCTGTCTCTCTCTCTCACTGTCCACTCTGCCTGTCAAAAAAAAAAAAAAAAAAAAAACACAAGGAGACCGTGCCTTAAGCAATTAATTTCCACATTGACAACGGGTTTGTGCCATAACCACAAATTAAGTCCCCAGTTGGTGATCACAATGGCTGATCTTTTGTGTTTGTATTTCTTTAATTCCACTTCTAGATTCTTCTCAACGACACTTTCCGATGGCAGGAGGCATGCAGCCAGTGAGGAAGAAGGCGCGCAGGGGTCACTCAGTCATCCAGAGACAGCCCCAGAAGGATTCCGTGCACTCATCGGCTCATCCTCTGTCCCCTGGCCTCTTCCCCGTCGACCAGGCTCACATCCCACATGGTGAATCAGCAGAAATGGGACCAAGGTTCTCCCTTGAGTTGCTGGAAGCTTCTTAGAGCTCCTCTTTGAACAGTTGGAGTCAGAGAAAATAAAAGGGCCAGTTCCCATCACTTTCCGTCCTTCCCACACTTAAAATCCCCACCAGTGAGGCATTCGATGGTTGAGGCACTACAATGGCTATTTGCAAAAAGAACATCCTGAACCTTAAAATGTGTTCCTAGGGCAACAAAACTATTTCAGGTGCCTCTGCTTGCTACAGACCAAACATAGCCAGAGAAAAATACTACATCAATGCGGATCTGAAGTCTTCCACTTCAGTTCTGGTCCAAGATATACTTTTCTTCCTGGGAACAGAGCAGTTTGTGCTACCAGACCTTGCTTGCTAAGCTCGAGCACCTGGCCCTGTCTGTGCTTTTGGGAGTAAATACATCATCGAATTAAGCTTCCGTTATTGGAGAGCCACAGGTGGTGGAGCAGAGACGACAAGCTGTCCTTGGTGAGGTGAGAACAGCTGGATGAGGCACCACTGGAAAGAACGCAGGACAGGGATCTAAACAGCCTTCTTCAGAGTTTTCTTTCCAGTCCTGTCCGCCAACATATCTAACAGATTGGTCCCCGGCAGCCCAGGAGTGCAAACGTAGGGGGCTGTCCTGGCCAGCGTCTTCAGTTCCCAAAGGAGATGGACTTTACCGGAATCATGGGGAAGCTGTAGCTCATGAGAACAGTTTCGGTGGCTTGGGGCGGGGGGCGGCTTCAAAGCCAGGCAGGAAGGCGGGATGACAGAAAGGAGGGGCAGTGGAGCCAGGGCAGGGGTGGAGGGAGGAGGGGACACCCGAGTCCCCAGTTCGCTCTGGTTTCACTGGGGTCACGACTTTGGGAAAGTCAGTTCCTTTCTCTGGGCTTTTGGATGATGACGTCACAGCCCTCAGATCTGATGCTCCTAATATTATAGACTTCTTTGTAAGTCATTTTAGAGTTGAATCTTGAATACCATCGTGGGCAGCACAGGGCCAGAAGCTCACCAACAGGGAGGGCAGGCAGAGTGCTTCCATAGCTTCTGTGAAATGAGTCTATTTTTATTCCTCCTACAGTGTTGCGAGTATGCCACAGCTTGGGAGGCTAATTTCACCCTCACTCCCTGGAAATGCTTGCTTCCCCTTTAACCACAAATTTTCTCATATTCCTCTCCCCCTCGTGCCCTCTCTCCCAAGGTGCAGCCATGAAGTCAGGTCTGCCCTACCTTACCAACTCCCACAAGTTCCTTCCCTGCTTGATTGCGTCTCTTCTTAGCTCTCATCACTAGCATGCTTTATATTATTTACTTATTTGTCTAATTGCTGACTCTTCTTATTAGAATATAAGCTCCATGAATACAGAGGTTTTTCTCTGACTTGTTCACCATTGTGTTTCTGTTTTTTAAATGATTCTTAAAGATTTATTTGAAAGAGTAATAGTAGAGGAGGAGGTGGAAACAAAGACAGAGAGAGAGAGAGAGAGAGACAGACAGACAATCTACCATTTGCTGGTTCATTCCTCAAATGGTTGCAATAGCCAGGTCTTGGCCAGACTGAAATCAGGAGCCAGGAACTCCATCCTGGTCTTCCACAGGGGTGGAGTATTTGGGCCATCTTGTGCTGCCTTCCTAGAGGAACTAACAGGAATGCTAGGTTGGGAGCAGAGTAGCTGGGACTCAAACCAGCACTGCAGTATGGGATACCAGTGTCTCAAGCAGCAACTTAACCCACTGTGCCACAAGACCAGCCCCACACTACTTATGTTTCTACTGCCTAAGACCGAGTCAATTCCACTGTAGTTGCTTCACAAATGCTTGCTCCCTAAATGAATAAAGGTCAGTAGGTTTCCATTCCCCATAGGACCCCAGTACTTGATAGAGTTGTCATAGAAATGTAGTAAGAGCAGCTCCAAGGCTATAATAATAAACTTTTAACTATGTGCGTACTAAGCATGGAAAAACATTTTGGGCTGCAAGTGGGAGAAAAGAGGGGGAGGTTATTCTATGACTTATTTTGCCATAGGAATTTCTATAATAGAGTAGCAGTTGTATTTCATTGACTACCCTTGTTTGCTGTCTGTCCTGTGTGTTGCATGGGCTTCTAAAAGTTTGTGGGAAAATGGAATAAAAATAAACAATGCAAAATTTACACAAGCTTTTTGAAGCTCCCTCATATACACAGAAGTTTTCCTTCATGTAAACACCTAAAGGAAAATGATCATAAAAATGGTATCCTTGGGTCTGGTGCTGTGGCATAATTGGCTAAGCCTCCGTGCCTGTGGTGCCAGTGCCAGTTCAAGTCCCAGCTGTTCCTCTTCCAATCCAGCTCTCTGCTATGGTCTGGGAAAGCAGTGGAAGATGGCCCAACTGCTTGGGCCCATGTGAAGAGTTAAAATTGTATATGTGCGGGTGTAAAAAGTTAAGCTTAAGCTTACAGGTTTAAACCTTCCTGGTGCAGCTGTAAAAATAAAACAGAGTGAAGTAGCACCTTGACAGTAGGGACTCCATTTTGGAGCACTTGAGACTGCATTCTGGGAAAGCAATCCCCCCCACCCCCCCGTGAGACTCTGGTCCGAAACTATGATCTCAAATAGTCGGACAATAGCAGTGCACTACATCACCCTTGACAGAGCACAGAAAACCCCTAGCATGATTGCTCAAGCTTAAAAGTAGAAAGATTGCACCTGGGTTACCTGGGCTAATAATGAAGATGTGATTTGTCTATGTCTTAAGATCATAATTGCTGATTGTAAGACTTTAGCAACCGCTTAACAACCGTGTATTCTCTTCCCCTTCCCAGTTTTGCGGTTTTTGCCTTTATAAACCCTAACCTTTAGTTATTCGTGGCTGCTCTGCTCATGATGATCAGACAGCCCCAGCATGCTGGATAATCAATAAAGCTTCCCCTTGCTGTTTGCATAAGAGACGTCTCTTGGTGACGTTTTTCGGGCGGTCGACTCTAACACATGCACCTGCATGGGAGACCTGGAAGAAGCTCCTGGCTCCTGGGTTTGGATGGTCCAGGCTCCAGATGTTGCAGCCATTTGGGGAGTGAACCAGCAGATGGAAGATCTTTCTGTCTCTCTTTCTGCCTGTAACTCTATATCTCACTTAAATAACTAAAATTTAAAAAGAGTAGTATCCTTAATGTTTAAGAGTTCCAAAGAAAAGCTTACAAAACAATGGATATTATAGGTATGGTAATAAAACTAGATGGGTTAGGGTTCTACTGCCCATGAAGAAAGGGGGCCATGTCCCAGGTATTTGGCTGAGCATGGAGCACTCTCTTCACTTGACAAAGCAGCAGTGTTCTCCAGGCTGAGAGCAGATCAAGGTCAGCTGAAGCTAATCTTCACAATTGTGCTGCCTTGGACATGGGCCTGGAGAACCAAGCGAATTGATTTTCCCCAAACTCTGCCACCCATGGGCTGTGAAGGCCTGTTCATGGGGTGTTATATGGGAAGATTATGCATAGAGCAACATCAGGAGGCAGGGAGGAATGGGAGTGTCTTGTTAGTGGAAACAAGAGAAGCTATAAATACTGACAGGCAAGAGACTGAGCGTCTGTGGACACCTGGGGGAAGTGGTCAGTGATTATCAGATGAACACATCAGCAGCAAATGTGTGAAGGTCATGGGGCACGGAGCTGTTAAAAAAAACCCTTACACTTATAAGACAATAGATTTGGGCACACTGAATGCTGACCAGAAAGGAGGAGGCTTGGGCGGTCTTCTGAGTCTGTAAGGTCATTTGGATTTTTTCTTTGTGCATCAGTTATACCATCTAGAATGTGACTTGGTGTCCTATGAATTTACCTCCAGTTTATGAATTCACACACACTAGACTGAGTTTGAAATACTTATAGGAATAGTACCTATGAAAGGGAATGCATTTATATAAGTTTGCCAGAAAAATGAAGAAATCTACAGTTCTCATTTAAAAATTTTCCTTTGGGGGCCGGCACCGTGGCTCACTTGGTTAATCCTCTGCCTGCAGTGCCAGCATCCCATATGGGTGCCGGATTCTGTCCCGGTTGCTCCTCTTCCAGTCCAGCTCTCTGCTGTGGCCAGGAAGGCAGTGGAGGATGGCCCAAGTGCTTGGGCCCCTGCACCTGCATGGGAGACCAGGAAGAAGCACCTGGCTCCTGGCTTTGAATCGGTGCAGCGCCAGCCGTGGGGGCCATTTGGGGAGTGAACCAATGGAAGAAGACCTTTCTCTCTGTCTCTCTCTCTCTCACTGTCTAACTCTGTCAAAAAAATTTTTTTTCCTTTGTTGAGCAATGGGTTATGCTGCTGCCTGCGATGCCAGCATCCTATTTCAGAGTACCAGTTCGTGGCCCAGCTGTTACACTTCTGATGCAGTTCCCTGCTAATACACCTGGGAAAGGAACAGACAATGGCCTTGGTATGTGGGCCCTGTCACCCACATGGAAGACCTGGATGGGGGTCCTAGGTTCCTGGCCGGTGCAGCCACTTGGGAAGTGAACCAGCATGTGGAAGATCTCTGTCTCTCCTTCTCTCTGTGTCACTCTGTCTTTCAAATAAATACAAGAAATCTTTAAAAAAAATCCTCTTTCATTTCAATTAACATGAATTATGGGGCTCCTGGACTTCAGCTCCCAGTGACTGATGAAAGGGATTCCATCATGGTTGCTTGTTGGCCTCCAGTGCGTGCTGAACTTCTCTGCTTTTTTACTCTAATTTGAAAAACTCTGTCTTCATCTCCACCCACTTTTTAAAAAAATTTATTTATATTGAAAGATTTGCAGAGAGAGAGAGAGAGAGAGAGAGGTCTTTCATCTAATGGTTCTCTCCCCAGATGACCAGAAGGGTCAGGGCTTGGCCAGGCAGAAGCCAGCAGCCAGGAGCTTCTTCCTACCTCCCACATAGGTGGCAGAGGCCCAAGTACTTGGGCCATTTTCAGTTGCTTTTTCCAGGCAATTAGCAGGGAACTGGATCAGAAGTGGAGTATCTGGGACTTGAACTGGTGATTGTATGAGATGGTGGCAGTGGCTGTACCCACTATGCTATAGCGCTGACTCTTACCCAAGCAAATTCTGTCTAGTCTCTAAGGCCCTATAAAGTCATCCCCTTTCTCTGACCCACCTCTAAAAACCTGTATCATATGCCTGTGTCATATTTAACAGACTATAGGTGACTGCCACCACTCCTTATAACTTCTCCCCTAAACACAAGCCCAGGACATAGCACAGTGTTTTCGGCAGAAGAGTCCCAGCAAATGCTGTGCCTGCAGAGAAAGGGCAATCACACCACTGCCTGAAAATCAGCCTCTGCTGGGGTGGGTGTTTGGCCTAGCAGCTGAGACACCCGTATTCTGAGTCGGAGTGTCTGGGTCCCAGTCCTGGCTCTGCTCCCTATTCTAGACTAGTGCTAATGCACACCCTACCTGTGAGCCACTGAGTGATGGTTCAGTAGTTGAGTCCCTGTCACCCACATGAGAGACCTGGGTTGAGTTCATGGCTCTTGTTGCTGGCCCTGAGCCAACCTAGGCTATTGTAGGCCTTTGGGTAAATGAGAGCCCCCTGTCTGTTTCCCTCTCACTTCCTGTACCTCTACCTCTGAAATATATTAGTTAAAAAATTGTCCTTAACTGATGTATGTTATGGGACAGGAGCTCCTGGCTCTTCTCATGGAGTCAGATCATAATGTACACACTTTGAACAATTGTAGTTGGGTTATAGTTTTTCCAGTATTTAATTGATGTAACATAGGACTCACCCAAGTCTGACTAAATTTATAAGCCTCAAACAATAACATTTTCTTATATTAAAAAAAAAAAGAATTTTCCAGAGTGGGTGTTGTGGTGCAATAGGTTAAGACTCCACTTGTGACTTCTGTGTCCTACATAGGAGGGCCTCTTCAAGTCCCAGCTCCTCCACTTCCAATCCAGGGTCCTGCTAATGTGCCTGGGAGGTGGCAGATGATGGCCAGAGTGCTTGTGTTTCTGCCATGCATGTGGGAGGCCCGGATTGAATTAAGGTTCCTGGCTTCTGCCTGGCCCAGCCCTGGCTACTGTAGGCATTTGGGGAGTGAACTAGTAGATGGAAGATCTGTGTGTGTGTGTTGGGGGGTGTCTCCCCTTTTCTTTGTCCATCTACCTTTCTTTCTTTTTTTAAAGATTTTATTTATTTATTTGACAGGTAGAGTTACAGACAGTGAGAGGGAGAGACAGAAAGAAAGGTCTTCCTTCCATTGGTTCAGTCCCCAGATGGCCACAACAGCTAGAGCTCTGCCGGTTTGAAGCCAGGAGCCAGGTGCTTCTTCCCGGTCTCCCATGTGGGTGCAGGGGCCCAAGGACTTGGGCCATCTTCTTTTGTTTTATTTGACAGGTAGAGTTATAGACAGTGAGAGAGAGACAGAGAGAAAGGTCTTCCTCCACTGCCCTCTGGGCCATAGCAGAGAGCTGGACTGGAAGAGGAGCAACTGGGACTAGAACCGGTGACCATATGGGATGCCAGTGCTACAGGCAGAGGATTAACCTACTGTGCCACGGTGCTAGCACCTTGTCTATCTTTCAAATAAATGGACAGATCAATCAATCAACCCTAAAAAATATTTTCCAAAGCTTTTCATCCCAAATCTTCATTATCTCTTAGTCAAAATCTCCTTCTGGAACCTTGCTACCATCCTTCATGATGCTGGTTTAAATTATATTATTGTGTGAATCTGTCCTCTAAGAGGATAAAGCCTGAAGCCTGTAGGTAATTCTCTCACTGTCCCTGCAGTCCCAGTGAAGTCTTACACTGGTTCTATTACTTCTTGCCTTCATCATCCAAAGCCTTGTTTTCCCCTTTGTTACTATTTCCAGCCCTTTATCTTTAGCCTTTTTTTCCCATTTCTCTAGAGGTTCATTCCCCAAACTCTTCTCCACCAATGTCAAGAGTTCTGGAATCTGACTACAATCTCACAGAGTAGGAAAGAATTCTCCTTGTTCTCCGGATGTTACAGTAAAAGCAGAAATTGCGGCAGACAGGATTGAGGTCAGACAAGAAAATCACCCCCAGGGGTTTGAGATTGTAGAGTTGTTGAAGAACTGTGAAGGGAGTGTTTTCCGGCAATAGTTCCCATCAGAAGCAGCAGCAGAAACCTTAGTCATTTGTCATTATGACTGCACTGAGAACATCATCTATCTCCAGTCTCTCTTCTTTTAAGGGCTGCAGCCAGAATTTTGCTGCACATCAACACAGGTTATGTCAAAAAGGGCAGGTACTCACAGTAACTTGTATGTATAGGGTGTCTTACATTTACACATAAAACCTTCCTGTACACTGCTTCCCTTAATCCTGACAACTGCTGCTGAGATAATCATCTTTATCTGAAGTTCAGTGACCGGGGACTTGCCTGTGGTCATGTGTTTAGCGCCTCCTGACGCTGATGTTTGAATTCAGGTTGTTCTGACTCCATGTGGCGTAGTCTTTTCACTTCAAACGGGATGAGGAGACATGCCACATCCATGGAAAATGTTATTTGGGATGGAGGAAAGGAGAAACTGCTTTAGTAAATTCTCTACCTGGTAGTCCAGTCTCAAAGAGGCAGCACAAATGCAATGTGATTTACACTTGTCTTTGGGGCAGCCCCAGTGGAGGCAGTGTTGCTTGCCTTGTGTTATTAGCCTGGTTTTCCTTCTTGACTCCAAGCAGGTGATTATGAACCAATGTAGCCTTTTTCAGGATTACAGAATGGTTTTTCCAGTGAGCTTCCAACTAGGTTCCAGTTGAGAGGAGAACGTGCCTGAAGTTCCACTTGACTTTCAGGTGGCTATGGTGTTGGGGACATTCATCCATGGCTATTGGCCCCCCAGCCAAAGCTGCCACCAGTGGCTGTCCTGTAGGTGTTTGTTGGGTTTGACTGGCCCTGAATTTCCCATGCTAGTCTGGGGAATCTTATGGGAAGAGCAAGGAGAGCCACATGGACAAGGAGCCCTCAGAGGGCTTGGGGCCATAGGCATGTATCCGACTCGCCAGGGACTTATTTGAATATCAGACCAACCAGTACTGGCTTGTTCTACCAACTTGTATCTGCCTAATATCAACTTCACCATAGGGGTATTTTCCAGGAGTCCAGTAAGTACTGGCAATGCTTCTTTGAATTCCAGAGGTTTATTTAGAAACTCACTAGCAGGAGAATTGTAGAAAGAGCTTGGGGCTGGGAACCAGAGTGAAGAGTGACTGGTGTTTGGAATCCCAGTTCCATCTTCTTCCTGTGTAGCATCTACAGCAAAACATCCTGTCTTCCCTATACCTAAATTTCTCCAACTGAAAAACAGCATATCAGGCTTGTGCGCTATTGGGGGTTATAAGCAGGTCATGTATGTTAAGTCTCTGATGTATAAAGGAGGAGCTATGATTATTATTCACCTGTTCTCAGTCTAAGCCATTCACTAAAGTCAGGATATTATCAGGGATGAGGGAAAAAGGCAGAAGGGGTGAGCAGGAGAGTACGGTAGAGCGTGCAAAATCCAGACAGCACAGGAGGGATTTGCTACTAAGCAGAGGTGCAAAATGGGCTGCAAAAGACCTTGGTTCCTACCTGATGTTTAAAGGGATCATTTAAGTCCAGTTGATGCATTGTGCAATTGAGGAAGCTGCAGAGAGGGAGAGGAGTTGGAGGGGGGAAAGAAGGTGAGAGAAGGAAGGTGGGAGAAGGGAGGTGGGGGGGGAGAGGTTACCTGGGGTCATGAAGAATATAATAGTCAACGGAGCTCAAACTCAGAGCCCCAGATGTTTGCTAACCCTGTATTCTCACCTTTCTCCAGCTACTTTTAGTTTCCATGGCCCAACCCACAGTTCACGTGGAGTCTGCTCCCAGGGACGTGGTAGGGCAGACCTTTCTCTGCCTCTGTCTGTCTGCACCTTTGCCCTAAGCAGTGACTGTGAACTGGGACTGAGAGTGAGAACGAGAGTAGGAGGAGAGAAAAAGGAAATGGAGTTTCCGTGATGTGGCCATAAGATCGTCTGCATCCACAGTGAAGACACACACCGGTGTCACTGTCAACAGCTCTGGGGAATCCCAAATCACCTACCTTTCCGTCCGCGGACAGGAAGAACGCCTCCTGCAGCCCGACGTTGACCGTGCCCACTGCGCACACACGCTGCCCTCGGTGGCGGGTTCTCATACACCCTCTTCCATGTCACTGCATTTGGAGGCTCATCAAGATGAAGCTTACCCTGAGCCTAGCATTTAGGCATTCCACAACTCTGGCTTAAGGCAGCGGTTTGATCTATTTTAGGGAAAACGAAGGATGTTATGTGAAGTAAGAAAGCAAGAAAAATGACAATTAATCAATATAATTCTTCCCCCTCCCCAACACACAATCCCTTCCACAGATGAATTTAGCTGAAAGAATGCAAAAAGATGACCATGGTAGACCTCCTTCTCTCTCCAGTCCTTTCTTCTTCATCTCCTGGATGTGCTTTATGAGAGAGAGAGACAGAGAGAGAGAGAGAGTGTGCTCCCATCTGCTGGTTCACTTCCCAAATGCTTGCAATAGCTGGGGCAGGGCCAGGCTGAAGCCAGGAGCCAGGAACACAATCCAGCTCTCCCACATGGGTGGCAGGGACCCAGTACTTGAGACGTCACCACTGCCTCCCAGGGTCTGCATTAGCAGGAAGCCGGAGACAGGAACAGGGCCAGAAACTGCACCCGGGTACTCCAATATTGGGGGCGGGCATGTTAGCCACTGGACTAAACGCTCGTTCCCTCCTGCTTTCCTTTCCCACACACAACACGTGGTCTTCTCAGGCCTCAGCTCATTTGACTGAATTCTATTTTCAGCCCCAAACCCATGCTGAAGCCCTTGTGCTTTAGGCCTGGGCATGGTCAGGGCACAGGGCGCTGAGAGTTCTGGGATACGCAGTTGGCTTCTGCCCCTTAGGTGGAAAGCAGCAGTACCGTCATCAGCATGCACGTGGAAATAAACGTTTGCTCTTTCCCCGCCGGAGCCCAGCGGGAGCCTTGTGAGTTATCTTATGGGCTGAGGCCAAACTTTCTTTCCCGTCTCTCTTAGAGACTGAATTATAGGGGCCGGCGCTGTGGCGTACCAAGTAAAGCCACCACCTGCATCACCGGCATCCCAAACAGGCACCGATTCAAGTCCCAGCTGCTCTACTTCTGAACCAGCTCCCTGCTAAGGTGCCTGGGAAAGCAGAGGAAGATGGTCCAAGTCCTTGGGCCCCTGCACCCTCCCTGTGTACCCACGTGGGAGACCCAGAAGAAGCCCCAGGCTCCGGGCTTCACAGCTGTCTGGGGAATGAACCGGTGGATGAAAGATCTCTCTCTCTCTCTCTCTCTCTCTCTCTCTGACTTTCAAGCAAATAAATAAATCTTTTTTAAAAAAGAAATGAATTGTAAATCTTGAGCAGAGTGACTGTGCTGGGGTCTCCACACATCAGACCAGGATTCCATCCTGAGAGAGCACCCAAGGGGCTACAAGAGACCACCTTGCATCGGCATGGTTGTAGAGAGTGGCCTCTCTCCCTGGGTGCCTGTGAATAAGAAGTCTTGTGTCAGGTTTCTTTCTGCCCCCCTCCCGCCGTCCCTTCAGCCTGTCATCTCCAATAATATCCTCAGCGGGGACAGACCCCACATGGGGCTTCCACTCATCCCACTACTGCTCCATGTTATAGAGAAATCTTGAGTCTTTGGCTGCAACCACTCCATCCAGACAACTGTTGAGTCTGAAGTGCGGACCCCGCGTTGGGGACCTCCGACCCCAGCTCCGCCCTAGCACTGTCTGGAAAGTCCCTTCACCTCTGTAACCAGGGCCGTCTGTGGTAGACAGTCATGAGTCTTTTCCGGGTCTACACCCGTGGCCCTCCTGGTCTTGTCGAACCACGGCTGGAAGACCCTGGAATCCTCTCGTCCTCGCTCTGCTCTGGGGATTTAGATCTCTTCCCCTCCACCATGAGCTCACTGCCGCAGCAGGGGTGTGGAAAGCCCTGGTGCGGGGAATCTGCCCACCCACACGGGAGGCAGGTGCTTAGCCTGGCTATGACCCCTCCCCCCAGCATCATGTAGGTCACTGAGAGGATGACACACCCATCTCCATCTCTGCGACAGGAAGTCTGCTTATCTGCACGGAACTCCCAGCAGTGTCCAGCTGTGTGACTCCTCCCCCCTAGTGAGTCCCAGAATGCCTTGCTGCCATTCACCTCCTCAGCAACCATGTACAGGGGCTGCAGAACGAGGTCTTAAACCCCCCCAGAGTGCAAACTTCCTTGAGGCTGGGTCTTCCCAATCATCCCGGCGATGGAACCTAGCCCGGGCCCTGCTCTGACACTGGGGAACTTTTCTCCTCCAGGTCTTTCAAAAGTTAAAACCAGATGGAAATTATGGCAAAGGTGAACTCAGCAAGACACACAGAAAAGCTTCTCAGGTGATAAAGGGGAAGCTTCCTAGACACTAGCTCAGGCCATCAAAGGAACCAGTGTTTTTACCTTGGCAATGGGAGGGGAAAAGAAAAAGTGAGGGCGGCGCATGCTGGTTCCGACAGGCACCACGTGTGGCAAGTGCTTTGCAGGTCAGAGGTGGGGTGGTGGGAGGTCTCTCTCCTCTTCACCTTTCTCTTGGTAGCCTTTTTTTTTTTTTCTGACCCATTTCCTTTTATCTCCTAGCATCATCCCAGATCAGTGCAGTCAGAAAAGTTGGCTCAAGGCCATACTCACTTGTCTGCTGGTGGAGAGCCCAGTTGTTGGCAAAGTGGTGCCCAAAGTCGAGCCAAGTCCTTGCCAGGTGTGGAGACTGCGGTGACAGCAGCGAGAAAGCCGCATGGTGTGGACCTAGCCTTCCCCTCCGCTCTCATTCATCTGCCGCTCTCTGCTCAAAAGAGGAAGCGGAAATAGAATTAGCAAACACACACACACATGCACAGGCCCCGCCTCCGACCCCAGCCACATCCTCTGTAGTCACAGCAGGGAGCCCTTCCTGCCAGACTGCTGCCTAGGGGCACAGCACAGCCCACTGAAGGATGTGAGAGTAGGAGAGTTCCTGCCACCCCAGGGCCCCTCTGCTGCAGGGGGAGAGCCCTTTCATCTTCTCAGAGAAGATTCCTGCAGCGCTGCCCCATGCTTGGGCCGGCTCTGGCCTGAGTGGATCTGTCCCCAGGGCCCAGGTCCTTGCCTTCAAAGCTGCATACCATTGGAAGCAACTTTTTCCTGTGCCATTGATTTCTCCTCCCCTCTCCTGTCCTCCTCTCCCTACTCTTCCCCTCCCCTCCTCTAGTCTCTCTTCTAGACAAAGACAGATCTTCCATGTGCTGGTTCACTCCCCAAATACCTCATTGGCCCCCTGGGCTGGGCCAAGCTATAGCCAGAATTCATAAACTAGATCCAGGTCCCTCACGTGGATGGCAGGGGCCCAATCACTGAAGTCGTCAGCTGTCGCCTCCCAGGATGTATATCAACAGGACGCGTGAACTGAGAGTGCAGCTGGTCCTTGAACCCAGCACTCTCACAGGGATTGCAGGTCCCAACAGGCAGCTTAAACACTGGGCCAAACACCTGCTCTCCTTTGTTTAAAAAGGTTATTTGAGAGGCATAGAGAAAGAGAGAGAGGGCTAGACAGAAAGAGATCTCCTATGCCATTGGTTCACTCTCCAGATGCCTGTAACAGCCAGGATTGAGTCGGGCTGAACGCAATCCAGGACGGCAGGGACCCAAGAACGTGAGCCATCATTGCTGCCTCCCAGGATCTGTGTTAGCAGGAAGCTGGAACCAGGAGTTGGAGCCCGGAATGAAAGCCAGGTACTCCAATGTGGGGGCACAGGTGTCTTTACAACTAGGCCAGACATTTGCCCCTGTGTTGATTTCTTAACACTTTGTTTTTATGCTTAAACCACTTCAAAGTCTTTTCTCTTTTCTGTTCTCTTTCTCTCGTCTCTTCCTTTCTTTTCTTCCTCTTTTTTTTAAAAGTATTTTATTTTATTTATTTATTTATTTGAAAGTCAGAGTTACACAAAGAGAGGAGGAGAGGCACAGAGAGGGGTCTTATATCCTGGATCACTCCCCAATTGGCCCCAATGGCTGGAGCTGTGCCGATCCAAAGCCAGGAGCCAGGAGCTTCTTTTGGGTCTCCCACACAGAAAGGACTTGGGCCATCTTCTACTGCTTTCTCAGGCCATAACAGAGAGCTGGATTGAAAGTGGAGCAACTGGGACTAGAACTGATGTCCATATAGGATGCTGGCACTGCAGGCAGTGGCTTTACCCGCTATACCACAGTGCCGGCCCCCGACTTGTCCTCCTTTTAAAGGAAATGACTGCTTTCCCAATCTCAAGCCAGACTTCAGCACTCTGTTACGTCCTGGAGTTGTCTTCCGTTTAGTGCCTTATGGAACCCCACAGCATTTTCCCCAGGTTTCAGCCATGCCCTCCACCCCCACCCAAAGTGTCAAATGCAACTGCCGGCCACCAGCCACCACCACCCCACTTCTCCAGGTTCCCCTAGCATACTTTCCTCTTCCTTCCATGTTGCTCCACTTTGGATTTCCTGATACTTTTCTGTTTCTGTTCCTCTGTCAATTATTTATCACAATATACATCACACAAAGCACTCCTCTCATGTGTTGATTTTGGTGTTTTTTTTTTTTTTTAATATTTACTTATTTATTTGAAAGGTAGAGTGACAGAGAGAGAGGAAGAGACACACAGAGAGAAATCTATCCTCTGGTTCACTCTCAACAGCCAGGGCTAGACCAGATTGAAACCAGGAGCCTGGAACTCCATTCAGGTCTCTCACAGGATGATAGGGGACCAAGGACTTGGGCCATCTTCCAGTGCCTTCAAAAGCACATTAGCATGGGGGCCGGCACTGTGGCGTAGTAGGTAGGGCCGTGGCCTGCAGTGCCCGCATCCTGTAAGGGTGCCGGTTCTAGTCCCGGCTGCTCTGCTTCCGATCCAGCTCTCTGCCATGGCCCGGGAAAGCAGTAGAAGATGGACCAAGGCCTTGGGCCCCTGCACCCATGTGGGAGACCCAGAAGAAGCTCCTGGCTCCTGGCTTCAGGTCAGCACAGCTCCGGCCTTTGTGGCCAACTGGGGAGTGAACAAGCAGATGGAAGACCTCTCTCTCTCTTTCTCTCTCTGCCCCTCCTTCTCTCTCTATGTAACTCTGACTTGCAAATAAATAAATAATTTTTTTTTAAAAAAGAGTAATACAAGTATGGGGAATGCAACACCCCCTGTACTTCCCTATTTCTCTCTCTCTCTCTCCCCTCCCCTCCCACCACATTCATCTCCATGGAGCTTGATACTCTCTGCACCATTTTTCTCAGGATGTGGAAGATGCCAGATACATGCCTTTTTGAGGCTTGCCTTGAAGTAAACAAATAAAAAGCAAGACTTTAATGTTCTCTGTGACCAATCTTTCATGCACTAATCAACTGCACCAACTGACGTCATGGAACCCTTAATCTTCATTTTAATCCCAACTTCCTAAAATTCATCTCACACATAACCGGTGTTTGTGGTGTATTTGGGATGGGGAAGGCACAGCCTCTGGAGGCAGTTTGGAAAGGTGTGAGGGATTTGAATGTTGAGTGACAGAAGCTGCAGTGTTCAGGTGTTTAGCGTCGGAGTGGGGATCCCGCTGAGTGCCTTTAAAGGCCTGGCTTGGTCAACAGAAGGAATGACCGTCTCTGCTTTCTATCAGCCCTGATGCTTTCCTGGTGAGGCGATCCGGCCATGGGTCAGGCCCTGACACTGAGGACACCGTAGTCCTGGACACATTGGTGTCTCCCAGCCCCAGTCCTTGGCTGTAGAGCAGGGATGATTTGACTGCAGGAGTGCTTGCACAGCTCTAGGAGTAAAGGAATAGAGGGTATTTACTGCGAGGCTGACCTCCCAACCCCATGCTTACCACATTGCGGGTGCACTGCAGACTCTGGAAGTACCCTGTTATCACTCTATCCAGGAGGCTATGAGGTTCCTCATTCACCAAATAAGCTGTTTCTTTTAAAAGATTTATCTATGTATTTTGAAAAAGTTACAGAATGAGAGAGAGAGAGAGAGAGAACTTCCACGTGCTGGTTCACTCCCCAAAGGGCCTCAAGAGCCAGGGCTGAGCCAGGCTGAAGGCAGGAGCCAGGAGCCTCTTCTGTGTCTCCCACGTGGGTGGGCCAGGACCCAAGGACCTGGACCATCTCTCACTGTTTTCCCAGGCTATAGCAGAGAGCTGGATCGAAAGTGGAGCAGCTGGGACTCGAACACTGCATGTGGCGATTTAACCTGCTATGCCACAGTGCCAGCCCCCAATAAGCCATTTCGCAAGCAACTTTTGTTAATAAAAAAGTGCTATTTGTGTGTGTTTTTTTTTTCCTAAAAAAAGATGTTTTCTTCTTCTACAAACAATTGTTGAAAGACAAGGATGAAGACTATTTTTCCTGGGAAGAGGAGGAGGGTCTCTCTCAATCTCTCCCTCTCCCTCTCCCTCTCCCTATTCCCCTTCTCTCTTGCCCTTCCTCCATCCTTTGCAAACAATTACTTCCTCTATCATGGGCACCGTGAACTCTCAGATCATAAATCCCAACATGCTTCACTAAGGCCACTTGTCCTTGCTACACATGACACACTCAGCATGTCAGACGGCTTCGAGGAGACCTTGCTCATTTTTTTCCCCTTCTGTTAAAAACAAAACCCTTTAACTAACTGAGCTAATCATCGCCTCTGCATTTCAGCAGTCCATGCGCATCGCTGGGCCGGTTTCCATGCCAGAGCGTGCCTTCCCTCATGTTTATGGAACTCAGGGAGAGAACTGAATGGGGAGTAAAGGAGCTATGTGTCCTTAACACTAACTGTGTAATAATGACTAAATTTCACCAGATACCAATTTTCTCTTCTGCTAGGGAGATATTTTCTAAGGTTCTCTTGGTTTTAGAAATCTATAACGTTCACACAAACTGCTTGTTTCCCATCGTTTTTATAACTCTGTGTGGTTTATTATGCAAAATGAAGATATGAAGTGTCAGATACTTGCAAGGAGTCATTAGAAAGGTAATCAAATCTATCTATCTATGTATCTGTCTATTTATGTATCTATGTATATCTGTCTATTTATGTATCTATCTATGTATCTATGTGGGTATCTATGTATCTATGTGTCTGCATCTATGTATCTTCTATGTATCTATATATCTATGTGTCTATCAATGTATCTATCTATCTAGCCTATTGCAAAGCCAAGCACACACTGCTTTTGAGTGCTGTTTTCCTCCTGACCTGGAACCTGCACACACCGATAGGTACGAAGGGTTTCTAAACACCAATGTGCCCATCTGGCCCCTGGGCTGGAGTTGGGCAGAAGCTGTGAAGCTGCCGAGCTGAGACCTGGGCTGGCATGCCGCCCAGAGCTGGGGCTGGGCCAGGACAGCTGCCCGGAGAGGCTGTCCCATGACAGGGGAGCGGCTGCTCTGGGCCGGGCAGCTGGGCTGCGCTGTCCCAGGTCCAGATGCAAGTCATCTGCTTCCATTTCAGCCCTCGGCCTTCTTCTTTCAGATCCTGGGCTCTGCAAAACTGCCCGCACCCCTCCTTTTCGTGAATCTGTTACCAAAACTGCTGATGTGGAAGTCTGGATTCATCTCATCTCTGTACCAAAAGCTCAAAAATGGGGAGAAACAGGCTCAACTCCTCAAGGGTTTCTGAACTTCCTCCAGGCAGAATGGGCTCCCCAGGGTCACTGGCCCTTCTCTCTGCTCTGTGTTCTGGGTGCTGGGATGAAATGGGATTCTCTACCTTGTCCACACCCCTGATCTGTACCTCATGCTGCTCAATGCTGGGAGTGCTTCCTGTCCACTGGGCCTTCCTTCTTTGAAAGATCTGAAGAGGGATGGGTCTCAGGTCTCTGCACAGGGTGCTCTCCAGAGATTGGGATGGCCATTCTCAAATTGTCTTTCACTGGGTGCTTTTTTTAAGTGGGAGAAGCAAGCTACATCTGGGGTGCATGTAAAGAGAAACAAATACAAAATAGACAGTATTTATCCTGTAGAGGGCTTACTCTCTAGTAGGATGAAATAATTTTGGGGGAATCCAAGGTTAGCCAAGCACAAACCTGTTTCTTTAGGGCACAACTTCCCGGGAATTTGAATAATCTGGGAGGAATGGTGACTCTGGTGGGGAGAGGGAGGGTCATGTTTCCCAAGCACATGGCTGAACTGTGTTTTTGAGGAACGTCTCAATGAAATGACTAGTTATTCATTTCTACAGTATAATTGATTTGTTTTGAGAGAGAAAGAGAGAGTCCCATCTGCTGATTGCCTCCCCCTAGTGACTGCAATGGCTGGGCCCGGACTGGGCCTGATACTGGGAGCTAGGAATGCAGCTTGGGTACCCCGTGGGGGTGGCAGGAACCTAAACACTGAGCCATCACCCCCTCTTCTGGGGGTCTGCGGTAGCAGGAAGCTGGAACTGGGAGCTGAACCAGAAAAGGAGCCCAAGTCCTCGGATGTGCAGGTGTCTTACTGCTGGGCCAGACGATTGCCTGGGAAATTACTTTTGGGGAGTTTGTCTGCTACTACAGCCAGTCTTGTACCTGCTTCACCACAGCACCGGCCCCCTAAAAAATTTTAAAGAGGATGGAATTTAAAAGGCACAGCAGCAGGCAGAATTAGGAGGTTGCTGTAGATGTGGTACAAGGGGAAAGAAGTAGAGTGAGCCTGGGGCTAGTTTCCAGGTAGAACCTGTGATTCGGGGTTGCAGGGAAAAAGGGCCAGGAGGTCATAGACTGGAGGAAGGGGCAGCTTATTTCCAGTGTAGAGTCTTCTCTCCTCTCTGCAAGAGGGAAGCCTGGAAACCCGGGGGCCCCTCTGTCTGTTAGCCTGTAGTGAGCTGCAGTCCAGGGAGCCTGCTGGGCAGTGGGAAAATGACGGGGGCAGGACACAGTGATGGGCGGACAGCCACAGAGCAGGGCTTGTGGGAAAATGTCGGCCACCGCCTCCGTGGTGACTCCCTGAGTCAGAGGCAGGGGGCGACTGCCTCCACCTGACCCCAGGGGTGTCTGCCAGGGACAGGACATGTGCGTCAAGCCCAAATCAGGTCTTAGCAGGAGCCCAGGATCCAAAGCCCAGTCTCTCTGTCAGGTTTGGAGCAAGAGAAGGGGAAGAAAAAGGAGAGGCTGAATCAGAGAGACTCTGAGAGGAAGTGGTTCACGGATGGGAGAGAGGCACCCTGAAGTGTGACCAGCACCCAACCTGCAAAAGGGTGTTCACTTTCCTCAGACACAGCCCTGCCCCTCCCCCCTCGCTCTGCTTCCCCACCCGAGGGACTGCGTGGGAGCGGCTGGAAGAGGCTTCTACTCACCTTGAGCTCGTTTTTCCTGGCCGATGCAAGATTAAAGAGGTGATGACAGATGCCGATCCTTCTCACCCTTGCTCAGCACCTGTTCCGAATTTTCCACGTCAATTACTTTTAAGATTTTCCCAGCACAGTATTTTCTTCATAATAACACTACAGATTGCTTATTGAGTGAAAGTTCTGTAGAAAACGATGAATATATATTAACTTTAATTCAGAAAGCACACAAGAGAAACAGAAAAACGGTTATCTCCCAGCGCATTGTACCCCAAAATGACCAGCAGGGGGCAGCCTATACCCATTCGCTGAGCACATCCATTCACCCACTGACCAGAATTCCTAACCCAAAGTGATGATTTACCCATTTACGGAATAGCTGGGCAGTCTGTCCTTGTGTGATTTCGATGACCAGAGGTTGGACAAGCTTAGAGGCTGCAGGCGCAACTGAATTTTTCTTCTTTAAATTGATGATTTTACTATTCTCTTATTTTAGAGTCAGCGCGTGAGAGAACAGAAGAGCAGGACAGAGTGAGAGTGAGTTCACTCCCCAGCTGCCCACTGTGACCAAGGCTGAGCCAGGCTGAAGCTGTGAGGCAGGAACTCATCACACGGCATCAGGAGCTCAAGCCCTTGAGCCATCATCGCCTGCTGGGTCCCAGGGTGTGCATCAGCAGGGCGTCCGGGGCCAGGAGCTGACACCCAGACATGAGATGTGGGTGTTTCAGCCACCAGGTCACATGACAGCTCCGTCTGACTGTAGCTCTTACACCCTTTCTGCCTGTCTACAAAGGGGGACAGTGATTTTTCAAAACCAGAACATTTAGCATGATGAGTTGTGGGGAGCAACTCGGACTAGACTGTTACTGGAATTAAGACTTATTCTATGCATCTGCTCTCCCACAATATGGCGCTGGGAGAGGAGGAAACAGCTTTTACACAGCTGCCTCCAGTTCGACCAGTAACCTGCAGGAGCTGATCCTGCTCCTGATTGGAGGAGAGCAGCGTACTCGGCGTGTGGGTAGCAGAGTTGGGATTGGTGGAAGAGGACTATAAAGGAGGAGAGAGACAACATGCACCAGGAACATCTATCTGAAGGAACACCTGTGCAGCCCCCGAGAGAGCCGGCCGGCGGTGTGCCGCTCCCCCGCGGAAGTGGGGAAAGTGGCAGGGGGAACCGCCCTTCCACGGAGGTGGAAGGGACGGTAGCCAACCCGGGAAGAACCAGCAGCAAACCTGGGAAGGGCCGAGCAGACAAAAGAACAGCGCAGGGTTTAGTGTCGCTCCTCCGCGAAGAGGGGGAGCGACAATGAGTGTTGTCTTACAAACCTTGTTCAAATTTCATTATTTTCTCAATAGCATGGAATAACTATTTCCCAGTTGCCTACAGCATATATTTTTCATGTCTTTTTAAACTGGAGCTCTTCTTCCGCTTTCCTTATCTTTCCCGAGATGGAGGAAGCTTGTTTCTCCCAGGCCCTGGAGCTTCTCCCGGCATCCCTCAGTCCAGTGTGTCCAAGGCTGCCATGATTAACCTGGGGTGGGGGACTCTGTCAGCGTTGGGCTTCAGACCAGGGAGCACATGCTAACGTCTTTCCCTCGGGGATATAGCATGCAACGCTCCCTACCCCCATCTCCTCTTTTTATTGTGAAGTTAAAATATTCCCATTTAAAATTTTCTTAAGATTTTATTTATTTATTTGAAAGATAGAGTTACAGACAGAAAAGGAGAGACAGAGACAGAGAGAGAGCGGTCTTCCATCTGCTGGTTCACGCCCCAAATGACTGCAATGGCTGGAGCTGCACAGATCCGAAGCCAGGAGCTGGAAGCTTCTTCCTGGTCTCCCACGCGGGTGCAGGGGCCCAAGCACTTGGGCCACCTATTACTGCTTTCCCAGGCCACAGCAGAGAGCTGGATTGGAAGTAGAGCATCAGGACTAGAGCCAGCGCCATATGGAATGCCTGCGCCACAGCGCCGACCCCCCAATTTAAAATTATCAAATATTTCCAAATATTTTAAGGCTATGTAAATATCCTATGGCTCATCCCATGTTGCCACCCCATGCTTGCTTGTGTCAATGTATCTGCTTACCAGTGCAGAGGCATCAACAACACAGGATGTGGGGCAGAATGCAACCTGGGTATACTGAGAAAGATCACTCCGGGCAGGAGTGGGCACTGCAGTTAGGACTGGTCCCGGGAGTGCCTGCATGTTAAGTACTGGCTCTGCTTTCATCCAGGTTCCTGATACAGCACATCCTGACGGCAGCACTGACGGCTCAGTTAGCTGGGTCCCTGTCACCCGTGTGGGAGACTCTGCTGTTGGTGACTGTTTGTGGAGCGAACCAGAGGATGAATGATTCCTGTCTCTTTGTCTCTCTCTGCCTTTCAAACATATAAAATAAACAAATAAATAAAAATGTGAAAAATATAGGGAACCATCCGTCCAGAAGCTGTGAGCATGCTTTCTCTGTCTCCAGCTCCCTTCTGCCTGCAGCTCTGGGACTGGAGTTTCCACTCACTCCAGAAAGTTCTGTCCCTGAGTTTAGCACACGGCATTTCTTCGGAGCTCAGAGGGGGAACCGATGCCCGGCCTCCAGGCTGGTGCTGCCCGGTCTCAGACCACACGTTTCCGTGGCCAGGTGCCTCTGTGGGGGGCTCACCCAGGCTGGCCGTGAGCAGAGAGACCTGCAACTCTGGCCTGGGTTTGGAGGTACATTCGAATTCGGAGGAAAACAAGCACATTGAAGCTCTGCCTCCATAGCTTCCTGCTCTAGTTGTTTCAGTAACCCAACTCACATTCTTGTCCCAGAACAGCGCTTCCAGGAAGGCTTTGTGACTCCCATGACACGAATGAAGAGATTATGGCCCCGCAGTCTCGGCAGAAGGCCGAGACCCCTGTGTCAGCTTTGTGGCTTTGTATCAGCCTTGCCTGCAGGGCGGTCCCAGGGCAAGCCAGCGATGGTCTCATCACTGACCCGCAGCGCCGTGTGTTCTCACAGCACTGATATGGAACAACTTATTAGTTTTCAATATTAATAACCCTGTGGGCTCTGGCCATTTATTTAGAGAAGAATTCTGAAAACTGGCTCAAATAGACCAGACAACACGGTAAGTTTTTAAGCTTTTTATTCAGTGAGAGAAATGTACAGGAGAGTGAGGGCTTTATTTAGGGGAGAAACAGAGGTCTAGAAGTTAAGTTGGGTCCATACCAAGCAGGCTTTGCAGGTGGAGCAAGTGTGCAGGCAGGAAATCAGCCATTGGGCAGCCCAAAGTCCAAGTGCCCACAGGGCAACATGGGAGGACCCTCATGTTACAGACCTCTTATTTACTCCCAAAGGGGGAGTGTTTATGTAGTCTGATTGGCAAGTGGGTGTACAGGTGGGGTCAGGTAGGGGCATGTGATTTCACAGGGGGCGTGGCCTTCCAGCTCACAAACCTAATCAATGTTTACCTATCTGCCTGCCTACATCAGCACCCAGTGGGAAGCAGAGCGGGTGCAGCTTGTGCGGCTGGCAGAGGATGATTGGCGCCCTCACGGCTCAAAGGGAACTCGAGGCTTTGACTTCTGCACTCTGATTTTGACGCAGGTCCTGTTTGTGAGGAGGGGGTCCAGGATGGGTTGGGGGAGGGGAAGCTGCAGGGGTCTACGGGGAATCAGGGCTGGGAGACCTGGAACCCAGGTGTCTCTCTGGCTTCCAGGACAGGGGCTGCGGAGCTGCCCCACGGGCCCCCACGGGCTTCAGGGCGCGTGGCACATCTGCGCCCTCTCTGGTCTCTCTTGCCAGAGCCCAGGAGATGGTAGGGACCCTAGAGAAGGCGTCCTCCTGGGTGCAAGGCAGATGTCCAGCAGCTGAGCAGGCAGGGCCAGGTGTGGGGCCCCTCCTCCACCAGCTGGGGTCTGCAGAGGCCCTGGGAGCACAGCTTTGGGAACAGGAAGGGGGCTTCACTCCTTCTGCCTCCCAGAGGCTCTCAAAGCCCCAGAGGGCAGGCACTGCATGGGAAAGGAGAGCGCTAGAGGGTAGGAAAGGTGGGAAGGAAAAGGAGGACCTGGGCGTCCCCGCTACTTTCTCCTGTGGGTCAAGGGCGGTTGGGGTGGGGGCAGAGAACAGCTCACAGGGACTTACAGGGGAAAAGAAAGGACAAAAGCCCAGGGCAAGTTGACCCCGAGGCAGAGGGTAAATAAAAGATCCTCAACTTCTCTCTATGAGGCTTCAGTCTCCCCCAGTAAGAGGCTGGTATGAGAGAGGTCTGGCTTACGCTGGATGTGAGGAAGGGTTTCCAGGACATCTCCAGGTTTTCTGTCACCTCATGGGGTGGAAATGCTTGCAGGTGCAGTTGGAGGGGCGGGGAGGATGCCTGGA
Source organism: Oryctolagus cuniculus (assembly GCF_964237555.1). NCBI lineage: Eukaryota > Metazoa > Chordata > Mammalia > Lagomorpha > Leporidae > Oryctolagus > Oryctolagus cuniculus. Next base: position 57,739,579 of record NC_091442.1, read on the forward strand.
GGAGCAGTGTGTTTCCCCGGGGAGTGGGTGATCTGGGTTTGAATCTCAGCTGGCAGTTGAGTTTGCAGAACTACACAGCCCATCACAAGGTGAAGAGAAGTGACCGGACAGGGGGGAGGTGGTGAAGTCAGCTCTGTCACCTGGAACATAGTGACCAAATGAAGGGTGCAGCTGCCATCACCCTCTCATTTACAGAGAAAAGACCACTGGGCTGACCATGAGAAAGTCGGGTTTCTATTGATTTCTTTCTAGATCTTTCCCTTGACAAACAATCGCTCCTTCGTTCTGATAGGGAGGAGTTAGGCGGGGAGTTATGTAGGAATAAATAAAGGTGTAATAATTTTTTTTGTGGCTGGCGCTGTGGCTAACTTGGCTAATCCTCCTCCTGCCTGTGGCTCTGGCACCCTGGGTTCTAGTCCCGGTTGGGGCGCCGGGTACTAGTCCCGGTTGCTCCTCTTCCAGTCCAGCTCTCTGCTGTGGCCCAGGAGGGCAGTGGAGGATGGTCCAAGTCCTTGGGCCCTGCACCCGCATGGGAGACCAGGAGAAAGTACCCGGCTCCTGGCTTTGGATCAGCGCAGCACTGGCCATATCAGCCATTAGGGGAGTGAACCAATGGAAGGAAGATTTTTCTCTCTATTTCTCTCACTGCCCATAACTCTGTCTCTCTCTCACACTGTCTAACTCTGCCTGGCAAAAAATAAATAAAATAAAATAAAATAAAATAAAGTAAAAAGAATTTTTTCATAATTTCCGTGTAGCTGTGCATTGTAACTCAACCCCCTTGCCTGTAAATCCAGTGTGCTCCCTTTCTCATGCTGCACCTGAGTCTCATCCAGGACCAGGAAACAGGAGACACCATGATGGCAACGCTAGGCTCCACATGGAGGTGCTGTGAAACTCTAAGAAAGCTAAATTCTGCCCCGTTAGGACTCCATCCCCATCTCACAAGAGAGGCTGACAGGGGCCAGCCTAGTGGCACAGCAGGTTAAAGCCTCAGCCTGCAGCACCAGCATCCCATATGGGCACCAGTTCAAGTCCCGGCTGCTCCACTTCTGATTCAGCTCCCTGCTAATGCACCTGGGAAAGACATGGATGATGGCCCAAGTACTTGGGTCCCTGCACCTATGTGGGAGACCTGGAAGAAGCTCCTGGCTCCTGGCTTCAGACCAGCTGGTGTGGTCATCTGGGGAGAGAACCAGCAGATGGAAGACCTCTCTCTCTCTTTCTCTCTCTGTCTTTACTTCTCTCTGTAACTCTGCCTTTCCAATAAATAAAATAACTCTTTAAAAAAGAGACTGATAATGAGGGAGTAACCTTTCTTTTCTTCCTGGCTTTTAGATTACACTTCTCTGGCCTCCTCCACAATCTTTCCTCACACACAGCCCTCTGGCCACTCATGACAGGCAGCTCCCTATGTAAGATGGCCCTCACCCAAGCGAGGAAGCATAATATTCTCTCTCTCTTTCTCTCTCTCTCTTAAGTAAATCCTGCTCTCAACTTGTGCATTGTATTTATGCCTCTGCTTTGAATTTGGGACAAGAACTTGGAATAAAGATTAAGATTCCAATGCCCCAACGGTTCCTCTGTGTCCTCTAGCGATCAGGCAGAATTGCGTGAGATCCGAGTTCTACTTCCAGTTCTGATCAGAACACACATTTTGAACCAATGCAGGTGATGTCACCACTCTGTGCCTCAGTTTGCCTACCTACAAACGGAGATGCTCATGCCTGGTGTGTGTGCCCAGGGTTAGAGCCTAGTGTGCAGAGTCTGGCAGGCCCACATTTGAATCATCTCTTCCACACTTGCCAACTCTGTGACCCGGGGCCTTTCGTTTATGTCTCTGAGCAAGATTTTATTTATTTATTTGAGCGGTAGAGTTACAGACAGTGAGAGAGAGAGAGTCAGAGAGAAAGGTCTTTCCGTCCATTGGTTTACTACCCGAGTTCACTCCCTAAATGGCCACAAAGGTCAGAGTTGCACCGATCTGAAACCAGGAGCCAGGAGTTTCTTCCCAGTCTCCCATGCGGGTGCAGGAACCTAAGGACTTGAGCCATCTTCTACTGCTTTCCCAGACCACAGCAGAGAGCTGGATCGGAAGAGGAGCAGCCAGGACTAGAACCGATGCCCATTTGGGATGCTGGCACCGCAGGCAGAGGATTAACCTACTGTGCCAGGGCGCTGGCTCCTCCTCAATTATTAAATGGGCATTTTAATGTCCAACACTTTGTTGAGCTCCATTCTCACTCCTTAAGATGGTAAGTGTAAGAAGCTGAGGCCAGTGTCTGGAAGTGTCTTGCAAGCTGGGAGCTTTTCTGCAGGAATAAGACCACTTAAGGATTTCTTTTGGTCACATGTCCACCACCTGAAGCAAAGAAGGTGATGATGGGTGTAAATTTCAAATCCTTATTTTTGCTTTCCCTGTTTAGAAATGATCCTCTGAAAAAAAGTGTCCTGAGAATATTTGTCCCAAATTTAGCCATAACCTGCTCCAATACCCCCTCCTCCTTCCTCTCCCAGGGTATCCCAGAAGGCCCATCCATCAACTTTCAACCTCACCTTTGTCATGCAGAGTGGACTAGCCCCTAGCTATGAAGCCCCTTCCCCTCCTCCTCTCAGCACACATCAGCACTCACAGGAGCCAAGTGTGTACACACACACACACACACACACACACCACATAAATTCTCAAAAGCCAAATTAAAGTCACCGTCCATCCACTGCCAGAAGCCCCCTTCCTTTGGGAGAAGGAGCTCCTCACCCTCCGTTGACCACCCCCCCCCCCCCCCCCCCGCCCCGTCCCATCCTCCAATGCAAGGGCACACCGGTCACCATCCCAATTCTCTTCCCCTTCTCTATTGCTCCATAATTATACTCTCCGCCTCCCAGTGTCATGCTAATACCAGCTCCCGGCACAGCTGCCCAGATTAAATTAGAGCTCAAACCAGCAGGCGGACTAATTATATTTCCTGGGTTGGAATTGTCTTCCCCCACCTTTGGGGTAGTGGGCCAAGAAAGAGTGAATGAGCAGGGCCAATATTTGCTGAGGATATTTGACGCTTCGTGCCTGGGTGGTTTTGTCCTCCCCAGCACACTGGGGCCCCTTGAATTAGATTAGACCAGAGCCAGAGAAGAGACATTTCCTCAAAGGACCCCCTCCATCCCATCCATTCTCCTGCTGGCCGGCCTGGCTGGGCCTGGCCACCATTCTCCCACCAAGGAAGAGAGAAAGGCATGGAGGCCTTTTCAAGAACCAGATCCCACTGCCGCATGGGTGGAGCCTGCCTTCCTTCCCAACCTCAAAGTCTTTGCCCCAAGTCTTCACTGCCACCCACCCTGTAGTCTTTATTGCCCAATTCTTTTACACTTGTCTCCTGCAGAAAACACTGCTACTGTCCTTACTGAAATTTTTATCTTTCCTTATGCATGGCTGGAGCACCCTGAAAGGTTCAGCTTGCCCAGAGACACAATTTTCTTCCTTTCCTTATTGCACCAACATCGTGTGCACAGTGCATGCCACACAGTGATGTGGATGGTAAAGAATAAGAACCGAAAGGGGGCGCTCCTTTCCAAGGGGGTAGGGCTCCGTGCTGGGTCTCAGCGCGGTGTGTGTCCTATGGGATAGGCAGAAGTCAAGCGCTCTGTGCAGGGTGCTGTGTAGGCACAAGATGTTTGGAGAAAGAAATAATTGAGGCAGTGATGTTTGAGTGAACTCTAAAAGGTGAGGACAGGAAGTTTGAGTGGGGAGATTAAGGATACAGAGGCAAGGAAGGCTTAGACATTTTATGACCTGCAAGAAAAAGGGATGAGACAAAACGGTAGCCAGCAATGAGTCTGGAAAAGTATCATGGTGACAGCAAGCTGGCAGAGCAGTGGCTCTGGAGTCTAGGGTGTGGTCTGAGTTGACAACACACATTTGGGCACCAGCACTTTTTTGCAGATGGCTTTAGCGCATAATCATGTAGAGTTCGACACAGGAAATTAGCGTCCGTAGAGTCAGTCCAAAGGGTGAAATGTTGATTATAGCAGGAAGACAAAGTGGTGATTCCAATGTCCATGATTTTGTCACCGGCCGATGCCCCAAGCAACCCCAAAGCCTTCATTGTGACTCGCTTCTATTTCAAGATCCTAAAAGTACTTCATGTTTTCCAAAGTTGTTTTTCAGGATTTTAGTTACATTTCAGGGAGAGATGGAATCACCAGCCTGAACCTGACCTGGTCCAGACCCTGCTGCCAAGGCAATGCCTTCATCCAAGTTCAGGCTTTGCTTGTTACCAAACATGAGATTTATGTTTCTGGGCCAGTGCTGTGGCGTCCCTGGTTAAGCTGCCGCCTGCAGTGCCAGCATCCCCTAGGGACACCAGTTCAAGTCCAGCTGTTCCACTGCTGATCCAGCTCTCTGCTAATGTGTCTGGGAAAGCAGCAGAGGATGGCCCAAATACTTGGGCCCCTGCACTCACATGGGAGACCCGGAATAAGCTCCTGGCTCCTGGCTTCAAACTGGCCAAGCTCTAGCCACTTGGGGAGTGAACCAGTGGATGGAAGACCCCTCTCTCTGCTTCTTCCTCTCCCTCTCTATAACTCTGCCTCTCAAATAAATAAATCTCTAACACAGGGATCTATGTTTCTGATCCTGTGCCTGCCCCAGCACATGGTAGCAAGAACTTCTGTTGCACGTTCAGCTTCCCTTTGCTGGTCACCACTGTGGAAACAGTTCCCTGTGATCTCTTTCCTTGCTGCAAGTAAATACATTACTTTGTGTGACAACACCTTCTGGTGTATTTCCTTTTCTTTCTTTCATTTTTCAAGATTTATTTACTTGTTTGAAAGAGTTGCAGAGAGACGAAGGTGGGGAGTAATCTTCCATCCACTGATTCACTGCCCAGATGGCTTCAGTGGTCAGGGCTGAGCCAAGCTGAAGCCAGGGGCCAGGAGCTTCTTCTGGTCTTCCACATGGGTGGCAGGGGCCCAAACACTTGGATCTTCTTCTACTGTTTTTCCCAGGCCATTAGCAGGAAGCTGGGTTGGAAGTGGAACAGCCAGGACTTGAACCAGCACCCATAGGGAATGCTGGGGTCACAGGCATCAGCTTTATCTCCTATGCCACAAAGCCAGGCCCCTGACTAACTTATTTTAAACTGGTAGAACATAAATCACTGCTTAGTAAGACCAAACCCAGCTTCTTGTTTCCTATGGCAAGAGTGAGTACTAACTTGTTAAAATCTCAATGTTTGTGGGCGAGAGGTAGGAGTCTGGAGACTTCCAAGGTTTGCAGGCACAGGCTAAGAAGGATCTTCCAGTGTGCAGAGTGCATAGGGTGCATAACGTGAGTGAGGGTAGTTTAGGATTGCAAGAGAAAGCACGATAAGAATTTTGTGGTGAAAATTTTGAAGAGTGTTGGCTGATAAGCCATAATTTGATGATCTTCTAGATTTTGTGGATAGCTGAGATCATGTTGTATACAAAATCGCATGCATTGTATTCTTTTTATTTACTTCATACTATTTTTCTGTTATGCGTGTGTCTACCATCAGCAGTTAAAAGCTGCAAGCTTCCATCTTATGAACTCACCTAAATATAATGATTCTATTAGTCCATTTCAGTTATCTCCTAGTTTTTTTTTAAAGATTTATTTGTTTATTTGAAAGACAGAGTGAGATAGAGAGGGAAACAGACAGATGCAGATGTTCCATCAGCCGCTTCACTCCCCAGACAGCCACAGCAGCTAGGGCTGGGCCAGGTTGAAGCTTGGAGCCAGAACTCCAGCCAGGTCTACCCTGCAGGTGGCAGGGACTAAAAAACTGAGACATGTGCTGCTTCTTAGGCACATTAGCAGGGAGCTGGATCAGAAGTGGAGCAGCTGGGACTTGAACCAGCGCTCCCTATGGAATGTGGGCGTTCAAGGCCATGTCTTCATTGGCTGAGCCGCAACAACCAGTTACTATTTTAACTTCAGTTGTTTACTATTTTAACTTATATAAATAACACAGGGGGGAATTCATTTGTACATGAGGAGAATCTGAATGTGACATATTTTTCTCCTTTGAATGTGAGATGAAATTATGGGATCAAAAGACTCTTGCCACCTCTTAACTCTCAAGTGACTGTAACTGGTTTTTGATTTGGTTTGCTTTCAGATAAGCTCCAGACCTGTGATTCCAGTCACCTTGGTGGCTAACCTCACTGAAGTCACTTTGAGAATTTTTTTTAAAAAAAAAGATTTTATTTATTTATTTGAGAAGCAGAAGTATAAACAGAGAGAGATGGAGAGACAGAGGCAGAGAGAGGTCTTCCATCCACTGGTTCACTCCCCAATTGGCTGCAATGGCTGGGGCTGAACCAATCAGAAGCTAGGAGCCAGGAGCTTCTTCCGGGTCTCCCATGTGGGTGCAGGGGCCCAAGCTCTTGGGCCATCTTCCACTGCTTTCCCAGGCCATCAACAGGGAGCTGGATCAAAAGTGGAGCAGCTGGGACTCGAACTGGTGCCCATAGAGGATGCCGACACTGCAGGCGGCGGCCCCAATTTTGGGTGTTTTATCTCATTTTTTTTTCTTTCCCATCCACAAAAGATTTCAGACTTTCTGCCTAAGAGGAGAAAAATCCGTACAAAGCAGCCATATGCAGCTCTTTGCAAACACGGGTTTGCTCTTCTGTGTGGCTCCATATAGTTAAACACTGTTCTCAGAAAACAAATCATCGAATTATCAACTCCAGTCAAAAACAACTGAACAAGGAAAACTGGCTTTTCCCACCTCTCCCAATCCCTACAACCAGAAACCTAAGCAAACAGCATGCAAAAATAAAAATCAAAACACGCCTAGGATTTCATCTTCCACAAAATAACCGCCTGCAACTTTAATATGTGATATGTAAAAGAAATTAGTGTGAAGCTTTAGAGGGGAAAAAAAAAAACTGTGTGTAAATGCCAGTCCACATTTGGTGCAGAATTATTAGAAAAATTGTCCACAGCTTCACCCGGCTCACAACAGAGCTCAAATTCCACTTCCTGCTGTCCCCTCTGCCCAGAGGCAGCTTTTCTCAGCCCCTGGGCAGCTTCTCCTGTGTCCTGTGGGCTTGCTTTGTGGGCAGCAGAGGTTCCCGTGTGCAAAGAGCCAATGCAACTCTGCCGTCCCCGGCGGGCGTCGTCCTATTTTCCTCGTGTTTGTCTCCCGGCATCTCGCAGGATTGGAACAAATACTTATTTGTTATAATTTTGAGGGAGCTGCGATTGGGATTTTCTGCACCGTTGCTCCCTTCTGTCAGCATGCCTAATCCTGAGCAAATGGATAGCACCATGCACGCGGGGACCAGGACCTCGGGAAGTCTTAATTACACAGCGTCAGATGCAAAATAACCTCCCTGGGCTGGCCTCTCCCTCACTGGTCCGGGTGACATCCCAGGCTTCCAGGAACTGGGAGCAGGAAGTGAGCTGAGTGAGGCTGGGGAAAGCAGGGAACACGGAGGCTGTAGCCCGGGCTGAGAGGAGGAGTGGAGGAGAGGGACAGGAGCCCCGGGGCTGGGGAGGGGAGGGCCGATGGCCGCAGGCCAGGAAGGGGACAGTGGAAGGCTGGCAGATGGGGAGCTCCCGTGGAGGGCTCTCTGAGGACCGACCGGTGCACAGCCACACTTTGTGTCAAGTAAATCAAATCGGGGAGCCCCGTGCGCTGAAAGGGTGGGGGACTCACACAGTAGGGAGGGGTCTGGGAAAGGGGGGTGCCCTTGGAGCCTAGAGAAGAGCAAGGAGAGGGAGCTGGGAGAGGGAAAGGGAGCCGCCGGCCGGCTCCTGGGAGGCCTGCTTTTTCCAGAGCAGTTGTGGGGTGGGGGGATGCTGAGGACAGGGAGCGGCAGGGGTCCGCTCTACTAAGGCCTCATTTGCTCATGCTGGGGAGTGGAGACAAGCCTGAACCCGCAGTGGAGCGTGCACATGTGTGTTGAGGAGCTGGAGGGAGGCCAAGGCTGCCTTAGTCACAGGTGGTAACACCTCAGCGAGGATCAGGGAAGGACCTCCTCGGGGCGGTGGGAGGTGGGCGGTGGTCGGTGGCAACTGGGCTCAGCTGGCATCTGTGGAAAACATTCAGAGCCTTCATTCAGCCCTAACGACACTTAATGGGCCATCAATAGCTGCTTCACCAGGTGCATCAACAGGGAGCTGGATCTGAAGTGGAGCAGCTGAGACTCGAACCTGGACGCATAATGTGATATTGGTGTGGTAGAGGTTTTTAACCTGCTGTGCCGGGGAAAGAGATTTTACCCTTAGAATTGGATTTGGGCTTTTAACTTCTGGGTTTGTCTATGTGAAGTAGACATATGGGGGCTGACAAGAAGTTTTCACTGAGTCCCTGAGTAGGGTAATGAGAAGTTTTGTGTTTATCCTTTTACCTCCTCTCCCTCACTTTACTTTTCCCGATTCTCATTTTAATCATCTTTTATTTGTGATTCCCCAAACCCCTAGTATCTCTAAGGGCATCCCAACTCCCGTCATCATCATTCTTTCTAGTGTAGGGAAGGCGAGGTAGACTTTTTCCTAAGGTTTGGAGTTCAGTAGGATGAAGAAGGGTGTGCGTAGGGTGGCTGCGTAATGCCCACCCAAGCTTGGATTTTTTTTTTTTAAGGGAGAAAGCTCTAAAGTACTTAGCAGGCATCAGTTGATCCACAAGATGTGGGAACTGTGAGTACACTAAGGAAACCCAACCCAGCGGTCACCCTAGATGTGACTAAAGATGCCCCGTGTAGCCGGGCATCATGTGGGTGGGTGGGTGGGGGAGAAGGCAGGGGTGGGGTGCCGAGACCATGCCACAGGGAGTTTCACGCCTTCCCTTTACCTAGCCCATGTTACCAATGGAGGAGTAGGATTCTGGACTGGGGTGTGGACTTAGCCATTTTCATTCAAATCTGTCCTCCCACTGCTCAGGGAAGTAAAAGGATAATAATCAAACCAAATGAGGGACCGGCACTGTCCTGTAGCCAATAAGCCGCCACCTGCAGTGCCAGCATCCCATATGGGCACTGGTTCTAGTCCCAGCTGCTCCTCTTCTGATCCAGCTCTCTGCTATGGCCTGGGAAAGCAGTAGAAGATGGCCCAAGCCCCTGGGCCCCTGCACCCACGTGGGAGACCCAGAGGAGGCTCCAGGCTCCTGGCTTTGGATAGGCACAGCTCTGGCCATTGTGGCTAATTGGGGAGTGAACCAGCAGATGGAAGACCTCTCTCTCTCTTTCTCTCTCTCTCTGTCTCTCTGCTTCTGCCTCTCCTTCTCTCTCTGTGTAACTCCGACTTTCAAATAAATAAATAAATCTTAAAAAAAAAAAAACAAATGAAAGAGGCATGGGAAGAAGCAGGTGTGCAAAGTAGAGCACGCATACCCTGGCTGAGAGATCTTGGGCAAGTCACTTGTCTTTTCTGTTCCGCTCCCTGATAAAACCCCCATGCCTACAGTGCATCAAAAAGATGTAACGATCTACTGAAGGGGCATCATTCTCTTCATCTGTTTGAGTAAAGGTGATGACAATAGCAGACATCCCACAGAATTGTTGCAATAAATAAATGAGGTAATACAGCTAAAGCTCTCAATTCAACATAAAAACTCAGAATGTGAGTGTGTGGCACAGCAGGTTAGGCTGCCACTTGGAATGCCCACATCCCACGTAGGAGAGCCTCGGATCCAGTCCTGCCTCTGCCTGTGGTTCAGTTTCCGGCCAGTGCATCCTGCAGATGACGGCTCAGGTTCTTGGCTCCCTGCCACCTTGTGTAGGAGACTTGGGTGAAGTTTTGGGTCCCTGGTCCAGCCCTGGCTGTTGTGGGAATTTTGGGGGAGTGAATCAACATCTGGAATCTCTCTCTGTTGCTTTGCCTTTCAAATAAATAGCTAAACGTAATAAAACAAAACAAAACAAAACAAAAAAAACTGGCCGGCGCCGCGGCTCACTAGGCTAATCCTCCGCCTAGCGGCGCCGGCGCACCGGGTTCTAGTCCCGGTCGGGGCGCCGGATTCTGTCCCGGTTGCCCCTCTTCCAGGCCAGCTCTCTGCTGTGGCCCAGGAGTGCAGTGGAGGATGGCCCAGGTGCTTGGGCCCTGCACCCCATGGAGACCAGGAGAAGCACCTGGCTCCTGCCATCGGATCAGCGCGGTGCACCCGCCGCAGCGCACCGGCCGCGGCGGCCATTGGAGGGTGAACCAATGGCAAAGGAAGACCTTTCTCTCTGTCTCTCTCTCACTGTCCACTCTGCCTGTAAAAAAAAAAAAAAAAAAAAAAAAAAAAAAAAAAAAAAACAAAAAACCTCAGAAAATGTTGACTGTGTTTTTAAAGGAGGTGATCCACACAGACCACAACAATTGGTGCAATAATTGCATGATATGGACATTCAGCAGATGTCAGTTCCTCATTTATATTTATTCTTTCTTCACTCTAATTCTGATACCTTCAGTTTGGACCCCCAAAGGCCCACCGCAGACTTGTATTCTGTGTTGTCTCACTTCCTGCCTTTCTTGCTCGTATCAGCAGTGCTGTGTCTAGAAATCAATGTAGTTCTAGCTGACAGCAGGAAGAAAGATGGAGCGAGACTTCCAGCTAGGACTTTGTGGTTGAAGACTCATTTATTTAGAACAGGGTTGGAAGGCCGGCGCCCGCGGCTCACTAGGGTGGTGAACCAATGGAAAAAGGAAGACCTTTCTTTCTGTCTCTCTCTCTCTCACTGTCTAACTCTGCCTGTCAAAAAATAAAAAAAATAAATAAAAAAAGAACAGGGTTGGAGGGGCTGGCGCTGTGGCATAGCGGGTAAAGCCACCGCCTGCAGTGCGGGCATCTCATATGGGTACCGGTTCGAGTCCTGGCTGCTCCTCTTCTGATCCAGCTCTCTGCTGTGGCCTTGGAAAGCAGTAGAAGATGGTCCAAGTCCTTGGGTCCCTGCACCCGTGTGGGAGACCTGGAAGGAGCTCCTGGCTCTTGGCTTTGGATTGGCACAGCTCCGGTTGTTGGGGTCAAATGGAGAGTGATCCAGTGGATGGAAGACCTCTGTCTCTCTCACTCTCTCTCTCTTTCTGTAACTCTGACTTTCAAATAAATAAAATAAATCTTTAGAAAAAAAAAAAGAGTGTTGGAGTCTGAGAACTGGCCTATAAAGTGATTCCTATATTTGTTTGCTATTTTTGTTTCCTTAAAACTAGTGAGATTGTGGGGAAAATCACACTTGAAAGATGAGGCTCAGACTGGTGAACAGTATGTGAGCTGTTTCCACAGCTCTCCCCACACTTGTTTCAACTCTCATTCCAAAAACTAAAGATTTTCTATTCTATTTTCATTAAGAGAGGTTATTTCTCTGCTCTAAATTCATAAAATATTGTCTTAGGACACAGGATTTGGAGTAAGACTTAGAGAAGGCCAGAAGGGTGGGAGAGTACCTTTCCTCTCATAGGCACTTCCAGGGACCTAGACACTCTCATCATCTTGTATTGCATTATCAAGTGTTGTGGTAAAAGCTTTTCTTGAGGGGCCGGGCCTGTGGCATAGCAGGTAAAGCTAGTCCTGGCTGTTCCACTTCCAATCCAGCTCTCTGCTGTGGCCTGGGAAAGCAGTAGAAGATGATCCAGGTCCTTGGACCCCTGCACCCATGTAGGAGACCCAGAAGAAGCTCCTGGCTCTGGGTTTCAGATCGGCCTGGCTCTGGCCTGTGCAGCCATTTGGGAAGTGAACCAGCAGGAGAAAGACAGACCTCTTTCCCTCACTCTCTCTCCCATTCTCTCTCTCTCTCTGCCTCTCTGTGACTCTCCCTTTCAAATAAACAAATGAATCCTTAAAAGGAAAAAAAGCCTTTCTTGAAACTAAGTCGCAGGCAGGCACATTGTGGGACAACAGATTCCACAGGCACATGCTTCCAGCTGAGTCATCGGGAAGCACTTGCTCACCGTTGTATTTCAGTGTCCTACCTGGAGCATCCACAATATAGACTCTGGGCTGCAGTGAGCTATTCGTTACCGGCCTGAGGATGGCAATAAAGCCTATGAAGGTGGAGTGTGTGTATGCGAACCCCAGCACCGTCAGTTACTGCACCATCACTTCCTGTGTGGTTTTGGAGAAATGGGTTAGCTTCTCTGGATTCGTTTGTGAAGCAGAGATTAAACATAATAATAACAACAGTAGTAATACTGCAAAAGGCTGCTGTAAGGATAACTTAATCCATGCGAACACTTAAAAGAACACGAGATGTGTGGTTCGTACCCTATAAGCTTTAACTCGAATCATTGCAGTTAGCGTAGTCTCCTTGGCTTCTGCCTCACTTGGGATGAACGCCTAGGAGTGGTGACCGACAGAGCACTGGCTTAGTGGTTGAGAGCACTCAAAGCTCCCACAGATGCAGAGGATCTGCCCTCAAAGTGGTGTGGAGCCACCTGCAGTAATGGATTTTGATTTGATTTGAGAGTGCCCAGGGAACTGCTCTGCTTGGTCCCCCTGGAATACTGGGTGTGACTACTACTTGGCTTTATTTATCTCTTTATCCTCCTTGCCTTATTTTTTTTTCTTTCTTTTTTTTTTTCTTTCTTTTTTTTGGACAGGGAATGTGGACAGTGAGAGAGAGACAGAGAGAAAGGTCTTCCTTTTGCCGTTGGTTCACCCTCCAATGGCCACCGTAGCCAGCGCGCACTGCGGCTGGTGCACTGCGCTGATCCCATGGCAGGAGCCAGGTACTTATCCTGGTCTCCCATGGGGTGCAGGGCCCAAGGACTTGGGCCATCCTCCACTGCCTTCCCGGGCCACAGCAGAGAGCTGGCCTGGAAGAGGGGCAACCGGGACAGAATCCGGCACCCTGACCGGGACTAGAACCTGGTGTGCCGGCGCCGCAAGGTGCAGGATTAGCCTAGTGAGCCGCGGCGCCGGCCACTCCTTGCCTTATTTTTAATTTTTTTTTTTTTTGCAGTAGTATAAATGAAATCTGGATTCTCAGGAAATCCTCACTACCCTCCTAGAACTTAAGAATCATGTTACTGGAGCTGTTTAAGTTCAAATTAAGGTTTGCTACGAAGACTAGGCAAATGCCCCTGGAGCAGAGTGGGTGGGAACTAGGGCAGTGATCTCATGGAAGAGACACCCCAGCATATATGTGCCAGAGTTCAGTGCTGTGGGATCTGGCTATCGGGTCCCATCCTGAAAATAAGTCTGGCTTTGAGTGGGAGAATGGGATTTTATAGGCGGTATGTTGGGGCCGGCACTGTGGCGTAGCAGGTAAAGCCGCTGCCTGCAGTGTCAGCATCCTATATGGGCACCAGTTTGAGTCTTGGCTGCTCTACGTCTGATCCAGCTCTCTGCTCTGGCCTGGGAAAGCAGTAGAAGATGATGGTCCAAGTCCTTGGGCCCCTGCACCTGCGTGGGAGACCTGGAAGAAGCTCCTGGCTCCTGGCTTTGGATCGGCACAGCTTTGGCCATTGCGGCCAATTAAGGAGTGAATCAGTGGATAGAAGATTCTCTCTCACTCGCTCTCGATCTCGCTGTCTCTAACTCTGACTTTAAAATAAATAAATCTTTAAAAAAAAAAGACAGCTTCTTTTGTCTTAGAAATTACTCTCACCTTCACAAGTTATAGACCTGTAAAAAGATCAGAGAATCTCCTTTTATAACTATGCAATTTCAACCTACTTTATGATAATCTTGAGATAAAGACCCAGTTATTAATCTTCAAAAGGTTTATGGGAAGCACAAATTATGCAAAATGTATGCATAGACTTTAAAATGTTCGTGCTGCGAAACAAATTCACCTTTGTTTTTTTAAAAAAGATTTATTTATTTATTTTGGAAGTCAGAGTTGGGGGGGGCAAGAAAGAGAGAGGATCTTCCATCTGCTGGTTCACTCTCCAGCTGGCCACAATGGAGGGCACTGAGCTAGGCCGATACCAGGAGCCAGGAATTTCATCCAGGTCTCTCACGTGGGTGGAAGAGGCTGGAACACTTGGGCCACCTTCTGCTGCTTTTCCCAAACCATTAGCAGGGAACCGGAAGAGAGGTAGAGCAGCCAGGACATGAACCTGTTCCACATGGGATGCTGGCTTCGCAGGAGGCAGCTTTACTCACTATGCCACAATGCTGGCCCCCAAGCTTACCTTTTAATTTCATTTTTCCAATAGTTCTTTTGAAGTACCTCATGTGTGTGTGTGTATGTGTGTGAGTGTGTATAAATATGTATGTGTTTGTTAATGTATATGTGCAAAGTTTTAAAATTAAATTTCTCACCTTGAAACTATAGTTGTACAAATTGTTTCGCATTTCTCCCCAAGGCAAGCTGGTACATATAGCACATTTTTTGTTTGTGTTTATAGACTAAGTCAGACAAATTAAATTGTGCCCAATGTTTGATGAAACCATTGATTACTTAATGCATTGATAATGTACTTCTTCACTATTAAAAATAGTGCCACATGAACATTTCTGCTCCATAATAGCTTCTTGGGCACACATATAATTATGTTAGAAAGTCATGAAACAGAGAAGTAAAGCTTTTGGATTATATTTATATATTTAGTTTTCTGTCTATACCTAAAATTGATTGGGAATGTGACATTGTGTTGAGTTCTATAGTTCTAGAACTTTCTTCAGTGCATAGGCCTTTATATATTCATGAAACACATTTGTTGGATACATTTATAAGAGGGGGTCTTCAAAAAGTTCACAGAAAATGTACATTATGGAAAAGGTATGCACAGATTTCAAAATGTTTTTGCATCAAGGTAAATTTTTTTTAAATATTTATTTATTTATTTAAAAGTCGGAGTTACACAAAGAGAGAAGGAGAGGCAGAGGCGGAGGCAGAGGCAGAGGCAAAGAGAGAGGTGTTCCATCTGCTAATTCACTCCCCAATTGGCCACAATGGCTGGAGCTGTGCCAATCTGAAGCCAGGAGCTTCTTCCAGGTCTCCCAAGCAGGTGCAGGGGCCCAAGGACTTGGACCATCTTCTACTGCTTTCCCAGGCCAGAGCAGAGAGCTGGGTGGGAAGTGTAGCAGCTGGGACTTTAACCAGCGCCCATAAGAGATGCCGGCACCACAGGTGGTGGCTTTACTCCTATGCCACAGTGCTAGCCCCCGATAAATTAGTTTTTAGTTCGGCTTTCTGACAAACTGTTTGAAGTAGTGTGATCATGATTATACTAAAGGGATATTTGGATTGAGGTAGGAGCATAGGGACAGAATGTCTATAAGGAGAATCCTGATTTTAGTTTTTCTCTTAATGCCTAAGGGGTGAAAAATCAGATTTAAATGTTTAAGACAAAAATCCCAGTGGTGGTGACTAATTCTTGAGCACCTGCTAAGTGCAAGACTCTCTACCAGGCACTTGGCATTTATTGTCTTTTATGCACTTCTCAGAGTGAGATTATTGCCTCAACTTTAGCACCTCCAATTTATACATGGGCAACTGAGATCCAGAGAGGCAAAATAACTTGTCTAAAGTCACTTTATTAGTAAATAACATAGGATTCAATCGAATTCTAAGGGGCTTTGCTCTCAGGAATTGGGTGCAGTGCACACAGAGAAGGTTGCCTCAGGCAAATGGCGCTAAGCTTGCCTAGGCACTGAGTTTTCCCCACAGATTTAAACAAATGCAAACAGTTTTAAGTGGCTACAGTGAGTCCCTCTATGTATTTTGTGAATACCCAGCTGCACAGACCTTGCATGAATGGGGTTGGGTCGAGTGTCCCTCCCAACAGGGACCAGTAATCCAAGTGGAAAGAGGATACTGACATTTGTTACCTGGCTTCTGGACCTAAGTTAGTCACTGTCTTATTGCCTTATTTAAACCCAAGGATGTGTTCTGCTCGAGTTTAAGGGGGCCACGATCATTTACCCTCAGAGAGGAGTTTTGACTTTGCATCATCATCACTGAAAGCTAGGGCTGAAAGTCACCTAGGGAGGCATAATCCAAGCTGGTCCTTGACGCATGAGGAGCGCGGTGCGCTGCATGGGTAGACCACACAGCACGGCTGCACTGGGATTTAGGACCTGGGTTTCTTCACTCCCAAGCTTTGCTTTTACCCCAGGCCACAGTTGGGTTTTTGACAAGAAGAGAGGGGCTTGGTGGCTGTGAGGGAAGGAGTCTCCCAGGGGCTTTCCCCCAGGCTCCCCGGAGACTCAGCTGGCACCTGCATGTTTGACTCCAGTCTTCTTTCAAAGAGAGGTTCCTGTCACCAAGCACCCGGCTTTTACCCATGTGCTTTCAGAGCCGGACCGCAGCGGCTGTATTTCTGTTAGCTTCTTCCCCAACCTTTACCGCACCCCAGCCTCATCCCAGCTCCCAGACCCTAATCCTGCAAGAGCCTCCTCCTGCATATGGGCAGGCATAATCATTTCTTTCCTGGAAGTTTACTCTCCCACTCTCTATGGCTCCTGATGGATGTCGCTGGCCCCCATGTGTCAGCGGTATCGGTTTTAATTCAGCAAGAGCTAGTGGGCTCCCCAGGGAAGGTGAGAAGGAGGGACATCTGGGGTCTGTTTTCCACAGGATCTGTGGCTCACAGCTTAGAACCCTGGGGCCTAATGTCAGACATTGGTGCCGGGTCTTCAGGGCCTGGTCGAAAAAGGCAGTTTCTACTCCCTTTAGGGGCCCGCGGGCAGGTCTCCTTAGGGGGTCAGGATTACTGGGAATACTAATTAATTCATTAGTGGAGTTGATGGATTATCAGGCTGTCTCCTGGCAGAGAAGCCTGGGGGGGGGGCGGGGAGGGGGGGAAGGGAACAGATTGCTGCCCATAAATCTGCCTGTTGCCTCCCTTCTCAGATTCAATGGCTCCCGGCGTCAGGCCTGTGGGCCAGCAACTGAGCGCTGGTCTCCTTTTCCCCACTCAGCAGATGGTTCTAACAGGTTAGCTCAGAGCTTTACAAAAAGCAGCAGAGAAAGAAGAAAGGCAGGGGATTGGCCCTGTGGCCCAGGAACCACGCTGCGGGGGAGGAGAGCGAATGCAAATAGCCTGCAGTCTCCTTTCCTAGGGCAGTCACCAGCCTGGCTCCGCTGCTGAGGGCACACCCGCCTCCTGCCCTTTCCTGCCCTCCCAGAGTGGAACAACCAACTGTACAACCGGCAGAGTGGGGACAAGGGGCAGGGCGGGGGCGGGGGGGGGGGCTGTGGCAACAGATTCTGCCCAGCCCTCGGCCAAAAGCAACTTGTCAAGATAACCTAGTCGTCCACTCCCTCCCAATGCAGCACTTGTATGCACGTGCACACACAGACACACACACACAATTGAATGCATTTTGAGGCTAATCCTATTGTATCCAGGCCCTTACATCTGTCAGAGAAGCAAGCCCCCCCCCCGCTGAAGGTCTGTTCCCACCCTCATCTTTGACTCAATATGTTCACCTTTCTGCTAATCTGAGACTCCTCCCTCCCCCTGCAATGGCACAGGCAGGACACCAACATCACCAGCTTTTAAATCTCCATGAGCACGGCTTACAAGAAACAGAGCAAGCAAGGAAGCTACTCAATAACTGCTCATTGCACAACCATTAAGCAGCCCTCCAGTAGACACGAATTACTCCATAGACAAGATTCCTCTGGCTGAGGACTGGATTCTGATTTGGTTTCCAGAAATCCACCATTCCTATCACGTGTTTTTCAACATATTTTTAAAATGACGTTTATTTTGCTGAGAAGAACCTGTCTGAGTAATGACACAAGAAAGGAATAATTTCCTATGGATACTTTAAAAAAGTAATAATTTTTATTCTCTGGTTTTCTTTTCTTTTCTTTTTTAAGATTTATTTACTTATTTGAAAGTCAGAGTTACACAGAGAAAGGAGAGGCAGAGAAAGAGAGAGAGGTCTTCCATTCACTGGTTCACTCCCCAATTGGCTGCAACAGCCAGCCGGAGCTGTGCAGATCCAAAGCCAGGAGCTTCTTCCCGGTCTCCCACATGAGTGCAGGGGCCCAAGGACTTGGACCATCTTCTGCTGCTTTCCCAGGCCATAGCAGAGAGCTGGATTGGAAGTGGAGCAACAGGGTCTCAAACCAGCACCCACATGGGATGCCAGTGCTTCAGGCCAGGGCATTAACCCGCTGAGCCATAGTGCCAGCCACATTCTCTGGTTTTCTACAAAGGACAAATTTCATGATATCTATATTAGATTTTTTAAAAGAAATCAACTGTTTCAAATCCAACAGCATCTTTCCTGGCCATGAAATGGTCTTTAGTTTGAGCCCTGGATCCCTTTCCTTGCACCCAGGTGTAAGTGCAGTTCCTGTCTGTTTGATGCCTGTGCTAGTTACCATAGTAGAGCAATGGTACCCTCAAGAGCCCAGGGATAGCATTCCAGTGCATTTCAAAAGGAAGATGACCTTCAACTCAGAATTCCATCAGGCTGCTGATGGGAACAGCTAAGCAGTCAGCTCATTTCGCAGATGTGAAAACTGATACCCAGGGTGAGGTTGACTTCCTCAGGATCTTCTTGGCTGGATCTGAGCTATTTCTTTTACTCCGCAGCACCACCAGAAGATTACCAAGTGCTTGACACCTGAAGATGCCGTCACGATGAATTATTTGCTCTTTGTCTACTCTTGTTTTGTTTTGTATTTTTCTTTGAGAACAAGTTTTACTGTTAACTCTCATAATACAACTCTTTGAGGACAGAGGTCCTGCATGGAAATTTAGTACACAGTGACTCTTGGTGTTAATTTAACAATTAACACTCTTATGTATGACGTCAGTGACCACCCAGTCTTTGTCAACTTTTAAATAAGGGAGCATACATATCCGTAAGTTTCCTTCAAATTATTTCAGGAGTAGTTTTCTTTATATCGCCTAACAACCTAATTCCACCTCATAATACCAAAGAGCTTTCAGGAATTGTGTGATCCGTCTTTCTTTCCAAGCTTATAACCTCTCAGGGGACTTGCCCCACCTGTATGCTGAGTGAGGTGTTTTTGAAAAACAATAGCAGATCTAGTTTGTAATTCAAAGAAATAAATATGCTTTAGGCGACAAGTTTTCTGCTTTGCCTTTTTGTTTTCATAAATTTCAAGCGAACAGAAAGTTGAAAGAGTACAAGGGACAAACCCACGCAGGTGTGTTGTATTCACAAATTAATACATGGGAATCAGTGTGTGATGTGTTGAACCGAAGGGAGAGGCGGAGTTTCTTCCTTCCGCTCTCAGAACATTGAAGTTTGAACACCAAAGACGCCATACACAGGGGCAAGCTGGTTGCGGCTGAGGCTGTGCGCTGGACAGCAACCTCTCACTCTGTTCTTTCCAGACCTGGGCTGGTAGCTTTTCTTCCCCTTCTCAGCTCTCTCTCCGAGTCCACCCCCAACTTTCTTTCCCCCTGCTGCTCGACTCCTGTTCCTTACCTTTTTAAACCACAAACAACTTCAGTCCTTTTTCTTTATCCCTCCACGTTCTAGCTCGCCTCCCCAAATCCCCTTCCAGGACCCCCAGCCCTATCTCACCGCTCAGTAGCGAGGCCGTCCTGGCTGGAGGCGCCCTTGGAGGTAGGCGTGTCTCCGGCTGGGGAAGGGGAGGAGTTGGGCAGTGGGCAGCATCCCCCCCCTCCCTGGTCAGCTGGGAGAGCAATCAAAACCGCTGCGACTCTGTGGCGCCGGCCAGAGCGCAGGAGCTGCCCAGCGGCTGTGGTACTGAAAGTGCCACTCCCGGGAGCTAGCCAGGAGGAGAGGTACTGAAGACCGACCGGAGGCCACCTGGAGGAGTACACAGAAGTCCAAGGAAGCAGCAGTCAGAGGGTTCTGATCCGGGGGCCACCAGGTTAGCATGGATCGTTGAGAGCACCTCCTTCTCCCGCCCTCTGGATGTCTAGGGAGACTCTCAGAACACAGATTCAGAGTTCACTCCCGCGACTGCTGCTGATCGAGGTGAGCCAGTGGGTGGGATAACCGGGAGGCTACACAAGTTTTTGTGGAAAGTACCCACAGACCTGGAGGAGTGGTTGGGGCCAGGTAAGTGTCTTCCGTGCCAAGGGAGGAGGGAGCAGGACTTGGGCAACCGGAGCATAGAATCAAAGGGAGTCACTCCAGGCGGGGCAGATACGAACATTTTAATATTTGACATTTCACAGTACCCATGACCTGCGATGGAACTCAGAGGGGCTCTGAATCTTTTTTATAAGGTGGAGATTATGGGCAATGCATGCCTCTCCCCATTCCTGTCACATCCACCCACCTATTTCACTAATGCTGAGAAACATTCAAAAGTTCAACAGCTTTTGCAAAGCGGCCCAGCAAGGAGGTTAGAAGAACCGATTGCATCTAACCCTCTGCTCACAGAGCAGTAGGGCTTTTTCTGCAAAGAATAGATGGAGAGGAGGGGAAATGGAAATAGAACAAGGAGTCAGGAAAAATCTTGGATAGCTATGAACATAATTCTCACTATCACCCATTTGATTTGCTAAAACTCCTTGGGTAGTTGGAGTAGGATGAGGGAAATTCCTTTCCACAACTTTCTTTTTCAGATGAGAAATAAGATAAAAACTGTCCAAGCGTATTTTTCACTCTTCTGCCTCACACTCATCATTCGCCCACTCAAACATAGTTGCATTTAGAAACTACAAGTAAGTGTAAAATGTCCTCCTCTGTTGTCAGCAGAGGGACCAGTCATGATATACTAATGAACCTACAGGGAAGAATTGAAAGACCGAGTAACTTATGCTTACAAAGTTCACTATTAAACTCTGGTGGATCTGAAGTAGGACATGACTTTGCTGGAGAGGATGTGTACATGCACACAGGTGCACAATTAGTAATCAAGGCAGGAATGGTTGAGTATAAAAGATCAGACAGAAAGCACAGAAAGTCCCGCTGACTGCTTCTGAGCAGGGCAACCTGTGAGTAACATTGGGGATGTGTGTGTGTGTGTGTGTGTGTGTGTGTGTGTGTGTGTGTGTCAAAAGCTCCACAAGTCTGAGCAAGGCATTTAGTCCTTCTGGTTCTTAGATTCCTGTGCTGGAGAGTCCCATTGTGCTGCACTGAGAGTCAAGCAGGTGAAGTGAGTGCCACCTGCTTTCAAGAGGAAGAACACCTCCCACGTGTGTGCACCTCTCACTTATTCATCAGTTGAAAATAAAAGTATTAGTGAAAGTGCAGGAAGAATTCAAGCATAGCTCTGTGTGGTTGTAGTGTCCAGTGACCTTGGCACCAGTGGTGAACGTATTCGTTCATCGCAATCACCACCTAAGAGTGAACACTTTGTAACACACCTATTAAAAATGAAAATAGTGGGAGAAATATTTGGAATTAGAGACAAAGGATAAATTTGAAGTTTCACTGAAGGAGTCTAAAGAAAAAAAGGAAAATTCTCTTGTATGGTATATGTATAAGAAAATCCAAATGCCCAGATTAAGCATGGAAAGGGCTTTTTTTTTTTTTTTTTTGACAGGCAGAGTGGACAGTGAGAGAGAGAGAGGCAGAGAGAAAAGGTCTTCCTTTTCCGTTGGTTCACCCTCCAATGGCCGCTGCAGCCAGCGCGCTGCGGGCCGGCATACCACGCTGATCCGAAGCCAGGAGCCAGGTGCCTCCCCTGGTCTCCCATGCGGGTGCAGGGCCCAAGGACTTGGGCCATCCTCCACTGCACTCCCGGGCCACAGCAGAGAGCTGGACTGGAAGAGGAGCAACTAGGACAGAATCTGGCACCCCGACCGGGACTGGAACCCGGGGTGCTGGCACCGCTAGGTGGAGGATTAGCCTAGTGAGCTGCGGTGCCAGCAGAAAGGGCTTTCTAAAATCAGAATGTGTGTGTGTGTTGGACAGGGAGGAGTGAATGGGTTCTGTCTTCAAAGGCAGTGTTCATTGATTTTTGGAGTCCATTTCCTCTGTTTCAAGAGCTAATTTCTTCTCTAGAAATTGAGGAAACTTTAAGATGGTATGGCACGATTTTGTGAGATAGTACTACAGACGTTCCTGGCCAGCCTCCATAAGACAATTGCCAAGGCTTATATTTGCATAATGGTTCTACAGTCACTGTGGGCTTGCCTCATGTACTGGCTTTTCATGAAAACTTCTACATAGTAGGAAGGCTAAGCTATTGTTTCTATTTTGTTCTAAGAGTAAAAGAATTCAGATAATTTTTTGTACTCATTTCATGAGTGAACAATAGAAAAGGGGTCATTTTCATAGATTCTCAGTGTACCTGTAAGATGATTTGCAACCAAGCTAAAGGCAGTTTTAGATTTAGGTGCCTGTTCAGGAGGGAATCCAGTTAAGTTTTCCGTGAGCCAAACTCAGACCACATCACACATGTTTTCAACACTCAAATCCAAAGGTGGAGTTTGTCTTGTTGTTTTTCTTGCTAAGCTTTTTTGAGCCTTAACAAACATGCAGGTGGAAAAACTCAGGTGGTATTTTCTTTTCTTTCTCTTTGAGATATCTTGGCATTTACTTCTATCTGAGAGATACTTCATAGTCTTCTCACAGCTTTGCCATTCGATGTTGGTGGGAAACTTGTGTTCTCATTATTGTTTCACCAAAGGTAAAAATGTACCAGTGCCAAGGGTTGTTGGGAGTCCACCAAAAGCTTCATGAAACCAAAAATGTGTGTGACCAAGTATGAGTGTCCAGCCAAGTGTTTTCTCCCCATCATAAAACAGAATGGAAAGTTCTTAACTATGGACGGGCCTTAGCCAGTCTAGGGGAGGTACTTGATAGAGTTGTTTCCTTATCACTCACAGAGGAATAGGCTCTTTGATATTTATTGTCATGAGGAGACCAAGGCAGTAGTTTTGTGAGGGAATTTTTTGAGATCGATGTTGTAATGGAGCCATTGGCTTCCATTGACATGAATATCAGTATCAAGGTGTGATTACTGTCACACTGATTTTGTCCAAGTAATACAACAACAACCAAAAACAAAACCCATGGTAGAGATTAGGAATAACAATATATAGGAGCAAGTGTTGTGGCAAAGTGAGTTAAGCCGCTGCTTGGGACACCTGCCTGATTTGAATCCCAGCTACTCTGCTTCTGACCCAGCTCCCTGCTAATGAGCCTGGGAAGAAGTGGATGATGGCTCAAGTACTTGAGTTCCTACCACCCATGTGAGAGACTTGCATGGAGTTCCTGGCTCTTAGATTCTACCAGCCTTAGCTGTTGCAACCATCTGGGGGAGTGAAACAGCAGATGGAAGAGATCTTTCTCTCTGTCTTTCTGTCACCTGCCTCTCAAATAAATAAAGAAATCTTTAGAAAAACATGAAAAATGGAATTTCTGATGTCTGGCACTAATCAAAATGCTTTGAATGTATTAACTAATTTTATTTTCATAATAATCCAGTGAGATAGGATTATTACTGTTCCTGTTTTAAAGCAGAGCAGACCGAGACAGATAAGAACTACACAACTCATCTAAGGTCACAGGCCTAGGAAGTAGCACAGCTGATATTTGAATGCAGTTAATGGGACTCTGAGCCTGTGCTGTCAGTCCACACCGGGACGAAGGGCAGATCATTTTGTGAGCTGATCAGATGAGGTAACACCTAGATTGTAGGGAACACGTTAATTAATATAGTTTATTTTCATTATTTACTTGTGTGAAACCATTTTTAATTTTAATTAAGTAAATGTGTGTGAATGGATTTGATAAAAAAGCCTAAGAATGAGTACAAAAGAAAAATATAGATATTTTATAGCCTGTATAAATACAAAATATTTTCTCATTTTAAATATATATATGCTTATTTCACCAAAGAAGGAATGGAAGAACTTAAAGTTTATGTAGTATGTTTGAGATCAACAACCAGGAGTTAGAAGAATTGGAAATGGAGTCCACATCAGTGTTATCCCCTCTTGCATGTTTTTGAAACCATGCTGTACATTCATGGACTTCCCTCAGAGCTAATAGACCAGCTCCTAAGGGAACAAAGGAAGTAAAGCTGGAGTCAACTCTGTCCTTCCCATGGATAGAAGAAAATGTGGAAACTGACTTGCATTTTTATTGTTTTGATCAATGCCACTTGGTTCTTTTCCTTCACATCTACCAACAATCTAATTCGAAAGCAGCTTTTACGGAAACTATTAATAGGCTACAGGCAAATGGTGAGCTGTTCTGTTCTCTCAATCTCACTTCTTGAAGGAGGTGAATATTGACAGATCTGAGCAAGAATCCAGAGGTACAGAGATGGGGATGGTGAGGGCCGAGCAGCTGGGACAGGAAGGTGTCCAGATCCAGGGGCAAAGCAGGAGACACCCCTCTCTTGCACCTTCCTCCTCTTTTTTTTTCCTCTGCATGCAGGTAAGTGTGACCCAGTGATGACAATGAAGATGACGATTAGAGGGGAAAAAAGGAGGAGGAGGATAAGTGAGAGAGGAAGTGGGAATAAGTGGGTGAAAGTAATGAGGCAACCATTGGAAGAGGAAGAAATCCTGGAATATGGGGATTAAAAGGCATCCCGGAGAGCACCGACTGTGGCCTTCCTTTGAGTGAGGTCAGTCCTGTTGACTTAGTTCTATTGATCTACATCTGAAGTCAACATACCTTTCTTTCTTCCTGTAGCTGATAGAAGAGGAAGAGAAAAAAAAAGCATAAAACTCAGGACGGAATCAAAAGAGCTGGCTTTATGTCCTGCTCCACCGGCTCTGTGTCTGCGTTTTCATCACTTAAGCGACATGACCCACAGGGATCCCGTGTAAGCACAGAAGTTTGCTACAAGGAACGTAGGAATTAATGGCTGCAGCAGTGCTCTGTGAACTTTAAAATGCTACACAAATGTCATTATCATTACGTGGGGGTGTATTAGGTTTCCCAAGCCCACTCCACCCTCTGTGGCCTCAGAGTGCACCTGCCTCTGGAAGATCTGTGTTTCTTTAGCAGAAAGTTAATTAGGTCCTTCACTCTCCCTCTGGATGTCTGCTGGAGTGAGAAGTGCAGCTCAGCACACAAGCTCCATCATCCATATTAAAAGTGGGATTTTCTGACTTGGCCTGGGCAGCCAGTTGACCAATAGGTTCCAATGTGTTTTTTCAATAAAGCTGCTTACCCAGGAAGCCTTATTAAGTGAGTAAGTCAAGCTGACATGATTTCCATGCTGATTAACATGAAACCTAGGCTGTTTTTGCAATGCAGTGACATTAATTATTTATAGGAGGTAAATGAGGTTACAAGGAAAACAAGCTCCAATTACCAGAAACAGATCCAATCATATATTTATATTTTTAAAAGCTATGCCCTAATCCCTGCATTCATTGATTTGAGGCTCAAGCTTCAAGGATCAAAAAACATTTATCATGTTCTCCTCTTTCTCATAATCAAAGGTGATGGAGGGTTTACTGTTTCAAAGACTAGCTGGTGAACTGGGATGCTCAGTGGAGCTTATCGGGTCGTTTTATTTGGTAAACTATGTCCCTGAAAGTTTCTCATCAAATTTCAAAACAACTTGAGTTAAGTGCAAAATGTTTACGAAACCACCATTCTCCTCTTGTTTTCAGATAGCGAATTTTGCATAGCCAAGTATGATTAAGCATATCCACTAGGCAAGTGACTTTAAAGTAGTCGGGCTATTTCTGTGTTTGAAACAGTCCTCTTTTACATTTGTAATCATTGTATTCTATTTAGCATTTGTTCCAGATTTTTCATTTTAAATAAAGTGTTTCTAATAATAGTTTCACTGAAATCATCTTGGATGGGTTTGGTAGAGTCCCGGCTTGTTTTTGAAGCTGTTGCCATGGTCTTGTCTGATGTGTGAGGTGCAAGTGAGGTGCAATGACAAGAGTTCGCACGTTAACATATGGGCAAGTTTGAAACAGGACCAGCGATAACCCTCCTTTCTTTCCCTGATCCTTTCAAGACCTGATGTCGCTAACACCTCTAACACCACTGACACTAGACATAACACAAATTGCTTACTGAAATACAAAATGCTCTCTGGTGCTGGCGAGAAAAGAGCTTGATGGCTCTGCGGTACCCCAGCCAGTTGTGCCATAGCCGTTACTTAGGAGGTGCCTAAAGCTGCCAGTTGGCTGAGCAATCACAAACAGGGTATTACAAGTGAGATGTATGTGAAATGCCTCTCAACAGAGGTTGAGCAGTCCTGTGTATAGCAAGAAAATGATCCAAATGATATTGCTGCAGTTTTAGATTTATTTCACCATGTAAATATTCAACAGTTTATTTGTGTTTGATGATCTTTTTATTTTTCCATAATAATAATTATTACATACATGGTATATATATATATTATATACATGGTATATGGTTATAATCATTTTAGCATCATTGTTTCATTAATTTCTCTATCTGGGCAATAATTTGTATATCCACTTATGAATCTGCTTATGAATTCTTGGAAGAGATAAAAAATGTGTGTTTGGACTAATATTCCCATTATTTTTGTATAAAAATGTCCATGAAGAACCTGAGAATAAAAAAAGGCAGTAGCACTATAAAGAATAATCAAGTCAATTTTGTTTCTATAGTTGATTTTTAAAATAACATGCCATAAGTAGATCAATATTCTAGACATTTCTTTGAGGCTTGGATTAAGTCATTTAGGATGGAAGACTTGGACAAGGTAATTAACTCTAAGTTGAATTCAAATAGAGGGCATGCATTCTGTTCCTAAAGTATAAAAGGAAAGTTTAGTTTTAAACCAAATCAGATGCTCACCAGAATTAACCCTTGCTGCCTCCCTTTTCCAGAATCTGGAAATGGCAAAAACTTACGTGAAGTCCAAGGAGCTGGTGGAGCTGGTCACCGTGCCATCCTGGATGGACAAAGGTCTGGGCTCTCAAAATGAGATGAAGGAGGAGGAGAGAAGGCAGGGTGCTTATGGGATGCTTGGCAGCTTAACTGAAGAGCATGACAGTGTTGAAGAGGAAGAGGAGGAGGAAGAAGACGGGGAGAAACCTAAAAGAAGGGGTCCCAAGAAAAAGAAGATGACCAAAGCTCGCCTTGAGAGATTCAGGGCTCGCAGGGTCAAGGCAAACGCCAGGGAGCGGACCCGGATGCATGGCTTGAACGACGCCCTGGACAACCTGAGGAGGGTCATGCCGTGTTACTCTAAAACCCAAAAGCTTTCCAAGATAGAGACCCTCAGGTTGGCCAGGAACTACATCTGGGCTTTGTCTGAAGTCCTGGAGACTGGCCAGACACTTGAGGGCAAGGGCTTCGTGGAGATGCTCTGTAAAGGCCTCTCCCAGCCCACGAGCAATCTGGTGGCTGGGTGCCTCCAACTGGGGCCTCAGGCTGTTCTCTTGGAGAAACGGGAGGAGAAATCGCCGACTTGTGATTCTGCCATCTCTGCCCACAACTTCAACTATCAGTCTCCAGGGCTCCCTAGCCCTCCTTACGGCCATCTGGAAACACATCTTCTCCATCTCAAGCCCCAGGTGTTCAAGAGTCTGGGAGAATCGCCATTCGGGGGCCACCCACCCGACTGCAGCACACCCCCTTATGAGGGGCCACTCACCCCACCACTGAGCATCAGTGGGAACTTCTCCTTGAAGCAAGATGGCTCCCCTGACCTGGAAAAATCTTACAGCTTCATGCCACATTACTCATCCACAAGTCTAAGCTCAGGGCACGTGCATTCGACTCCATTTCAGGCTGGTCCCCCCCGCTATGACGTTCCCATAGACATGTCCTATGAATCCTACCCTCACCATGGTATTGGGGCCCAACTCAATACCATTTTCACTGATTAGGTCAGTAGAATCGGCACGTTAGAGAATGATGTGGAGACGTTTCCCTTAACTGACGTGATTGAACGAAGAGTCAGTGACTTTAAAGGAATCCCATGGATATGTATCCAAGCCCAATAGTCTTAGTCCATTTAGACCCTCTTACATCTACTACTCTCTTTTCTCATCAACTTCTCACATTTTATTGGTTACTTATTTAGAATCCTCGGGCAAAATGATCTGATGACTTACAACCATGTAGGAATGGAATAGAACACTCAGACTCCATACCTGTGTTGCCAAAAAGTTGAATACTCTATGCCAACTGATTTTCCGTTTCCCACATTTGTTTATTTATTAGTAACCTGAGGCAGTTTTTCTAAGTCTGTATGATTTCTGAAGTTCTTCACGGTTCTGAAATTCCACAGCTTTGTTGATCACTGTTATAAATTTCTTGAAACTGAAAGAATGGAGCCATAATAGGAAGTGGATGCTGTGCAAGGGATGGTCAAGGGAGCAGAAGGTGTATGTCACTTGGCTCACAGAATGCAACATTTGAACTAAATAGCAAGACTTCTTAGTGTCTATTGAAAAGCAGTTTCCAGAGGCTAAGGCTCTCACACGGCTGTTATTGTGAGTAACAAAGCATGTTCGTGATGTGATTAGCTCTCGTTCTCCTTGGTCTGAAAGTTGAATTGTGAGCCATAATAGAGGCCTCATGGCAACTTTATCACATCCTTGATAACATTTCGAAAGCACCTTTTTCAGAACTACATGTAGGACAAGCAAGGCACTGAAACCTTAAGCTCCTATGACCAAATGGGACCTAGAGAAGTCATTTAGACTGCTCCTGGCCTCCATAACCAGAGCACTCTGGAAAGCCAGATAAAGCTCACATACTGCTCTAAGAATCAGCACACAGCCTGGGTTCACATTAAAGAGCAATAAAATGGTCACTGGCTAACGAACTACTCCAGTTGAGACTCTCAGCTCACACTTGCCTATAGGAAAACCACTGCATTTTCCTTGCCATGATCAATTTCATCTGGCTAAATATAAGTAAAACCACTGACCTCTTCCCATAGCAATACAATTTCCAGAAGTACAAGTGTCAATCAAAGGATTGACCAAGTTTGAATTTTTCCAACACATACTCAGTTCCTTCCCTGCATCCCTCACCCCCCAAAATTGTTACCTCTTCCTCACTTCTCCGATGTAATATGTTATTATATATGGCGGATACCACTTCCAGTGAACCAGACTTAAAGATGTAGACATGAAATGCATGGTCAGTGAATGCTTTTACCAATGTAGGTTTCCATCAGTTTTATGTGTTATTTTTTAAGAGAGAGAGAGAGAGAGAGAGAGAGAAAGAGAGAGATTGCATCCACTGGTTCACTTTTTTTTTTTTTTTGACAGGCAGAGTGGACAGTGAGAGAGAGAGACAGAGAGAAAGGTTTTCCTTTGCCATTGGTTCACCCTCCAATGGCCGCTGTGGCCGGCGCACCGCGCTGATCCGAAGGCAGGAACCAGGTGCTTCTCCTGGTCTCCCATGCGGGTGCAGGGCCCAAGTACTTGGGCCATCCTCCACTGCACTCCCTGGCCACAGCAGAGAGCTGGCCTGGAAGAGGGGCAACCTGGACAGAATCCAGTGCCCCGACCGGGACTAGAACTTGGTGTGCCGGCGCCGCAAGGCGGAGGATTAGCCTAGTGAGCCGCGGCGCCGGCCCTGGTTCACTTCTCAAATGGCTTCCTTCAGTGGTGGCATGTAGGAGTGAAGCTGGGGGCTGGAACTCAATCCTGGTCTCTCACCTGGGTGTCAAGAACCCAATTGCTTGAGCCATCATCCTGGTAGCAGGGAGCTAGAGCCAGGAGGCAACCCGTTCCCTCCAGTGTGGAGTGAGTGCATCTCACCCAGCATCTTTGCTTGGCTACATTCCCACCCGTGACCACAGATTCAACCCAATCAGCAGCATCTTTATCGTGTAGCTCCTCTTTCACTGATAGGGATGCTCATTTTGTCAAATTGGTCTTTTTCCAGAGAAATCGAATCTGATTATTATACTACCTTGCTCAAATTCTCAGCACAATTTTTTTAAGTCAAAGCAAGAGCCAAAAAGGCTTATTTGATCATAGATTAGGTCTGCTTCTTCTGCCAGAGAGGATGTGTTTAGGGTATAGCAATCGGGCCAATGAGTAAAGTGGATATGACAGATTAATGTGTCACTTTGATGGCCCAGCTCGCCCCTAAAATCAGCCACACTGTAAGTGGATCTTGTCTTTTTATACTTTTTATAATTTATTTTCTCCTTGCAGTCTAATTTTCTTCCCATCTCACTCGCAGCACTTACTTTGCCGTATTTTGAAGCCGTGGCTTGTAAATACACTTCAAAGCAGCCTTGCAGAGGGATCACAAACCCCAGCAGCCACTGAAAGTGGCTTCCCTCAATGGTCTGCCCAGAGGCAACAGGCAAGCAGAATGACTGACAAGGCCACCCCGTGTGCTTTCTGAGAGCTAGTATCTAGCTTCGTGATGGGCTGTGGAAGGATCTATGGTTGAAGCTAGAATTTTCTGTCATTTAAGTTTGTAGATAATGAATGTTGTCTGCATTATTTATTAGATATTATTTATTTAATTTATTTCTCTCTTCCTTTCATGTAAATTCTTTGGGCCCTTTCTGATGTGCCTGCTAACCCTCCCTAAAACTTCCTTTGTAACGTAGCTCAGAATTTTGCTAGAGTTTTGGGATGAGGGGAAGGGATGGATTTAGTACACAATTACCTGTAATGATCTTATTTAAAACAGCAATATTTTGAATGGCTATGCAAGTTAATGTTTTAGATATTTTCTTTCAGTCTAAGCTGAGCCAGAGTTATTTTGGGGGAATCTATTGTTTATGCCTTTGGGGAGAGTTGTATCCACGAACCAGCATTCCCCTGGATGGCGCAGAAGGATTTCAAGGTTGAATTAAAATGTAGGAGTGCAGTACACAGGGAAAGAACCTACTCTCAGAACTTAGGCGGTCTCATTCTTCTGCAGGACTTTTTCAGGTAAAGTGAAGCAATTGTTTAAATCTTTTGATTAAGAGAAAGACTGTTTTTCCTCTCCTCCCCCCATTTTATAGCAGAAATAAAGCTGTGAGTCTTGTTAGACGTGGTGTTGTGTTTTCAGTCTTCAAAAGTTCTCCTCAGTCTCTACTCACTTTCTTGGGCTCTGTGTCTGGCATGCAGCTAGCAGAGCACGGGCTGGCCAGTCTAGAGGGTGGGTGCAGCCTGCATTTCAGTTGGTCTTGCCAGAGATTCGAAGGATCTAAACTAAGTCTCTGGAAGTACAGACATACTTGTCCCTGCCACTCACACAGCAAACTATAGAATCTGCAGCTGAGAAAAACAATGTCTGATTTACAAGAATCTTCATGGCTACGGGCACTCTGAGCTATGAAATCAGAGAGAGGCAGATCGGGGAAGGTGGTTCTAAAACACAGGCGAGCCTACTAACTTTTCAAAAAATGATGAAGTGTGTTTTTTGGCAACTGCCTCTGAAGGTCTTTTCCCCTGATCTTTTGTCTTTCAAGTTTCTCTCACTCAAGCTGTCTGGGGTCCTTTCTCACATGCACAGAACACTAATTCCAAGGAAATATAATGCTGAAGGGGTTAAAAATAATAAATGTATATAAAACAGGGCTGGTTTATTAAGAGAAGGGTTTGATTCAACATACTTAAGGAATTAAAAAATAGAATGAGAGCTATCATCTTTCCATCTGCATCTTCAATCTGCCACTTCTTGCTCTCCAACTGGAAATTGGAGAGGAATCTTTCATCCATTGGTTTGCAACAGCTAGGTCTGGGCCAGACCAAAGCCAGGGGCCTAGAACTCCATCCGAGTCTCCCACATGGGTGGCAGGGGCCCAAGCACTTGGGCCATTTTCCACTGCCTTCCCAGGCAGATTAGTAAGAAGCTAAAATGGCAGCTGAGCAGCTCGGCTTGAACCGAAGGCGATTTTCTAGATAGTGAACTTATTCTCCAGCAACAATTACCGCCACATGTTTGACAACTAAAAAGGTGTGTATTCTACATTGAGTTATCAAAAGTCAAATTAGGAAACAGGACTATTCCTAGAATTGTGCCATTTCCCTGTTTCCTCCCTCAGTGGGCAAGAATGGGAAGACGTTGCCCATACTGCTCACTAGAGTGCAAATATACTGAGTTCTCAGTTGTTCAGAGGAATAATTTGAGCATTGTCAACAAAAAATGTTAAATATGAAGTCTATTTCTCCATGTCAGTTAATATGACCCTAATTTTTGTGTTTTTTTTTGTGTGTATGTATACACACAAATATTAATGTGTGCATACTTAAACACACACATATATGTGTGCTTGTATGAATGTTTTGTGTGTGTACATACATGCACAATTTAAAAAGTGAATGCATACTTTAAAAATTTTATCAAGAATGGAATTAAAAGATAAGCTTTTTTGGCACAAAATTTTGAAACCTAGGCATTACAGGAATCTTCTGAAAATTCATGAAGAATACAGATTATGAAAAAACTATGCCTGAATTTCATACATTTGCCCACATACATATTGGTACATGTGGAACACACGCACATATTTATATATGTTTAAATGCACCCTATAGTCAAATGGAAACCTTTTGGACCAATTAATTTTTTGGAAGTCTACAGACTGAGTTCCTGCCTTCGTTGATTCTATATTCATAACCGTGCTGGAAGGTTAGCGGCTGTGAGAGGAGGTGGAGGCAGAGCAGCAGGCTGGAAGTGGGAGGCGGACCTACTTTTTCCCTCGGGTGGACCTCGAGGGGCCGCCTGATAATGGCAGACACTCTTGGCTGGGTTGGCTGGTTGTGCATGCTGTGCCTCTGTGAGCTGGCCTCTGAGCCGAGGCAGATCCAGGACGGGCAGGCACGTGGCTGGCCCACGGAGGGCCAGGCACAGCCGCAAGCTGCTCAGGGACTCCGGGAGCAGACTCTCCCCTGGCTCCTGCCCACCCCAATGCTGCCAGCCGGCAGCTTCCCTGTGCCAGACCCCTGGGCATACTGACTGGGAACGGCACAATTACCTAATCTCTGCCCAGGGAGATCTGGGACACATGCAGACAGATGGAGGGCCAGGGGGATTCAGAACTGTTCAGTCCTGGAGAAACAGCAAGCAGGCCTGGAACTATCCTCTCCTCCAAGGTCCCTGAGATAGAACTGCGACCGACAGGCTCAGAGCTTCCCCTACAGAGGAGAATGCCATAGCCAAGCCGTGAGAGAAACAGCACTGGGAGGCACAGAGCTGCAGAGCACACAGGGTGGTGAGGCAGAGATGGAAACATCACAGGGCACGAATTTCCCACACTCCTCACCCCTCGCTGCTAGGGTCCTGGGTCTCCGGTATTGAGCTCTTACGCAACAGCATTCTTTCAAACTTTCAGATTCTTGCACCCAACATCTCCTTTCTTATACAAACCCATCCTGTCTTAAAATAAACCTATGACAGCACCATTTCTTTGTTCAAAACCCTGCATTGGTTCTTCAATCATTGTTGAATGAAGTCCAGACTACTCAGCCTAGCATTTCACATCCCTCCCTGCCACAGCTGGTCTTGCTCCACATTTCTAGGTCTTCCCATCCTTTCATCAGAAGCCACCGTCCTGCTCCCCGAGCCTCTGGAACCTCCCCATGTACATATCTTCCTCTGTGTGGCCCTGCTGGGTTACTGATCCTCTAATCAATGTGATCAGAGACTGCTCCTGCCATGCCCTTCCCTGGACTGCATTCTTGTCCATCTTCGCCTCGTTGGAGCTGTGCCAATCCTTCAAGGCCCAGGGGAAATTCCTCCTTGGTAAAGCCTTTCCTGGGTATCCTCGTGATCATCATTTACCTTCTTTTCTGCAGCTTAGAAAACTGTCATGCTGGGTCCCAGGGAGGGCGGTGCTGTTTCCACCTCCATCTCCTCTAGTGGTTTATGTGTACCTGAAGAGAGGCTGTTTTATCGACTTGTTCTAATGGCAGTACCCACCCAGTACCATCCTCTGCCCTCTGTAAGGAAGGGCTATAGCAAATGGTTTTGCAGGGGGAGCCCTGAAGCCTGCGGTGGACATCGTGATGGTAACCTTACATGGGAACAGACGGCTAGAACTTTAGGACAGAAGTGGTCTTCTTGCTTCAGTCTATCAGAAAGCAATGCTGAGGATTCTCATCTTAGGGTTGTTATTTTTGCCAAGGTAGTTTTTTGGCACCAATATATGTGTGCAGAAAAATGCCAGAATATTTCCTGAGTTTCGTCTACCCAACTGTTCACATAGCTGTTGGCTATACTAAAACTTTGATTCAAAAAAAATTTTATTTAGACAAAACCGTAGTGGTCAAATGATCTGATGTGAGTAAGATAGCGGGGGGAATGAAACTTGCCGGAGAAGCTGAGCCTTAGAAACAAGTACAACCAGAGAAACAAAAATAAAGCAACACACAGGCTGAGTGGGACGTGGGAGCAGGCAGCAGAGAGCAGGGAGTCACCACAGGGTGTGGAAAAGAGCTCAGTGAAGGCAAGCAAAGCGGGTGTGTGTACAGCTCCCTCTCCTGGGGCAGCTCGAGCATTCTTAGGGGTCGTCCTGGGGCTCTGCGGGTTCTGGGGCAGTGGGAGGAAGAAGTCAGCAGGAGGAGCTGGGCAGCAGTTGCCCCTGTGTGTCTCAGGTGGGAGGCACGTGATGTCTCCTACGTAACATGCTCTCTACAAATCTTTGTGTGCATGGCCCATGGTTGTCTGTCTTCTGAGCAACAGAAAATCAACACAGTGACTGCTTTCAGAGAAGAGCAAAGACCACAGGTTTCCCATTTTCCCATTCACCAGAAGGCTTACATTTCCATTTGGTCGCTGGATAAGTCTTTACTGATCAGATACAGTGAACAAAACATTGTTTACTGATGATATGGATGAACGCATTTCACAAACTCTCACAGCAATTGAAGGCTCCTGATTTGTTTTATGAATTCCACAAACTCTGAATTATTGGAGGGAGCACCTAAACATATGGTGGACTTCGTGATGTTAACTTTATCTTGCAACAAACTCCTATAACTTTAGGAGAAAAGTGGTCTCCTGTGTTTGCCACATACTATTGTTGGCTTTGGGCAAGATTCATGAACTTGTAGAACTTTAAAGTCTTTACCTACAAAAAGACGATAACCTTATCTTGTAAGATCTTGTTTGAAAAGCAGAGAGAGAGAGAGAGTGAGAGAGAGGAGAGAGAGAAACAAAGAGAGAATCTTTTACTTGCTGGTTCACTCCCCAAATAATTGCAACAGCCAAGGCCCAGCCAGGCCAAAGACAGGAATGAGGAACTCCATCCTGGTCTCCTATGTGGGTGCCAGGGGGGCTCAAGTCCTTGGGCTGTCTTCTACTGTCTTCCTAGGTGCATCGGCAGAGATCATATGTGGAGCCGCCACACACTCAAAACCTGGGTTTGGATATGGGATATCGGCAATCCAGGCAGGGCTTAACCCACTGAGCCACAATACACGGCCCCTCCCATGAGATTTTTTGTGGCAGTAAATACAGTTGACATAATGCCTGTAGCAGGAGGTTGAGCACATTACTAATGATCAATAACTGTTAGTCATCGTCACCTCCATCATCGTCATCAACATGACTGACTGACTCCCTCTTATGTGGCCAAGATGTCCGTTACACTGGGCTAGCAGAGAGACTGAGGAAGGGGTGGAGCAGTAGAAAAGGTGACCCTTGAGGGGTTGCGAGCCGTTTTGGCTAAGGCCTAAAAGCATCAGAAGGAATTACTGGGTTGCAGCGTGGAGTGTGTGACCCAGCTGGAGTCTGAGTACAAAAGGTCCCTAAGCAGAAGCATCAGGGACAGACAGGGGGCAGCTGATCCCGTGCCCACAGTTGGCACAGCCCGACAAGATTTTCAAGGATAAATGAAAAAAAAAATCAGTCCTGAGAGGGAGCACCGCTGAACCATGCTGCCCTGTTTCTGGGCAGCAGCTGCAAGCAAGGATGGCAGCTGCAGCTGTTCTTGAAGCCTGGATTCCCAGGGAAAGTGGGCATCAGGCAGAGCTGAGGGGAGGGAGGGACAGGCAGGGGTTCTTACCCTGGGTTCCCGGCATGAGAGATTCCACCGCACAGAAATAAGGGAATGCAGAGAGAGAGAGAGAGAGAGAGAGAGAGAGAGAGAGGTCTGCGGAGGCAAGCAGGCTGTGCTCTGAATGAGAGATGACCATTAGTGTTAAAAGCAGGCTGATGGAGTCATACAAGGAGCTTGGACGGCAGATCGGTGTCTTTCTTTTGGGCTCTTTGCTCCATAAGTAAGGGCAGATAAGCATCAGAGCTAACACCCAACGAGTGTTAGCCAAGGCGTTCTCTTACTCGTTTACATATATGCACTAATGCAGTGTCTGCTATAACATTATAAGAAGTACACTAGTCTGGTTCTTGTTTGTGTTTTACAGACGGAAATCTGAGATACAGAGAGAAAGGCAGCTCTAGTGGGGTGCCAAGCAAGCGAGTGTGGGAGCTGAGCTTCAACCCTGGGCATGCGACTTCTGAGCCTGCAGCTTTATCCATCACCCTCCACCCGAGCCATCCAGCAGAACATTGAGCAGTGTCGGCAATGTGCTATAGCACTCAGGGCTTGAAATTTGGCTAATGCAACTGAGGAAGTTTTACTCTTATTTAATAATAATTAATCTCAATTTATTAGTTGCAGGTGGCTGAGGGTTACTCAATGGCTAGCACAGCTTTATACCAGTTCTCTAAAGAGACAGTTCTCTGTACCTCTGTCAGCCTCAGTTGCTGATTATTTTTTCCATCTGAAAATTGGGGGACTCGACTCATGGGTGGGAGACACAGGAAATAATTTGTACCACTTCCTCTTTGCCTGCCCGTGTGAACCTCATTCGTCAAATATGACTCTTTATCACCAAGCCCCAACATCCCTCAGAATCCGTCATAAAACAGCAGCTGGTGCTGTGGCACTGTGGGTTAATCCACTGCCTGTGATGTCATCAACCCACGTGGGCACTTGTTCGAGTCCCGGATGCTCCACTTCTGATCCAACTCCCTGCTACTGTGCCTGGAAGAGCAGCAGAAGATGGTCCAAGTCCTTGGGCCACTGTCACCCATGTGGGAGACTTGGATGGAGCTCCTGACTTTGGCTTGACCCAGCTGCGGCCGTTGTGGCCAATTGCCGATGGAAGATCTCTCCCCCATCCCCTTCTCGCTCTCTCTTTCTTTCTCTCTGTTTCTCTCTCTGTCTCTGTCTCTCTTTCTGTCTCTTTCTCTTTTTGTAATTCTGCCTCTTAAATAAATAAATATATCTTTCAAAAAAGAACTTAAACTCTTATTTGAGAAGAAGGCAAAATCCATCTGTGAACTCAGAAATTTCAAAGAAAATCACCTTATTTAGGCCTCGGATGGAAAGGGACACCCTTATGGAAGCCACTACTCCTGCCTGCCACCTTCAACCTTCAAGTAACCTTGCCTTTTTTTCCCTCAAACTCAGTTACACCCCCATCAAGTTGTCCTTGTCCCCATCTAACAATCCCTCCTCACCTCTTAAGTCTAAACTTTTTAAAAAAGATTTATTTATTTATTTGAAAGTCAGACTTACACAGAGAGAGGAGAGGCAGAGAGAGAGAGAGAGAGAGAGAGAGAGAGAGAGAGAGGTCTTCCATCTGATGGTTCACTCCCCAGTTGGCCGCAATGGCCAGAGCTGTGCCAATCCAAAGCCAGGAGCCAGGAGCTTCTTCTGGGTCTCCCATGGGGTTGAAGAGGCCCAAGGACTTGAGCCATCTTCTACTGCTTTCCCAAACCACAGCAGAGAGCTGGATTGGAAGAGGAGCAGCCGAGTCTCAAACTGGTGCCCATATGGGATGCCAGTGCTTCAGGCCAGGGCATTAACCCGCTGTGCCACAGTGCCGGCCCCAAGTCTAAACTTTAAAAAGAAGGGGGGACCTACTTTTTTTGCAACACCGACATTTTTAACTGGTTTTCTCAGAAGGCCTGATCTTAGCCACTTTTGCTGTACTGGATGCTTGCTTCTTTTATGGGCAGATGTGAATGGAGACCAAGGAACATGTTTTTCTTTCTTCTAAACATATCACTGAAGAGATCCTCTATGAGGAGATGCTGGTTCTTGTGGACACATAAGAGGCAACAGTTCGCTGGCACACTGGGTTCTAGTCCTGGTCGGGGTGCCGGATTCTGTCCCGGTTGCCCCTCTTCCAGGCCAGCTCTCTGCTGTGGCCAGGGAGTGCAGTGGATGATGGCCCAAGTGCTTGGGCCCTGCACCCCATGGGAGACCAGGAAAAGCACCTGGCTCCTGGCTCCTGCCACCGGATCAGCGCGGTGCGCCGGCTGCAGTGCGCCGGCCGCGGCAGCCATTGGAGGGTGAACCAACGGCAAAGGAAGACCTTTCTCTCTGTCTCTCTCACTGTCCACTCTGCCTGTTAAAAAAAAAAAAAAAAAAAGAGGCAACAGTTCTCCACATCATCCTCTCTCTCGAGTTCTGGTTTCCACTTTCAAGATGCCATGAGGAACTCTGGGACCTGCTTGATTCCTAGCTGGCTTATTCTCTCCCCCTGGAATGACATGCCAGCTCTCTTCCTCCTCCTCCTTCTTCTTTAAGAAAATATTATTTATCTATTTTACTTTATTTGAATGGCAGAGGAGAGAGAGAGAGAGAGAGAGAGAGAGAGAGAGAGAGAATCTTCTATCTGCTGATTCATTACCCAAATCCTTGCAGTAGCCAGGGCTGGGTCAGGTCAAAGCCCAGAGCCAGGAACTCAATGTGAGTCTCCCATGTGGAACGCAGGGATCCAAGTACTTGAGCCATCAGCTGCTGTCTCCCTGGGTGACGTTAGCAGGAAGCTCAGCTAGAATAGCTGTGGAATGGGTTCTCCCTCATAGCATGCAGGTGTCCCGAGTGAGGACTTAACCCATGCAGCCAACGCCTGCCCCAGCCTTCCCTTACTTTTTGCCAATCCAATTCCTGCCTCGATTTCAAGATGTAGCTCAAATGTCACTTGGCCCGCCTGGCCTTTGTGATCCAGCTCCAGCACACACGTCTCCCAGGCTGGGTGAGTTTCTCCCAGGCTCACCCCTGCAAAGCATTTTACTTGCTCCTCTACCAGAACATTTAACTCAATCTGTTGCAGTACTATCTCATCAGTTGTAGGGAGAGAAATTACAGACTGTGGTTCCCACTATCTTCCAAAGAGCTTGATACATGGCAAGAGTTTAAATAAGTAGTCATTTAATGGACAGAAGAATCAACAGTAGAGCGAGACAAGAGCGGACTCCTCTGGGAGGCAGATCAGTGCTATCGATGACCAAGCCCAAGGTCAGGAGCAAGCGATCCTGTCCCCTGGCCAAGCTGCTGTTTCCTTTTCTAACAGAATGGTCAAGGGTTGGCTCTCTCCTCCTCAATTCCTGACACCCCTGCAAAAATCCAGGCTAATTCTGATTTTATCCTCCCATTTACCTCCCCCTCCCCCCAATCCTGCCTAGTTCTGCAACATTTGGCCTCTCTCTCCCTCTGTCCCAATTGTCCCTCTTTCTATAGCATTGGAATCTCATTGTCCTACATGCCCTATTCTCTGCTGACCTCTCAACTGCCCATTGTTACAGCAGGAGGACCTGGGTGACAGCTGGGCCCCAGGCGGGCAGGCAGGCACGGCATCCCCAGAGCATTCCCGGCAGGTGCTGGACTACTCAGCAGCCAGGGGCTGGATATGACAACTCCCTTCACTTTCCTAGGTCCCTGTGCCCTCCCACAGGCGCCATCTCCTTTATGCACAGACCATTAGGGCCCCTTTGATCGGCATAGCTAGGTACAGGCCTAACCAGAGAAATCTGTCTGGTTTTTGCTCTGGGCTATTTGCACTGCCAGGCACACCTCTTCACAGTCACCTCTTAAGTGCCGTTACCCTGGGAGCATCCCTAAAATGCCAAATCCCAACTCAGAACCTGCACAGTTAGCTCCAGCTACAAATCTGTCACTGTCACATAGCCTGAGCCCTGCAAATATTGATCCAGGTAGTCAAGGCTCTCCATTCCACCATCTTCTCTAGCTTCTGTGGCCCCTTAAGAGCAAGAGTGTGGGGCTGGTGCTGTGGCATAGTGGGTAAAGCTGCCACCTGCAGTGCTGGCATCCCATATGGATTGAGTCCTGGCTGCTCCACTTTTGATCCAGCTCTCTGCTATGGCCTGGGAAAGCAGTAGAAGATGGCCCAAGTCCTTGTGCCCCTGCAACCACATGGGAGACCTGGAAGAAGCTCCTGGCTCCTGGCTTCCACCTGTCCAAGCACTGGCTATTGCGGCTATTTGGGGAGTCATCAGATGGAAGAACTTTCTCTCTGTCTCTCCTTCTCTCTTTCTGTAACTCTACCTCTCAAATAAATAAACAAATATTTTTAAAAAAGACTGGTTAGAAAGAAGGACGATTGGCTTATTTCACTCAGCATAATGTTTTCCAAATTCCTAACAGGGATCACTTTTCAGTTAAGCCAATCCCAAAGGGACAAATACCACTTGTTCTCCCTGATAGGTGACAACTAACTGAGCACCAAAAAGGAAACCTGTTAAAGTGAAATGAACGCTCTGAGAAAAGGTGACTTGATCAGCCCTCACCCTGACTGTTGATGAGCAACTTAATATGTTATCCCTCTTAGTATTTTTTTTGTTTGTTCTACTTAATACTTTTGGTTGAATACTGTAATCAATACACCATTCTTCTTAAGTGCTGAAACTTAACTGAAAAGTGATCAATGTTAAATATAAGAGTGGGAATAAGAGAGGG
Organism: Oryctolagus cuniculus; assembly: GCF_964237555.1. Taxonomy (NCBI): domain Eukaryota; kingdom Metazoa; phylum Chordata; class Mammalia; order Lagomorpha; family Leporidae; genus Oryctolagus; species Oryctolagus cuniculus. The sequence continues at coordinate 57,779,980 of NC_091442.1, forward strand.
AAGAGATGTGCAATTTGGGACATGCTCAAGCTGACTTACCTCAAACGGTAGAGTTAGAAACATACCAGGGGATTCCAATTCAATCCCATCAAGGTGGCATGTACCAATGCCATCTCACTAGTCCCAGTGATCAATTTCGGTTCACAATTGATCATAATGATAGGACTAAGAACCAAAGGGATCACATAAACAAGAATAGTGTCTGCAAATACTAGCTGATAGAATCAAAAAGGGAGAGAACGATCCAACATGGGAAGTGAGATACACAGCAGACCCATAGAATGGCAAATGTCCTAAACAGCACTCTGGCCTCAGAATCAGCCCTTAAGGCATGCGGATCCGGCGGAAAAGCCCATGAGAGTATTTCAGGCATGGAAAGCCAAGACACTCTGGGAAAAAAAAAAAAAACTAAATGAAAGATCTCTGTGAGTGAGGTCCCAGTGGAAAGAACGGGTCATCAAAGAAGGAGGTACCTTTCTCTGAAGGGAGGAGAGAACTTCCACTTTGACCATGGCCTTGTCTAAATATGATCAGATTCAGTGAACTCAGGGGGCTTCCATAGCCTTGACAGCTCATGACAAGAGCCCAGGGTGAATACTGATGCCATAAACAAGAGTGTCAATTTGTTAAGTCAACAACAGGAGTCACTGTGCACTTACTCCTCATGTAGGATCTTTGTCCTTAGTGTGCTGTACATTGAGATTTAATGCTATAACTAGTACTCAAACAATATTTTTCACTTTATGTTTCTGTGTGGGAGCAAACTGTTGAAATCTTTACTTAATGTATGCTAAACTGATCTTCTGTATATAAAGAGAATTGAAAATGAATCTTGATGTGAATGTAAGGGGAGAGGGAGTGGGAAAGGGGAGGGTTGCGGGTGGGAGGGACGTTATGGGGGGGAAGCCATTGTAATCCATAAGCTGTACTTTGGAAATTTATATTCATTAAATAAAAGTTAAAAAAAAAGAAAGAAGGACGAGTTGAGTTCAGCAGAGAGTTATGGACAAGTGGGAAATACATCTTCTTCAGAGATTTCTCAATTCTTTGTTAGGTCTGAAGGATTTCAATAAGCTAAAGAACTCTCATTTTCTACCGTGGTACTGTTAGGTAGGAAGTCAGATATGAACTTATGTGTGTGTTACATAAAGACCTAAAGAGTTGACATCTAGGTCCAGCATATGTGTCTCAAAGTCATCCTGATAATGTTTCAGGGGCAGCCCAGTACTTGTATCATGCCCTGCCCCCTTCTACCTGATAACCTGCCAGGTGGGGGTCCCGCTCCTTCTGCCTGATAATCTTCCAGATGCAGCCCAGTATCTGCATTTCAAATACCCTGCTTGGATCCTGATCCTCCAGAGGGTTTTTCTCACCCTTCCTCTAAACCCAGGGCGGTGCCAGCCAGGCTTCCTCCTGTCTGATAACTTCAGGGGGAACACTCAGATAAGAGTTTTTCTATTTACATCCAAGAAGTCCTTTGTTCCAAGAGGAGCAGAGGTGGGGAGGTAAGACCCATCCCCTTAAAAACCCCTGGCCTCAACCAGACTGTACGCTCAGCCCTCTGCCTCTCTTCTGAGCTGCCCACCTGGCTTGGCTAGGTGTACTGTCTCCACTCAACCATGTAACCTCGCTCTCCCCCCAGTCTGAGCGACTGGGCACTCTCTCTCCGGTTCTGTTTGGAGAGGTGCCCATCCGTTCTTATGGATGTCCCTTCCCTAATAAACCTTGCTATTTTACTTTCTACTACTCTGTCTCATGCCTGAATTCTTTCTTGCGCGAAGACAAGAATCCTAGTATTCACCAGTAACAGTACCATGCAGTTACAGATTCTGTTCCTGGTCCCCAACACAAAGAATCTTCTCCCTTCTACTCTACACCCAGAATCCTGAGCCAGAAAAAATCCCTGGAATCTCAGTCCATCTCCAATGATCAACATCGTGTTAGGGTGATTTCTCATCCTGATGACAGACATACAAACCCAAATGCTATGAATTATAAGCTGATATAAGTGACTTCCAGAATCGCCCCTGGAGATGCTAAGGTAGAGCTCAAGCTCAGATGACAGTCTCTGACTCCCAGATTCTGAGTTGAGGGTCTCTAGGGAAAGAAGCGGCCTTGGGGACGGAGGGTGGTGCCTGCTTGCCCTGGCCTAGGCATACGGAGAGAGCAAAGTGACCCTCGCTTACTGCTGTCCCAGTTGACTGGCAGCTTCAGAAAACTTTGGGCACTGGGTCACTTTGCAGAACTTTTGTAGCATTTATTAAATGTCACATAAATTATCTGCACTTTCTGGAGAAAGATACCCCAGAAACTAATAGGAAAACATGTAGGTAAGGATGAGGAAAAACAAATTTCTTACAAAAGGGCTACAGGCTGTGTTTTCCCTCTCCAAGTCAACATAGCCATCTCTTCCCCCATTCCTCCTCCAACTGCTTTAACAAAGATTCCATTATCCAGGCACCTCTGAAAGCTAACGACTCTGCAGGTGTGTGTGTGTGTGTGTGTGTGTGTGTGTGTGTATCTCTTAATCATATATGAGAATTTGCATGTTAAACCAACTGCCGAATGTCATAGATTTTAGGCATACAAAAACAATTAGTAGTTTTGATTCTAATGAACTTTCCTCTGCTTCCTGGCCTACATCTTCTGCACTCTCTCACAACCAAAATCCTTGATATAAGGTAGGGCTTCTTCCTCTCCCTGTTGCTGGAGGGGCAGCAGATGGCCGAGCAATACCTGAGCACAGTCTTCTGACTCCAGCCGATGTCAGGTGGGAGAGGCAAGGTGGGTGCATCACTGTTTTGTTTCTCTTGTTTAATTAGTAGGAAAAAAATCCAGAAAGTTCACTTGCAGAATACCTTTTGCACTGCACTGACTGGCACTGGATGACTTTCCTCTCCCCTAGCTGGAGGACAGACCAGCTACTAAGTCCCAGTATTATTTACCTGGTATTACTGGGGAATCAGGGAAAGAGGGTGACTATTGACTGGCAGAGTAAAATTTAACAAAACCTTGGAATGACCTCTGAATTTACAAGCCACAGTAAAATAGCCCAGTGTCTCCATACAACATACATGCTTTTCTAACTTGAGCATTGTTTTGCACACAAATAATTAATTGTGTTCATTTGAGCCACCCCTGTTCTTACTGCGTAGACTTTTCTGTTATGGAAAAAAAGCAATCCTCAGAGCCCTCACTGTGTTTCATTCGTTTTGAAGCCTGGACACATAAAATGAAGGGTGACTTTTGGAGACTTCATTCTGAACAAAATTGGTTTCTTCAAAAGCTGTGCTGAGAAACAGTGACTAAGGCGGCATGAAAGGAAAGAGGAAACATGGGCTGTGCCATCAGCTTGCGACACTGTGGTGGACGAGAGTCAAGCACATTATCTACGGCTTGCAGAATTTTGTTTTCTTTTGAAAAGTGTTGTAACTGTTTTTTTTTTTTCAATCCCAACGCCTCTTATATATTACAGATAATACATGAACAATCACATCTTTGAGTTGAATTTGGCTCGTCCGTATGCAGTTTATCGGTTCCTAGGGGCTTGAGTTTATTAACACAGCTCAATGACCTTCGATAGTCTTCTCTCTTATTATGACCTTTTCATTTCCCCTTCAAAATAAAAGTTCTCTTACATTGTCCAGTCTCTCATCTCTGATGGAGCAGTCAACTTTGTTACTTGTTACTATGACAACATCTCCATCAACCAGCACTGCATCCCTCCTGTTCATTTTTTTTAAAAGATTTATTGATTTATTTATTTGAAAATCAGAGTTACACAGAGAGAGAAGAAGAGGGAGGGAGAGAGAGAGAGAGAGAGAGAGAGGTCTTCCATCTGATGGTTCACTCCCCAGTTGGTTGCAACGGCCAGAGCCACACCTATCTGAAGCCAGGAGCCCTAGCTTCTTCCAGGTCTCCCACATGGGTGCAGGGGCCCAAGGACTTGGGCCATCTTCTATTGCTTTCCCAGGCCATAGCAGAGAGCAGGATCAGAAGTGGAGGAGATGGGACTCAAACTGGTGCCCATATGGGATGCTGGCATGGCAGACGGCAGTTTTACCCATCACACCACAATGCCAACCCCAGGCTAGTCTTCTTACATGGGCCTTATACCATTGGAGACTTCCGTGTCTGTCACAGCAGCTCCCTCTGATTGAGTTCAGCTGCCCAGGAAAACTTTCCCACCCCACTCCTAGATTTCTTTTCTTACTTAAATTACTACTTATTTTTCCTTAAGAATGTTCTATCTAAGGATATGAGAGATTTGAAGATGACTAGAAAAAACATCTCACACCCTAGGCTATTTGTTAGTAATGGCCTTTGTAAACTTTGGCTTCAGTCTTGTATCAGTGCTGGAAGGAGACTTACTCAGTTTGGAGACACAAATACAGGGGTCACACAGAGTCAGGGTTAGAGTTAGAAGTAAATTCTCTGACTTTCAATTCATGAAAGAGTCAGCTGATTCTTGGCCTCTCCATCTGGGACTTCTTTGTTTACATAATGCCCACTTATGGGTTCCCCAGTCCCCAGCCTCTAGGGTCAGGTCTGCAGTCAAGAAGAACCCTGGACTTTTGGGGTTTGAATCGTCTAGTGGCTGAACTCTCTCTGTTTTGGGGAGTTTGACTGATGCTTATAACTAAACTCCTTGCCTCTCCCAGGTTTTTTTAATACTTCTCTTTTGTCCCGATATCCTGATAATGTAAATTTTCTGCTCTGTTCTTTAGTGATTAAGTTCTTGTTGGACTCCATTCCTCCAATAGTTGCCGAGGCTCCAGAAATGCTGCCAGTGCCTTCCAGGATGTCTACCTGATTATCAGCTAATTAGACATCCGTGGGTTATCTGCCTGCCCACCTGCTCTCTTGCATGCACAGCCCAGGGCTTGACTCCATGTGGAATTTAGCTGTTGTGTGCAGGTTTCTGTTCATCTGCTTTTACCCACTGTTGCAAAATGGAGGGTCATTTGTGGCCCGCCATGTTCCACCTTCCTGGCTCCCGGATGCTCAGTCTTGTTTGCCTTCCAAATTCCTTTTACCTTCACCTGAACTTAGTGGTCTTTCTGGGTTTTCAGCTATTTTTTTTCCTCTACAAATCTAATACTTCTTCTGGTTTTTTTGATTTCTCCTATAAAATTGCATGCTCTTTCTATCCCTTTTCTGTAGAAGTCAGAAATCTAGGATATCCATGTAAGTTTTATAGATCACATGAGGACTTTTGCGTTTGAGACTTTCATTTCTCCCGCTGCAGATTGTATGGTGATGGTTCCTCAAGACTCCCCAATCCCTGCTTTGTTTCTTGGCTTTCTTTCATCTTCTCTTCTTATAATATTTGATGCCTCAATACGTTTGCACTTGGGGATATTTGTTTTCCATTTCTATCTTATTAAGTTTAATAGATGAACACAACCTTTATAAACATAATAATGTAAAGGAGAGAGTTCTTTTATAGTCCTAAAACTACATTCCTTGTGGTCACCTGAAAATCTAATGGGGGAGGGAAATTACATCTTCCAAGGGAGCTGGATTAGGGAAGCGAGACCAGCAGGATGTTTCCCTATATTCCCATTACCCTCTGTGAGCTCGAATGCTGTGACTGAAGTTTCAACCAGGAGGGAGCAGAGTGGATGTCACCACAGTGCTTCCCAGGGACTTCAGCTGCAGAGGGGTCTTACAAAGCTGTGGATACAGAACACGCCCACCACGCAGAGACCCTCTGTGCCTCTATTATGCCCAGGAATCCTTCAACTCACCTTCACATTTGAGTTTTAGCCCCTGAATTCTGCAAAGAAAAATTAATTGCTATCCACCCAAGACTGAATTCAATATTTTCATTTTTCTTCGTGCATGCTCTATACCTACCTAACTCAAGGGAGAAGAGCCAGAGTTTGGCACAGCTCTTTGTGCACCCAGAGCCAGACATTAGCGAAGAGGCTAATTGAGCACTGAGTCTTTCTCTTTGGGTTGAGGAGCTTTGTGTCTACATTTGTTTCTTCTTGGGCACTTGCTTACCTACCTGGAAAGCAGGGATGTATTTTATTTTGTATACTTCTGTAATTTTCTCAATCTAGTACAGAGTAGTACAGAGAAGTAATACGGAACTTCTTCTGAATGTGGTCGATTGGAAGGTAACATGGACTTAGGCACTGTCCATCTAGGCCAAAAGGAGAAAATCTTGGCCTACCTTTTAAAGAATCACTCACAGATGAACTGAAGATATACCCTATTTTATTTATTTATTTTTTAAAGATTTATTATATTATTTATTTGAAAGGCAGAGATATAGAGAGGCATATATATATATATATATATATAGAGAGAGAGAGAGAGAGAGAGAGAGAGTCTTCCATCCACTGGTTCACTTCCCAGACAGCTGCAATGGCCGGAGCTGCACTGATCTGAAGTCAGGAGCCAGGAGTTTCTTCCAAGTCTCTCATGTGGATATAGGGGCCCAAGCACTTGGGCCATCTTCTACTGCTTTCCCAGGCCACAGCAGAGAGCTGGATCAGAAGAGGAGAAACCACGACTTGAACCGGCTCCCATATGGGATACTAGCACTGCAGGTGGTGGTTTTGACTGCTACGCCACAGTGCCAGTCCCCATATTTTATTAAAACACAATCCCGGGCAGGATTTAACTCAACTCCTGATGCTTGATAATTGTTGAATGAACGAAACGAGTCAGGCATGACTTGGATCTGCACAACATATTACAAGCCTAAAGTAGAGGAAATGTACTTCGCTGTAGCAAATAGTGCTGAGGATATTGTCAAAGCAGAAATTGCACTGGACGAAGTTAAGCAGGCAAGGAAGACGTGGTTCAAGGCTGTTGCAACAGGCGCGAGCAGCCGGATTAGCAGTCTAAAGAAAATGCTTTAAGAAAAGAAAGGTCAGACTGGAGGCTATCGAGAGTTTCATCAAAGCTGAGGGTAGTGTCAAGGCCCTCTGGGTCAAGGTCCCAGACACCCCAGACTCACTGAAACCTGTTAGGTGTTGGGTGTCAATCTTGCTGGTTTCTAGCCATGGTTCCTTTTTCAGTCTCCTTCTAGCCTGGCCACATCACGTAGCCTTTCCCAGTGTACAGTAGGCTAGACAAGAGGGACGGCCATGCCCTAGCTCCTTTGTGGGTGTGCTCTGTGGGTGTGTTCTCATCAGACCAGGGGCTTCCTTGTACTTGGGAGGCCAACACAGCTGTCCTGGGGGTGAGGGAGGGGCTGGAATTAGTCCACTTTTTTTAATCCTGCTTTAAAGGCTTATTTATTTATTTGAAAGTCAGACAGCCAAGGAGAGAGAGAGAGAGAAAGAGAGAGAGAGAGAGCGAGAGAGAGAGAGCTGGATCTTTCATGTACTGGTTCATTCCTCAAATGGCCATAGCAGGAAGAACTGGGAATGGGCCAAGCCAAAGCCAGGAGCCCAGATGCCATCCAGTTCTCCCACATGGGTGGCAGGGACCCAAGCACTCAGGCCAGCCTCCACTGCTTTCCCAGGTGCACCAGCAGGGAGCTGGATCAGAAAAGGCACAACCGGAACGCCAACTGGCACTTATATGGGATACTAGCATATGAGGTGGTGGCTCAACCGGCTGTGCTACCAATGTCAGCCCCTATTTCACTCTGTTAAGATTTGGCAACTCTTGGCCTTGTCTTGGGCCCTTTAAGACAATTTGATTCCTTCTGACAGCTTCTGTTTGAGCACTCACCAGTGCTACCCATGAGCTAGGGAAGACACCTGGAGGGCTCATCCAACCTCATAATATTACACTAGAGAAGAACCAGGACTGAGTTGTTGGACAAAGAGGGAGCTTGCCTGTGATCATAGCTGTAAAGTAGTGGCTCCAGATTCTTCTTACCAGGGTAGTGCATCAAACACTCACTGGGAAGTCCAGCCTTTTCCCTCAGGAACAACTCTTAAAAGGACTCCCTCCCAGAAGCCACCTTCCCTCTGGGACTTCGTGTCAACGGCCTCTACTCTGCTTGCTGCCTCGACTGTGTTAACTTGTTTCTGCTGCCGGTTACCCAGGGCTGCCTGGCCCGTGCCTCTGTCGGGGTCTCTGCAAGGCCTTGGACATCCACAGACAGTCTGGTCCCTTGGAAATGGGATTGTTTTCCTGAGCTCCCCGTGCACTGGTCTCTGCTAACTTGCACTGGTTTGTCTCTTCATCTCACAGAGGAAAAGGAAGCTTTGAGGATTCTGGGGCCCTGATGGAAGAACCAGAGCAATCTGGGCAGGGTGACCCCGAACTTGATCCCCACAGGCCCCTTGGGCTAATCCCCGCCTCTCCTCCCCGCCACCATTTGGGAAGGTCAGGCAGAGAGGTTGCTGACGTTGGTGTGGGGGTGGGAGCGGGGCTCTGAAGCTCCCTTCCCTGTCAGCTGGTGCCTGCTTTCACGACAGATGGCGGGTGGTGACGTGGCTCTATTGTCCTCCCTGGCCTGCCCTGGAGGGAGATTTCCCTTGCCAGCAAACGTGCTACACTTCCAGGGGGAAGGGTGTCGTTTCGGGCGGGGAGGCACTTGCACAGGGCATCTCTAGCCTCTCCTTTGCATCCCTGGGCCTGCGAGCAATTCTGTGCCCCCTTGAAGGCCCCAAAAATAGCCCATTGTTCTCGGTTGGTGCTAAGGGCTGCAGCAAAGGGGCGGGTTTAACCTTCCTCTGGAGTGACTGAAGTGAGACAGAGGATGGACTCTTTTTGTCTGCAATGTATTTATTTATCTGAGAGGCAGACACACACACACACACACACGGATAGAGAGAGTTTCATCATCCACTGATTCCCTCCCTCAGTGCACACAATGGCTGGGGCTGGGCCAGATCAGGTCTTCTACACTGGGTGGCAGGGACTCCACTGCCTGAGCCATCACCACAGCCTCCCGGGGCACACATGAGGTAGCAGGAAGTGGGAGTCAGAAGTGGAGCTGGGACTTGAATCAGACACTCTTATGTGGCTATTCCAGCTGGTAGTTTAACTGCTAGACCAAGCACCCACCTTCCTGTAATAATTTTTCACATACAGCTTGTCGTGTGTGACATAATGAGTTCAAAAATTTGCAATGGGTGGACCATTATGCCAGCCTCACTGCTACATGCACTTCTTCTCTGATGACCTCCGCTGCCCCAAGACTGTGCAGTAGCACTCTAGATGTTGGACGGTGGCAAATGACAAATGCTATAGGGGTGCCTTTCCAACGTCAGTGGCACTCAACTTGTAGCATGCATCAGAATTGCACTGTGTGTGTGTGAGGGAGAAAGCAGAGCTGGCAAAGGTTCAGGTTTGGGGGTACTAACAGCCTGTTTTCAACCAGCAGCCATGCCAACCCTCGACTTCGGGCAAGAACCTCATGGACAGTAAGCAGAAAATGTATTCATTTAACAGGTTAAAGAGGTGTTTTAGGTGAGAAGAAAGTAGAGAGGAGATGGGGAGACTCAATGCTAGTGGGGGACTGAGGAGGGAGGGGAGATGAGAAAAGGAAAGGGGATCCTGGGAACTGAGGCGCTGGGATGGAGGAGGTTTTGAGACCATCAGATGAAAAGGGAGGGGAGGAATGTGTCGTCCACAGCCAGTGTGAAAGTTCCTGGGACACCGAGTCACTTCAAAATACTGAGATTAGATTTTCCTTTGGTACTTTCTGCTGGTGGAATACTAGTAAGAATTTTAATTTCCAGAGTGGTAGAGCAGTGAGGATCTCAGGATATCAGTCTGGTTACTTAATCACGAAATTCCAAAGCAATTCTGCAGTAAACAAGATGTAGAAGTTTATTTTTTCCTTATCAAAAGTCTGGAAGGTGTGAGCAGTCATGGGAGGGGAAATACCCAGTTACCAGGGACTTGGGATGCTTCTGTTTAGGCTTTTTTAGACATTTTAAAGAAAGATTTATTTATTTGAAAGGCAGAGGCTCAGACACAGACACACAGGGGTGGGGGGAGGGGGGGAGAGAGAGAGAGAGAGAGAGAGAGAGAGGTGGATCTGCTATCTACTGGTTTACTCCCCAAATGACCACAATAGCAGGAGTGGGCCAGGCCAAGGTCAGGAGCCAGGAACTCCATTTGGGTTTCCCATATGGGCAATAGAAGCCCAAGTACTTGGGTCATCTTCTGCTGCCTCCTAGACCCCTTTGCAGGAAGCCAGATTGGAAGCAGAACAGCCAGGACTCAAAGCAGCACTCGGATATGCCATAGAAGTGTCACAGGCGGCAGCTTACCCCACTGTGCCACGACTCTGGCTTTTGCCATCTTAAACAGGCTGACTTTCTTTATCCTTAAGATGGTAGCTCTAGATCCCTACCTCATAGCCACATTCCAGGCAGAAGGAAAGACAGGGATTGGTGATGCGGGTTGGGAGGGAGAGGGTGTTTAGCGATTTGCACACACCCAGCCTCAGCAAAGATTCTTGATGAGAACTAAAACCAGACATTGCAGAATTTCAGTGGAGTGCTTCCCACAGGCAAGTGTTCACTTCTCAAACCTCAGCCATGAATTTGATGTTATCAGTGTGAGGCAAGGGGGGCTTATGGTCAGTGTTATTTCCATTTCAAGATGAGTAAACCAGAGGCATAAGTTACAAGTGGCCGAGTTTGTCTTTAAGCCCAGGTCTTCCAATGTCAAGGTTCTTATTCTTTCCACTAAAGCAATGTGAAGAAAGAGCTCTGCTCACCTCCCAGTTATACCCAGTAACTCACTGTGACTCAGTCCTGCCGATACTTTTCAAGGTAGCAATGCTCTTTCACTTCCCTCCCAACCTGCTCCCTACCCTAAGCTTGGTTGGAAAGAGATGTGTAGGCCCCTTGATTTGAGCTCAACAGCTGCTAGGAATGAGAGCACTATACTTTGAGGTTATTTTTAATACAGGTTTTGGGAGCAGCCTCTCGGTTTAATCCTTGGCAGATAAACTAACAGTGGAGAGATTGGGCGCTATTCACGAGGACTTGCTGGCTGGAGGAGATTGGGCCATTGTTAATCTTTCTTGGCTGAGGCTGGGGAAGCCCATTTTAATCAGAATTTGTACAGGAATAATCCTGTCTTTAAATTCTGCTCCAATCCCTCCAATGATTGCCATCAGGGTGGTGTTCTCTGGAAGAGAGTGTGTTAATATGGAGTTTAAAGAGGGTGAAACAGGCTACCGCACCAGTCCACAAAAGCACCCAACAAGACCCCATGGTGTGAAGGAGTCTAGAAATCAGCCCCGTCACACCTGTGACCTTAACAAAAACCATGAATTCCTAGGAAATTTCACTCGGAGAGAACATAAAACAGAGGCAAAAACTATATACAGATCAAGACGGGATTTCTCCCGACAGGTGCCAGTGTAACTATATGATGAAAGCAAGGGACCAGTGGTGCTACTTTGGCACATTTGAGAAACAGATAAGATGCCAAGATATGGGTTAGAAATGTCTGTGAAGGAACATGCGTAGGTGGGGAGAGCCCTCAAATGGTGACGCAGGTCTCACACCCACAGAGAGCGGAGGGCCGGAGGATCCAGCAGGAAGAGACGTAGACTGCAGCAGCATGGGTTCAGGAAAGTTTTGGTCTTGCCCACGGCGGGTCCCTGGGCCAAAGTCATCTGTGGAAGGAGACCTGCATGTTTCAGGGTCTGTGCTGTGCTTAGTCATCGGCTGAGCGCAGCACGGAGGGTAATGGGATCTCACTGCATGCACCGTGGTGCAGCCAGCGGCGCCGAAGCTGCATCTGTCGGTCAGTTTTGCTCCCTGTAGGTCTCTCACCGAAGATCTGAGTAGTGCATTTCCACGGCCGACGCAACTGTGTTCTCTGCCATTTCAATTATTTCCCTCCTTATTGCGGCTTCTGTTCCCTCATTTATAAAATAAAGTAGTTGGCGCTGGATGACCTGGAGGTCCTATGCATGTCTTTACCCACCCTGATTTTACAGAGTCGCAACCTTTGATCCCTGAAGGGCAGACGTGTGTGCTGGGTAGGAGCGCAGAAGGAGGAGGTTGCCGTGGAGAGAGATGGATGAGTGGCTGGGAGGAAAGACAGACCCCGGGTCAGGTGCTTTCTTTCCATCTTCGCCTGCTCCCTTGTTCTGTGCCCCAACCTGAGCGGGTGGTGGGGCTGGCCACAGCCTCGCTTACTCTAATCGAATCTGTCAGAGAGGTAATGAGCTATAAAAGTGTGGATTCAATTACAATTCGCAGGGAGTTTTGTGTTGGCTGGAATCTGGTGCGAGCCACAGAATAGAAACCCCCCCAAGGTTGAAAGGCCCCATCTGTGCTAGCAGGCTCTGCCGTTAGGGGCTGGACAGAACCTTACTGAACACAATGGGGCGAGAACAGTGCTCCCTATCAGTGGCTTTCTTTTTAACGGGCCTAAGCACTCACTTTTTAGATTTTGTATTTTTCCGTGTCAGGGTCAGAGAAAAAAAAAAGTTTCTTTGATTTTCCAACCCCCATTCATTCCCAGGATAGAGCCCAGGGGCACCTAGAGTCTTCACAATCCTGAATATCTCTTCTGTGTCAAAGATCCTGGACTCTCATTCTTCAGCTTTCCCCTTCCCTAGCCAACAGGCATGTATCTAGGCAAGGGGTAGCCTGTCGTTGGGATTTCGAGAAAAATATCATTCTGTTGGAATCTCTCCCAATTCTGCCACAGAGCCCTTAGGCACTCATTCTCACTCTACCTCATTGGTGCAAAGTTGCACCCATCAAGGCCCACGGCACAACTCCAAAAGTTCTAGAGAGTTGTCAGCTGTTTTTCCTGTCTAAGCATCCGTTGCACTTTGTAACTCTCTCAAAGGAATCCATAATATTCCATTGAGACACTTTGCATTAGCTCAAGTTTATCATATTGTTTTAACTTGTTTATATGTAAATTGATTTCTAGTATTTTCCAAATCTCTATATCCTCTGCATTGGGATATAATAATATATTAGTGTATATGATAGCCACTAAGTACAGGTTTACTGAGCATAAATACCTATATGAGAAACATTGCTTACCCTGACCTCTTTAACTCTTCTTAAATTAAAAAAAAATTTTTTTGAGAGGGAAAGAGATAGAAGGGGAGAGAGACAGAGGGAGCGTGAGCTCCCATCTGTTGGTCGACTCCTTAAACACCTACAACAGCCAGGGCTCATGTAGGGCTGAAGTTGGAGCTGAGAACTCCATTCAGGTCTTCCACGTGGGTGGCAGGGATTTAACTTCTTGAACCATCACTGCTGCCTCCCAGGGTGCACATTAGCAGGAAGCTGCTAGCCAGAGCAGGGAATCAAACCTAGGCACTCAAACGTGGGACACAGGCCCCTTAACCACTAGGCTAAATGCCTGCTCTTCTCCTTGCCTAATTTCCTTTTCCAAAGAGAACACTAACTGATGCAGTTAGAAACACAATGTAACTTAGAACCTGAAGCTGCTTTCACAAGTCGTTTGCCCTTTCCCTGCTCCTCATCCAGCTGTAAGTATTTTTCACCCAGGCTGCTTTAATTTAAAGTCTATCTCTGGGAAGCCCCAGAAGAATACGTGATTTTCCTGAAATTCTGAATGCACTTGGGCCAGAATGCCTTGCTATTTAGCCACCTATGAGTATATGCCAATTTAGTAACATAGTTTGCACACATTTTATTTCTAACTTTCATTAAGCAAGTAATAAGATATCTCTATCCCATATCTGTAAGACAGGAATAAGTATTTTAACTTCCCTATGGATCTATTGTATGCCATGTGCCACAGCAAGTATATGCAATTCTTTGCTGTTTGTTCCTGCCATTCTCCCAAATGATCTAAAGCAGGGAAGTCAAATTCAAAAACACCAGCCGAGTCATTGATAGTCCTTTCCTGTATTCTAAGAATCATTCAGAGTTCATTTCCACAGCCCAGATTTCTTTAGAGAAGCAAACTTTCAAAACATGGCTAAAAATACTCTATAGTCTTGCAAGGGATACATACATGTCAGGGACTGAACCGAAACATGTTGAACATTTAGCAAGCATCAGACAGGAGAGCCAGGCCGGTGTCCTCACACGGGTCCGCACTCTCAGTGAATCTAAGTTGTCCTGGGGAAAACCTGGAGCCCAGATGGAGTCAGGATTGATGCCCTCCAACAGGGACTGGGCACCGTAGATGGAGGACCTCTGCTTATTTTCAAATCCAGTAAATAACATGAAAATCAGATGCAAAATAAAGCCCAGATTAACATATAATCACATTAGCAGACTGATTGAGTCGGAGCTCAGCACTTCGGGTAATAAGGTTGCACCCTTCCAAGTGAGCATAAAAGGAGGTCCAAATTGTTTCTGCGTCCTCCCATTTCAATGCAGAGCAGTGGGTCCTGGGACCAGATGTGGCCAGGGTCCCATCCGGACAGTCGGTCCAGTGCCACTTCCTCTGGGGGACCTCTATGAGGGGATTAGGGGTAATAGACAGTGTGGCAGCCCCCTAAGGCCTGGGGGATTAGCATCTAATGCATCCAGCTTTGCAGAAAATAGGGCTCAGATGAGGATCTAACCTCCTTTATTCGTCTTTGTTTCCCAACAGCTCAAGAGTGGGAGGGTTGCTTTCTCTCTCCACACAGTGAAGCGCTTTCCATCCCCAGAAACTGGACTGGGGCTGGAACTCCGCATCCACAGGTGACTTGGCAGCTAGGAGACAGGATTTGTTTTCCTTTGGGCCACACGGCCTCTGTTCCTTCCATTGGCTTTGTCTTTGCCTCTGATTCCTCCTGGGTGCCTAGCACCAAGTATTTCTCTTTCAGCTGAAGCTAGATCTCTGCCCCTCTGAAGTTCTCAAGGAAACACCAAAGTCAACCTATGTTCTAGCATCTTCCTTTCTTGGAGTAGCTGTTCATGCCACTGCCTTTGTGTTCATCCATTCTAAAGATATCTATTTAATACTTATGATATATATATATATATATATAGAGAGAGAGAGAGAGAGAGAGTGAGCGAGAGAGAAAGGCATTTATTTCTCCTATTTAAATCATTAGACTATACTGACAGAGACCAGAATATGACAGGCTAGAACTTAAGGTAACCACATATGGCAATAAACTTGTCTAATACAATTCCTTCAGTTATATTAGTAAGATGAGGAAGAGGAATCTATGAAATATTTAACAAGGTGTTCATGACCCTACATCTAGTTATGGGATGAGAAAGCTGTGACTTAGGACTATTCACCCCTATAACAGTGTTCTTTGCATTTCATCTCCCTGCATACAATTATTTCAGAATTCAATTTCTCTCAATGTTTTAACATTTTTGTAAAGCTGCAGTGCTTATAACTTATATATATTTTCCATAGAGAAAGGGTTTGGCTTGAAAGTAGAACTTTTTTTTTTTAAAAAAGATTTATTTATTTATTTGAAAGGCAGAATTACAGGCAGAGAGAGGGAGAGGCAGAGAAAGAGGTCTTCCATTCCGATGGTTCAATCCCCAGATGGCTGCAACTGCTGGAGCTGCGCCAATCCGAAGCCAGGATCTAGGAGCTTCTTCTGGGTCTCCTATGTGGGTGCAGGGGCCCAAGCACTTGGGCCATCCTCTGCTGCTTTCCTAGGCATATTAGCAAGGAGCTGGATTGTAAGTTGAACAGCCGGGACTCGAACCGGTGCCGTATGGGATGCCAGCATCGCAGATGGCGGCTTTACAGGCAGCACCACAGCACCAGCCAAAAATGGAACATTTTGCTCGCACTGATTTTCTCCCTCAAATTTGCATTACCCATGAGAATGCATGGATTTAAAAATTTTAAGCACTGAAACTTTTTTGAATTCTGTTGTCCACGATGTTTCTGAAGCACTGTCATTGTATTTGAGGCAGTGGGAAATCTGAAACTTCTGTCTCCTGCCCTTTGCTTTGAGGTAGAGGGAAAGCACAAAAGCAAGTTGGCCAACACATTTCTCGTTAAACTGTGGCCTTAGCGAGAACACACAGGTCCCTAGAAAAAGTGCCAGTGCGGGGTCAGGGGTCAGGGTTCCAACAGTACCCCTCATCCACACCCTGTGTGTGGCCGAGGAAAGCCCCGGAGCTCAGCTTCAGTTCTTGTCGTCTGTAAATTATGAGAAAGCGTGGCCTTCACAGGATGGCTTTGAGAATAAAGAAGAGCACACAGGTGAGGGGGCTGTGGGCGAGTGGCACACACGAGCCATCAGCCACGTGGCATCTAAGCGTAGGTATCGGTTAGACATCCGCTATCCGCATATAAGCTGCCTGCACTTTCTGTACCTGCCATGAAAGCAGAGGGAATTTACCAGAACACAGCACAACCTATGCTTCAAACACATCCATCATCTCAAGTGTTGACCTGTATCAAACAATTCAATTTCATAGGCATCTTTTTCAAACTGTCACCAGGATCTATTCTTGGGATGCAGAACTTCAGATCATGCTGAGATCTTCAAGGAGTTCAAGGGAGAAAGTGTCACAGAGGCATTTAAGCTGTTCTCAAGGAGTGCAGATGAAAGCAACCCAAGTATGGGCCTGGCGCTGTAGCACAGTGGGTTAAACCGCTGCCTGTGGCACCTGCATCCCGAAAGACTGATGGTTTTGAGTCCCGGCCACTCCACTTCTGATATAGCTCCCTGCTAATGTGCCCGGGGAAAGCAGTGGAAGATGGCCCAGATATTTGGGTCCTCATCACTGATGTGAGAGAGCCAAGTGGAGTTCCAGCCTCCTGCCTTCAGCTTAGCCCAGTCCCAGATATTGTGACTATTTTGGGAGTGAACCAACAGATGAAAGACCTCTCGATATTTCTCTCTCTCTCTCTGACTGCAACTCTGCCTTTTAAATAATTAAATTGATCTTAAAGAAAAGAAGCAATCCAAACAGTGGAAATGGCAATGTAAAACACAAGCTTCCAAGTCTTTGGGGTTATTTCGGGAGTAGGGAGTGTGCCAAGGCACCCGTTTCTAGGATTTTATGTGTGTGTGCAGGAGGTTAGTGGAGGATGAGCCCAGGTAAACTCTGACCAAGTAGCATCAGCCCGAGGTGCTTGGACTTGGCCTTGCTGGTGGTAGAGAGGTAAGACAAAGTTTGCACACAGGGCAGTGACAAGGACGCGGGGTTCTCCGGTGCCACCTGCTGGCTTGAGGAATGGTCCATCTTGGCAGAGGAGGTGCTCTTTGCACCAGCGTTTCCCACAGGGAAGTCTGTGGGGTCTTCTTCGGCTGGTGTATTTTCTTCCAAACTGGTCTAGGACTCAGAACACTCAGTGCCTTTGCCGTAAGTGAGGCGTGGGTCAGAGGCAGGGCTGGCTCTTCAGATGTGGACTTGACGCCTACCCCTCGCGGGCCATGAGAAATTTTTTTAAGGTGCCAGCCTGGTATTCATCCCCCATCTGCCAGCTTCCAGTTGCCGACCGGGTCCCTCATTAGAGCAGTGGGCAGGGCCACCTCCGGCTCCCTCTCTGCCCTGAACAATCGGGACCTGAGTGAAGTTGATTGTTTCCTATGGAAATCAGCCATGTGGAGCCCCAGGGGGAATCGCATTGCTCTCTTGTATTCATTTTCTTCCAGAGTGGATGGAGATGGGGGGGGGACACAGTTGTTAACCCCTCACAGATGCCTGAGAAAGAGAATGGGACAGAAAAGCAGAGGAGAGACCAGGAGGGACAGACAGCGAGGCAGGGTGGAAAAGAATCAGGGAGTTGCAGCAGACATGTGCCTGCCTTCGTCATGCAGATTTCCAGGGCGCTCTCTCTCTCTCTCTCTCTCTCTCTCTCTCTCTCTCTCTCTCTCTCACACACACACACACACACACACACACACACACGGGGAGAGAGAGAGAGACTACCTTGGCTATCCTAAATGGTATCATGTCAGGATATCAGCTTAAAAGTGACATAAATAGACACCTCATCCATCTTATGATTATACCAAGAATTCCACAAGTAAATATCAGGCATGTCTGAAAGTCATTCATCTCTGCCGTGCTGGACACAGCTGGAAGGATGTGGATTTTAATTGGCTGGTTACGCACACTGTCCAGAATGTTTGCAGAGAAAACATCTACAAGTTTGCTAATCGGTTATAAACTTCATCTGCTTATTTGCTTCCAATAGTTCCACCTGACTTTCAAATTTCACTGGAATTGCTTTGCAGTTTATTTGAGGGAAACAACAACAACATCATCAACAACAAAAAACAGGACAACCTAGAATCACAGGTATTTTTGCTAAGCTGAGACATTGGTGACAATTTGTTTGGGGCTCAGGTGTTCTCCCCAGGGGGCAGTGTGGAGGGGGCTTCGAGTAGGGGGCAAGGTTGGGAGCTGGATCAGAGGTGAGCGAATGGACAGACCCCCGACAGCTGAGATTTCCATGTCTCTTCCTTTAGGTTCCCTACAGCTTATTCTTTGACAGCATCTTATCAGAACACTTCCTTTTACTTATTTTTTTGGAACGATAAGGGCTCCAGGACTTCTTATGGAATGAAGCAGGATTACCAAGAACAGTCTACCACACAGTAGTGTCAGTGCGCACTCCGACCATTTGCCCAGACATGAACTTCACTGGCTAACCCCAGCCACCGGGCTTTTGCTTTTTCCCTGTGGATGCAGATTCTGCTCCTGGATTTTCCTAGCTCAGTTCCTTGGCTGGGAAGCCCTGGCATCCAGCTCTGCCTCACTGTAGTTCTCCCCTCCACGATTCTATCTCTGTTGTGCCTGATTCCTTGAAATCTGCTGGAGGGGATTTGGCCTTTTCCTTAAGTGTTCTAGACAGTTCTCCATCTTTGTTATTTATTGCTTTTAATCTTAACTTTTTTTCTCTCATGCCTTAGAAATATATTATCCCCTGCCGGCGCCGCGGCTCACTAGGCTAATCCTCCGCCTAGCGGCGCCGGCACACCGGGTTCTAGTCCCGGTCGGGGCGCCGGATTCTGTCCCGGTTGCCCCTCTTCCAGGCCAGCCCTCTGCTGTGGCCAGGGAGTGCAGTAGAGGATGGCCCAGGTGCTTGGGCCCTGCACCCCATGGGAGACCAGGAAAAGCACCTGGCTCCTGGCTCCTGCCATCGGATCAGTGCGGTGCGCCGGCCGCAGCGCGCCGGCCGCGGAGGCCATTGGAGGGTGAACCAACGGCAAAGGAAGACCTTTCTCTCTGTCTCTCTCTCTCACTGTCCACTCTGCCTGTCAAAAAAATAAAAAAATAAAAAATAAAAAAAAAGAAATATATTATCCCCTTCCTCTCTCCTCTCTCACACACTACACACACATACACACACATGAGAAATACATAAGCTAGACATGTATATTGTGCACACATAGAGTTATTTCCCAATGTCTGTGGGAGATTAGTTCCAATCCCCCAAATGATGAAAGCCCCCACCTGCTCCAGCCTCTTCAGCAAAGCGACGATAGTGCTTGTCTTTAACCTGCGCAGCCCTCCGGACTGTTTGAAATCATCTTTGTTACTTATCATATCTAACAGGATGTAAACTGTTGCTATTCTATGTCCTTCAGGGAATAAAAACAAGAAAGACACATCCCTGTATGTAGTACAGACATGTTGGTTTTTTTTTTCTGACTACTTTTTGGCCCCTGACTGTTTAAGTCCACAGATATGAAGCCCACAGCTGTATACTGCCTGCCTATAGAGTAAGCATCTTTCATCTTCCAACTTTGGATCTCAAGTTCAGCATCTATAAAGTTCAAGGGGTCTTTTTCCGTGGGCACCAGCAGGCATGGAGTGATCAGTTACGCGTCACGGATTCTACAGCTCTTTCTAACGCCTTTCATCACGGACCTCATTTATGATCCTTGGGAGCAGGGAGTCCCTTTGCAAACAATGTCTCACTCAGAGAACCTGTCCTATATGCATTTGTTTATTTGAAGGATAAACACATTTCTGTGAAGTCCCCAGCCAGCCTCTTGCCCCTCGGTTCCCACCCCAGTTAGCTGAGCGCAGTCTGGGTCTCCGGCCTGCGCCTCAGCTTGCAGGGAGCTGGGCTTTGCAAGCGGCAGCCAGAGGAGGTGGGGGTGGGGCATGTGTCAGACCTGTCTGCGGGGTGGAAGGAAAACACCCAGGGGCAGGGTGTATTGATATCTGAGGTTGTCTTACACACAGGGCTTTTGCAAATTTGGACCATGGAAACAAGTAGGAAATTAATGCATTCTTCTGCCTTGGCAAAGCCTTCTTTCCCGATGCCGCGATGCAGTCATCTGTCCCCGCTGCCCCCTCCTGGCCAAGGCCCAGCGCCATGTTATTTCTGGATTTTGAGTGCGGGAAGGATGCTGAGGGGGTCTCAAACTTGGAACACCTGGAGTCCCAGGCCGTGGAAAGTGGCAGGGAGGACCAGGCTGTGGGCAGGCTGGGAGTCGGCTCTGATTTTGTTTCCAAGCCTATCTTTGAGCAAGTCGTTAAATCTCAGGGCTTAATCCATCTGGGCGCTGCTGACAAGCTGTTCCCTCGCGTGCCGCCCCGGGTGGAGCCCCTCCCTCTGGGGCTATTCAGGGTGCAAATCCTCGGCCCTCCAAGCCGCGCTCACCAGCGCCTCTCAGTGGCTGCCGCGGAGAACAACAGCTTAGCGAGGGCTGCGTTCCCAGGCCCTTGTGGGTGAGAAGCGTGGAGGGGGTGGAGAGGGGAGGTGGCAAGAGGCAGTCACCATCTCCCTGCCCTTGCAATCCAAGGTCTGGTGACAGTTCTCATTTAGTTCTGTGGGACCCATCACAATGCTTTAATGAAAGGCTACACCGGGTAACTTCCTTCAACACACAGTGAGGTTAGTGATCGGTCAAAAACAGTGGACTTGAGTGTAGTTTGGAGAGGTCAGCAACAAGATTGGTAAAAAGAGAGCAAAATCTTTTTTTTGCTTTTATAATGATTACGATTAGAGCGTAATGCTTTGTACATCACAAAAATACAATTTACAGACGGGTACTTCAAGAGGGTTGTGGGAAATGGAATTAAAAAATAAGGGTTTTTATTTTTTGGTACATAAAGTTCAAAATCTGTACTTGGTTTCAATTTTCTGTGATCTTTTTTGAAGTACCTTTGCATGATGTTTGTGCTATGGTAGATTTTTATTTATTTATTTATTTATTTATTATTATTTATTTATTTTTATTTATTTATTTTTGACAGGCAGAGTGGACAGTGAGAGAGAGAGACAGAGAGAAAGGTCTTCCTTTGCCGTTGGTTCACCCTCCAATGGCCGCCATGGCTGGTGCGCTGCGGCCGGCGCATCGCACTGATCTGAAGCCAGGACCAGGTGCTTCTCCTGGTCTCCCATGTGGGTGCAGGGTCCAAGTACTTGGGCCATCCTCTACTGCACTCCCGGGCCACAGCAGAGAGCTGGCCTGGAAGAGGGGCAACCGGGACAGAATCCGGCACTCTGACCGGGACTAGAACCCGGTGTGCCAGCACCGCAAGGCAGAGGATTAGCCTATTGAGCCACGGCACCAGCCAGCTATGATAGGTTATTAACATGAAAATGTAAGGGGGCTGGTGCTGTGGCACAGTGGGGTAAAGCCCTGGCCTGAAGCACCGGCATCCCATATGGGCGCCGGTTCTAGTCCCGGCTGCTCCTCTTCTGATCTAGCTCTCTGCTATGGCCTGGAAAAGCAATAGAAGATGACCCAAGTCCTTGGGCCCCTGCACCTGTATGGGAGACCCAGAGGAAGCTCCTGAATCCTGGCTTCAGGTCAGCCCAGCTCCGGCCATTGCGGCCAGTTGGGGAATGAACCAGTGGATGGAAGACCTCTCTCTCTGTCTCAACCTCTCTCTGTAACTCTGTCTTTCAAATAAATAAAATCTTAAAAAAAGAAAATGTAAGTTATAGTAATAGGAAGAGACATGCAGTTGAAGATGGGAATCCTAACACAGTTCTGAGGGAGACTTGAGATGGTTCTGTGCACTTCCTGGCTGGGACATGTGAGGCACAGAATGAGAAAGCGACTCTCAGGGCAGGCAAAAGTTGACACAAACTCAGAGCCTGGCCACACGTGCACCTGCCCAGTGAGAGGTCCTGTTTCTTTTCTTTTCTTTCTTTTTTTTTTTTTTTTAAGGGAATGGGTTTATTAGGGGAAAACTGACAGAATGAAGGGAAGAATGAAAAGAGGGAGAAGGAGAGTATAAGAGAGAGATCAAGAGAGAGAGAGGGAGCGAGCGAGCGAGTGAGAGATCAGGAGACAGAAAGAGAGAGAGACAGAGCCACGCGTTCAGGAACAGGTCCTCTTAAAACTTTGCCGGGGTGCGGGCAGGGAAGTAGGAGCATTGAATCCTAGTAGGGTAGGGGTGAAGCTGACACCAGTGGTTGAGCCATGTGAGTCACCAGGCTTGCAGCAATGGCAGTGGGGGCTAGAGCCTAGGATAGTACCAGTTTCTTGAGCACGTGCGAGCCCAGAGTGAGAATCCAGGTCTCCTAAACCACAGAGAGATAAAGTCATCCACCTTTCATTCCTCCATCAAGTGTGTGCTGTGAATTTTTAAAAATTGTTTAAAAGATTTATTTATTTATTTGAAAGTCAGAGAGTTACACAGAGAGAGGAGAAGCAGAGAGAGAGAGAAAGAGAGAAAGGTCTTCCGTCCACTGGTTCACTCCCCAACTGGCCACAATGGCTGGAGCTGGGCTGATCCAAAGCCAGGAGTCAGGAGCTTCCTCTGGGTCTCCCATGCAGGTGCAGGGGCCCAAGGACTTGGGCCATCTTCTGTTGCTTTCCCAGGCCATAGAAGAGAGCTGGATTGGAAGTGGAGCAGCCAGGATTCTAATTGGCACCCATATGGGATGCCAGCACTGCAGGTGGAGGCTTAGGCCACTACACCACTGTGCATGCCCCAAAACATTAAAAAAAAAAAAAAAAACTTTGAAAGGGCAGCGGGGAGAGAGAGAGATCTCATACTCTGATTTACTCCCCAAATGCCAAAATGGCTAGGGCTGGGCCAACCTGGAGCCAGGAGCTGGGGACTCCATCTGGGTCTTCCGTGTGGGTGGAGGGACCCAAGGCCCTTGAGTTGTCATGTGCTGCCTCCCACAGTGCACATGTGCAGGAAGTTAGATTCGGGAGTGAAGTTGAGACGTGAACCCGGACAATCCCATACGGGATGTGGGAGTCTCACGTGGCGTGTTACCCACTATGCCAAATACTCACCCATACCTGTTTTCACTTTGGCTAAAGCGCCTAATTTTTCAGACACTCAGTTTCCTCTTTGGAATATACAGGGAAACTTGGACTTAATTGAAATCAGAAGTTTGTTCTAAATCTAACACTTAGGATATAGGGGACCATCTTAGAAGCTGACCTTTTCTTCCTGTGTTCCACCTCATAGTTTCATGTTAATGTGATACTAAGACAAGGAGCACAGATTTAACGTAGTCCATAGATAGAATTTTGAGAACAGGATGCCCTTCATTTGACCACGGACTGGTTCAGGCATTGATGGTGATACCACGGGGATGTGCTGCCACCTGGTGGTATTTTAGGCTGCCTGCATGCAATAGCCTGACAGGGAAATTTTCTTATTTTAATAGTTTGGTACTATTTTCTCCCAAAGAAATGCAAACATTTGCTTGTCAACTGGAAACTTTAGGACATCAGGCCTCATCCTTGAGGTTGTTTCTGCAGATCTTATAAGTGATCACGCACCACATTTGTTTATATAAATGTAATCATACTCTGATTCATGAATTTATAAAATTTAAAGTCATATTTTTTACTAACCAGTTTCCAGAAACACGTTGCTCAATATCACATTTTACCCACATTCTGTTATAAGTAGGGCTTCTTGCCAGCGCTGTGGCTTAGCGGGTAAAGCCACTGCCTGCAGTGCTGTCATCCCAGATGGGTGCTGGTTCGAGTCCCTGCTGCTCCACTTCCAATCCAGCTCTCTGCTATGGCCTGGGAAAGCAGTAGAAGATGGCCCAAGTCCTTGGGCCCCTGCACCTGCATGGGAGACCCGGAGGAAGCTCCTGGCTCCTGGCTTTGGATCAGCGCAGCTCTGGCTGTTGCAGCCATTTGGGGAGTGAACCAGCAGATGGATGACCTCTCTCTCTGCCTGTCTCTCTCTCTGTCTGTCTGTCTCTGTCTGTCTCTGTCTCTCTGTCTCTCCCTCTGCCTCTTGGTAACTCTGACTTTCAAGTAAACAAATAAAATATTTTTAAAAAGTTTATAGAAAATGGAATTAAGAAGTAAGATTATTTTTGGTACAAAGACTCCTGCAGCTGGCACATACTTTTTTTTTTTTAAAGATTTATTTATTTTATTTGTTTTTAAAAAAAATTTTAAAAGATTTTATTTATTTATTTGAGAGGTAGAGTTACAGACAGTGAGAGGAGAGACAGAGAGAGAGAAAGGTCTTCCTTCCGTTGGTTCACTCCCCAGAAGGCCACAATGGCCTGAACTGTGCGGATCTGAAGCCAGGAGCCAGGAGCCAGGAGCTTCTTCCAGGTCTCCCACGCAGGTGCAGGAGCCCAAGCATTTGCGCCATCTTCTACTGCTTTCCCAGGCCATACCAGAGAGCTGGATCCGATGCCTATATGGGATGCTGGCACTGCAGGCAGCGGTTTTACCTGCTACGCCACAGCACTGGCCCCTGGAGCTGGCACATACTTTTCCATAAAACGCATTTCTTTGAACTTCTTGAAATTCCCTCATGTGTGTTTTTGAAGTCTGGGTGGCACACCCATGACAATAAAATGGGATTGGTGTTATAATAATGATTATAGGGCTGGCCCCGCGGCTCACAGGCGGAGGATTAGCCTAGTGAGCCGTGGCGCCGGCACCCCGGGTTCTAGTCCTTGTTGGGGCACCGGATTCTGTCCCGGTTGCTCCTCTTCCAGTCCAGCTCTCTGCTGTGGCCCAGGAGTGCAGTGGAGGATGGCCCAAGTACTTGGAGGATGGCCCTGCACCCGCATGGGAGACCAGGAGGAGGCACCTGCCTCCTGGCTTCAGATCGGCAAAGCGCGCCAGCCGCAAAGCGCTGGCCGTAGCGGCCACTTGGGGGTGTGAACCAATGGAAAAAGGAAGACCTTTCTCTTTGTCTCTCTTTCTCTCACTGTCTAACTCTGCCTGTCAAAAAATAATAATAATAATAATGATTATAGGACACTTTTCTAGGGATAATGAAAAGTTCATTGAAAGACAATTTGATTTAATAATCGCTAAAGAACAGTCTATTGGACACCCAGTACTGAGTCCTGTGATACAGACTACTTGCTAACGTTCTTTGCCTTCTACTCTTTATACTAGAGAACAGATTGGAGGAGTTATATTTTTCTCTTCCTCTTCACACTTATCATCCCCTTAACTGTTCTGGAATTTGCATTCGTATTTAAACGAGGTATTCGAAAGTACTGAAATGATAAACTGTTTGGTTATGTCCTCTTACTTTTCTCAATGACCATTTACTATTTATATATGTATTAAGAAATTATTTTTATATATATTAAGAAAACTATATATATAATAGATATATAAAGAAAACTGCTTCAGGGGCAGGGGCTGTGGTGCAGCAGGTTAAGCTGCTCATATCATAGTGCTGATCTGAGTGCCGGCTGCTCAGCTTCCCACCCAGCTCCCTGCTAATGTGCCTGAGAAGCAGCCGATAAGGGCGTGAGTACTTGGGTTCCTGCCGCCCTTGTGGGAGACCTGGCTGGAGCTCCTGGCTCCCGATTTCAGATTGGCCCAGCTGTTGGGTGGCCTTGCGGGGAGTGAGTCAGTGGATGGAAGTTCTCTCTCTTTCTCTCTGTCACTCTGCTTTTTGAATAAATAAAATACGTAATTCTTTTAAGGAAGTAACTACTTCCAATGTCTTATGCAAGTAATTAAGATGAAATAGTGATGATAATGGAAAATCACTAAACTGGATGTGTTAGTGAGGCGGCAAGAAAAAAGTATTTTTTTAAAAAAAGTCAAAATTAATTATTTTGTTTAATTAAAAATAATTACTAACACCAAACAATATGAGTGTAATAAATCCCAATGGGAAAGGCCTTGGCCTGTTTCCTAGGGCTGCCGTTGTTTGAAGGCAGTGTGGGTTACTCCACTGAACTCCTGGAAGGATGCTCTCACTCATTTTCAGGAATGCGTTCCTCAGCTAAGATTTCTTTAATATCCATTCAATATATGTAATAGAAGCTCAGTTGAGAAAATGTAGTCTCTTCTTGTGTTAAATAATTGGATTGAAAAATTGGGAACTAGAAATGAAACCCAGAACATTTATTGCTCAAATACCCAGTTCTGTGGTGTGAATTTGGTAGCTTTGACAAGGCTTTCTTACATTCTATGAGAATTTTGAATCTTTTCCATGTGTTATCCATGTATCTCACAATGGATGGATGCAATTCTCCCATTAACGCTTCGTTTCTACATCTTTAGTTAACATGGGGTACCTACTTGTTTTTATAGAAGCTAACATGGGGTACCTAATGCTTTTCCCATCAGCAGATTTAATTAAGATTATCTAAATGGATTTCAGTATGGAATAGGAGCAGCAGGGTAGAAAGAGGTCTAACCATCACATCATGAGCTAGTATCCTCCGTTTTTCCTCTTGGGAACTAATTTGTTAACTTTCTAAGAGAAGTTGGTACTGAGTGGAGAGGAGAAAGATCAAATGATGGGAAAAAAGATGAGGACAACAGGAGCTGAAGGATTTGGGAAGAAGAGAAAGAGGACAGAGAGTCCTGTGCATGAAGGGTTGAGGGTCTAGGTCAAGGCTTAGTGACTGTGCCATTCCCACCAAACCAAAAATGAATGTTTTCAGAGCATTTGTGCTTTTGATGCAGCCACATAATCACTGTCCTCTGTGTGTGGGGGAGGTGCTTGAATAATAGTTTTTTTTTTTTAAGACCTATTTTTATTTATTTGCAAGGCAGAGTTACAGAGAGAGGTAGAGACAGAGGGCTTCCATCTGCTGGTTCAATCCCCAAATGGCCGCAACAGCTGGAGCTGTGCTGTTCTGAAGCCAGGAGCCAGGAGCTTCCTCCGGGTCCCCCATGCGGGTACAGGGGCCCAAGGACTTCTACTGCTTTCCCAGGCCATAGCACAGAGCTGGATTGGAAGCAGAGCAGCTGGGACTCAAACTGGTGCTCATATGGGATGCTGGCACTGCAGGCCAGGGCTTTACCAGCTGTGCCACAGTGCTGGCCTGATATAATAGTTGATTTTTGAAGTCTGAATTTGAAAAAGAAGCAGCTGTCCTGTTTCATTGGGGAAAAAAGAAAGTTTACAAAGTTATCGGACAAACAATTCAGTCTACTACTTGTGACAAAGTCAAAGATATAATTATGAAAATAATGATTTTGAAACATTTATGCATTTCTCTCTAAATGCAGAGATCATAAAATTCACTTTGTTTAGCCAAAGTACTATTTCGAAATTTCCTTTCTTCTTACAGGTGCGAAGATCAAATTGGCCTCTTGGAAGATTTGTGAGATTCTTGGCCATCTCTTCCTGGTAGCCTGTCTGAAATTTGTGTACTTCCACAAGCTGACAATGTGTCCCATTTTTCAAGAATTTTTTTTAAAAGATATTCAATGACATCTTTTGGTAATCTATTTCAAGCTAACCTCCATTAAAGTGTAGTGTTCTCTAACAGGTTTTAAATTACTCTTTAATTTGGTCCTTTGGTTGTGAAATAGAAACACTATTTTCTTTATTTTTTAAAAGATTTATTTATTTATTTGAAAGTGTTACAGAAAGGCTGAGGCAGAGAGGGAGAGGGAGAGAGAGGAGAGGGAGAGAGGAAGAGAGGGAGAGAGGGAGAGAGGGAGAGAGGGAGAGAGGGAGAGAGGGAGAGATGGAAGCGTCTGCTTGTTCATTCCCCGAATGGCTACAATGGTTGGAGCTGGGCTGATCTGAAGCCAAGAGTCAGGAGCTTTTTATTGTTCTCCCACATGGGTTCAGGGATCCAAGGACTTGGATCATCTTCCGCTGCTTTCCCGGGTCATCAACAGGCAGCTGGATTGGGAAGTGGAGCAGCCAGGAATCAAACCGGGGCCGTATGGGATGCTGGCACTGTAGGCAGCGATTTTACCCGCTAAGCCACAGCACAGGCCCCAGAAGCACTTTTGAGCATCAAAACGAATAAACTTGAAATTGTCAAAGGTAAGAAGAAATGTTCTTTAGACATTAAACTTACCATGTAGCTCAAATAGGCACCAAATAAGTATAAAGAAATAACATTTTTATTTTTAAAGATTTATTTATGTATTTGAAAGTCAAAAAGAGTTGAGAGAGATATTGCGAGAGAGAACCAGGAGCAAGAAGCTTCTAATAGGTCTCCCATGTGGGTACAGGGGCCCAAGCACCTGGGCCATTTTCTGCTGCTTTCCCAGATGCATTAGCGGGGAGCTGGATCAGAAGTGGAGCAGCTGGGACTTGAACCGGTACCCATATGGGATACTGGTGCTGCAAGCAGTGGCTTTACCTGCTATGACACAGTGCCGGCCCTGAGAAATAACATTTTAAGTGTAAAAGGTACATATGTTACAACATGAAAGGCATTGACTAGATGTAGAGAAACGCATTATACAACAATAAATATGGTAACTTGATTCGTGCGGTGATTGGCAATTTGGATATCTTCAAACTCAGCTTCTATAGATGTGCAACAATTCACAACTAAAAAAACTGGGTGGCATAGGAGATGACACCAAAAGTTCAACATCTTTTACGAGAGAAAAGAGACTCTTCTCACTTTTTAGCTAATGGTTCCAAAAAGTCAATTACTATATTTCAGATGATTCTGCACTTCAACCAGCAACGCCTTTTAACTGGATACAGACTGACACACCCCGAGGAATGCCGTAGCAAGAGCTGAAGAAGAGTTTTCTGACAGAATCCAGGCTCGGGGGGGGGGGGGGGCAATGTAGTCCATAAGCTGTACTTTGGAAATCTATATTCATTAAATAAAAGTTAAAAAAAAAAGAATCCAGGCTCATGGACATCTGAAACATGTCAACTGCAAGCATTTTGAAACTCCTTTCCCCTTTTCTGTAAATGTGAATGCTCACCGGGAGTACCAGCTGGACCATCTTTTGGGTACCTGTCTGCCTGTTAGTGGGGGATAACTAACTGGTCCCTGGCTATGCCTTACCTGCTTACAACAAGGCAAATCTTCAAAGCAGAATGGAACACCTATGAAAATGGCTAAAATCCCCAAACCTGCCAGTATTGAGTACATGTGATAATGCAGGATGATAGAATTTCCTCCATTACTGGTGGTGGGGATGCACAGTGCTAGAGCAGGCAAGTTGTCAGCTGCTTACACAATCAAATGAGGGTGCTGTGGCATAGTGGGTAAGGCTACCGCCTGCAGTGCCGGCATTTCATATGGGCGCTGGTTCGAGTCCCGGCTGCTCCGCTTCCGATCCAACTCTCTGCTATGGCCTGGGAAGGCAGTAGAGGATGGCCCAAGTCCTTGAGCCCTTGCACCTACATGGTAAGACATGGAGGAAGCTCCTGGCCCCTAGCTTTGGATCGGCGCAGCTCCGGCCATTACGGCCAACTGGGGAGTGAACCAGCGGAAGGAAGACCTCTCTCTCTCTCCTGCTTCTCCTCTCTCTGTGTAACTCTGACTTTCAAGTAAATAAATAAATCTTTAAAGAATCAAATGAGGATTTGTACACAAAATGTCAAAGTGACTTGAAAACTCACATACACTAAAAATGAAAAATGTTTGTAGAAGCCCTATTCATAATCACCTAATATTGTGAGCAATTAAGGTGTTCTCTGATAGGCAAATGTACAAATGGTAGTATATCCACACAAAAGAATGCCACTTGGAAATAAAAGGAAAGTGGAGGGCTGGCATTGTGACATAGTGGGTAAAGCTTTTGCCTGTGACACCAGCATCCCATATGGGCACTGGTTCATGTCCTGGCTGCTCCACTATGGTCCAGCTCCCTGCTAATGGCCTGGGAAAAGCAGCAGAAGATGACCTAAGTGTTTGGGTCCCTTATCACCCACAGGGGAGACCTGTGTGAAGCTCCTGGCCCCAGAAAAATAAATACATTTATAAGAAATAAAATGAACAACCTTTTAAAATATTTATTTATTTGAAAAGCTGAGTTACAGAGAGGCAGAGAGAGAGAGAGAGAGAGAGAGAGAGAGAGATCTTTTATCTGCTGGTTCACTCCCCAGATGGCCGCAATGGCCGGAGCTGCGCACATCTGAAGCCAGGAGCCAGGAGCCTCCTCTGGGTCTCCCACATGAGTGCAGGGGCCCAGGTCCTTGGGCCGTCTTCTACTGTTTTCCCAGGCTATAGTAGAGAGCGGAGTCGGAAGTGGAGCAACTGGGACTTGAACCAGCGCCCATATGGGATGCTGGCACTGCAGGTGGTGGCCTTACCTGCTACACGCAGTGCTGGCCTCATGATTTTCACCATTAAATATGTTAGCAGCAGGCTCTTCACAGACAGCATTGATGGTGTGCACGCTGTCTTCAAGAAGTCCTGCAAACGCGTGGGGTGCGTTGCTCCATTTGATCATCCCAGTCCTCAGGGGTATGCGCTATCACCAGTCCTGCCTTAACAATTAAAAAAAAGTGCAATCTGAGGAGTTACAGATCTTACCTGGGGTCCTTATATAGCCATTCAGACTTCATCTTACTTTCATGCTCTTCTGCTGCTTTGTACATATTCCAAGAATTCTGAAAATATTCTTTTTTAAAAACATTTATTTATTTATTTACTTACAAGAGAAAGAGAGAGGAAGTGGGGGGGGGTGTGGAGAATGAATGAATCCACTGGTTTACTCCATAAACGGCCACACTGTCTGGGGCTGGGCTGGGCTGAAGCCAGGAATCTGGAACTCCATTCATGTGAGCCACTTTGAGGGCTGAAGCACTTGGGCCATCATCTGCTGTTTTCTCAAGAGTGAACTGGTGAGCACACTGGATGCTGGCACTGCAGGCGGTGGCTTAGCTCACAGTGCCCAGCCCTGAAACTGTTCTGTTTTTGTGGTAATGTTTCTTAGGCTTTGTGTATCTGTGGATATTTTTATGACATCCCTTCCTTTAAGTTTTACAGTTTTAGATTCTAATTTGCTGACTCTCTCTCTTTTTTTCTTTTTTTAGTGTAGCCTTTTAGAAATCTGATGGCAGGGTGGCTGTTTGTCCTAGCAGCTAAGCTGTTGATAGGGACACACACATCCCATAACAGAGTGGCTGCATGTGAGTCCTGATGCTCCCTTCAATTCCAATTCAGACCCTCAAGGGCAGCAGTGACGGCTCACGTAATTGGGTCCCTGCCACTGGTGTGGGAGACCTGCTTTTCCGTGTATTTTCAGAGGCCTTTTACTCCAGCTGTGGATCAAGTTGCGTGATCTCAATGTAATTTATTATTATTATTAATTACATAACCATTTCATGAACTCTGGCTGTATGCTTGCAATGGTATTTGTCCTCTTTGGAAAGTGTCCTCTTTGTATTTTATATTTACTATAGTTCAGTCTTTGATGATATAGAACACAGGTGTGTTTTATTTCTCTTCTTTTCCTTTTTGGGTTGTTATTATTTTGCAACTAATGTATTCAAGTAGGCATTTACTAATGTACAATGCTCAGAGGAGCAGGAAATTAGAGAAACACTAACACTCAAGCTTTTCTATTCACTTCTGGTTTATATAAACACAAAGCTAAAAAACAGGAAACAATCTTGCTAGTATATATGAAGTGTGTCATTATGTTGTTTTTGTGTGATATTGTGATTTTCACCTTAAAATTCTAAATACTATACAGTTGCTTAATGACTAAGATCACTATTTCTGAAACCAGAATTTTGAGTTAGAATTATTCATTTATTTTTTGAATTAGAATTCATTCTTGTCTGCTCTATAGTAAATTTCTCTGCAATTCTGTTTCATCATCTCTACAAAGAAACAAATCAGACTTGACATATCAGAATTGTGAATGAATTGTTTTTAGGATTAAAAGATTCAACCCATAGAAAATGCTTGACACAAATAGAATTTTCCATTAATTTATTATATTATTCTGTCACTGCTGCTTAGTTAATCCAAAATTCATTTTATTTTTTGAAGGATAAAGATGAATAAATGAATTCAATAATTTAAAAAATGAGCACTTATGAGGCACTTCAGATTGTGGTTATCGTCATAGGGGCTCGCAGAGTGATTCACTCCATCCAAAGGGAGCTGAGAATTCAGTTGGAAATGTGAAATGAGATGCATGAAACAACTGAAGCACAAGTAGGTGCTGCTGTATGCGAGAACTCGTATAATCAAGTTACAAAGAGAATTGAAAGTGATTTAAAAAGTGGCTACTGCAATGAGCTACTAGAGAGATCTCAACTGAATATTAGGTATTGGTAGGAACTGGAACCAGACAGAGGGAAAAGGCATGGAGGGTCATTTAAATCAAGGTGCTGAGGTGACACTGTGGAGCTAAATGACTGCAAAGGAAGGTATCTCATCTGATTTCACAGAGGTTGCAACTGGACGAGCAATAGAAACCCAATTTGCTAAGAAAGAACACAGTTATTTAACATGGTTAAAATAGTATTTTAGAAAGACAAATCTGGAACTATAAAGACATGAATACTGAGAGCACAAAAAAATCTCACATGATTTAAAAAATTATTATTGCTCATTCAAGTTGAGGTGAGGAAGTCCAACTCTGGGTACCACCGTAGCAGTGAATATAGAGAAAGAAGGATGAACCTGACGATTATTTTGGAGTACCAGATTTTATATATTACTTTATAAAATAGAAAATATACTTTTAATATTTGGGGAATTTCTTAAAATAATTTAATTGTTTATTTGTTTGAAAAGTAGAGTTACAGAAAGAATAATAATAAGCAAGGAGAAGAAGAAGAAGAAAGAGAAAGAGAGAGAGAAAGATTTTCTAATCATCCATGTATTGGTTCGCTCCCTAAATGTCCACAACAGCCACAATTGGGCTAGGCTGAAGCCAGGAGGCAGAACTCCATCCCGGACTCCCACATGGGTGACAGGGGGCCAAGCTGCATTGCATGTGGAGCCTTGGGATGCTAGGGTCACAATAGCAGCTTAACATGCTGCGATGACCCCAATACTTAGAGACATTTTGTAACTGGGATAGAAGCCCATTAAAAGCTGTGGTTGTTGTTAGCTGATGTGGATTGTGTGTGTGTGTGTGTGTGTGTGTGTGTATGGATGTGTGGTGGAGGAGAGGAGATGGACCTGTGTGCTTGGTGGTTGGAAGGGTAACACATTTCAATCTTTTGTGTTGGCTCATTTGTGTCCCGCTAGTATCACTCCCCTCAGGATAGCATTTATTCTGGCTTTTAAAACGAATGTTGAAATGTTCTATTCCATTGCTATTAACAAGGGATTTGCAAAAAAAAAAAAAAAAAAAAAAAAAAAATCAGAACTCTGGCAAGATGGCTGAATAGGGAAAAGATGTGCTGATTCTGACCACAGAGAGAAGACAGAAGGAAAAAGGGAGGAACTGCATGCCCAGAGGACTGCTAGAGAGGAGTTGGCAGTGGAAACTCTAGAAAAAGAGGAGCAACATGGTGGAGCAGCAGAGACTTTACAATCATGCAGCAATGAGCAGGAAACCCGATGATTCCCTGTATCGGCAGCAGGAGGAGATACTGCTGGAGGAGATGCCATCTTCTTGGAGCAAGGCACCTGGCAACCAGCAGGGAGGAAACACTAAGCAGAGGTTGCTGTGGCCCTTGTGTGAATGGAGGATTTTACCAAAAGGATAAATCCTTGGTCACCACTGACTTTGAGTCTGTCCTGAGGATTGGGGGAGGCGGAGGGTCTCCACTTAGGCACCTGAAGCTCCCCCTTCCCATCACTCTATCAAGGCACCCTGCCTCAGCTTGCTAAGGTGGAGCAATGACCTATCTTTATTGGTTAGGCAGCTGGCTCTGGGAATGCCACAGCTCTTTCCATGGATGAGGGAGGCTTGTGGGACTGAGAGTGGATCCCCTCTTCCTTGTGGCTGGAGACACCTGCTCCCTGTGACTGCAATAGGGTGTATGATAGGGTTGGCAGGGTCTTTGGGCAGTCGCTGTGTCTGGTTTCAGAGGTTCAGGATTCCAGTGCTCACACTGAGGAGCACGCAGATCCTTCATGCAGTCAGTGCCTGGGCACTGTGGGTTCACCCAGGGTGGTTGGTTCGTAGAGGAGGTCTGACTCTTTGATCATGCCATCAGGTGGGATCATATCCTGCCCTCTGCTGACTACAGAGAGATCTACCATGTCCAACTTGAGCGTCACCTGGGATTCTTATCCCACCCTCGAGCACTGGCCAGAGCTCTGGCGCCACCCAGCACATGCCTCTGGATGTTGATATTGAAGAGAAATCAAATTTAAATATTGGAAATGAAAAATTCAATATGTTAAATAGAAAATACAGTGGGAAGCCTTAACACAGACTTGGTGAAGCAGAAGAAAGAATGTCAAAGCTAGAAGACAACTACTTGGAAATATCTAAGTCAGACAGAAAAAAAAAAGAAAAGAAAAAAAGGAGAAAAATTAGAAAAACCAAAAATAGTGTTCAAGATTTATGGAATACTATGAAATGATGAAACATATATATGTTAGGAGTTCCTGAAGGTGTGGAAAGAGAGAATGGATTAGAAGGCCTTTTAGAGAGATAATAGCAGAAAACTTCCTTAATTTAGAGAAAGATAGAGGTATCCAAGCACAGGAAGAACATAAAACTCCTAATATACATGATCAAGAAAGACCTTCACCATGACATATTATAGTCAAACTTTCAACAGTAAAACAACAAAAATATTCTAAAATGTGGATGAGAGAAATACCAGATTACCTTCAGAGGATCTCCAATCAGACTAACAGCTGATTTCTCTCTCTCTCTCTCTCTCTCTCTCTGACAGGCAGAGTGGACAGTGAGAGAGAGAGACAGAGAGACAGAGAGAAAGGTCTTCCTTTGCTGTTGGTTCACCCTCCAATGGCCGCTGCGGCTGGCGTGCTGCTGCCGCACTGTGCTGATCTGAAGGCAGGAGCCAGGTGCTTCTCCTGGTCTTCCATGCAGGTGCAGGGCCCAAGCACTTGGACCACCCTCCACTGTACTCCTGGGCCATAGCAGAGAGCTGGCCTGGAAGAGGGGCAACCTAGACAGAATCCGGCACCCCGACCGGGACTACAACCCGGTATGCCGGCGCCACAGGTGGAGGATTAGCCTATTGAGCCACGGCACCAGCCCAGTTGATTTCGCTACAAGCTAGGAGAGAATGGAGAGACATAGTCCAAGTCCTAAAAGAAAAAAAGTCAACCCACAATACTGTGCCCAGAAAAGCTCTCATTTATAAATGAAGATGAAATAAAGATCTTCCAAAACAAACAGAAAATGAAAAAATTTTGTCATCACTTGTCAAACCTTACAGATGATCCTTAAGGATGTGCTACACACAGAAACAGAGAAAGATAGTTAATCTTAAGCAACAAAACAAAACAAAACAACAAAAACAATACTGGAGGTATTACAATACCAAATTTTAAGACGTACTATACGACAGTTACAATCAAGACACCATGGTATTGGCACAAAAATAGATGTGTAGACCAATGGAACAGAATAGAAACCCTAGAAATTAATCCATGCTGCTAAAACAAACTAATCTTTGACAAATGAGCTAAGACCAATGCCTGGAGAAAGGACAGTCTCTTCAACAAATGGTGTTGAAAAAATTGGATCTCTGCATGCAGAAGTTTGAAACAAGATTCCTACCTTAGACTTTATACAAAAATCAACTCAACATGGATCAAGGATTTAAATATATGATCTGATACCATCAAATTACCAGAGGAAAATATTGGAGAAACTATGCAAGACATTGGTATAGGTAAAGATTTCTTGGGAAAGACCCTAAGAGCATAGGAAATAAAAGCAAGTATAGACAAATGGGATCACATCAAGTTAAGAAGCTTACATACTGCAAAGAAAACACTCAACAAAGTGAATAGGCAACTGACAGAATGGCAGAAAATATTTTCAAACTATACAACTAATCAAGGATGAATGCCCAGGATCTATAATGAGATCAAGAAACTCAACAACAGCTATAGACAGAGAGAGGTAGAAAGACAGATCTTCCATCTAGTGGTTCACTCCCCAAATGGTGGCAACAGTTGGAGCTAGGCTGGTCTGAAGCCAGGAGCCAGGAGCTTCTTCTGGGTCTCCCACGTAATTTCAGGGTCCATGTGCTTGGGCCCCTTCCACTACTTTCTCAGGCCATCAGCAGGGAGCTGGATCTGAAGTGGAGCAGCCAGGACTTGAACTGGTGCCCATAGGGGATGCTGGCACTGCAGATGGAGGCTTAACCTACTATGCCACTGTGCCAGCTCCAATACACATTTATTTACATATTAATTTTATAGTTATATATTTTAGGGCTTAGAATATAATTGACCATTTGCTCTGATATATCCTTAGATTTTACAAAGTTATCCGATAAGTACAGAATTAGGAAAAGGAAATTGAAATCTTTTTCTGATTAAAGTAATTGACATTTGGGAAGTTTATCATATTATGTGCCTTCATTTTATTAAGATATCTTATAGTCTGCAAATGAAAGGCTGGATTCACACTGATCCAAAAGTATGCACTTCTTAAGTTATTGATTGAGCTTCATTAACCTAGGAGTAAGCTTTATCAAATAACCTTGAATTATTTCTATTGAAAGATATTTCAATATCAGACAAAATAGACTTTAAGATAAAAACTATTAAAAGGCAAAGAAGATCCTTATGTAATAATTCAATGATCAATTCAACAAGAAGATGTGATTATCATAAATGTTCATGCATCCAATACTAGGGCACCCAGTTTTATAAAACAAATGGGAGAAAATATTTGATAACTGTGTATCCAACAAAAAATTCATATCCAGAGTATCTAAGGAGCTCAAGAAACCTCACAACAAAACAAACAATCCAGTTAAGAAATGGGCAAAGTACGTGAACAGCCATTTTTCAAAGGATGAAGTTCAAATGGCCAACAGACACAGGAAAAAAACAGCTTGGGATCACTAGCCATCAGGGAAATGCAGACAAAAACCACAATGAGGTATCACTTCACTCCAGTTGGAATGACCGTTTTTCAAAAATCAAAAAATAACAGATGCTGGACAGGTTGTAGAGAAAAATGTACCCTAATACACTGCTGGTGGGAATGCACATTGATACAACCTTATTGAAAACAATATGGAGATTCCACAGAAAACTAAAAATAGATGTACCATATAACCCAGCTATCCCACTCCTGGAAATATAACCAAAGGAAATGAAATCGGCACATGAAAGAGATACCTCCACTCCTGTGTTTATAGCAACTCAATTCACAACAGTAAAGATATGAAATCAATCTAGATGTCCATCAACTGATGATTGGACAAAGAAAATCTAACATATGTATATATATTATATGTATATATATGATGGAATATTACTTAGCCATAAAAAAGAATGAAATACTGACATTTGCAACAAAATGGGTACAACTGGAGGTAATTAAGCTAAGTGAAGCAAATCAGATCCAGAAAGACGAATATAAAATATTTTTCCTTATTTGTGGAAGTTAATAGATAAAATATAAAAATCAGGCCGGCGCTGCGGCTCACTAGGCTAATCCTCCGCCTAGCGGCGCCGGCACACCGGGTTCTAGTCCCGGTCGGGGCGCCGGATTCTGTCCCAGTTGCCCCTCTTCCAGGCCAGCCCTCTACTGTGGCCAGGGAGTGCAGTGGAGGATGGCCCAGGTGCTTGGGCCCTGCACCCCATGGGAGACCAGGAGAAGCACCTGGCTCCTGGCTCCTGCCATCGGATCAGCGCGGTGCGCTGGCTGCAGCGCGCCGGCCGCGGCGGCCATTGGAGGGTGAACCAACGGCAAAAGGAAGACCTTTCTCTCTCTCTCTCTCTCTCTCTCTCTCTCTGTCCACTCTGCCTGTCAAAAAAAAATATATAAAATCATTTCAATTAAAATTTAGGTGATTTACAGAAACATTCTGTGTCCAAAACACATAGCATTCACTAATAAAATGTGAAGGGCTCTCAAGTATATTAGATTTTTCTAACTCTGAAATTTTTCTAACATTGAAATGTTGTGTAAAAGCAATAGTCAAAAAGGTTAAAAAGAGATTACACATAAAACACTGGAAGTTGAGAGGGGATAGTGGGAAAGACAGCAGATTTTATAGGAGAAATCCCAGAACAAGAATAGAGAACATCTGGCTTAGTAGTAATTCACATATAAGGTCAAAATAAAACAAAAGAAAAATTAAGTTTTTTTTGACTGTCAGATTAAAAAGAAACAACATAATTCAAAGTTTTCTTTAAAAAAGGTTATTTATTTGAAAGGCAGAATTGCAGAGATAGAGGGAGAGACAAAGAAAGAGCAATAGAGCAATCTCTATCTGCTGGTTTGTTTCCCAGATGGTCTCAACGGCCAGGAGTGGGCCAGGCTGAAGCTGGGAGCCTGGAACTGCATTCACTCCCAGGTAGGTGGCAGGGGCCTAAACACATGGGTCATCCTTTGCTGCCTTACTTTAGCAGGGTGCCAGCTAGGAAGTGGAGCAGCCAGGACTCAAACCGCTTCTCCAGTGTGGGATGCTGGTGTTGTAAGTGATGGCTTAACCCACTGTGCCACAATGTTGGCCCAGGCAACAAAACTTTTTTTTTTTTTTAACATGAACATCAGCAAAATAGAAAGCATTTGATTGCTGCTGAAAGCAGATCTTGATAGACATGCTGGACATTGCAGAGATGAGAAGGGTATGGAGCAAGCCCATATTTATCTTTTACATTTTGAAAGGATGTTGGAAGGTAAAACAGGAGGACTCATGATAGCTGCAGAAAGCAGAATACTGGGGAGAAGCTCTGATAATCAGATTGGGGTGGGGAAAAGTTTCAAAGAATCAAACAGGCTTAAAATAAAACTTTTAACAAGGAGTCTGTCCAAAATAACTTTGTGATTGTCCCGCGAGTATTGAACAGGTGAGGATCACACTGTCTGCTCTCATACAGCCCTCATGGGATGGCTGTAAAGTTAGTTCTTGTTAGGAAATTTAATTAATCTATTTTCAGCCCTCTCTCAGAGGGACTTCCTCCTCCAAGTTCTGAAAAACTTTATGCTGCAACCCTCCGACACAGATCTGTGGGATGAGAAAAACACACTAATGCGGACTCTGGCAGCCGATATTTTTGGAGGTCCTCGGGGATCAGGGAGTCTCGTCGCTCGTCTTAAATTTCCATTTTGTTCCCATCTTCACTCAGAGGTCTGTGAAACACATCAGCATGGGGACGGAAAATTTTCATGGAGTTTGATCTCCCAGATTTGTTGGCACGTACTCAATTTGGGTACTGAGGTAGTCACCGTTCTGCAAGACAGCTGAAGAGTTGTCCATCACTTTCACTCTTTGTCCAGGAAGACAGACACAGCAGTTCTTTGGACAAAATCATATCAAACGAAGAGCAAACGTTGACACCAGGTGCTGTAAGATTAGAGTCCTGGGCCTTGCCCTTGAGAGCATGGTCGCGCCCTGCTGGTGAGAGTTGTTATTTTACTGGGGATTATTTGAGATAATTTTGACTTTGTCATTGATAATTTTTATTTGTCAAATACATCTTCATTTCTAGGATGAAATAGAAAAGATTTGGACTCTACAGTTTCATGTAAAAAAGTTCCTAAGACAGAAAAGAGATATCAATTCAGGTAAGAATAACCATAAAACAATAATATCTATTGTTATCCTATAATGAGATATCTAAGAACATTGTCTAGATATTAAAAATATGTTTTTTCTTGAGTTTAATAATGTATCCTGCCAAAGTTAAAAATGACCAAGATGAGAACAAACTTGGATAATTCACGGTCCATTGCTTGAAGGAAAATCGTGGCTAAACTGGGCTGAGAACGTGATCATTGATATAAAAATATAGTCCTCGTGGTGTTTATTAGCTCATCTTTCTTATTTCACTGCTTGGAAAAAATCTCATTGTCATAAAATCCTCCTCTGATCTCCATTTCAATTATTTCATACCGACTACTCACTATTCATAATTCTGTATTCATGGAGATTAAGATTTTATAGTCTTTTTCTTCTGCAGTTTTACGTGAAAGCGGTAAGCAGCACTGTGCAATTGTACTCAAGTAATGAGGATAGATTAATCAGCTTTTTCTCACAGGCCCATTCACCACATATCCTGAATCAAAAATCGTGACGCCGGGTGATTGTTTGGTATTGCACTCTTGGTACCACATCTCGTATCAGAGTGCCTGGGTTCAGATCCCAACTCCATCCACAGTTCTGCTAAGGTGTACCCTGGGGGCAGCCTGTAAGTGGGAGACCCATCTCAAGTTTCTGGCTCCTGTCTTTGCCCTGGCTCAACCCTAGCTACTGCAGGCATTTGGGGAGTGAACTAGTGGATGGGAGATCTCTGTCTCTCTGACTTTCAAATAAATAACATATGTAGTAAGTAAAGGCATTAAAAAAAAAAAATGACACAATGTGGCCAGAATACATAAGGGTACTTTAAAAGGTGCAGAAAATGGAAATAAAAATATGTTTATATTGGTGTAGGTAATTTTGAAATTTATGTGTAGCTTGTTCATATTCACATTTTCCATGAATTTTTGAGGATATTGTGGGCCCATTGAGTCAGGCTTGCTCTCAAAAGCTTGCCTGTGATCTGCATGATGTGCTCATAGAAAGCTCAAAGTGTTAGCATCTCCAGCTAGTACCTTGAAAATGTGTTATTTAAAAAGCTAGACGTGCGTGTATTTACTTGTACTTGTCACTTAGTAATGAACTCGAGGCAGCTTTATATCACACTAAACATTTTATTTTATATCCTGTACTATCTCATCAGTTAAAATTACATTCAATTCTTTTGGCCTTCATATTCTGTCTGAAACATAATAGTTGCCACAGACAGACCCTTAAAATGTTGAATGGACACATTAATGCACAATTAGACAGTTGGAAATAGATTGCCTTTGAAAAATTAGTAGGTTGCTTTTATATATACTCAAAAAAGCAACATAAGATTTAGTACAATAACTTAAGTTTTTTTCTTCTCTTTCCTTTTTCCTCCTCCTCCTTTTATTTTATTTCAAAGTATGTTCAAAAAACAAGGCCTATAAGCTTGTGAAATTTTTTAAAAGATTTATTTATTTATTTGAGAAGCAGAGTTATGGACAGAGAGAGGGAGAGACAGAGAAAGAGGTCTTTTATCTGCTGGTTCACTCCCCAGATGGCCTCAATGGCTGGAGATGGGCCGATCCAGAGCCAGGAGCTTCTTCTGGGTCTCCAACGTGAGTGCAGGGGCCTAAGCACTTGGACCATCTTCCACTGCTTTTCCAGACCATTATAGCAGAGAGCTGGATAGGAAGTGGAGCAGCCGGGACTTGAACCAGCGCCCATATGTGATGGGATGCTGGCACCACAGGCAGATTAACCTAATAAGCCACAGCACTGGTCACCAGCTTGTGACTTTTAAAAATAGCTTTATTCAGATTCATTAACACAAAAACTTGTACATATAAAGGTGTAGAGCTTAATGTTTTAAGATTTATTTGCCTTATGAAATCAGGCTAACCAATTCCAAACTTGTGATTTATTGCAGAAGAAAGAAATGCATGTGAAATGGTTGATTGCATTTTAAACGATATATAAGTAAAATAACATTTTGGTAATTTAATTTTAGTTGTTGGAGTCTGGTAGAAAATTTATGTTACCTTGTAGTGTACATTTAGTTTCCTTTTCCTTTATTTTTTATTAAGATAGTAAAATAAAATATAATTAAAGAGAAAACTGTGTGTTAAGTAATAAGTTAAAATTTTAGGCAGTATCTTTTTCTAAATATTAGGAACTTCTCAGACTTTAATATTTGAAATTGCCATCTTAATCAAAAATGATATCTTGCAAACCATCTATTATGACAAGGAGAGAAATATAAAAAAGGATCAAGTTACATTGCATTGAAGTTAATGCCAATGTTCAACACAAAATAGTTTGCCTTGAGTTCAGATTCCATGTTAACCAGTTATGTTCCCCTAGGCAAGTCAAACCATCTCTCATCTTGAGTTTGCTTGTGTGTAATCTCAAGAAAATGGATAATAGATAATAGATGAGAAAGCATATCAGTTCTGAAGTCTTCTTTGATGTGAAGTATTGTTTACGATAGAGTAAATTCATTTGCTGACTTTCTCTCATACCTTGAAGCAGAGTTTGCCATGGGTGACAAGGGAGGAAACAACCACTCGGAAGTGACTGACTTCATCCTTGTGGGCATCAGGGTCCGTCCAGAGTTCCACGTTCTCCTCTTCCTACTTTTCCTGGTTATTTATGGGATGGTCCTTCTGGGGAACCTTAGCATGATTGGAATCATTGTGACTGATCCGCGGCTGAACACACCAATGTATTTCTTCCTAGGCAACCTCTCCGTCATTGACCTCTCCTATTGCACAGTAATTGTACCCAAAGCCATGGCCAACAT
Source organism: Oryctolagus cuniculus (assembly GCF_964237555.1). Lineage (NCBI taxonomy): Eukaryota > Metazoa > Chordata > Mammalia > Lagomorpha > Leporidae > Oryctolagus > Oryctolagus cuniculus. The sequence goes on from NC_091442.1 coordinate 57,822,331, forward strand.
CCTCTCTCAGAAAAAGACCATATCCTTTGCAGGTTGCGTGGCTCAGCTGTTCCTCTACGCACTTTTCATGGTCACAGAGGCCTTTGTCCTGGCAGCCATGGCCTATGACCGCTTCATTGCCATCTGCAACCCACTTCTTTACAGCGTGCGTATGTCACGGAGCGTCTGTGTCCAGTTGGTGGCTGGTTCCTATCTCTGTGGTTGGGTCAGTTCCATCCTTCAGATCAGTGTAACGTTCTCTATGTCCTTCTGTGCCTCCCGAGTCATTGATCACTTCTACTGCGACTCAAATCCTATTGAAAAGATCTCCTGTTCTAACATCTTTATCAACAAGCTGGTGTCGTTTAGTTTGGCGGTCCTCATCATTCTGCCCACGATTGTTGTCATTGTAGTATCTTACATGTACATCGTGTCTACTGTTTTAAAGATTCCCTCCCGAGAAGGGAGGAAGAAAGCCTTCTCCACTTGCAGCTCCCACCTGGGGGTTGTCAGTTTGCTTTATGGGACTGTCTCCTTCGTGTACCTCACACCTCCAAACAACCCAGAACTTCGCAAAGTAGCCTCAGTTTGTTACATTTTGTTCACTCCTATGTTGAACCCTTTAATCTACTCTCTAAGAAATAAGGATGTTAAAGATGCTGTGAGAAGAATCCTATGGAGGAAAAAAATGTTAGTCTAAATCAGCTTCCATTTGCTTTACTGGTTTTTCCTTCAATTGACTTTGTTTGCCTGATCTTCTAGATCTAGGAATTTCAAGTTCAACCTCATTTAAAGTAAGAAAGAAAGGTCACACCACCTCTCAACTCTTCTGTTCCACAACATGGATTTTTTTTTCATTTTATGTTAACAATAATTGTAGATATCTATGGGGGTGCAGTATTAATTATTTCCTGTATAGAACATTCCAGATAAATTACTTTCTTTCCCACAAGGAAAATATGAAAATTCTGGGCATTCATGAAAGTGCTCTGCATTTTTGCAGATATGTTTCTCACTGTGCAGGTAATATGTTAGAGGAATGGAGAAGTATGATATTGTACTGTTTCTTTTCTCTGTATGCCTAAGCAGAATTCACCTAGAGAAAACACTTCATATTGTGATTGACTTGAAAACTGTGTCACAACTAGTCTCCATGAAGAAAAGACTGGGTACAAATGCTAGTTTTGTGTTTTGCTTTTGACAGCATGTCTGAGACATGAGACCATGTGTGCATGTTGAAGAGGAATGGAAAAGAGAACTAAGCAGAGCACCCTTTGTTGAATTAAAGAGACCAAAGAGGAATAATGGGAAAATTGCTTTCATTGGGTATAAATCAAAATATTTTGTTTGATGTTATCTGAGTGGCATGGTTGGCCCTGCTTTGCTCTAATATAGTGAAAAATCTTATAATGTTTATATTTCTCAGCTCATGCCCTTTATGTGTTTTTTGGGTAGTAAAAAATTATTGGCTATGAACATGCAATAAGTAAAAGTTTTTTGTATTGAGATGAATTCTGCTTAAAAATCTGTGATAAATATCATAGGTTGTTAATATAATCTATATGAATAGTTGGATGATATGTGTGTGTATGTATGTGTATATGTGTAGTTTGATTATAGGGTAATTAAAAATGTGACGAGTCCCAAACATCAAACATCAGTTGAGAAAAAGGCAGTTAAGAGAGCAGCCTACAGTTTGATAGGTGTCAAGGGAGGCCAAGTTCTGGAGGAATTCATGCCAGACTTGCTGTTCTGCAAATAATGTAAATAATACTTGAAATGACAATGGCCATGCCTCAGTCTAGATAATATCATTGTAGACATAAACTGAATCCAAGAAAAATTACAATGGCCCATTTTGTTCACATACTTATCATTGTAAAAACCTAAAATATGGCTCTTTCCTTGGTCTTTTTCTGCTTTTATTTAGGTAACAAAGTCTGCTTTGATGAATGCAACATGGCATCTTTGTAGGCTGATATTTATCAGAGAAAGGGATTTGAAGTGTAAGTATTCTTATCTAAGAGGTGGAGAAGGAAGGTAGGGGACTTAGTACATAAAGGTGAAATTGATTCTCTCCTGCTGAGATCTGCCAGTCTACAACTTTAGGGGCAAACAGCAACCCAAATCACTTGGCACACTGATCTTTAGAATGGATTAATAGTCTGGAAGGTGTGGTTTTTTTTTATTTATGTTTAGGTTTTTTTAAGGTTTATGTTTTTGTTGTTCCCATTATGTGCCTTAAATTGCTGCTCTTTGAAATATCTCCAGGCCGGCGCCGCGGCTCACTAGGCTAATCCTCCACCTAGCGGCGCCGGCACACCGGGTTCTAGTCCCGGTCGGGGCGCCGGATTCTGTCCCGGTTGCCCCTCTTCCAGGCCAGCCCTCTGCTGTGGCCAGGGAGTGCAGTGGAGGATGGCCCAGGTGCTTGGGCCCTGCACCCCATGGGAGACCAGGAAAAGCACCTGGCTCCTGGCTCCTGCCATCGGATCAGCGCGGTGCGCCGGCCGCAGCGCGCCAGCCGCGGCGGCCATTGGAGGGTGAACCAACGGCAAAGGAAGACCTTTCTCTCTGTCTCTCTCTCTCACTGTCCACTCTGCCTGTCAAAAAAAAAAAAAAAAAATGAAATATCTCCAAGTGTGAGTTGGAAAAAGGCAATAAAATATTGGATAAGAATACACCCTAGATCCCTTTGCTTTCATTCTAAATATGTAGATTGTGTTTCCTGATTTCTAGTTCTAGTAGACTGCAGTATTCCAGAACATGACCTCACAAACAGCATTGCTTAAAGGGCTGTGAATGCCTAAAGGAATGTGGAAAAGTTGAAAACTCAAGACAGGATGCTTTCAGAAATGTGAATTTTTCAGCTGTCATTTCTTTTGTCTCCCTCTCCCGTCACATTTTCTTTGATAAGATTTGGGGGGGGGGTGGTTCATAAACCATGTGTGAAAAGTATTGCTTAATTTAAGACTTTCTTGTGTCATCAATATTCCATCAGAGCCAACCATGATCATACAAAAGTTTTGCTGGCTCTTGTTGACAAAGTATTTTCTTTTGCAACGATGCATGGGTTACTTTGGAAAGTAATATCCAGTGTCAGGTACCTTATAAGTTAGTGTTCAGAGGTGACTACCAAACTGTACAAAAATCTGCATGGAGAAAGATTTCTATGGTGCTACAACAATGAGAGGCTGAGAATTGCACCAGGCGTCTCAAACACCCTTAACCAATTTGTTCTGTGTTGCTTTATCTTCTCTGTTGACAAACTTTTGTACATGTACGTGTATGTATTGTATTGTAATAGCATTTTTTGCATGCATCTTTAAATTTTATGTATTATTGATGCTTAAATATTTAGTGTGTTGATGCAAGATTTTAGTTAGAACATTTATAATATTTTCTATTACTAAGATTCAAAGCTTCTTTGAATTAGAATGATGTAAATGATGATTACATACTAATTCAAACGTCATAAATGTAAATTAAAATTACTAAATTAAACACTGTAGACTAGCTCTCAGAACTTGCTCCCTTGCATTTCCTTATGATGGTTTCAACTCATTTTGGGGATGTAAATTGTTGTGGTGACTGGAGTAGTTGAATTGATAAGGTATTGTAAAAATGGTGTAATGTTGAGTACTATTGGACAATGCTACTCTTAATTTTTAAAAAACATTCATTTTATTTTATTTGAAAGTTAGAGTTACAGAAAGACAAAGAGGAAAAGAAAGAGAGAGAGAATCTTTCATCTGTTGGTTCACTCTTGAAATCGTTGAAACCACTAGAGCTGGGCCGGTTTGAAATCAGGAGCCAGGAGCTTCTTCCAGGTCTCCCATGTGGGTGCAGGTGTCCAAGGACTTGGGCCATCTTCTATTGCTTTCTCAGGCCATAATAGAGAGCTGGATTGGAAATGGAGCAGCTGGGACTGGAACCGGCACCGATATGGGATACTGGTGCTGTAGGCTGTGGCTTAACCCATTACGCCACAATGCTGGCCTCTACTCTTAATTCTTGTGAACTGAGAATAGGTTGTCATTTTGCTCAGTCTCATGGTACCCTTTACTATGAGTGCTTCTAGGCCAGTGTTCTTATAATCTCAGCAAAGACACAGCTCTTGATGTCTGGGGAGAAAGGGAAAAAGAGAAGAGATGGGATGCAAGAAGAGCAGAGTATTCAGAAACTGAAAGCACACACAAAAACATTTTAAAGCCCTATTTAGTTATCTCAGTTGTGTAAAAAAGCAACAGCAAAAATAAAAATTTAAAGAAAGACTGATTTCCATTTTCCTTACTTTTATAGAATATAGCTTCCAGATTTTCAAAATAGTTTCTTTTGTTCTTGTCAATGTCTTTCAAGTATCCATGTAGTCACAGCTTTTGGTCCTTCAATGATTGACATCAGTTTCTTTCACTGAATGTCTTGGAGTTAGTGGCAACTTTTATAAATTAAATTTGCATGGCTTAAGCAAAAGATGACTATTTTTATCTACAAGTTTCCTTTTGCTCTGGTTGCACAAGCACAGTGATCAGCCTGGAGAAGACAAGCTCCCCCTCAACCTTCCAGGGAGCCAGAGATGGAAAGCAACCAGTTTCCAAACAGAATCATCTTGAAAGCTTTCACTTCAGGAAATTTCAGGCTCTTTGTCCCTCTGCTGGGAATTCAAATGCCAGTGAAGACCCTTATGTCTCAGTTTTGAGTATGTATGCACTCATTTTCTAAAAGCTGAATTTATTTATTTGAAAGGCGGAGAGACAGAAATAGCGAGATGGATATAGAGAGAGCTCTCGTAGGCCTGCTGACTACCCAAATGCCTACAATGGTAAATATATATATATATTTAAATCAGATGTGAGAAATAGTGTGCTGGAGAGTTTGGGAAATACAGAATTTTTTCCTTATTAAAAACAAAAATAAGGCAGGGTGACTGGTTTTTTGGCACAGTGGGTTAAGCCGTGAGTCCTGGCTGCTCCACTTCCAAACCAGCCCCCTGCTAGTGTATCCAGGAAGGCAGTGAAAGACAGTCCAAATGCGTGGGCCCCTGCACCCATGTGGGACCCCTGGAGGAAGCTCCTGGCTCCTGGGCTCAGCCTGGCCCCACCCTGGCTGTTGTGGCTAGGAGTGACCCAGAGGATGGGAGATTCTCTCTCTCTCTCTCTCTCTTTCTATCTCTCTCTCTCTGTGACTCTGCCTTTCTAATAAATTTTAAAAATAAATAAAAATTTTAAAAGGGTAGGATTAAAGAAAAAGAATTGCTTCTCATTTGCTTCTCAATTCCTTTTTCCTTTTTGGACCACATGAGAACAAAGGATCCAGAGAGGAGGCAGAGGCAGGCAGAAGTGCAAATCATTCTTTCTGGTGCTGCCAAAGAGAAACTAAGTGGTTCTGTTGTTTGACATTAAGTGAAAAGGAGAACATTCTTCAGATAAGTTCTTATCTTCATAACAGCTTCTCATGCACTGAGAATCTATTTTTATTCTAGCTAAGATCACACCTGTTTTAGTAATACCACTAGTCTCATTAAGTGACAAAATTATGATAAACCAAGGTGAGTCTCGAAGCCTTATATTTTTACTGGCCAGATTATGATAAATGCAAAGAAATAACCAACTTTATCTTAGTTTTTGGTGGGGCCAATGTTCTTTGCTATTCCTCTTTCTAATCTGTGTCCCTCTTCATATGATGGATTGGTAAGAAGCTCCATGAAATTCCATTTGGCCTTTATTGCTTTATCAGTTCCATCATGTACATGATGGGTCAAATGTGCATGTTCATCAATTTCCACCGTGATATATGTCCTTAGATTGGGTAGCAACCACTATTGATTTTGAGGTTTCATGGTTCCTATTAGGAAATGAACACAAATGCCATTCCCTGTCTCACCCTCTCTAATCCTGCATTCTTGTAGTCATTCTGGGAGACATTCTGGGTCCCTGGGTTTTACTCACCATTCGGAGATAGGATCTAAGTATCCCTGAAAGTCCACACATGCTTGGGCTTTTCAGTTTTTTTCAGTGAACCAGTGGATAGAAGACCTTTCTGTCTCTCCCCCTCTGTCTGTAATTCTACCTCTCAAATAAGTAGATAAAATCTTTTTTTTAAAGATTTATTTTATTTACTTGAAAGAGTTGCACAGAGAGGTAGAGCCAGAGAGAGAGAGAGAGAGAGAAAGGTCTTCCATCTGTTGGTTCAATCCCCAGATGGCCACAATGGCCAGAGCTGAGCCGATCCGAAGCCAGGAGCCAGGAGCTTCTTCCGGGTCCCCCATGCAGGTGCAGGGGCCCAAGGACTTGGGCCATCTTCCACTGCTATCCCATCCCATAGCAGAGAGCTGGATCGGAAGTGGAGCAACCTGGACTTAAACCAGTGCCCGTATGCAATGCCAGCACCGGAGGCTGGGGCTTTAACCCATTGAGCCACAGCGCTGGCCCCAGTAGAATCTTTTTTTTTTTTTTTAAAGAAATCATCCATGCTTTCTTTCTCAAGACTTTATAGATATACATACATATATATGTATTTCATGATTTTTTAATTACTAAGAGAACATTTTATTCTTTGAATTTTTAGTTTGTTATTCACATTGAATGAATCCTTCAGAAATAATATCAGAAGAGATGATTAGAATAAGCTATTTTGTAATGTAGTCATTAAGCGGTTTTGTTGTCAACAGAGATTTCCGAAGAATGTTTCCGGTTTTAGCAGTTGGAAGAGATCAAATACTGCATGCACACACACACAGACACACACACACATCCCTTAGTGGACAGTTTACACACCATCCAGGGTATTTGAGCTGCTGCTTTGCCTGCAAAAGAAACCTACCTCCCAGTCATTCTATTTGGAGTTTGACATTTGCAACCCCAGCCCAGACACGCCCCTCCTGATCAGTCCTGTCCAACAAGTCTAGCATCCCCTTTCCTGGGAATTATTATACTCCTACTATTTTCAGGCAGAAAGTCCTTTCCATTAAGATTTAACTTTCGGCTGGCACCACGGCTCAATAGGCTAATCTAACTTTCGGCTGGCACCACGGCTCAATAGGCTAATCCTCTGCCTGTGGCACCGGCACACCGGGTTCTAGTCCTGGTCGGGGCACCGGATTCTGTCCCGGTTTCTTCTCTTCCAGTCCAGCTCTCTGCTGTGGCCCGGGAGTGCAGTGGAGGATGGCCCAAGTGCTTGGGTCCTGCACCCCATGGGAGACCAGGAGAAGCACCTGGCTCCTGGCTTCAGATCAGCATGGTGCGCCAGCCGCAGCGGCCATTGGGGGGGTGGTGGTGAACCAATGGAAAAGGAAGACCTTTCTCTCTTTCTCTCTCTCTCTCTTTCTCTCTCTCTCACTGTCCACTCTGTCTGTCAAATAAATAAATAAATAAAGATTTAATTTTCATGAATTTCTGTTCTGCTCCACTTCATGAGTTTTGTTGCTGTTCATTGTCACCACTGTTTCCTAATTATAAAAGTAAAAATAGAGTCAAGGACTATAACTAAGCAGACATCACTTAGAAAGAAAAGACTTTTCAGTCTACTGACATGCTTACATGTTGTTTTATTTTCCATAAAGCAATAGGGGGTAAAAAGAATTGCATGAACTTCAGACAAATGGGTGTTTCGTTAGAAGCTAGGAAGTTCTTTGCCATCTCATTTTAATCCCAGGCCAGACCTGTGTTCTGAAGCAGAAACAGGCTTCAGAGTAGCTATGTGGATGCAGAGTTTACTAGAGTTTTACATATATAAAGCTTAGCAATATGTCACATATATTCCCTGCTACCCATGAGGAAGACCACAGGAAGCTCCTGGTTCCTGGCTTCCGCCTCACCCAGCCCCAGCCGTTGCGGCCATCTGGGGGCGGTGAACTAGCAGATGGAAGATCTCTCTCGCTCTCTTTCTTTCTCTCTCTCACTGTCTCTTCCTCTCTCTACTCTGAGTTTCAAATAATAAATAAATAAATAAATAAATAAGCAAATCTTTCAAAACAATTCCAGTCCCAGGGTCGATTTGTGTGGTGCAGTGGGGTAAGCTACTGCTGTGATTCTGACATCTCATGTTGGAGTCCCAGCTGCTCCACTTCTGATCCAGCTCCCAGCTCATGCAGCTAGGAAAGCAATGCACGATGGTCCAAGTGCGTGGGCCCCTGCCACCCATGTGAGAGACCCTGATGGAGTTCTAGGCTTCTGGTTTCAGCCTTGCCCAGCCCTGGCCATTGCAGCCATTTGGGAAGTGAACCAGTGAATGGAAGATCTCTCTCTCCCCCTCCGCTGCACACTCTGCCTTTGAAGCAAATAAGCAAATCTTTAATATAAAAATATTCAAGATAAACAGCCAAGATTCTTGGTGTTTTGTTTTATACAGGGAGCATGTAGGTATTTGATATAATTAGTGTTACAAGATGTGTAAATGAATTTTCAGCTGAGATAATGTTAGACTATCATGGCCCACAGCTCTCTGCTGTGGCCAGGGAGTGCAGTGGAGGATGGCCCAGGTGCTTGGGCCCTGCACCCCATGGGAGACCAGGATAAACACCTGGCTCCTGGCTCCTGCCATCGGATCAGTGCGGTGCGCCGGCCGCAGCACTCCAGCCACGGCGGCCATTGGAGGGTGAACCAATGGCAAAGGAAGACCTTTCTCTCTGTCTCTCTCTCATTGCCCACTCTGCCTGTCAAAAAATAAAAAATAAAAATAATAATAAAAAAAGAATATCATGGCCCAAAGACAGTTCTGGCCAGAATGCTTGCAGATGACTTTTTTTTTTTTTTTTTGGACAGGCAGAGTGGACAGTGAGAGAGAGAGACAGAGAGAAAGGGTCTTCCCTTGCCGTTGGTTCACCCTCCAATGGCCGCCACGGCCGGCGCGCTGCAGCCTGCTCACTGCGCCGATCCGATGGCAGAAGCCAGGTGCTTCTCCTGGTCTCCCATGGGGTGCAGGGCCCAAGCACTTGGGCCATCCTCCACTGCACTCCCAGGCCACAGCAGAGAGCTGGTCTGGAAGAGGGGCAACCGGGACAGAACCTGGTGTACACTTTTTTTTTTTTCCCAAGAATTGCAGTTGGGGTATAACTGCAATTCTAGTGTTCATTGGTGGAGTGCTGAGGAGTTTAGAAAATCACTGTTACTATGGAAGAATTGAGTATGCACAGTTCCTTCCCTGCAAATAACGTGGCTTTTACCACCTCAAGTTCCTGAGAGGTCACCGCAGCAGAAGCTGGCGTTGGGATCACAAAATGGAGCCACTGCTGTCAATGTCCTTTCACATCAGAAGGGACTCTCTGGGGAGAGAGACTCGAGAGTTGAGGAGGACTTTTTGAGGAAGTACAGAAAGACCATGAGTGCAACCATTATTTTTTCACATGGCAGGGGACCAGTGATGGTAAATCCCACCGCAGCACTCTTCCAAGAAGAATGTCCCAGTTCTCCTTCTCTCCCCCTGCACTCAGTTATGGAAGTCCTCCCTGTGAGCACGGTTCCCTCTGCTATGAGCTGTTCTAACAAGGAGCTCTGAGAGTGTGCAGTGACCCTCTGTGATTGCCCAGAAACCCAGCTACACCCGGCCTCCTCTGTGTTTTCTCAGTCTCAGCACCCGGGCTCTCACGGTCAAGGATGTGCAAGAGGGGCCACTCTGCCGGCTAGTTTGCCTGTGCACAGGGAGACCCAGGTGTTCCCAGAGCCGCTGCCCGCGTGTGGTCTGCCCTGCAGGATTGAGCCTGATCCTCCCAGCCAGACTCAAAGTCAATGGGAAACACAGGTTTTTCTTTCTGGTAAAGTCCCTGGATCACAGGTGCTCACAATACCTGCCGGCAGCAGCCCCCTCACTTCACAGTTGTGCGGGGCACGCACAAAGGTCCCTGCAGGCGGCACTTCCCTTCCGTAGGGATGGCTCCCCCTCCCCACCCTTTGGCCGGTGGGCGCAGCTGGCGAGGTGGAGGCTGTCTCTCCGTTTCTGCCAGTTGCTCTTGAACTGCTTTGATTGCCCATGCCGACCTGGTGGAGGGTGTCCCTGAGAGTTGCTGGGTGTGCATACAAAAGCTGGAGCAGCTGCTACCTACTTATGTCCAGAAAAGGCGCCAGCCCTCCCACAGCTGGCCACAGGTCGCTGTTGTAGCGGCGAGAAAGGGAGAGAGAGAGACGCCCCACTTTTTTTTCACCCCGCTGTCTTGAGGGTCCCGGGCCGGGCTCAAAACCGGTGCAGTCCACTTGGCTCTCCCTCCAGCTGTATCAACAGTGGCCCCGGGCCAGTGCAGTCTGACTTCACCCGGTTTGCCAGAAGGGGACGCTTTTTCCGGATCCAAGCTGCTGGGTCCTAGGTTGCTTGCTCGTAGCTGCGTGTCCGCAGCTTCCAGACAGGTCCAGATCGTTTCTACCGCTTTTGCAGGATCTCCCACTGCAGTTTCCCCCCAGCTTCACCCTGAGAGAGTGCCTTCTCCACTTTTTTCCTATTAATTTCGTTTAGCCTAGATCAGACCGCCCTGTTGCTATTCCGCCATCTTGGCCCCCCCCCCCCCCCATTGTAAGTTTTCTGTGTCTTGTCTTTGTCTCTTTTCTCCAGCCTGCATAGAATCAGTGTCCTTGCTTCGTACCCATCTGGGGAACTCCCACTTTGTGCTCAGGGTGGTGTTCATACTGTTGGAAGTCTCCACTTAGTATTTTGAATTTACTTCAATTAACTGTTTCTCTCACATCAGATGTCAATCTTAAATGTAACACAACATAACTGTATTTTCTTTCTCTTTTTCTTTTTGCAACAATATTCAAGTAGGCATTTAGTAAGGCATACTGCTCAGAGGATTAGAACATGAAAAATAAATAAAATAATGCAAGAAGTACCCTTTTCTGTTCACTTGTGGTTGCTGTAAATATAAAGGGGTTACTCAAAGCTAAATTGCAGCAATGTTTTACTTAGCGTATACAAAACTTGCCATTTCACTGGTCTTGTGTGATATTTTCATTTTAATTCTTCTACAGTAAATGTTCTAGAGTTGTTGAATGGTTAGGGATATTGTTATTAAAGTCAGAATTCTGGATTGGAGCTTTTTCTCCTTTTTGTATTAAGTTTCTTTGCACTTCTATTTCTCCTTCTCTACAATGATAAAAGTAGGATGCAAGAGTTTGGAATTAGTATATAAAGTTGTTTGAGTATTAAAAAATGCAACCCATGTAAAGTGCTTTGAAAAATGCTTGACACCAGTTAGGCTGTCAGTAATTCTAATAATCTGTTTTTCACTTCTCTTGTTGCAAGTTACTCTGAAATTCTTTTTAGAGGAGGAGCTATAAAAATTCAATAAATAAAAAGAAATGAGTACTTGTAATGCATTCCAGATTATGGCAAGTGTTAAATGGCTTTGTATAGCAATCCATCCCTTTTTAAAGTAGCTGAAAATTCAGTTGGAAATGTAAAATGGCATTCATTAAAGTCTAAATCGCTGTACTGTAATTGTATTAAATCTATGAAGAAGTATTAAAAGTTGCCTACAATAGCAAGACAGTGGCAATTATGGGGAAACTGAGCCTTACATGTTGGGAACGACTATAATTATATTAAAAATAGGGAATGACTGTAATTATCTCAAAATGAATATGAAATTGTAATTAGGCTGAAATGAATATGAAGAGGTGCCAACTGTTACTTATGGTAGAAAGACAGTGATAACTCTGGGAGATATTAACTGAATCTTAAATATTGGACTGATTTAGAACTAAACTCAAGGATAAAGTCTCAGCGGTAATTCAAGTAAGATGTGAGCCCACTTTGAGTGAGACGAATGGTGAGCGTCTCACCTGACTACAAGTTGAAGGGGAATAGAGACCCAACCTTGCTAGATAGGAAACTGGGGACTGATAAAGATCTCTTAGGCAAAGAGTGACATGATTGCAATAATGTTTTAGAATGACAAATCTGGAATCCAAAAAAAAAATGAACGCTGAGGGGAACAAGAAAATCATGTAGGAGTTTAAAAAGTGTATTATTCCATTCAAGTTTAGGTGAAGAGGTTCCAGTCAGGGATTACCACGATTTTACTGAAAATAAAGAAAATAAGGTGAAACTGGGGGTTATTTGGAGTACTAGATTAAAAATATTATTTAGAAACAAAAGTTGTCACTTACAGAACATTTATAACAAAGGCACACTCCCTCTGTAAGTTCTTGTCATTAGCCTATGCAGGCATTGTGTGTGTGTGTGTGTGTGTGTGTGCACTCATGCATGGGTACATGTTCCTGTATGCTGGATGAGAAGGGGGCAAACAACAGGGAGCTAAAACTGTGTGGTTAATGATTCAAAGAGCAAGCACATAAGAATAACCCATTTCAGCCTTCTGAACAGCTCTGTTTTCTCACTGGTATTTTCTCTTTCCCCTCAAAGATAGCTTTATTATGTCTTTAATATTTTATGAAATGTTACATTCTATTGCTATTAAAAGGGGAAATGAAAAACAAACATGCAAAAACGTTAGTCTCCTTATCGAACTAAGTGGTGGGAGTGGACATCCTTGTCTTATTCCTGATCTCAGGGAGGAATATTTGAGCTTTTGACATTGAGGATTATGCTAACTATGAGCTCCTTATATATGACCTTTATTGCACTGAAATTGATTCCTTCTATGCAGATTTGTTGGGAGTTTTTATCATGAAAAGACATTGAATGTTATCAAATGTATTTTTTTCACCTATTGAGAGGACCGCATGATGTTTTTAATCCTACATTCTATGGATGAGGAGGATCATATCATTGCTTTGAATATTTGAACTATCTTTGCATCTCAGGAATAAATGTCACCAGATCACGATGCAGGACCCTTTCCTTGTGTTGCTGATGTCAGTTTGCTACTATTTTGTTGAGTTAGGGATTTATGTTCCTCAGGGTTATGGACCTCTAATTTCCTTTTCTTGTAATATCCTTATCTAGTTTTCATGTACGGGTAATGCTGGTGTCATAAAAATGAATTTGTGAGGGATCTTGCCTCTTCAATTTTTTTTTCAAAAAGTTTGCAGACAATGGACACAAATTCTTCAAATTTGGGGTAAAATCCACTTGTGAATCCTGTTGGTCATGGACATTTCTTTGTTAGGAGATTTTGACTACTGATTCAATCTCTTTACTTGTTATTGATCTGATGAGATTTTCTGTTTCATGATTCAATCTTGTCTGTAGGACTTTATCCAATTTTTTTAGGTTGTCCAATTTTTGGCACATAATTGTTCTTAGTCTGGTGATTCTTTGCATTTTTTATAATATCAGTTGTAATGTTTCCTGTTTTAGTGTTATTTATTTGGATTCTTGCTTTTACTTTGCTAGTATAGCTAAAGGTTTGCCCATTTGGCTTATCTTTTAAGAATCAATTATCAGTTTTATTTACCTATTATTTTTCTCTGCTTAACTTTTTTTTTTTTACCTCTCTCTCTCTCTCTCTCTCTCTCTCTCTCTCTTTATTTTACAGGCAGAATTAGACGGTGAGAGAGAGAGAGACAGACAGAGAGAGAGGTCTTCCTTCCTTTGGCTCACCCCCCAAATGGCCACCATGGCTGGTGTGCTGCGCCGATCCGAAGCCAGGAGCCAGGTACTTCCTCCTGGTCTCTCATGCGGGTGCAGGTGCCCAAGCACTTGGACCTTTCTCCACTGCCTTCCTGGGCCACAGAAGAGAGCTGGACTGGAAGAGGAGCAACTGGGACTAGAACCTGGCACCCATATGGGATGCCAGCTCAGCAGGCGGAGGATTAACCAAGTAAGCCACAGCGCTGGCCCCTCTGCTTAACTTATATCTGTGCTAACATGTATTATTTAATTTTTTCTGCTAACTTTGCTTTTTCTTTGTTCCTTTTTCTAGTTCATTAGAATCTAAAGTTAGATTGAGATATTTCTTTTAATTCTTTTTTTAAAAAGATTTATTTATTTATTTATTTGAAAGGCAGAGAGAGAGAGAGAGAGAGAGAGAGAATCTTCCAGCTGCTGGTTCACTCCCCAAATGACTACAATAGCTAGGGCTGGGCCAGTCAGAAGCCACGAGCCAGGGGCTTTTTCCAAGCGTCACACATGGGTGCTGGGGCCCAAGCACTTGGGCCATCCTCCACTGCTTTCCCAGGCACATTAGCTGGGAGCTGGATAGGAAATGGAGCAGCTAGGACTCGAAACAGCACTGATATGGGATGGCGACATTGCAGGTGGCAGCTTTACCCACTACACCACCACTCTGGCCCCCTTTCTTTTTACTCTTAACATTGGCATTTATAAACCTCCCTCTTAGAACTCATTTTGGTGCATTCATTAAGTTTTTGTTTGCTGCGTTTCTGTTTTCCTTTATCCCAACATAGTTTTTGTCCCCCCTCTCCATTTCTCTTTTCTTCCTTTGATATTTAGATTGTACTACGATGAAGTGAAATGAACGTCATTTATTTTGCATTATCTGCCTCTGCTTCTGTGTGATAGAAATATCTTTATGCTAGACTTTCTTATTTTTTTATTTTATTTTTTTGACAGGCAGAGTGGACAGTGAGAGAGAGAGACAGAGAGAAAGGTCTTCCTTTGCTGTTGGTTCACCCTCCAATGGCCGCCCCGGCCGGCGCACCGCGCTGATCCGATGGCAGGAGCCAGGTGCTTATTCTGGTCTCCCATGGGGTGCAGGGCCCAAGGACTTGGGCCATCCTCCACTGTACTCCCTGGCCACAGCAGAGAGCTGGCCTGGAAGAGGGGCAACCGGGACAGAATCCAGCGCCCCTACCGGGACTAGAACCCAGTGTGCTGGCGCCGCAGGTGGAGGATTAGCCTATTGAGCTGCGTATAGCCTTCTTTCTCTCTCTGTGTTACTCTGACTTTCAAATAAATTAATTAATTAAAAATAAATAGATTTACCTGATGCATAAAATGCTGTCATTCTTTTTCAGATGACTCAGGATTCAGAGTAAGCAGCATTGTCACTTGGAACCCATGAACAAGAGTATCCAGTGATGCCCTGAATTCATGCGGAGGATCAGATACCCTGTGGAAACAAGCAAACTATGATTGGAAAATCCAACGTCAGACTCCCAAGGATTTAGAAGAAAGCAAGCTTTATACAATTCCTTTTTTTGGAGAAACATGTCCTATCTTTGAGCCCTGATGAAGGCCGTGCTCTTTAATGCACGAATCAAGTGACAGCAAAATCCTGAATAGGTGGTATCTGCCCCATCAAGGAAGGGTTGGTTTGTACTAGCAGGGAACCATTCCGTCATGAAGTTACTGTTATATATATGATGTCTGCATCAAGAATGTCTTAAAGTTGGAAACCAATTTTATTAACAAGTGGCCTATATGTCAAGTATACATGCTTCTAATGTATTTCCAACTTTCTTTTTAGCATATACCTATGATCATATGGGACATCTTCTCATCAAAGTTCTGAAAAAAATATTTAATCAAGTTTAAAGATAGGGCTGCATGTAATCTAGGCAGCAGTTAAAAATGGACTAATGGACTGGACTATTGCCATCACTAATACAACTCAGAGGTGTTCCTTGAAGAACACTGAGTAAGAAAGACTTCTTAATGAGCATGCGTTCAAGTTGCGTATCTTATTGTCCTCTTGTCCTGAATACGGCCTGGGTCTTATTGCCAACCCTGATTTAGGGGCAGTGAGATGGTAGTTTAGCTGAATGAACAGGAACTTGGAAATAATGAAGCTGAATGTCTCTGAGGTGGCCAAAGGGGACATGAACTGGAGCTACAGCAACTACTGCCTTTGACTAGCTGCATTTATAAGGATTCTTTTTTTTTTTAAATATTTTTCTCTATTTATTTGACAGGTAGAGTTACAGACAGTGAGAAAGAGATAGAGAAAAAGGACTTTCTTCCTCCCCAAATGGCCGCAATGACCAGGCTATGCCAGTCTGAAGCCAGGAGCCAGGTGCCTCCTCCCAGTATCCCATGCAGGTGCAGGGGTCCAAGCACTTGGGCCATCCTCCACTGCCCTCCTAGGCCACCTCAGAGAACTGGATTGGAAGAGGAGCAGCCGAGACTAGAACTGGCGCCCATATGGGATGCTGGTGCTGCAGGCAGAAGATTAACATAGTGTGCCATAGCGCTGGCCCCTATGAGGATTCTATGAGCCATAATTTTCTTCTTTCTCATCCATTACCCTTCCCTTACTATTTTACTCATTCATAGCAGTTAGCTTAATTTAACTTTTATTAAATACAATTTGCAGTTTTTGAGTGATCTCAAAAGATTCTTACAATTATTTTCACATCCATGCAGATACTGATAATAAATTAATTTTTAAAAAATTTTATTTATTTATCTGAGAGGCAGAGCTACACACAGTGACAGGGAGAGACAGAGAGAAAAGTCTTCATTCTGTTCACTTCCCAGTTGGCTGCAATGGCCGGAGCTGTGCTGATCCAAAGCCAGGAGCCAGGAGCTTCTTTCTGGTCCCCACGCGGGTGCAGGGGCCCAAGGTCTTGGGCCATCTTCTACTGATTTCCCAGGCCACAGCAGAGAGCTGGATTGAAAGAGGAGCAGCCAGGACTCAAACCAGCGCCCATATGGGATACCAGTGTGGCAGGCGGAGGATTAACCTACTGCGCCACTGCGCTGGCTCTCTGATAATAAATTATCAATTTAATGCATGACATGAACAACAACTTTCTTTTTTTAAAATTCAAATAATTTTTATTATCAAGTCTAAAAATGAGTGGCCATTCTGTTGTCAGAAAATGTACAGTAGACATTGCCTTGATCTTGTAGGAAGATTTGAATTCTTTTCTTTTCTTTTTATTTTTTTTACATTTGATTGAAGTTACACAAATGTCATGTATTTTATATATACAGACTGAAGGACATAGTGAAACTTGCCACTCCACCCTCCCTCCTGCCCATACTCCAAGCCTTCTTCCTCCTTCCTCTCATTCCCATTCTTACTTTTTACAAAGATCTATTTTCAATTCACTTGATCATGGTAAAGTTAACCCTACATTAAGAACAACAACTTTCAAGTAACAAAAATTACCATTGAACCCAACTTTTCTTTTTTGTTTTTATTTCATTTTATTTTTCTTGAAAACAGAGATATTAACATCATGACTTGAGGGATACATGGCAATGATCATAACATGGACAAGAAGGTTTGGTTGTCTTTTATGGGGCATGATTCCCTGAAATAATATTTATAGCTATAAATATATGATGTGCCATTCAAATAATTTATACTCTGTACTTACTTTCACAGATAAGAGAAGCCTTATGATGTTTGTCTTTCTGAGTAAACCCAACTTTAGAGGCAATGGATCATTACCTAATCTTTAACTAAAGAGTTTTGTTGAGGTTTGCCCCAAGGCAAACTATGTCAGTGGTCACACTATTCTATTTCTTCTTATCAACTATAGTTGATCAAATATAGCTAAAATAATGGGAGAGAGCTTGGAGAGAGTGGAATTTAAAAGCATGAACTTTATAACTAGAACCAAAAAGTTCCCTATAAATGATGAAGTAAAATAGTTTTCATATTTATTTCTTTTTACTTAGAAAAAATTGTGTGGTAAGTTGAAAGTGCTTTCTTGGTGGATAAATTGATATTGAAAGATCTTTGTCTATTCAATATAGTATGGGAAGTTTTAGCCAGAGACATTAGGCAAGAAAAAGAAATTAAAAGGATACAAACTGGGAAGGAAGAAGTCAAGCTATCCCTCTTTGCAGATGATATGATTATTTAAGGGATCCAAAGAACTTAAATTCATATGGAGTCACAGCTAAAGCAATCTTGGACAACAAAAACAAAGCTGGAGGCATCACAATACCAGATTTCAAGACATACTACAGGGCAGTTATAATCAAAACAGCATGGTACTGGTACAGAAACAAATGGATAGACAAATGGAACAGAATAGAAATACTAGAAATCAATCCAGAAATCAATCCAAACATCTACAGCCAACTTATATTTGATCAAGGATCTAAAACCAATTCCTGGAGCAAGGAGAGTCTATTCAACAAATGGTGCTGGGAAAACTGGATTTCTACATGCAGAAGCATGAAGCAAGACCCCTACCTTACACCTTACACAAAAATCCACTCAACATGGATTAAAGATCTAAACACATGACCCGACACCATCAAATTATTAGAGAACATCAGAGAAACCCTGCAAGATATAGACACAGGCAAAGATTTCTTGGAATAGACCCCAGAGGAACAGGCAGTCAAAACCAGAATTAACAATTGGGATTACATCAAATTGAGAAGTGTCTGTACTGCAAAAGAAACAGTCAGGAAAGTGAAGAAGCAACCGACAGAATGGGAAAAATATTTGCAAATTATGCAACTGATAAAGGATTTTTAATAACCAGAATCTACAAAGAGATCAAGAAACTCCACAACAACAAAACAAACAACCCACTTAAGAGATGGGCCAAGGACCTCAATACACATTTTTCAAAAGAGGAAATCCAAACGGCCAACTGACACATGAAAAATTATTCAGGATCACTAGCCATCAGGGAAATGCAAATCAAAACCACAATGAGGTTTCACCTCACCCTGGTTAGAATGGCTTACATACAAAAATCAACTAACAACAGATACTGGTGAGGATGTGGGGAAAAAGGGACACTAACCCACTGTTGGTGGGAATGCAAACTGGTAAAGCCACTGTGGAAGACAGTTTGGAGATTGCTCAGAAACCTGAATATAGCCCTACTGCATGGCCCAGCCATCCCACTCCTTGGAATTTAACCAAAAGAAATTAAATTGGCAAATAAAAGAACTGTCTGCACCTCAATGTTTATTGCAGCTCAATTCACAATAGCTAAGACATGGAATCAACTTAAATGCCCATCAACAGAAGACTGGATAAAGAAATTATGGGATATGTACTCTACAGAATACTATACAGCAGTAAAAAGCAATGAAATCTGGTCATTTGCAACAAAATGGAGGAATCTGGAAAATATCATGCTGAGTGAAATAAGCCAGTCCCAAAGGGACAAATGTTCTCCCTGATCGGCTACAACTAAGTGAGCACCTAAAAGGAAACCTGGAGAAGTGAAATGGACACTTTGAGAAACAATGACTTGATCAGCCCTTGTACTGACTGTTGAGGAACAACTTACTATTTTATTCCTTTCAGTATTTTTTTTTTGTTCTACTTAAACCATTGGTTGAACTCTTTAATCACACAATTATTCTTAGGTGTTTAAATTTAACTGAAAAGTGGTCCATGTTAAATATAAGAGTGTGAATAAGAGAGGGAGGAGATGTACAGTTTGGCACATGCTCACTCATACTTACCCCAATGGTAGAGCTAGAAACGTGCCAGGGGATTCCGAATCAATCCCATTAAGGTGGCATGTAACAATGCCATTTTACCAGTCAAAATGATCAGTTTAAGTTCATAATTGATCATAAAGACAGGATTAAGTGTCAAAGGGATCATATAAACAAGACTAGTGTCTGCTAATACTAACTGAAAGAATTAAAAACGAGAGAACAATCCAACATGGGAAGTGGGATACACAGCAAACTCATAGAATGGCAGATGTCCTAAATAGCACTCTGGCCTTAGAATCAGCCCTTAAGGCATTAGGATCTGGCTAAAAAGCCAATGGGAGTTTCTCAGGCATGGAAAGCGAAGACACTGTGGAAAAAAAAAATGACCTAAATGAAAGATCTCTGTGAGTGAGATTCAGGCAGAAAGTAGGGGCTATCAAAGAAGGAGGTACCTTTCTCTGAAGGGAGGGGAGAACTTCCACTTTGACTATGGCCTTGTCTAAATAAGATCGGAGTTTGTGAACTCAAGAGGCTTCCATAGCCTTGGCGGCTCATGACAAGAGCCTCGGGTGATTACTGACGTCATATATAAGAGTGTCAATTGTTAAATCAACAAAGGGAGTCACTGTGCACTTACTCCCCATAGAGAATCTCTGTCCTTAATGTGCTGTACATTGTGATTTAACGCTGTAACTAGTACTCAAACAGTACTTTATACTTTGTGTTCTGTGTGGGTGCAAACTGTTGAAATCTTTACTTTTTATATACTAAGTTGATCTTCCATCTATAAAGATAATTGAAAATGAATCTTGATGAAGAATGGGATGGGGAGAGTATGGGAGATGGGATGGTTGTGGGTGGGAGGGAGGTTATGGGGGGAAAAGCCACTATAATCCAAAAGTTGTACATTTGAAATTTGTATTTATTAAATAAAAGTTTTTTTAAAAAGAAAGAGGCCAGCTCCATGGCTCACTAGGCTAACCCTCTGCCTGCAGCGCTGGCACTCCAGGTTCTAGTCCCGGTCGGGGCACCAGTTCTATCCCGGTTGCTCCTCTTCCAGTCCAGCTCTCTGCTGTGACCCAGGAAGGCAGTGGAGGATGGCCCAAGTGTTGGGCCCTGCACCCGCATGGGAGACCAGGAGAAGCACCTGGCTTCTGGCTTCAGAGCAGCGCGGTGCACCGTCTGCAGCACTGACCACAGCGGCCATTGAGGGGTGAACCAACAGAAAAGGAAGACCTTTCTCTCTGTCTCTCTCACTGTCCACTCTGCCTGTCAAAAAAATTATTTATATATATATTTTTAAATTTTATTTAATGAATATAAATTTCCAAAGTATGGCTTATGGATTACAATGGCTTCCCCCCCATAACGTCCCTCCCAACCGCAACCCTCCCCTTTCCCATTCCCTCTCCCCTTCCATTCACATGAGGATTCATTTTTTTTTTTTTTTTGACAGGCAGAGTGGACAGTGAGAGAGAGAGAGACAGAGAGAAAGGTCTTCCTTTGCCGTTGGTTCACCCTCCAATGGCCGCCGCGGCCGGCACGCTGCAGCCGGCGCACCACGCTGATCCGATGGCAGGAGCCAGGAGCCAGGTGCTTTTCCTGGTCTCCCATGGGGTGCAGGGCCCAAGCACCTGGGCCATCCTCCACTGCACTCCCTGGCTACAGCAGAGAGCTGGCCTGGAAGAGGGGCAACCGGGACAGAATCCGGCGCCCCGACCGGGACTAGAACCCGGTGTGCCGGCGCCGCTAGGCAGAGGATGAGCCTAGTGAGCCGCGGCGCCGGCAGAGGATTCATTTTCAATTCTCTTTATATACAGAAGATCAGTTTAGCATACATTAAGTAAAGATTTCAACAGTTTGCTCCCACACAGAAACATAAAGTGAAAAATAATAGATGATTTTTTAAATGATGATGAAATCAGATCAGACCTATTGTCATGTTTAATCCCAGCGAGAGTCAAGTTGGGAATTGCTAATTTCTTCTTCTTTTTTTTTTTTAACAGAAGATCAGTTTAGTATACATTAAGTAAAGCTTTCAACAGTTTGCACCCCCATAGAAACACAAAGTGAAATATACTGTTTGAGTACTCGTTATAGCATTAAGCCTCAATGTACAGCACATTAAGGACAGAGATCCTACATGAGGAGTAAGTGCACAGTGACTCCTGTTGTTGACTTTACAAATTGACACTCCTGTTTATGGCATCATAGCCCTCATGTACCTTGATTCCAGAATCTAGATGTCTTAGTAATTGAGGTATATTTTTTCTATTCTCCCAGGGGTCTATCTCCCAGGAGGTGAGAGAAATCTCAATGCTTCAATTATTTGAAAAAGTTACATGGTTATACCATAAGCAAAGCCCTACGGGTAACTGCTGCTGCTATTTTGGCAGATCTTTAGCAATTCCAGATGGCTCGGGGCTTCCACCTACACAACCACGGCATTCTTTCCTCCTGCCTGAAAGCTCACACACATCTAAGAATGGAGGAGAGAGAACATCCTGGAGACTGATGGCTCAGGTTCATTTTGCACAACTATGGAATGTAATTCTAGGGCTGTTTCAGCATTGAAAATTTCCCTTGATTCTCTTCTGTCAAGGACAATAGAATGTTTCAAAAAATATACTGCTAAAGGAAAAGACAGTTTTTTAAAATAGAGCAATGAGAATATAGATCATATTTCTCTGAGGGAAGACTAAAACTGGCAAATGAATGTGCATTAGGGAAAGTTTATTTTATCTCAGTATAGTAATTTTTCAGTATTTGTAGCTGTGACATAGTCAAGGTTTAACTTTACATTTACCCTTTCTAGAATTAAAGCAACTGAAAGAAGAAATCCCTGGAATTTGCTGCTTCGTTTTTTGACAGAGTCTGATAAATTATTAAACAGCAGAAGGAAAAGGTGACTTCGGAAACTTTTGAGATTTTGACAAGTAATAAGTCTTCAAGTGACTGCTAGTTTGTTGGCTACTCTGGGAAGAATTCTGTGTCCCAGGTAGAGTGTCTTCAGTTCCAAATTTATTCACATGTATGATGTTATGATTTTATAATACTTATAAACATGTTTTTCTGATTCTGCCATACTAAATGTATAATAGTTAATGTTCATTTTCCAGATGCAGAACATATGCTGACTGTAAATATACCAAATTTGATCTTAAGGAAGTTATTGCCAAGGGAGGAATAGTAAATATTTAATAGCAAAATACCAAAATATGTGTTTAAAATAGCCTGAAAGAAATAAGTCTTGAATCTTAAAATAATCTGTGTCCTTGCCTCTAGGTGAGATTAATGAAAGATCAATACAATCTATTATTTTTAATAATATTTCATGATTACCTCAGGCTCTCTTCCACACTGTTATATCTCCCCAAACCCTAAGGTTAGCCAATGTAAAATCTTGCTCTTTTGTAATATAACTATTTGTATAGTTAATTTTTAATAGAACTGATGAATATTTTCAACATTAAAAAATTCTTGAGTAATGAAAACACACAGCATGCTGCAATTTTTCCCTTAGTCATAATTTTCCCCAAGCAAAATATTCTATTTCTTACAGATTTCTTTATTCCCTCCGAACTTTAAGCAGTTTCTCTGGTTCCTTCTCTTAATTTACATTTATCCAGAAAAAAAGGGCCATACATGTTGTTAACTTTCTACCTAATTAGCACTGATTATTTTGGTGTGAATTGAAGTACTAAAATGTAATAAAAAGAACAATGGCTAACACTTATTGAATACTACTATGACAAAATTATGTCAGTTGATTTCCATTACATAGGTCATTTTGTGAAATATTTTTTTTAAGATTTATTTTATTTACTTGAAAGGCAGAGTTACAGAGAAGAAGAAGGTGAGTCAGAGAGAGAGAGAGAGAGAGAGAGAGAGAGAGAGAGAAAAGTCTTCCATTCGCTGGTTCACTCCCAAAATGGCTGCAATGGCTGGAGCTGTGCCAATGCAAAGCCAGGAGCCAGGAGCTTCTTCTGGGTCTCCCATGTGGGTGCAGGGGCCCAAGCACTTGGGCCATCTCCGGCTGCTTTTCCCAGGCTGTTAGTGGGAGCTGGATCAGATGTGGAGCAACAGGAAATCGAACCTATATAGGATGTTGTTATTGTAGGTGGCAGCTTTACCCGCTATACCACAATGCCAGTCCTAAAGACCTTTGAAGGCTATGTAATTCTCATTCTTCCTTTAGATGTGAGAATGCAATGATACAGAGAGTACAAGGAATTTGTGCAAAATCCCATTTAGAAAGTGAGAGAAGCTGAACTAGAACCTAAGTCTGTCTCAACCTGAAACCAGTGTTAACCACAGCAGTACTGCACAGCCTACTTGTTTTTTGCTGATTCTGCCTGATCAGTAGCGATAGTAAGTCCATATCTGTTAGAGGCCACTTTCCAGACACAGAACATAGTTGTGTGTGATCTTAAGGAAGTTATTGTCATGTGAAAAATAATTGATTAATATTAAAATATGGTGATAGTAGTTTCTATTTTTAGAAGAGATGTTTGATCTAGATGGGGAATTAGGAAATTTATTATGAGGAAAAGAAATTTTAACAATTCTGAAGTATGAAGAGTCTTCAAAAAAGTCCATGAATACTGCATACTATGAAAAAAGCTATGTGTGGATTATGAATTTCTTTTCTGCTCCAAAATAAATGTATCCTTCAACTCCATTTTCTATGAACTTTTTGAAGTGTCTTCAAACAAGCAGGAGTGAGTTAAAGGAATGGGAAGATCTCCCTAACAGAATGTTTATAGTGTTGTGATGAGTCATTACACATGATTTCTCTCTCTCTCTCTCTGCCTTTCAAATATGTAAAACTAGATTAATTTTTAAAAAGAATGATTAAGAGTATAGATTCCAGAGCCAGGCTTCCTGGCTTTAAATTCCCTCTTCTGACTATAGTTGGGGGCTTCAATACAATTCTTTCTCCCCTGTAAACTTGGAAAACAATACTATCTATCTTATATTATTATTGTATGGATTAAATAAACTATCATGAAATCCCTTAGAAATGTATCTGGCATATAAAATAATGCCACATAAATGTTTACCATTATTTTTGTTGCCCATACAGAACCATACATAATTCCAAGGTGGAGAGAAAGTGTTAATAAGGGGATATGTCAATTCATGCAAAAATGGAATTAAAGATAAATTTACTTTGGTGCAAATTTTTTTAAAATCTTTGCACAGGTTTTTCACAATGGGCATTTCCATGAATGGAACTCCTTATACAAGGAGTTCTATCTATTTGAGTTGTCTAGTAAATGAATTCTTGATGCCCGGAAAGTTGTTCTAAGAGAAAATAGGAGTACAATCAATAAGGATATCTTATGCATCTTTTGTTCAGTGTCTGTATCTAAAGAAATTGTTCTGTCTACATTAACCGTAAAGGGATTTTTTTAAGACAACAGGGGCCCATGGGCTCAGGAAATGTAGAGAAATTGTCTTTAGGAAAAAGCTTTCATGGTCCATCTGAGAGAGAGATCTTGGAACACAAGTTCAAATAATTTTGTGTTTGGCGGGTGTACACCTTTTGTTTTAAGGGTTATATAACTTCCATCAGAATTAAAATTGTCTATCAGTCACCAGAGGTAATTGCACATCTTAACTGATTTTAAAAATTAGTCAATTTCTTTATATCAATTGGTCCTCTGCATTAAGCCCCAATGTTCTCAACATCACTACTGACATCTACAATATCTGTAAGATCAGGCAACCTAAGTTACTTTCTGCATACAATTTCTTCAACTTTATGCTCCCTTACAGTCACTGCTTCCTGATATTGAAATTAAGATGTGAACTATGAAGGGAAATATATAGAGATGTGATATTTGCAAATGTGAAAGTCATTTTAGTAGATAGGCATTGATTACAGGTACAGACAAAAGACTTAATTTTGCAGGAATTAAGAAATAGCAAATGTTTGGATCAATTGATTAGCTTTGATTTAAGTCATAGCATTTCCACGAGGCTAGAATTAATGAATACTGTCAGAGGTTATTTGTAATGCTAGGAACAAAGCCAAGAGTTCATCTGTTTATTTTCCCTGTGCCTCTCAGCAGGTCTCCGCCATGGGTGACAGGGGAGCAAACAATCACTCAGAAACCAGCGACTTCATCCTTGTGGGCTTCAGGGTCCGCCCGGAGCTCCACGTCCTCCTCTTCCTGCTCTTCCTGCTCGTCTACACCGCCATCCTCCTGGGGAACCTGGGCATGCTGGCCATCATCACGACCGACCCCCGGCTCAACACACCCATGTACTTCTTCCTGGGCAACCTCTCCTTCGTCGACCTCTTCTATTCCTCGGTCATCGCCCCCAAGGCCATGACCAACTTCTGGTCGGAGAGCAAGTCCATCTCCTTCGCGGGCTGCGTGGCGCAGCTCTTCCTCTTCGCCCTCTTCATCGTCACGGAAGGCTTCCTCCTGGCGGCCATGGCCTACGACCGCTTCGCAGCCATCTGCAACCCCCTGCTCTACTCCGCCCAGATGTCCCCGCGGCTCTGCGCTCAGCTCGTGGCCGCTTCCTACCTCTGTGGCTGTGTGGCCTCAGTTCTCCAGACCAGCATGACATTCAGCGTACCCTTCTGTGCCTCGCGGGCTGTTGACCACTTCTACTGTGACACTCGCCCGCTTCAGCGGCTGTCTTGCTCTGGCCTCTTTATTCAGAAAATGGTGTCGTTTTCCTTATCCGGCATCATCATCTTGCCTACCATCATAGTCATTCTCGTCTCCTACGTGTACATCGTGTCCACGGTGCTCAGGATTCCCTCGGCGGAGGGGCGCAGGAAAGCCTTCTCCACCTGCAGCTCCCACCTGGGCGTCGTGGGGGTGCTGTACGGCGCCGTCTTCTTCATGTATCTCACGCCGGACAGGTTCCCCGAGCTGAGTAAATTTGCGTCCTTGTGCTACTCTCTTGTCACGCCCATGCTGAACCCCTTGATTTACTCTCTGAGGAACAAGGATGTCAAAGAGGCTCTAAGAAGACTTATAGAGAAGAAAAGTGCTCTTCTCTGATTGTTATTTCTCTTCTACCAAATGTACTGTGGCACTTTGCTTCATACCTCTTGTGGCCATTAATTGAAGTTACTCTCCTGAATATTGGAAAAATATGATTAACAGTTTTCCATGTGTTTGAACATTTCCATATGTTACTTTGAATGTCCTCTGAAATACCATTAATCTCGGAAGTCTTGGACATGAAGAAAGCATTTTTCGTGATGAACCTTCCTCACTGCTCTCAGTGATACTTTATGGCATATCATTGAACGATATTTTCAAATTTTATTATAATGCTTAAATTATATTTTTCTAGTGATTGTCTTTCTGATTATCCCTCGCATCTACACACAATCATCAACAATTGACTAAAGCCTTGATTACTATATTCATAAAATTTAATTAATTAATTTTTAAAAATTATTTGAAAGAGAGAAATCATCTGCCTACCAATTCACTCCCCAAATGTCTGGAACAGTCAGGACTGGTCTATTCTGAAGTCGGTAGCCTGGAACTTAGTCTGGGTCTCCCACAGAGTGGTAGACATTCAAGAACTTGAGCCATCATCCATTGACTCCCATGGTGAACATTATCAGGAAGCTGACTTGGAAGCAATGGAGTTGAGACTCAAACTAGGAACTGCAACATGGGGTTCAGGCTTCCCAAGCATTGATTTAATCAATGAACCAAATGCCTGTCCCCAGATGATATTTTAAGGAAAAAGTGTTTGCCAATTTTATCATTAGTCTCATTAACATCTTAAATGGTTACTAAGTTCTCATCCTGATCATTTCATCTGTGTTACATAAAGAGGAACAAATAAAAAGAAGAAACAGGGGCCAGCATTGTGGCATAGCGGGTTAAGCTGCTGCCTGCAATGCTGGCATCCCACATGGGTGTCGGTTCAAGTCCTAGCTGCTCCACTTCCGATCCAGCTCTCTGCTACTGGCTTGGGAAAAGCAGCAGAGGATAGCTCAAGAGCTTGGGCTACTGTCACCCATGTGGGAGACCCAGATAAAGAGCCTGGCTCAGCACTGGCTATTGCAGCCATCTAGGGATTAAACTAGAGGATAGAAGTTATCTCTCCCACCACACCCCTCTCTCTGTAACTCAGACTTTCAAAAAAAAAATCTTATGAAGAAACAAACAATTTCTATTTTGTCATTCCAGGCATTGTGGAGTGTTCTAGGCATTGCTACTTATTGGAGCCTAACTTAAAAACTAAAACTATAAACATTTTTGAGCACTTAATCCCTTTGTTTAGAACGTGGTAATTTTTTCTTGTGTTGTTGAAGAATATTTAACAAATGTATGGTAGCAAGATTGTCATCAAAATAGAGTGTGATACAAAATTTACCCATCTGTACCTCTGAATCCATTTATTTATTCGATTAACTTGATAGTATACATATCTGTTCTGGTCTCCTGATAGACTGACATAAACAATCTCATTCTTAGGGAGTTTTCAATTTAGTGAGAGATGAATCCTTGGGAAGACAATTAAAATCCAGAAAGAGTGTGCCAAAGATATTCATAGAGATCAGGATGTGAATTGCCAGAGAGTAGGTGATTGGTAATATGGGAAATTCTTTTTGGGCTACATGGAAAATGAATTTTTTAAAAGATTATATCTATTTATTTGAGAGGTGGAGTTGCAGACAGAGAGAGGGAGAGGCAGAAAGATCTTCCATCCGCTGGTTCATTCCCCAAATGGCCACAATGGCTGGAGATGAGCTGATCTAAAGCCAGGAGTCAGGAGCTTCTTCCAGGTCTCTCATGGAGCCCAAACACTTTGGCCATTTTCTACTGCTTTCCTAGGCCATAGCAGAGAGCTGGATTGGAAGAGCAGTATCCAGGACACAAACCGGGGCCCATATGGGATGCTGGCACTGGCTCTGGGGAAGATGAATTTAAAGAGGGTGAGATTGGAGTAAGGAAAATTGCTGCATGGGTTCATGTTATTATCGGTGTCTTAATGTTAATGAACAAAGGCAGGTTTGTAAAAATACAAAGAACAAAATAACTGATTGGTGAGAGACAAGTGTACAAAAGGAAATGTTTCATCCCGGTATTGAACTTGAATGTCTGTGTTTGTAGATGGCACAAACAGATAAATTGTAATGAGGCTTTCAGAAAAGTGAGATATAGAGGAATTTCCTTAAATTGATAAATCACATAACATAGCTTTCCTGTTATGATGAAGAATAAGGCATCTCTCACCACACTTTTTTTTTTTATACTGTACTGGAAGAGTTAGCTATTGAAATAAAGGAAGAAAAGGAAGTAAAAATGTTCTGGAAAGAACTGTATCCCTTAACATTTGTACATTGAACCCCTGAGGTCCAGCCTCAGACTGTGACTAGGGGCGAGGGGCCAGTGCTGTGGCGTAGCGGGTAAAGCTGCTG
The DNA here is from genome assembly GCF_964237555.1 of Oryctolagus cuniculus. Lineage (NCBI taxonomy): Eukaryota > Metazoa > Chordata > Mammalia > Lagomorpha > Leporidae > Oryctolagus > Oryctolagus cuniculus. The sequence goes on from NC_091442.1 coordinate 57,850,943, forward strand.
TCTGCAGTGCTAGCATCCTATATGGGCACCAGTTCGAATTCTGGATGCTCCACTTCTGATCCAGCTCTCTGCTATGGCCTGGGAAAGCAGTAGAAGATGGCTCAAGTCCTTGGGCCCCTGCACCCTCATGGGAGACCTGGAAGAAGCTCATGGCCTCTCTCTCTCTCTCACTGTCTCTTCCTCTCACTGTCTGTAGCGCTACCTCGCAAATAAATAAACTTTTTAAAGAAAAAAAGAAAAGAATCCCTATTGTTTAAGATACCCAGTGAGTAATAATGCATTATGGAAACCCTAGAAAACTCAGGCAAATATCAGCACCAATTGTGAAGAAAGAAAGGGAGCTCCCCTTATTGGCAGATAACCTGATCTTCCAAGTATAACATCCGACAGGATCAACAACAAAAAAAAGCCCTGAAACTATTAATTGGCTATAGAAATATAGCTGCATTCAAAGCTAATACACAAAAGTCAATTTATTTTCTGTAACTCAGCATTGAATAAGGAGATTTTGGAGTTAAAAGTGCAACACTGGAGGTGACATGAGCAAGTTGGAAGAATAGGAGGTCTCAGTTCTGTTTCCCTTATGGAAAAACGTCACTCCGTGAAGGTTCCTATGGACTGTAAGGCAGGGACTGGTGCAAGCCGATTAACCAGAGTGCAGTCACAAGCAAAACCTTCCCTGACACTCTGCAGGAAACTGCAGTGACAGGAGAGGATGATCACTCATTTCCTATTACAGGCCAGCCTATGGTAGTCAAAAAAAAAAAAAAAAAATGCAAGCGCTATTTAGAAAACACAAGTTAAAGTAAATTAATTCTTAATTTGCTGACTTTGCACACACCCCGCAGTGACTCTCTGCCTCACAGTGCCTTTGTGCAGAGGGCAGTGCCTCCTGTGAGGACAAGCATGTGGGTCCTGGCCTGCTGCCATCTTCCCCTCCACCTGACTCAGGCACCCCCATGCTTAACACATCTCTCTTTCTTTCTTTCTTTCTTTCTTTCTTTCTTTCTTTCTTTCTCTCTTTCTCTCTTTCTCTCTTTCTCTCTTTCTCTCTTTCTCTCTTTCTCTCTTTCTCTCTTTCTCTCTTTCTCTCTTTCTCTCTTTCTCTCTTTCTTTTTCTTTTCCTTAAGGATTTATTTATGTATTTGAAAGGCAAAGGCAGAGAGAGAGAGAGAGAGAAAGAGAGGTATTCCATCTGCTGGTTCACTCCCCAGATGGCAGCAATGGCTGGAGCTGCACCTCCGAAGTCAGGAGCCAGGAGCCTCCTCTGGGTCTCCCACGTGGGTGCAGGGGCTCAAGGACTTGGGCCATCTTCTACTGCCTTTCCAGGCCATAGCAGAGACTGGATTGGAAGAGGAGCAGCTGGGACTAGAACCGGTGCCCATATGGGATGTTGACGCTGCAGGAGATGGCTTTACCCGCTATGCCACAGCACTGGCCCCAACACATCTTTCTTAAGTTAAATACGCTTCCAGAGTAAGTCAAATTGCCATTTGCTTAGTGTGTAGTTTGGAAATGCTTCTCATTGTGATCCTTAAACAATGATTATTGACTTCTACTGAACACACAGTGTTTGCTAACACTACTCACTTTCTGCTCCTTGATCTGCCTCCCAAGAGCGAGTGAATTTGCTAAGGCACAACAGGTCAGACTCCCCACCCTTGCATAGATGATTGCCTGGGCTCATCTGCTCTACCGCCACAGGAAATGGGCCATCCCTCTCTCACTCCACCCACCCTCCACAAGAAACCCAATGGCACTCACTGCCCACAAGAGAGCCACGCACCCAGGAGTCCAAGGGTTTTCCTTAATAAAGTGGCTGATGTACAACCTTCCTCAATGTGCATTTCTTTTCTGGAAAAGCTCATGAAGTTTTCATTTCTTTAGGGTTCATCTCCCTGCCCCCCCCCCAAAAAAAAAAACTCATAGCCTTTGCCATTTCAGAAAAATCCTGGTCTTAGCAGATTAATATACGGAGTTCTTTGGTCATTTGACATACACGCTTTTTAAGGAAGAACAGGCTTTGTTTTCTGTTGAAGAGTTTGCTACCATGGAGTCTGGTTTTCAAGTCATTTTATCCAGAACACTGGACAACACAGTCCTTTGTCCTGACTTCGTTGCTGTGCTCTGTGTCCCACCAGCACCAAGACCTCCCGGGGAACTGGAACTCAAGAGACTGTTGAAAAAGCTGGCCAGCACGCTTCCATTTGCTGCATTGTTTTCGATGTTTGGGTCTGGCTTCTTCACTGACATGCATACTGGCTGGCCCGCCCGGGCCCTGGGTACTTGGAGAGCCAGCAGGTCCTCCTGCAGAGGATTGCGACGCTGGCGTGGGCATGGCTGGCTGCTACGCAAGGGGTGATTATTGCTTCCTTAGGAACACCTGCATACCCTCTACTGCCAACCCTTTGTCGTGGACCAGCTTTCTCACAGCAGGTTTCAGGACAAAGTCTTCATATGCATCTTTGGGCTTCACGGTTGTGAAGTTTTCATGTAATAATAGCTATATTCTTTTTACCATCCCAGCCTGCAGGTATAAAAACTGCACCCTTTTCCACAGCTAAGGCAGGTGTGGTAAAATGGAACCCACATGTTTTATGCACAAGGTACTTATGCAACAAGTTGAGGTTTTCCTCTTTCTTCACTGATTGTGTGCATCAAGGCAGCCCCATCCTGGAGGCAGAACCTGCACAGGTGAGACTGGATGAAGTCCAGGTGCTGCTGGCTGTAGTCCTGCCCCTTCTTTGGGATGCTCACTGCATCCCACTTTGCGCACACTGCCAACGCAGGGCCCCCATGTTGTGAGTTCGCACGTTTTCACCAGGGGCAAGGCAGCATGCTCCTCACCCGAGCCTGTGGGCAGAGGCCCTTTCAGCTGTGGGGAATCTTGACAACCTTCCTCAAACTTGATATAGCCTTGGAAATATTTCCCAAACTTCCGTTCCGCTCCCTCATTCCTTCTGGCGGAATTTTCATTTTATCCATGGGCTCACGTGAAAAACACTAGCCCATTTCTGTAACGATTCCATTACAGTCCAAGGCCTAGACATGTCTGCAACAAAAATGAGCAAGGTCTCTGGCAAGGATTCTGCAGACTGCAAATTTCAGGAGCCGTTGTGGTCCAGGTCTCCAGCCAGAATCCACACATTGCAGGGTGTGATCATCTTGGTCCTCATCGGGAACATGGAGGTAGAGATACCTCTTCTTCTTTTTTTTTCATGTTCAGCTCCTTGTGGTTTAGGCATAGGGGTGTTGTACCAGGACCATCTTCACTGAAGACCGGGATGTTCTTGCCAGATGGCAGTTTGGACCTGGCACGGGTGGACACTTCGCTCAAGATCCAAGATCACGGAGTCTTGCTCTCTTCCTCCTTGTTAGTCAGGTCTCTGGTGGCCACCACAGTGGATCTGTTAGGGCCCAACAGCAGCTTCTTTTCCATCCCCATAGGCGCCATCTTGTCAACTGCAGACGCAAAAGTGCTGTTGAGGTCTTACCCTCAAAAATCTTTGCCCATACCAATATCATGAAACATTTCTCCTATGTTTCCTTAAAGCAGTTTTACAGTTTTGAGTCTTTTTTGAAAATTGTTTATTTAAAAGCATAACAGAAAGGGAGAGGCAGAGAGAGAGAGAGAGAGAGAGAGAGAGAGAGAGAGAGAGAGAAATCTCCCATCTGTTTGTTTACTCCCCTGATGGCTGCAACACCTGGGGCTTGGCCAGGCCAAAGCCAGGAGCCAGGACCTGAATCCTGGTCTCCCACATGGGTGGCAGGGGCCAAGTACTTGGGCCATCTTCTGCTGTTTTCCCAGGCAATGATCAGGGAGCTGAATCAGAACTGGATCAGCCGGGACTCAGATGGGTGCTCACGTGGGATGTTGGCATTGCAGGTGGCAGCTTTACTGGTTATGCCACAATGGAGGCCCCTGTTTTGGATATTATTTTTCCCACCACTATTTATTGAGGAACCTGTCCTTTCCTTGATGCATGTTTTAGGCACCTTTGATGAAAAATTTTTGAGTGCAGTGCATGAATTTACTTGTGACTTCTCAGTTCTGTTCCTTTGATCTACATGTCTGGTTTAATGTCAATGTCATGGTCTTTTAGTTGGAATAGCTTCATAGCATGTTTTAAATGCTGTAATGCTGCCAGCTTTTTTCTAGTTGTTCAGGATAGTTTTGGCTATTCAAGATCTTATGTGGTTCCATACTAATTCTAGACATTTTTCTAGTTCTCCAAAGAATCAAGGGATTTTGATAGGAATTACAACAAATCTTATATTGCTTCACATAGTAAGGAAATTTTAATAATATTAATTCTTTCAATCCACAAACATGGAATATCTTTCACTTTTTATGTGTCTTTATCAATTACATCAGTGCTTTATAATTTTTATTGTAGAGAACTTTCATCTATTTTGTTAAATATAGTCGGGCTTTTTATATCTTGGAATTGCTTTCTTGATTTTTTTCAGCTAGTTCATTATCATTGTATAGGGACACTAATGATTTTTGTGTGTTAGTTTTGTATCCTGCAACTTTACAAAAATAATTTATCAGTTTTAAGGATTTCTTGGTGGAGTATTTAAATGTTTATCTATTTAAGGTCATGTCATCTCAAACAGGAACGGAATTTGACTTCCTCTTTTCCACCAACTGTTTCTTTCACTTGCCTAATTGCCCTGGCTGGAACTTCCAGTGCTATGTTCAATATGTCTGGTGAAACTCAACATTCCTGTCTTGAAGCATCTTAGAAGAAAAGCTTTCAACTTTTTCTCCTTCGGGATGATGTTAGCAGCAGGTTGTCATATGTAGTATATTTTTCCCCAAAGAAACATTTTATTTGAGAAATACAAACTTCGTGCATTTCATAAGTACAACTTTAGGGATATAGTGATTCTTCTCACCATACCCACCCTCCCACCCACACTCCACTCTTCCACCTTCTTCTCCCATTCCCAGTCCCATTCTCCACTAAGAGTCATTTTAAATTAATTTTATACACAGAGGACCAACTCTACACTAAAAGATTTCAACAATTTGCACACACAAAAAACTGTTCCTCAACCATTGAGACAAGGGCTGTTCATATCTTCCACTTAATTTACACTAAAATGAAATAACTCTTTGAGAACAAGTTTTACAGTTTAATGCAAGTGAATCCTGTTGTTAATTTAACAATTAACACTCTCATGTTTGATGTCAGTGATCACTGAAGGTTCTTGACATGATCTGCCTAGGCTATGGAAGCCTTTTGAATCCACAAACTCTTTCAGTATTTAGACAAGGCCATAGCAAAGTGGAAGTTCTCTCCTCCCTTCAGAGAAAAATACATCCTTCTTTGGTGGCCACTTCTTTCTACTGGGGTATTACCCAAAGAGATCCTTCATGTAGGACATTTTTGCCATAGTGTCTTGGCTTTCCATGCCTGAAATGCTCTCATGGACATTTCAGCCAGCCCAGAATGCCTTAAGGGTTGATTCTGAGGTCAGAGTGCTACTTAAAGTGAATGTCATTCTATGAGTCTGTGGTGTGGACTGCTTCCCTTGTTAGAACATTCTCTCCTTTTTAATTCTATGTATTATTGTTAGCACTTAATCCTATCCATATGATCACTTTAACACTTAAGATGATACTTTTACCACCCAGCTTAAGGGGATTTGGGGATATATAGTATTTTATATTGAGGTATGTTCTTTCTATATCAATATGTTGAGAGATTTTTGTAATGAAAGGATGTTAATTTTTTATTAAATACCTTTTTTGTGTTTATTAAGGTGATCCTAATGACTTCTACTCTTCATTATATTGACATGATGCATTATGTTTATAGATTTCCATATGTTGAACCATCCTTGCCTCCTTGGAGTGAATCATACTTGATCAGAGAATTAATCTTTTTTATCTGCTATTAGGCTTAGTTTACCAGTATTTTGTTGAGGGCTTTTGTTGCTGTTTGCTTATTTATCTTTTAGTGACTGGGATTATTTTACTGAATTCTACTTTCATTGAGTAATCTCTGATATAACTTCTCAGAGGCACAACCTTGATTTTGCATAAACACCCTTTGATGACAATACTTTTTGTTTTTAAATTTATTTGAGGGGGCTGGTGCAGTGGTGTAGCAAATAAAGCCGCCCCCTGAAATGTCAGCATCCCATATGGGCACCGATTCAAATTCCGGCTGCTCCACTTCCAATCCAGCTCTCTGCTATGTCCTGGGAAAGCAGTAGAAGATGGCCCAAGTCCTTGAGTCCCTGCACCCACGTGAGAGACCTGGAAGAAGCTCCTGGCTCCGGGCTTCGGATCAGCACAGCTCTGACCATTGCAGCCAACTGGGGAGTAAACCAGTGGATGGAAGACCTCTCTCTCTCTCCCTCTCTCTCTCTCTTTACCTTTCTACCTCTCTTTCTCTTTGTGTAACTCTGCCTTTAAAATAAAGAAATAAATCGTTAAAAAATGATACAGATTCTTGTGAACTTTCCTGATATTTAGTAGATTTTCAAAAATATTTCTCCATTTACTGGATGCTTATAAGATAATTTCAAGAGACTTTAAACTAGTTTTTGCTGCTATGATCATTTTGCTAAAAAGCGTTTCTTCGTTCTTTATTTAAGTTTAATTTATTTAAGTTGCTCTTCTAAATGTTGTCTCCCTGGTAGTGTCTTTAAAAATTTAGATGTACACTTATTATAAGATCAAGGAATCCACCCAACAGAAAGGAAAACATACATCCAGACAAATAGATATGCATGAATATTCATATCAGCTTTATTCACAATATCTAAACATTATAAATACCTCCACTGTCCTTCCATTTTTGAGTGAACAAGCACATGTATTATATCTGTACAAAAGAAAATGTAGTCTTATTTAGCAGTGAAAGCAATGTCCAACTTACCTTGACAACATGAATGAATCTCAAAATGATTGTACTGAGTGAGAGATGCTTGACACAAAAGGGTGCTTACTGTTTGAGTGCATATACACAAAAATCGGGTCACTAGCTAGGATGGGGTTGCAGGGAGGCCCAGACTGCAGATGGACATGAGAAGTCTTTGGGACTGAGGGACATGTTCCATATCTTGATTATATTGATTGTTTCATTGGTGTATAAAACAGTCAAATCTTGAGAATTTTACATGTTAAATAGATACTGTTATTTTCTTTCTTTTTTTTTTTTTACTTATTTATTTGACAGGTAGATTTGTAGACAGTGAGAGAGAGAGAGAGAGACAGAGAGAAAGGTCTTCCTTCCGTTGGTTCACTCCCCAAATGGCCACTATGGCCGGAGCTATGCCGATCTGAAGCCAGGAGCCAGGTGTTTCTTCCTGGTCTCCCATGCGGATGCAGAGACCCAAGCAGTTGGGCCATCCTCCACTGCCCTCCCAGGTCACAGCAGAGAGCTGAACTGGAAGAGGAGCAACCGGGACTAGAACCCAGCGCCCATATGGGATGCCGGCTCCATAGGCGGAGCCACGGCGCCGGGCCCGATATTGTTATTTTCTAACAATTATTCCTCTATAAAGATCTTGAGGAAAAACTGGGCAGAGTTGTTTTTTGAGATGCAAGGACTTGCATTTTAGAGTAATAAGTCAGATATACCTTTTTTTTTTTTTTTTTTTTTTTTGGACAGGCAGAGTGGACAGTGAGAGAGAAAAGTCTTCTTTTCTGTTGATTCATCCCCCAATGGCCGCTGCGGCCGGTGCACCGCGCTGATCCTATGGCAGGAGCCAGGTACTTCTCCTGGTCTCCCATGCAGGTGCAGGGCCCAAGGACCTGGGCCATCCTCCACTGCACTCCTGGGCCACAGCAGAGAGCTGGACTGGAAGAGGAGCAACCAGGACAGAATCTGGCGCCCTGACCAGGACTAGAACCCGGTGTGCCGCCTGTGGAGGATTAGCCTATTGAGCCATGGCGCTGGCCCAGACATACCTTTTTTGTGTGTTTGTTTGTTTACTTTGAAGGTTTAATTTTTGACCTAAAAATAGAAAATGATCAAAGGCAATAGAAGACATTTTTATAGTAAAATATCAATGTTATAGACACTGTATGTTTCAATTTATTTAAGTTTTATTTTCTTTCTCTCGTTAGTGTTTACTTCTACACTATAGAGTCTTACACACTCTGACAAGTATTTCCTAGTAAAGGACGTCATGTTAAAGTTTGTGAAAATTATCTTGAAATGCAAAGTGAAGTAGGCTAACTATTTCAATGTAATTATTGTTAGTGTAGCAGCAGTCAAGTGAAGATTCAGCATCATAGATACTATCTTTAAAATTAAGAAAATTAGACTAGTTATCAACTCTATGGTCAACCATAGCTATACATTTAAATGGAAGTTATTGAATGAGTATAAAGAAGTTCCCCATGTGCGAACTGTTTTATACAGGGGTGGTTAAACTGAGAAAGAGACAGAGAGACAGCGAGAGATCTCCCATCTGCTGGTTCACTCTCCAAATGCCGCAATGGTCCGGGCTGTGCCAGTGAGTATGTGTGTGCATGAGGGTGCAGAGACAACAACTATGTTTATATTTATCTGTGTGTATGTAGTGGTGTCCAACTGTGGGAGTGTGCAGTGCATGACTGATGAAGAATATAAGAGAATATTCTTTTCCTTTGATAATAAAACTCATCCTTCGGGCCTTTTCCTTCGGTTTGACATAAGATTATGAATATCCAGTGAATTATATAGGAATTAAGTCCCTCTGCATCAGAGATTTGTGCAGGTAGGAAAAATTGGGAGACTCTTTTATTGAGGGATTGTTCCATTCAAAGATTCAGAGTGTTTTGTGAAGGATTCTGCAGTTGACACCCAGGAAGAACTGGTCAAATGCACCTCTTCCAATCCCAGTCTTCTCCTGAAGACATCACCTTAAGGGTGACAACTTTGCTGAAAATCATTATACAGATTTTCTGTTGACTGGACCTTCTATTTTCACCAGTATTCTTTATTAAATAATGTAGGTGAAAAAGAAGAAATTTGTTGAAGTGAAAGGAAGGATTATTTAAGAGAGACATGAATACAGGGACACATGGATATATTTCATTTTTTAAAGAAATGCACATTTATTTATTTATTTGCTTATTTATTATTTGAGGTGATGGGAGGGAGGTAGAAAGAGAGATGGGGGTAGGGAGAAAGAGAGATGGGGGTAGGGAGAAAAAGAGAGAGAGAGAGCACAAAAGCACACCTATTCACTAGTTCATTCCCCAAATGCCCACATGGCTAAGACTGGGCTTGGCCAAGGCCAGCAGCCAGGGACCCAATCCTGGTCTCCCACATGGGTAGAAGGGACTCAATTTCTTGAGCCATCACATGCTGCTTCCCAGGGTCTGCGTTAGCAAGAAGGTGAAACCAGGAGAAGAGCCAGAACTCAGACTCAGCCAAGCTCTTCAACATGGGACATAGGACTCATAACTGGTGGCTTAACCAATAGGCCAAGTGCCTGTGCCATGAATATGCACTGGTTATAAGATCTATTCTGGGGGCTTGTCTTGTGGTATAGCAGGTAAGGCCACCACCTGCAATTTTGGCATCCCATTTGTGTCCTGGTTCACGTCCCAGCTGCTCCACTTCTGATCCAGCTCCCTGCTAATGTGCTTGGGAAATCAGCAGAAGACAGCCCAAGTGCTTGGGCTCCTGCATCCACATGGAAAACCTGGAAGAAGTTTCTGGCTCTTGGCTTCAGCCTGGACAAGCCCCAGATCTTGCAGCCATTTTGAGGGTGAACCAGCAGATACAAGATCTCTCTCTCTCTCTCTTTTTCTCTTCCCGCCCTTCTCTGTAACTCTGATTTTAAAATAAATAATTTTTAAAAAACAAATCTATTCTGCTTCTAATTAGGGACACTGTGTCCTTTTGGGGGTCATTTTTCATTTATTTTTTATTAGTTCTCAGCAGGACAAAAGAGAAACTGAGGAGAGCTGATTTCATTTTTTTTGGCCATTTTCCAACTTTTTCTGTTAGTTCTCAGCAGAAAGGCAAATAATTGACTTGATATAGTATTAGGGGTGTGAGAAAAGAACAAATCCATTGTCTGTTAAACATATGGATTTAACAAGTTTATATGAAATGTATGTAATCAAATCCTTCAAGTAACTCTAAGATACAGACACCATACCTACTATATATACCTACCAATTTACGTGACACAGTTAAAATGCAGCATTATTATGTAATTTTAATAAATCTACATAGGGAAACCACATTTGAAAGCAGTCTGAGCTCTGAGCTATTTTCTTCAGTTAACTATTAACTGTCATCACCTTGCATTTTCTTCACATTTTATGAACACCTTTTCGGCAGGCACAGACACTCAAACATGAGAAGTCATTGAGCACCTTGACTTTATTCTCATTTTATCAATCAATCAATGCGTATTCATCTAAGTTTACCTGCTATTTAAAAAATTCACTCTCCCCACTAGATTCCAGAAATTACCATGTTTGTTGAAGCCACATTAACCTCTTCCTCGGACCACCACCCTTTTTTGTGATTGCCGTATTATCTCATGAGTATTTACCGTCTGCACAGTTACCAATGTGATTTTTGTTAAATGACAACCTGAACCCAATATTACCCTTCCTAAAAATCTCCAGTGTCCCCCGCTTCTACAGAATAAAGGCTGTTTTCCTTTGTTTCTCATACAATTTTGCAAGATTTCCATGGATGCCCTTGTAAGTCTCATCTCAGCATGCTTTATGAGAGAACAGTTATTAAATGCTACTGCACATTGCTGTTCACCACATAGCTATTTATGTTCTTCATGGAAGCCTCTCTGTTTTATCTTGTTGAATTCGATTTTTAAAAAAATATTTCCAGAAAATATTCCCGGATAATTAAGATCATTTGCCTTTAGAGGCTCCATTGCTGGCTTCTTGTATTTTCTGTATGTCTCAATTCACTGTGTTAACTCCATGACATTTTAGTTCTCTCTCAGCTTATTTGTCTCCCTTATTTGGTTGTGAGCCTTCGTAAGTACAGAAATTCATTTAAATCTAGAAATTGTCTATGGATGAAGAAGCCATCAAAATTCAGTAAGTATGAATTTTATGAATAAATCATCACAAAGACATAGATTACAAAAATGGGATTATCCAATTTCTTAAAAGATTTCTTTACAGGTCTGAACACTTGGCCTGGCAGTTAAGATGTCTGCATACCTATGGCCAGTGCCGGGTTCTAGTCCTGGTCGGGGCACCGGATTCTGTCCCAGTTGCTCCTCTTCCAGTCCAGCTCTCTGCTGTGGCCCGGGAGTGCAGTGGAGGATGACCCAAGTCCTTGGGCCCTGCACCCACATGGGAGACCGGGAGAGGCACCTGGCTCCTGGCTTTGGATCAGCGCGGTGCGCCGGCCGCAGTGCACTGGCTATGGCGGCCATTGGGGGGTGTCTCTCTCTCTCACTGTCCACTCTGCCTGTCAACAAAATAATAATAATAATAAAAAATATGTCTGCATCCTACTCTGAAGCGGAGCTCTTGCTCCTAACTCCAGCTACCTGTTCTTGCAGGCCCTGGGAGGCAGCAGTGATGGCTCAAGTAATTGCGTTCCTGTCTCTCATATGTAAGACCTGGATTTAGTTCTTGGTTCCCATCTTTAGCCCAGACCAGCTGGGGGAGATGCCAGCATTCTGGAACTTTCTCTGTCTCTCTGCTGCTCAAATAAATATATAAGTAATTTAAGAAACTTTATTACTGTATTCTTATGAAAAGCAGAATTTTTATGAAAAATTTAGTGGATATTTAGTAGGTATTTAGATGAAAGACAAAATACTGCTTTTCCAACACAGAAAAAAATGAAATAAATACAAATGTGTCTTTCTTCCAGCCTGTGGACAAACAAGAATGACTCACATCCTACCCTTATGAGCCTGTGCCTTGTCAAGTGTCTGATTCACTTATTACACATAACTATTCCCCAGGCATACCTGGTATTTCTTCTTTCTGCTTATTATATATGATATTGGTACCTCTGCCAATTGCATCCCTATCCTCATAACATATATTACTGACTCAACATAAACAGTACACTTCAAATAACAATAGCAGAGAATCAGCTCCAAACTTGAAAACACAATTTTCCTAAAAATAAATTATATGACAGTCATGACCTGCACCAAAAATGAGGGTTGAACTCAGGAGCAGGTCACTCCAGATTTAAAATAAGGCAAAGCATGGTCAATATTTTCTGTTATAGACCACTATAGCCCATTATAGATATAAGTACATGAAATCAAGATGAATAAACCTTCTAATATTGCTTATTTGTAAGATAAATGGGAACATTCATTGTATCAATGCTTCCTTAAATTATCATAATGTCCAGGCCTTTCGTTTATATCACTGTTAAAAGAGAATTAAATCAAAACATTTGTTTTCCTCCTGAATATCTGTTGGGGCTTTTTTGATGTCTCTCTTAACTCTCAGAGAGTGAATCATGCAATTTAACTTGGGAGTGACTAAGCTGTAGCATATGGAGGTCAGACTCCATTTTAAGGATTTTTTTAAATTTCAGTACCTTTTAAAGTTTTCCATAGCAGTAACAAACACAAGGAAACATTCTGAAGATCCACACTGATGGAATGGGTGCTTAAAAATGTTTACTGTTCTTTGTCTCCCACTTTAACTTTTGAGTGGGGATTCAGCAACTAGTGGTGCCTTAGAGCACTCCACAAGGCTTTTTTTCCAAAAACGAAAAGAATTCCCTTGCTTATGGGTTGGAAGAATTAATACTATCAAAGTGGCCATTCTACATAAAGAGATATACAGATTCAATATAATTTCCAACAAAATACCAATAACATCCTTCACTTAATTAGAAAAACAATTCATATGAAACACAAAAGACTCCAAACAGCCAAAGAAATCTTGAGCAATAAAACAAAGCCAGAAACATCACAATGCCAGATTTTAATACATACCACAGGGCTATTTTAACCAAAACAACATAGTACTGGCATAAAAATAGAAACATAGACCAATGTCACAGAATAGAAACCCTAGAAATAAGTCTACATATTTATAAATAAAAACATCCATTGAAAATAAATCTCTACATCTACAAATAAAAACACTCACTGGAGAATTTTGATACTAGACCCCTACCTTATACCCTATACAAAAATCAACTCAAAATATATTAAAGATCTGAATATAAGACCTGAAACTACAAAATCACTATAGAAAAATGGGAAAAGGGAAAAGATTCTAAGACATGGGCATAGGCAATGATTTTGGGGTAAGAGCCGAAAAGCACAGGCAATAAAAACAAAAATAGACAAATGAAATTACATAAGGCTAAGAAGCCTCTGTACAGCAAAGGAAACAATCAATAATGTTAAGAGACAACTGATGGGATGGAAGGAAATATTTGCAAACTATACAACCGATAAAGGATTAACATCCAGAATATATCAAGAACTCAAGAAATTCAACATAAAAAGCAATCCAGTTAAGAGAAGGATAAGGGTTATAAGTAGACATACTTTCAAAAGAAGAAATGTCAGCAAACACATGGGAGAATGCTCAATATCATTAGCCAATAAGGAAATGCAAATGAAAATCACCAAGAGGTATTATCTCACTCCAGTTAGAACCGCTATAATAAAAAGACAGTAAATAACAGGTGCACATGGAGAAAAAGGAACCCTGATAGATTCTTTATGGATGCAAATCAGAACATCAATTATGGAAAAACAGCATGGAAATTCCTCAAAAAACTAAAAATAGATCTACCATATGACCCAGGTATCTTGCTTCTGGGACTATATCCGAACAAAATGCTGTCACCATGTGACACAGATATCTTCATCTTTAGATTTATCGTAGCCCTGGTCACAATATCTGGAAGCAACCTAGATGCTTATGAATAGATAATTGTATAAAGCAACTTTGTAGAAGTTAATATATGTTGTATAAAAATGGATGGATGCCATATTATTTGTTGTTTAGTTATGTATAAGAGTCGTCTTCACTGAATTATACAAGTTGAATAACAATATACCCCTCTTTCCTTGCTTTTTAATCTTTGCCAAGAAACTCATATTATATGATAGTATATCTACTCCTGCTTTCAAAAAAAGTAGTATGTAAGGGGATATATTTCATATCTATACATAAAACAAAAATGGCATGTTAAAAACTGTGAAATCTGTATATATTCATTGAACTCTTCTTTATGTTTTTCTGTATTTTTCAAGATATTCTAAAATAAAAATAAGACAAAAATAATCTAGGTTTCTTTGTTGATTATCAGTGACTGTATATAACATCAAGGAATGGGGACTGGTGCCATGGCGCAGTAGGTTAATCCTCCGCCTGCAATGCCGGCATCCCATATGGGTGCCAGTTATAGTCCTGGCTGCTCCACTTCTGATCCAGCTCTCTTCTATGGCCTGGGAAAGCAGTAGAGGATGGCCCAAGTCCTTGGACCCCTGCACCCACGTCAGGGACCCGGAAGTAGCTCCTGGCTCCTGGTTCCTGGTCCCTGGCTTCGGATCGGCGAGGCTTCAGCCATTGCAGCCACTTGGGGATTGAACCAATGGAAGTCAGACCTTTCTTTCTGTCTCTCGCTGTCTGTAACTCTACCTCTCAAATAAAATAAATTCTAAAAAAAAATCAAGCAGCAATTTCAAAGACAAATAACACACAAAAGATTGTTAAAGTAGTGTAATAAAATATAAAAATATTGTTCAACAAATTACCATACAAATCAGTTCTGTAAATATAATTTATTGGAGAAAAGTGAAAAGTTTCATCATTAAAACTGATTCCTCACATCAAAGTCATCTCCAATAACCAGAAATTTCAGGATTAATGGAAAAGATGTAGCACATGGGAAAATCTGCTAGTTGTAATTTTATGATATTCAGGAGAATAACTTCAATTAATGGCCACAAGAGGTATGAAGCAAACTGCCACAGTACATTTGGTAGAAGAGAAACAACAATCAGAGAAGAGCACTTTTCTTCTCTACAAGTCTTCTTAGAGCCTCTTTGACATCCTTGTTCCTCAGAGAGTAAATCAAGGGGTTCAGCATGGGCGTGACAAGGGAGTAGCACAAGGACGCAAATTTACTCAGCTCGGGGAACCTGTCCGGCGTGAGATACATGAAGAAGACGGCGCCGTACAGCACCCCTACGACGCCCAGGTGGGAGCTGCAGGTGGAGAAGGCTTTCCTGCGCCCCTCCGCCGAGGGAATCCTGAGCACCGTGGACACGATGTACACGTAGGAGACGAGAATGACTATGATGGTAGGCAAGATGATGATGCCGGATAAGGAAAACGACACCATTTTCTGAATAAAGAGGCCAGAGCAAGACAGCCGCTGAAGCGGGCGAGTGTCACAGTAGAAGTGGTCAACAGCCCGCGAGGCACAGAAGGGTACGCTGAATGTCGCGCTGGTCAGGAGAACCGAGGCCACACAGCCACAGAGGTAGGAAGCGGCCACGAGCTGAGCGCAGAGCCGCGGGGACATCTGGGCGGAGTAGAGCAGGGGGTTGCAGATGGCTGCGAAGCGGTCGTAGGCCATGGCCGCCAGGAGGAAGCCTTCCGTGACGATGAAGAGGGCGAAGAGGAAGAGCTGCGCCACGCAGCCCGCGAAGGAGATGGACTTGCTCTCCGACCAGAAGTTGGTCATGGCCTTGGGGGCGATGACCGAGGAATAGAAGAGGTCGACGAAGGAGAGGTTGCCCAGGAAGAAGTACATGGGTGTGTTGAGCCGGGGGTCGGTCGTGATGATGGCCAGCATGCCCAGGTTCCCCAGGAGGATGGCGGTGTAGACGAGCAGGAAGAGCAGGAAGAGGAGGACGTGGAGCTCCGGGCGGACCCTGAAGCCCACAAGGATGAAGTCGCTGGTTTCTGAGTGATTGTTTGCTCCCCTTTCACCCATGGCGGAGACCTGCTGAGAGGCACAGGGAAAATAAACACACTTTGATTCTAGTGATGTGATTGTTGTCTTGAATGTAGAAATAAAATAAGTACAAGCTATTTAGGTAATGCATGTGGAATAATTTTCTTATCATGAAGTAGCAAAAATAAAGCTTAGATATTACCAAGCCCCTGAAGTTGCATTTCTATCAAGTGGTGAAGCAAATCCTTTGGTTTTTGTGTTGAAGTCATGCTTTTTGAGGTATTTAGCAAGAAAGTAGCATAATTTTATTGCTTAATTTTACACATTTTCTGAATTTTCTTCTTAATATATTTATAGTAAAAGGATTATCTGTACTTAAGGGAGTAGTATTACATATATTCTAAAATAGCAGCATTATGCATCAGCAGTATTATATATATTCTAAAATAGCAGTATTATGCATCAGCAGTATTATATATATTCTAAAATAGCAGTATTATGCATTTGCTAGCAGGATGTTTGTGGCCATGGTAGTATGATGGCTAAGTCAGGGCTTTAATCATCAAGTAACATTTCATTAAGAAACATTTCAAAAGTATGCTTACCTTGTTTTACTTTGATGTATTTACTTTTCACTGCTGCTGAAGCAATCTTTGAAGCAGAGTAAACAAAGAAAT
Source organism: Oryctolagus cuniculus (assembly GCF_964237555.1). Taxonomy (NCBI): domain Eukaryota; kingdom Metazoa; phylum Chordata; class Mammalia; order Lagomorpha; family Leporidae; genus Oryctolagus; species Oryctolagus cuniculus. Next base: position 57,867,468 of record NC_091442.1, read on the forward strand.
TAAATTAATATCATATAACCATCATTAAGTTCAGAAAGATAAAAGTAGCTTGAGCTATTTCCAGGTATTCACTATCCAGATTAAGGCCATTCCCTAAATAAATGCATCCTGTTGCCTCCTTATTACACTTAATTTACATTAATAGTTCATTAATTAAAAGATGCCTTAATAATTTACCCTGTTTCTAAAGTAGAGAGAGAACCTGGGAGATCTTCCAAATGAGTTCCTTTGTACCAGAGCTGAATCAGTTAAAGGGATCTTACTCATTAGTGAGTACAAGCAAACTTAAGGCATACTCTACAGCAAAGTTCTTTTCCTGGATTCTGGCACGCTTTATATATCTTAAGCTGCATCTCACAGTAGGAACATGGGTGTCTCAGTACCATAGCAGCGTGGGTCATCCAGGCTCTGTGACGACTTGCCACGGTATCCACAGTGGTTGTTTATGAAGCTTTGGCTAGTTTACTCTTGTGAATTTATTTTTTTCAGGATATTCCAACATTGGTTTTTTTTTTTTTTTCATCTTCTTGGTGGATTCCACTGAGAGAGAAGTAATCATAAAGTCAATTATGGAGACATCAGTGCGGGCTCTAGGGCTGTTGCCCAGGAGGACTGCGGAAATGCGGCTATAAACAGAGAATCTAATAACAGTCAAAATGCAAGAAATCTTTTCTTCTCGAACTGTGTATCCCCTAGGGAGCCTCTTTGGACTGAACTGAATGTGAAAAGTTTTCAGGTGATTATCACAGCAGATATGTCATCAAGCACAGAGAAATAGGTTATAAAGTTTGCATCCTATGAGAAAAGCTTTAAGTAGCTGAACATTTAACATTTTATGGCGAGCTATATTTTCTATGAATTTAAAAAACCAAACATTTCTCCAAATTATTGTTTGCTTATATTTCTTTTTTTTAAAAAGATTTTATTTATTTATTTGAGAGGTAGATTTACAGACAGTGAGAGGGAGAGACAGAGAGAAAGGTCTTCCTTCCATTGGTTCACTCCCCAGATGGCTACAACTGCTGGAGCTGCGCTGATCTGAAGCCAGGAGCCAGGAGCTTCTTCCCAGTCTCCCACGCAGGTGCAGGGGCCCAAGGGCTTGGGCAACCTTCTACTGCTTTCCCAGAACATAGCAGAGAGCTGGATTGGAAGAGGGGCAGCAGGGACTAGAATGGGGGCCCATATGGGATGCTGGTGCCGTAGGCAGAGGATTAACCTACTGCTCCAAGGCACCGGCCCCTGCTCCTATTTCTTGATGTCAGACATTTCCTCTTATTGCTAATGCCCTCTAAATCACCACCTCAAAGTCAGATAATGATTCATTTTTTTTTTTTTGACAGACAGAGTGGACAGTGAAAGAGAGACAGAGAGAAAGATCTTCCTTTGCCATTGGTTCACCCTCCAATGGCTGCTGCGGCAGGCACGCTGTGGCAGGCACACCGTGCTGATCCGAAGGCAGGAGCCAGGTGCTTCTCCTGGTCTCCCATGCGGGTGCAGGGCCCAAGGACTTGGGCCATCCTCCACTGCACTCCTGGGCCATAGCAGAGAGCTGGCCTGGAAGAGGGGCAACCGGGACAGAATCCGGCACCCCGACCGGGACTAGAACCCGGTGTGCCGGCACCGCTAGGCGGAGGATTAGCTTGTTGAGCCACAGCGCCGGCCGATAATGATTCATTAATTCTATTTGTTTCTATATTTGAATACTAAAAGAGAATGCAATAGAAGATATAATAGCACTCAACATAATTATAATTATAAAAAATTCTCCAGTAAACATATTGACAAGAGAGTGGAACCTATATTTAAAACTTCCTAATAGCACTGCAACTGAAAGACTAGATTAAAATTAATGCTATAGTACTTCTTAATGTGTCTGAAACTTTAAGGTTGTTATTCTTCCCTAAATAGCTCCATAAGTTAATTGCAATCCTTTTTTAAAATATCCCTTTTAGTGGCCGGCGCCGCGGCTCAATAGGCTAATCCTCCATCTTGCGCCGCCGGCACACCGGTTTCTAGTCCCGGTCGGGGCACCGGATTCTGTCCCGGTTGCCCCTCTTCCAGGCCAGCTCTCTGCTGTGGCCAGGGAGTGCATTGGAGGATGGCCCAAGTCTTTGGGCCCTGCACCTGCATGGGAGACCAGGAGAAGCACCTGGCTCCTGGCTTCGGATCAGCGCGATGTGCCGGTCGCAGCACGCTGGCCGTGGCAGCCATTGGAGGGTGAACCAACGGCAAAAAGGAAGACCTTTCTCTCTGTCTCTCTCTCTCACTATCCACTCTGCCTGTCAAAATAAATAAATAAATAAATAAATAAATAAAAAAAATCCCTTTTAGTTAAAAACTATTTCTAGAATTTATCAGGAATTTTTAAATATTTATTTGAAAGGCAGAGAGAGAGAGAGAGAGAGAGAGAGAGATGTCTTCCATCCACTGGTTCACTTACCAAATGGCCAAGATGGCTTGGACTGGCTGGCTTCAGCTACTCTCCAAGGTGCATTAGCAGGGAGATAAATTGGAAGTGGAACACTCTCCAAATGGCCACAATAGTCAGAGTTGGCCAATTGGAAGCCAGAAGCCAGGAGCTTCTTCCAGATCTCACATGTGGGTGCAGGGGTCCAAGGTCTTGGGCCGTCTTCCACTGCTTTCCCAGGCCATAGCAGAGAGCTGGATTGGAAGTGAAGCAGCCGGGACTCATACCAGCACCCATATTGGATGTCAATAACTGCAGGTGGAGGCTTTACCTGCTATACCACAGCACGGGTCCAAGTCTGTATCTTTTAATTGGGAACTTTAGTCCATTTCAACTCAAAATAGTGATAAAGAATGACTTACTCATGTTTAACATTTGTTCTGTTTGGTTTGAATATCCTCTCTTCTTTTCTTAAGGGTTTTATGCTCTCCACATTTTAATGACAGCTGTTCTCTTTCTTTGTTTCTGTATGTAGGAGTCTCATGGTATCTGTTCTAAGGCTGGTTTGGTGGTGATGACCTCCTTCGGTTTCCCTGCCTTAGAAAGTGTTTCTCCCTCACTCATGAGTTAGCCTCACTGGTTAACGTGTTCTTGCTAGCACTTCTTTGGAATAAATCATTCCAACCCCTCCTGGCCTGTAGTGTTTCTGCTGACAGAACTGCCATTATACTAATGAGAGTTCCCTTAAAGGTAACCTTGCCCTTCTTGTAAATTTTAGGATTCTGTCTTCGTGAGCGTCTTTGAGCATCTGACTATAAGTGTTGTGGTGAGGGTCTTTTCTGGTCGTGTGTATTTTGGGTCCTATGGGCCTTCTGTACTCGTACCCCCACATCTCTCTCCAGACTGGAGACACTAGCGTGACTTCATGGTGTTCTGTTGTTTTCTGTGCCTTTCTCCTCTCCCTTACAATCTCATGCTCTAGTACTTCATTTAGCCACGTGTCAGAGAGCTTGGAGTCCGCCTTCATTGTTCGGTTGATTGGTCTGGCGTGTCTGGAAAGGCCTTCATGTTCAGATATCCTTTCTTCTGCTGGATCTAATCCGTTCTTGGGGCCTTCAACTGCACTGTATTGTTCATTTCACTCACTGAGTTATGTACATTTTCTTTTTTGTTCTTTTTCAGGATCTCTCCCTGAATTTCTCATAGTTAGTTCCACAGTCTCTCTCTCTCTTTTTTTTAAGATTTATTTTATTTATTTGAAAGACAAAGTTACAAAGAGAGGTAGAGCCAGAGAGAGAGAGAGAGGTCTTCCATCTGCTGGTTCACTCCCCAGATGACTGCAATGGCCAGAGCTGAGCTGATCTGAAGCCAGGAACCTGGAGCCTCTTCCAGGTCTCCCACATGGGTGCAGGGGCCCAAGGACTTGAGCCATCTTCTACTGCTTCCCTCAGGCAATAGCAGAGAGCTGGATCAGAAGAGGAGCAGCTAGGACTCAAACTGGCACCAATATGGGATGCTGGCACTGCAGGCTGGGGCTTTAACCCACTGTGCCACAGTGCCAGCCCCTCCACAGTCTCTTTTTAATTATCTACCTGTAGTTGTGGGCCTGTTAGGATCCCTAAAATCCTTGTCAGCTTGTTTTCAATCTCTCTTTCACAGTAGTATGATCCTAAAGTGTAGCTACATCCCTTTTGGGGCATGATATTGCTCTGGTTTTCCCTACTTCTTATGTTCTTACATTGATATTTGCACATTTTGTGGCTCAGTTCTTTCTGTCACTTTTATAGATGAATCTCATGAAATGAAGGGTTTTTCTGAGCCTGTATCTTTGGGTGTTGGCTTCATAGTCTATTGTGGCTATAGTCACAAATAGGTGAGACTATAGGGTAATCCTGTCTAACTTCTTTCTCTGCAAGTGGAGGCCAACAGAAACAGGGGCCTAGGGCACTCCTGGAGCCCAGGGGTTTCGCTCAGTCTGCAGCCCTCACCCCGTTGCTGTCTGTGTGGGGGTCCAAAGTGGTGGCAGCGGTACTGGTGCTGATTCAGGCAGGGCATACAGAATCTGTGCTACTGCACATTGTCCTTTCAAAAGCCCAAAGACACTGGTGCTGGGATGGACGACTCAGACAGACACCCCTTCTTCTGGGCTTTGCCTGGGTGTGAAGACCTGAAACTATGAGACCAACACCACTATCAGGACAGACAGGGCATAAAGGAACTCTCAGCTACTATGCTTGTGAGGGTGCAAAGTTGCAGAAGAGGCATTTGTGCTGTCAGTAAGCCCAGCACTTTTATAGTCCGGAGCACAGTCCTGAATAGGTACACAGTTCTGAGCAAGGCTGGGCAGACCTGGCTAGGGTCACAGGAGACCTTACTGGGAGTCCAGGTGTGCACGGATTGCAATGGCAGTGAGTTGTGCCCTGTGTAGCAGGTGGAGTGGAGGGAGAGGGAGGGGTGAAGGGCCCAACTCTGATGAAGTAGATGAGCCTACCTGGAGTGTTCTAGGGGCCGGGTCCCCTGACCTTCCATGTTCCCTGCCCCTTGTGCGGAGCTCCTGTGCCCCATTGCTCTGCTAGGTCTTGTTGGATTTTTGAGGTTGCGTTTTTTTCCCCCTAGGGTGTCAGAATATCTGTGGAGAACCAGGAATGAGAATACACAGAGGATTCTGTCCTCTAGTGAAGTATGGATTCCTACAGTGACTCCTGTCTCAGGATAGAGTCATATGGCCACAGCTCAGCTCTCGGGGGTGTGGGGGTCATAATACCGTCTTTTACTCTGAATCGAAAGTGACGGACTGTCAGTCTCTTTACTGGGCTACCATGGATTCTGTGTTACCCATGGATTCCTTCTGTAGCTAGGTTTACCCCTAAGGCAAAATCACGCAGATGGGGTCTCTTGAGGCTCTCCCGGGACCCCTTTCCCCTAAAGTGAGGATTCTCCCTGGTCACAGAGGTGGGGTCTCTGTGCTGGTTGGCTCCCCCCCCCCCATCTCTATCTCTATGCTATCATCCCAGGTCTCCCTGTCCTACCAAGTCCCCACTATTTCCCCCCAGTGAGTTCAATGTTCTCCTTCAAGCACTTACTTGAAAAGCATTTCTTTGTTGCTTTGATTCATCTCTGCAAAAGAAGTGTATCTTTGAAGCTCCTTTTGCAGTGTTTTAACATGTCATTTACACAGAATCCGTTAAAATTATTCCCTTGATAGGGAATTGATGCAACAAAAATGAGAAAATATATAAAATATCAGAATATGATTGTGAAAAGCCTTGAACATTTTTTCTGGATGATTCTTTTTTCCTCTAGAATCTTTGTGTGTTCTAGAGCAGTGGTCAACGAACTATGTACTATGGGCCAAATTCAATTGCTTTCATTCACCTTTTCCTCACTATTGCTGCTTTTGTGCACAATGGCAGAGGTAGGAATACACAGTATTTCTTTCTCCTTGGGGGTGTTTTCACTTTTTGGCTCTAGAACTTGGCAGGAAAACCTCTGTATAGTTCTCACTCCTGAAGGAATTCCCAGGTTTCTGGAATCCTCTAAGACCACTTTTCCTTGTGCTTTGGTATCACAAGTGGCAGTAGGACCAGCCTCTCTGTTACTCCAACATCCTGCACATTTGAATCCCGTGCTTCCATTGGCTGTCAGCTCATTATCCGTTTTCATCACAGAAATAAAAAGAAGAATTAAGGGGCAGGTGTTTGGCATGGTGGTTAAGATATCACTTGGGATGCACACATCCTGTGCTGGAGTGCCTGGCTTGAGTTCCAGCACCATTTTTGATCCAACTTCCTGCTAATATGCACCCTGGAGGCAACAGTGAGGGCTCAGCTAGTGGGGTCACTGTGACCCCTGTGGCAGAATCAGATTGCATTCCACAGTCCTGGCTGCAGCCTGGCCCAGCCCTGCCTGTTGAGGGTATTTGGGAAGTGAGCCAGCAGATGGAAGGTCTCTGCCTTTCAAATAAAATGACAATAAATAAATACAAATTTTATTTTATTTTCTGAAGATTTATTTCTTTTAAAGATTTATTTATTTATTTGAAAGTCACAGTTACACAGAGAGGAGAGAGAGAGAGAGCGAGCGAGCCAGGTCTTCCATCTGCTGGTTCACTCTCCAGTTGGCCGCAATGGCTGGAGCTGCGCAGATCTGAAGCCAGGAGCCAGGAGCTTCTTCCAGGTCTCCCACACGTGTGCAGGGGTCCAAGGACTTGGGCCATCTTCTACTTTTCCCAGGCCATAGCAGAGAGCTGGATTGGAAGAGGAGCAGCTGGGACTTGAATCGGCGCCCATATCATATGAGATGCTGGCGCTTCAGGCCAGGGCGTTAACCCGCTGCGCCACAGTGCCAGCCCCTAGATTTATTTTGAAAAAGAGAGAGAGAGAGAGAGAGAGAGAGAGAGAGAGAGAGAGAGAGAGGTTTTCCATCCACTGGTTTGCTTGCCAAATGGATGCAACAGCCAATGCTGACCCAAGCAGAAGCCAGAAGCCAGGAGCCAGGAGTTTCATCTGGGTCTCCCACATGGGTGGCAGGGGCCCAAATGCTTGAGCCATCTTCCACCGCTTCTCCCAGGAGAATAGGAGGAAGCTGGATTGGAAGTGAAGCAGCTGGCCCATGAACCAGTGCCTAAATGGAATGTTGGCATTGTAGGCGGTAGCTTAACCCACAACACCAACCCCTAAATACAAATTTTAAAAGGGAAGAATCAAATACTTTTCACCCAGCCATGTTTGCTTTATTATAATTATTGCTGAGTAAGTAGAGCCCTGGGCCCTCTAGGGATCTCTTCTGACTTTTCCATAGGCCTGGGAAGCTTGCAAGTTAATAATTTCTTCTGTCACTTTTTCTCTTTGTGTTACAACACAAGATATCTCACTGGCGAGAGACCTTTAATCTCCAGTGAGTCCCTTGCGGAGGGATTGCCCACCACTTTGTTTTTGTGCCCCTGGAGATAATTTCTCTCAGGACCCAACCAAGGTCTATTAGTTTAACCAATGAAACAGTACAGCAAGCTAAAAAGTAGTAAGAGGGACAAGCCACAATTTGCGCTAGTATTTGCTCACATCAGCAAATTGGAGTCATGAGGAAATGCAATCTGTGTTGCAGGAAAATCTTCCCTTAGAACAAAGGTTCTAAGGGAACCTTTCTTTTCATGCTTTTATTTCTTCATGAATGTACTCACTGTCATGGATAGTACAATGGTAACTAAGGTAAGAACTAGTATTCATTCCTGAGCATGGCTCATATTTAATTTGCTTATTCTCCTCATACCCTTCTTTTAGATAGCTTTAGTTGCATTTTTTTCAATAACTTTGTTGAAACCAGTTTTTTTTCACATAAAATATGAATTTAAGGAAAACAAAAGACATTTCTGTTCCCTTTAAATTTTTTCAGTAATGTAGAATATTATGATGAGATCAAATTGATTTTCCTATGCTTCTATAAATTCAATATCTACAAAAAGAATGTCAAACTTAGCAATAAGAATTTGAGACCTTTGGTAATTATAATAATTAACACATAATTTATAACTAATTCAATATAGTTACATGATTTACATATTAGTGTAAATTTAGATAATTGCACATTTCTAAAAGACATTTCCATACAACACTAATTATCGATTTGTTGTTTGCTGATTTTCTTTTCCATTTTAGATAGATTATTGGGTAGTTATTTGGCGTGTCAGTCTCATGACTCAGAATAAAGATAAGTCTGTGTTTGTTGGTTTTCTCATTCATAAAACTAGAAGAAAAAGTTATTTCTTTCCCTAGGTCACCACAGCATTTGATTGTCATACCATGACCATAAATAAATATAATTGATGTTTATTTAAATACATACATCTTCTTTTTACTTCTACATTTGCAGCTGTCTTTAATTGTCTTTGTGTTTTCTGTACTCCAACTAAAGATGACCTTGCATTTTTAATGAGGTTTCTTTCTAGAAAGAAAAGATGGCTCTCCCAAAGATCTTACAGTTTTCCACTTGAATTCCTATGTTAAAAATCCAAAGCAAACAAAAGAGTGTAGGAAAGAAGGAAGGGAGGAGAAAAACAAAAGTTTGATTTCATCATGTTTAGGAAATATAAGCCAAAGATTCCACTTTTGAAAAAAAAGATTTATTTATTTATTTGACAGGCAGAGTGACAGAGATGACAGAAGGAAAGATCAATCTTCTATCTGCTGGTTCACTTTCCAAAAGGCAACAACCTCTAGAGTTGGTCCAGGCTGAAGCCTGGAGCCTGTAACGCTAACTGGATCTTCCACCTGGGTGGCAGGGACTAAAGCACTTGGACCATCCTCCGCTGCTTTCCCAGGGGCATCAGCAGGGAGTTGGACAGCTCCAATATGGGATACTGGAGTCGCAAGTGGTGGCTTAATCTGGTACATCACAACCTCAGGCCCCCACCCCCCCAACTGAAAAGGTTTCCATTGAACTGTTCATTAGGAAGATTTTTTTAAATAGTAATTATCTGTATATATCGATGCTTTTATAAAATATTGGGACTCCTATGACAAACCTTCTTCCATGCAGGTTCACCAGTTACTCACAGTAATGCAAGGGTTCTGATCATTTCATTTCTCTCATTTTCGTCACTCCTCCGTTTCTATCTATATCTCAGCCATGAAGAGGGAGCTAAAATGAATGATTCAGAGGTGACTGACTTCATTCTGCTGGGATTTAGAGCTCCCCCCGAACTGCAGCTTCTCTTATTCTTGATGTTCTTGATGGTCTATGTGGTCATTGTGTTGGGAAACGTGAGCATGATAATTGTCGTCAGGGGAGACACCAAGCTCCACACACCAATGTATTTCTTCCTTAGCAATTTGTCTTACTTAGATCTCTGCTACTCCACAGTCATTGCTCCCAAGACATTAGCCAACTTCTTGACCAAGGAAAAGAAGATCTCATACAATGGCTGTGCAGCCCAGTTTTTCTTCTTCGCCCTGTTTGTCACAACAGAAGGCTTCCTCCTGGCCGTAATGGCATTTGATCGATTCTCGGCCATTTGCTCCCCTCTGCTCTACCCAGTGCACATGTCCCAGAAAGTCTGCGTTCGATTGGTCACTGGATCCTATCTCTGCGGCTGCATCAACTCTGTTGTGCAAACAGGCTTCACCTTTAGCCTGCGTTTCTGTGGAGAAAACAGGCTGGACCATTTTTTCTGTGACGTCCCAGCCCTGATCAAGATCGCGTGCGTCGACCCCTTTGTGAATGAGATCGTGCTGTTTGTCCTCTCTGCGCTCATCATCATCAGCACCACGGCCATCATCCTGGTTTCCTACGCTTACATCCTCTGCACTGTGCTCAAGATCCCCTCCACCCGCGGCAGGAGCAAGACCTTCTCCACCTGTGGCTCCCATGTAGCCGTGGTGAGTTTATTCTATGGAACCGTCTTCTTCATGTACGCCCAGCCTGGGGCCATCTCTGCACCAGAGCAAAGCAAGATCGTAGCTGTGTTCTACACACTTATCATACCAATGCTAAACCCGCTCATATACAGTCTGAGAAACAAAGATGTGAAAGACGCTGTGAAAAGGATGGTATGTAGAGGAGCAGGTGTTTAGCTCAGCAGTTGATAAACTATACCCCCGTATCAAATGCCTGAGTTGGAGTTCTGGCTCTAACTCCTGAGTCCAGCTTCTTGCTATTACAGTACCCGGGAGAGAGCAGGATATGGCTCAAGTAGTTGGTTACCTGACACCCACATGGTGTCAGGTGTCAGGACTGAGTTACTGGTTCCTGGATTCAGCCTGGCCCACCCCTGGCCATTTCAAACATTTGGAGAGTGAATCAGCAAGTGAGAACTTGTCTCTCTCTCTCTCTCTCTCTCTCTCTCTCTCTCTTTCTCTCTCTCTCTTTCTGTCACTCTAGTAAATAGATCTATGAAAAAAAAAAATAGAGCCTGCACTATGGCGTTGTGGGAAAAGCCACCTATAGTGCTGGAATCTCCTATTGGCGCCAGTTCGAATCCTGGCTGTTCCACTTCAGATCCAGCTCCCTGCTAATAAGCTTAAGAAAGCAGTGGAAGATGGCACAAGTCCTTGAGCCGCTGCACCCACATGAAAGACCCAGAAGACGCTCCTGACTCTTGGCTTTGGATCGGCCCAGCTCTGGCCGTTGCAGCCATTTGGGGAGTGAACCGGCGGATGGAAGGCCTCCTTCTGTCTCTCCCTTTTTCTGTAACTCTGCCTTTCAAATCAATAAGTAAATCTTTAAAAAAGAGAAAGGAATAGTATGTGGGAGATGGTTCTCTCAATAATATTTATAAAATTGCTATATCTTAGACAAAGTTGATTTTCTAAGGATTCTAGTTACTCTTGTTTTTACAAAATTAGTATGTCAAAAATACTTATTTATAGGAACAAGTTTCTTTTTTAAGTTTTATAAATTAATATTTCTAATAAGATAGGTATAAAATCATTTAATTTTGTTAAAATATATTAAAGCATATGTATTTTTAATTTATGAGGTAACAATACTATTTTCATTTAAATTATGCTTTGGTTAGATATTAAGAATTATTGTTACATAATCATGAAATAATACTATATTTGTGTGTATTATTGCTTACATTTTTCACAAGGTAAAACCCATCATGTTGGTGGCAAAATTTACAGAGCACACTTGAGTGAAAGGCGATTGTTCCCTGAGTACCTGGATTTGCTTCCTGGGGAGCATTGTTCTATAGTTGACACATTTTAAAAGGGGTCTCTAATTCTTCACTTCAAAAATGTTTCCATAACGTTCTGCTACCTTTATTTCTCCACTCTCTTTTTAATGCAAAGTGTTACATAACATAATAAAAGCCTTTTTATGCAGTGGGGATGATACACCATAGATTGTTTTTTATCTGTTTTTCAGACAAGGAGTATGAAGTATCAGGAGATGAAGTAGCTGGTAGAGGCAGAACTTAATACCTGCAGGCTTTCCAATCTTTTAATCCAAACTGTGTTCCAATACACATTCCAACAGCCTAGAAACAGCCATTCCTTAGGAGCAGTGTAGCCACAGGGTCAGTTTTGGAATTTGACCAAGTTGACCCCTCTCTTGTCATTATTTGTGTAAAAGCTATTTTGTGCTCCTATTTTAACATTTTAATCAATCTTTGGTACTGAGCAGTGAACATTTGCATGTAATTTTGGGTATCAGTTTTTAATAACTGATTATACAGGGAGTCAGTGCTTTGACTCAGTGGGTTAACCTGCCGCTTGCGATGCTGGCATCCGGTATCACAGTGCTGGTTTGAGTCCCCGCTGCTCCATTCCTGATCCAGCTCCCTGCTAATGCACCCGGGGAAAGCAGCAGGACATGGCTGAAGTACCTGAGCCTCTTACTCATGTAGGAGATGAGATTGGAATTCTTGGTTCCTGGCTTTAGCTTGGCCCAGAACTGGCTGCTGTGGCCATTTGGGGGGCGAACCAGTGGAAGGAAGACCTCCCCTTCTCCCCCACCCCAAATCTGCCTTTCAAATAAAGAAATAAACCTTTTTTTTTAAAAAAAAAAACCTTAAAGTTAAAACTTAAAATCGATAACTTAAATACTGGTAGAGAACAACTGAATAAAGAATTAGGATATTTGAAAAAAAAAACAGCAAAAGAGATCAAGCTTAGCGATAGACATGAGGTCAACGTGCAGAATTTTGATAATAGTGTGAGGAAATCCACAATATGTCCAATGGAAATGATGTAAAGATGATTCCAAACAGAATATCCAACAGGGAAGTATACAGGGCACTGTTATCATACTGAGGCTGCAAATACCAAGGACACATAGAAGTCACTAGAGGAAATAAGCCAAGTTTAGACTAGCAGCTGAGTTCTCAAAGTCAACATGTGGATCAGAAAACAGGGATACGATTGAGATAAAAATTGCTGCACACCTGATGTTGTATATTCAGAGAACAAACTGCTTCGAATGTTGATGTGTGTGTGTGTGTATGTGTGTGTGTGTGTATTTGTGAGAGAGAGAGAGAGAGAATTTCCCATTTGCTGGTTTACTCTCCAAATGCCTGCAACATTGCAACATCCAGGGCTAAAGGAACTCAGCCCTGGTCTTCCACACAGGTGTCAGGAACCCAGGTTTTTGAGCTATCACTCGATGCCTCCATGATCCCTTGTTCTAACACTGTGGTAATTACTAATAGATTTTCTAATAGTAAAACAACGTCGCATTCTTGGAATATGATCAACCTTGCGGTAAGGTACTGTACTTCTAATAAGTTGACGAATGCAATTTCCTAATGCTTTTTAAAGTCACACTTTAGCTTGATTTCAGAAACCTTCCAAGGTATTCTCCTAAAAGAAAGGGTATTGCTAGCGTGAAGTGAGCCCTCTGCAGGATTTGTGGCTCAGAGGGCAACCCTGGACTCGGTTGCAGTTTGCTGCCCTCTGGTGGCTGTTTCGCTGTAATTTCAACCTACAGTGATTGTGGATGATGGGACAAAATGAAACTTTCAGGACAACCCAAGATTTCTAGGAATTTCCTTCCCTCACCAAATTGTTTTGAACAAAGAAGACTGGTTGGAAATAATTGGCACTGTGCAAGCCACTCGAACTTGTTGTGTCGTCTGGCGCTGCCTGCCCTGTCACCTTGCTCCCTGGCCTGCAGAAAGTGGGTGAACAGGATGGATGGTATTTGGCAATTATGTTATCCCTGAATTTGTCTTATCCTTTGCACAATTTTGATAAATTTCATTAAGAGTCATTTAAATTTAAAATCAAGAAGGAACAGTATTTGTTCTCTTCATATTACCCATGCCATGTTGAGGGCTCAAACTTGTTACATCATTTCAAGATAGAGAAATTCTGCCTTTTTTTTAATTCTGAAGAGGAGATTGGATAACACTGAAATTATGCACCCTTAAGGTTTGCAAGAAATAACAGGAGACATAATCTGCGCAAATTTTACTAAGAGTTGACCCATCAGTTTTTTCCTTTAGTGGTTAAAAAAGTAAGAGATGATGATGTATTTAACAACTTGTGAAGTAACTGAGATGTACAATTTCTTACGTCAATAAATAAATCAATAATACAAAATAGTCTGAGGTTCTTACAAAACTGCTTAATGAGTGATAAAATTCTTTAACATACATCATTTAACCAAGCCCTTCTGCAGGTTTCCAAGTTCTCTATGGGTTTTTACAAATTGTTGGGGAAATCATGGGACTGATTTGCTGTCACCGAACGCTGAGTCACAGTTTTAAATCTGAAACAAGGAGACCAAAAAGAGTTCTGTACACTTGAAAGTCACTACATGACATGGTGCTTGAAGAAAAAACTTTTCAGTAAAATAATTCATAGTGCGGAATCCTCTCCAGGTTTCCACTAAATTCTCCTTGATATGTGTAGATGCACAATGACTCTGAGGTTAAGAAGTTATGAAATTATGTTTGAAATGATATATTTATAGCCGGCGCCGCAGCTCACTTGGCTAATCCTTTGCCTGCGGTGCCGGCATCCCGGGACCGAGTCCCGTTCGGGGCACCGGATTCTGTCCTGGTTGCTCCTCTTCCAGTCCAGCTCTCTGCTGTGGCCCGGGAGAGCAGTGGAGGATGGCCCAAGTGCTTGGGCCCTGCACCTGCATGGGAGACCAGGAGGAAGCACCTGGCTCCTGACTTCGGATTGGCACAGCTCCGGCCGTAGCGGCCATTTTGGGGTGAACCAACGGAAAGGAAGACCTTTCCCTCTGACTCTCTCTCTCTCTCTCACTGTCTAACTCCGCCGTCAAAAAAAAAAAAAAAAGAAATGATATATTTATTTAGGTTGTTTACATTTATTAATGTTTACTTTCAATTCAAAAAAGTAACCATGTTTTTTGTGTTGAGATTCTGTATGAAAAAATTAATTTTTTAAACTTCTTTCTAAACCTTTTCTTCCAATTTTAATTTTTTATTAATGTAGTGTCAAATTATTGATTATAATTTTGCTTACTTTATGTTGGTATTTTTATTAATTATTTGCAGAAATAATGAAATATGTCCTTCTTTTACAAAGTAAATGTATTAGTAGAAACAGAACCAAAAGAAGGTACCCATAAGAAGGTATTTGTTATGCTAATGTATTTCTTTTTTAAAGACTTTTGAAAATTTATTTGAAAAGCAGAGTGACAGAAAGAGAGAGGCATCGTCCACCTGCTGGTCTACTCTCAGATGACCGCCATGGCTGAGGCAGCTTTTGCTCTCCCCGCGGGCTGTGCGGCTGTCTCAGCTGGCTGGCGTGCGTTTGCTGATGGGCTCCTACAGCTGCGGCCGCCCAAGCTCCACGATGCAAACAGGCTTCACCTTCAGCCTGCATTTCTGGCAGAAGACAGACTGGGGCATTTTTGCTGCGATGTCCCAGCCCTGATGGAGATCGCACGCATCGACCCCTTTGTGAATGAGCTCCTGCGGTTTGTCCTCTGCGTTGGGCACCATCAGCACCACGGCTGGGCTGTCTTCCTGGCTTCCTGCACTCACAGCCTCTGCACTGTGCCAGATCTCCTCCACCCGCGGCAGGAGCAAGACCTTCTCCCACTGTGGTTCCCAGGTAGCCGTGCTGAATTCATTCTATGGAACCGTCTTCTTCATGTAGCCCAGCCCCGGGCCATCTCCGCACCAGAGCAAAGCAGGATGCTAGCTGTATTCCACACTCTCATCATTCCTATGTTGAATCCTCTTATTTATAGTCTAGGGAACAGAGTGCTCCAGAAAGGGTGTTGTTGAAGAGTTATCTTTTCATTGACCTCCAGCCATGTATAAACTAAGACTCAACCAAGATCAATATTATCAATAACTTCCTGTGGAAGCATTTCCATGAAAAGTTTCAGAGGTTAAGATTTATTTTCATTTTTAAAGTCATCATGGGGCTGATGCTGTGGCACACTAGATTAATCCTCCGCCTATGGTGCCGGCATCCCACATGGGCACCGGTTCGAGTCCCGGCTGCTCCACTTCTGATCCAGTTCTCTGCTGTGGCCTGGGAAAGCAGTGAAAGATGGCCCAAGTGCTTGGGTCCCTGCACCCATGTGGGAGACCCAGAAGAAGCTCCTGGCTTCAGATCAGCCCAGCTCTAGCTATCACAGCCATTTGGGGAGTGAACCACAGGATGGAAGACCTTTCTCTCTGTCTCTCTCACTGTCTGTAACTCTACCTCTCAAATAAATGAATAAAATCTTCTAAAAAATCATGCCAGGGGATTCCAATTCAATCCCATCAAGGTTGTATGTACCAATGTCATCTCACTAGTCCAAGTGATCAATTTCAGTTCACAATTGATCACATTGATAGGTCTAAGAGTCAAAGGGATCACACAAACAAGACTAGTGTCTGCTAATACTAACTGATAGAATCAAAAAGGGAGAGAATTATCTAACATGGGAAGCGGGATACACAGCAGACTCATAGAATGGCAGATGTCCTAAACAGCACTCTGGCCTCAGAATCAGCCCTTAAGGCATTCTGATTTGGCTGAAGAGCCCATGAGAGTATTTTAAGCATGGAAAGCCAAGACACTCTGGCAAAAAAAAAAAAAAAAAAAAAAAAAAAAAAAAACCACAACAACAACAACAAACCAAACCCTAAATCAAAGATCTCTGTGAGTGAGATCCCAGTAGAAAGAATGGGGCCATCAAAGAAGGAGGTACCTTTCTCTGAAGGGAGGAGAGAACTTCTACTTTGACTATGACCTTGTCTAGATAAGATTGAAGTCGGAGAACTCAAGAGGCTTCCATAGCCTTGGCAACTCATGACTAGAGCCTAGGGAGATTTCTGACGCCATAAACAAGAGTGTCAAATTGTTAAGTCAACAACAGGAGTCACTGTGTACTTACTCCTCATGTAGGATCTCTGTCCTTAATGTGTTGTCCAATGTGAATTAATGCTATAACTAGTACTCAAACAGTATTTTATACTTTATGTTCTGTGTGGGTGCAAACTGATGAAATCCTTACTTAATATATACTAAATCGATCTTCTGTATATAAAGATAATTGAAAATGAATCTTGATGTCAATGGAATGGGAGAGGGAGCGGGAGAGGGGAGGGGTGCAGATGGGAGGGAAGTTATGGGGGAGAAAGTCATTGTAATCCATAAATTGTACTTTGGAAAATTATATTTACTAAATAAAAGTTTAAAAAAAAACTGATACTTTAAAAAATATTTCTAGGTAATATGATTTCTAGGTATTACATAAACTTGTGATTCTTGTTTTAGTTGGGTTATTTGTATTTGAAATTTCAATTAAATTATAGTACTAATATATTAATACTGATAATAAATTTATTGATATTTCTATAAATATGAATATCTACATATTCATCTATCTGTGGAGAGGTAGAAAGAGAGATGCACACAATCGAATATTCTACAAGCTTTGTTTTCCTTAGATCATAATCAGGTTTGCCATTGCTCAATCTTTGCAAAAGAATTTATAGTGCTAATGTAATATAAATTATTGACTTTGTCAAATAATTATACAGAGGAATGGTACCAAATATTATACCACAATATTGATAAATCATCTAAATACTAATAATTCCATCAAGAGGCAAAGCAAAATAAAAAATAAAATAGAGGTGATAGCATTGTTGCAAAACTGTCTTGTCATGGGACTCTTCAAATAAATGTCTGGAAAATACTCAGTATGGTGCTTATTGGTTTAATTAGTTTCTATTTATGTCCTATTATTTTCACAGTTTATAGATTGATTTGAAAATCTGTATTATCGACTGGATTTGAATAATTTTTCACAGATGTTTTCTTGAATCCAAATATTAAAATATGATAAAACAATACAACAAATTAATATATTATCAATGTTAGGAAATGGATTCCTATAAAAATTTAAAGATTTACATATTTGAAAGGCAGAGTGAGAGAGAAAGAGATCTTCCATCTGTTGATTCACTAGTCAAATGGCAGTAACAGCTGTAGAGAAACCACCTGCTTTCTCACATGGGTGGCAGGACCCAATTACTTGGGCCATCTTCTGCTGCTTTCCCAGGTGCATCAGCTGGAATTTTGATTTGAAGTGGAGCAGCTGGACTTGAACCAGCAACTCTGACAGGGAATGCTGGGGATGCAAACAGCGGTTTAACCTGCTGCATTACCCAGCTTCTTGCAACAGTGTGCTCCTTTAAATGTCTGTTTCTCATCCTAGACATTTTATCCTATTTTTCCCCTCAGTTAAACTTACCAAAAGTTTGATTTCATACCTTTAGGATTTTGTTTCATATTACTATTTTTAAACTATTTATGTTATGATGTCTACTCATTAGTATTTTTGTTTTGCCTATGAAAAATTTTGTATTCAAAATGGCAACATATAAAACATTACAAATACTGGATACACATTAAATTTATTAATAAATTGCATGTACATCTACATACCAACATAATTAGCTCAATTTATTTTTCTAAGTTAGTCTGTTTTATTAGCCTTATTTTTCTGAATGTGTATGTGCTTACATTACCTTCAGTTTCTATTTTAATGAGTTATGTTTAAAACTTTGCATAGCTTTTGATATAATTTGTTTTTATTTTCATTGTTTTATAAATATTTTTCTGTTAACTTTTCTCTTTCACACTGAGTTATTTAGAGGAGGTTTCCTATTTCAATATGATTAATTTACTTAGATGATATATTTTTGTTGTTGACTTCTAGTTTTTATTACCTTAAGTTTAGAAAATTTAAGCTCAGATCTTGTTTTAATGTCTGTATAGTGTTTTATTGTACAAGATTTCTTTTTTTTTAAATCTTATTTATTTGAAAGACAGAGTTATGGAAGGTGGGGAGGGGAGAGGTCTTCCATCCACTGGTTCACTCCCCAAATGGTTTCAATGGCCAGAGCTGAGCCAATCTGAAGCCAGGAGCCAGAAGCTTCTTCTGGGTCTCCTACATAGGTGCAGGAACCCAATACCTGGGCCAACTTCTATTGCTTTCCCAGGTCATAGCAGAGAGCTGGATTGGAAGAGGAGCAGCGGGGACTCAAACTGGTGCTCATATGGGATGCCAGTGCTGCAGGCTGAGGCTTTAACCTTCTGTGCCACAGTGCCAGCCCCACAAGATTTATTTTCTAAATATTCTATTAACTTAAGCACAGGATGCTTGTTCTATATTATAAAATTGAGATTTCTCTTGAATTAAATATAATAAAAGTTGCTCATTATGAGCAAATTGTTAGATTTGTTTAATACAATACTCACCATATTAACTGAGTAAAAGAATAAGAAATTATCCTGTAGGGACTGGTGCTGTGGAATGGTAGGCTGGGCTGCCTGCATGAACAACATCCTATGTGGACACGGGTTCAAGTCCCGCTGCTCCACTTCCAATCCAGCTCTCTGTTATGTCCTGGCAAAGCAATGGAAGATGGACCAAGTGCTTGGGTGCCTGCACCTGTGTGGGAGACCCAAAAGAAGCTCCTGACTCTGGATCAGCTCAGCTCTGGCAGTTGGGGCCATTTGAAGAATGAACCAGCGGATGGAATACCTTTCTCTCCATCTCTCCCTCTCTCTATCTGTAGCTCTACCTCTAAAATAAATAAATAAAATCTTAAAAAAAATTATCCTGTGAAATGCATGAAATCTGTTCTATTTATATTAACAAAAATTTTTTTGAAAAACCTTAAAATCATGAAAAAATATCATAGAACCTGTAGAAGAACATTTGATAAATTTTAACACCATGTTATAATTAAAAAAAAACCATTAGTAAACTTACAAAATAACTAAACTTCACTATTAAATAAAAAGTATATCTACAACTGAGATATATCTGAGAATACACATATTCTAAATGGGAAAATATTATATGCATTTCTTAAAAATTAGGAAAAATATAAACATGCTTTTTATATCTAATGCAATTCAACATTATGTCAGAAATCTAATCAGTGCAATGCAACAAAAAGAGATTAAAAGGGGGCCAGCGCCATGGCTCACTTAGCTAATCCTCTACCTGTGGCGCCAGCATCCGGTATGGGCACTGGGTTCTAGTCCTGGTTGCTCCTCTTCCAGTCCAGCTCTCTGCTGTGGCCCGGGAGAGCAGTGGAGGATGGCCCAAGTGCTTGGGTGCCTGCACCAGTGTGGGAGACCAGGAAGAAGCACCTGGCTCCTGGCTCTGGATCAGCATAGCTCTGGCTGTAGTGGCCATTTGGGGAGTGAACCAATGGAAGGAAGACCTTTCTCTCTGTCTCTCACACTGTCTATCTCTATCTGTCAGAAAAAAAAAAAAAAAAAAGAGAGAGAAAGAGAGATAAAAAGTCTAATGATCAGCCGGCGCCGCGGCTCACTAGGCTAATCCTCCGCCTTGCGGCGCTGGCATACCGGGTTCTAGTCCCGGTTGGGGCGCCGGATTCTGTCCCGGTTGCCCCTCTTCCAGGCCAGCTCTCTGCTGTGGCCAGGGAGTGCAGTGGAGGATGGCCCAAGTGCTTGGGCCCTGCACCCCATGGGAGACCAGGATAAGTACCTGGCTCCTGACATCGGATCAGCGTGGTGCTCCGGCCGGGGCGGCCATTGGAGGGTGAACCAACGGCAAAGGAAGACCTTTCTCTCTGTTTCTCTCTCTCACTGTCCACTCTGCCTGTCAAAAAAAAAAAAAAAAAGTCTAATGATCAAATGTGGGATTACATTTATGTTACATAATCTTTATAAGTTTACAAAGATGCCTGGGTTAATTTACGAAGAAGAGTGCTTGTCCATACAAAAGCAGTAAGCAAGTACAATATCAGATAAAATCAAAGTTTTAGGAGTAATTTAGCAAGAGATGTATAAGACCTCTCTTGAAAAATTATAAAATTATTTAGGGCACACAATAGAAAATATTGCTCAAAAATCACAAAGAGCATCAACCATGTAAGAGGAAACTTCCCTATAAATATAAGATAATTAATTTTTTTCCACATTGAAGGATACTTTATAGAAGTGTCCAGAGTACACACAACCAACAGGATTATATACCGAGTGCCTACAAATCTGTAATGGAGGCTCAGCCAAGCACTGGGGAATGGACCAAATATACTCACACACATATCATAGAAGAACAAAAATAAAATTGCCTGCGATGTTTTGTACTGATAGTAATCAGAGAAATGGGACTCAAATTGACAATAAGAGCCAATTTTACACTCGTTCAGGTAGAAAGAAGTGATGAAATCCAACCATACCAGTCCTGGAGACCACACAGCCTGCTGAGTGCCTTCTTGACGGGGGTAACACTGTCTGAGTGGGGACCGCTGCTTCTCATATGTGGTGGAACTTCCTTATGCTCTTCATGGTGTTGAACACATGTTTTCTGAAAATGTATCGTTTACTTTGATGATATCCAGATTTGTCAAATTTCATTGTATTACTCATTTTTCATTGATCGGAATTTTAAAAATCCTAGATAATACCCTTAATAAAGATATGTGATTTGGGACCGGTGCTGTGGCATGGCGGGTAAAGCCGCCGTCTGCAGTGCCAGCATCCCATATGGGCGCTGGTGCAAGTCCCGGCTGCTCCACTTCAGATCCAGCTCTCTGCTGTGACCTGGGAAAGCAGTAGAAGATGGTCCAAGTCCTTGGGGCCCTGCACCCTCGTGAGAGGCCTAGAAGAAGCTCCTGGCTCCTGGCTTTGGATCGGCACAGCTCCGACCCTTTCGGCTAACTGGGGAGTGGACCAGTGGGTGGAAGATCTCTCTCTCTCTCTGCCTCTCCTTCTCTGTCTCTGTGTAACTCTGACTTTTTTTTTGTTGTTGTTGCTCTGTTTGTTCTACATAAGACCACTGGTTGAACTCTGCAATCAATGCACAATCATTCTTAGGCATTTAAAATTAACAGAAAAGTGATCTCTGTTAAACATAGGAGTGGGAATAAGAGAGGGAGGAGATATATAGGTTAGCACATGCTCACTCGGACTTACCTCCAATGGTGGAACTAGAAATGTGCCAGGGGATTTCAACTCAATCTTACCAAGGAGGCAGGTACCAATGCCAGCACACTTGGTAAAGTGATAAGTATAAATACACAACCGATCAAAAAGATAGGGTATGTGTCGATGAGATTTCACAAATAAGACCAGTGTAAGCAACTAATGAAGGATAGAACTAAAAGGGAGAGAATGATCCTGCAGGGAAAACAGGACACACAGCAGACTCATAGAATGGCAGCACTCCTGCTTCAGAATCAACCCTTGGGACATTCGGATCTGCTTAAAAGGTCCATGAGAGTCTCACAGGCATGGAAAGCCATGACATGGTGGCAAAAAACAATCTAAATGAAAGATCCTGGTGAACAAGACCCCAGCAGAAGGAACAGGCCATCAAGGAGAGAGGCGCCTTTCTCTGAAGGGAGGAAGGAACCTCCACTGTGATATGGCCTTGACTAAACAAGTTCAGAGTCGGTGAACTCAAGGGGCTTCCATAGCCTAGACAGCTCATAGCAAGAGTCTCGGGTGATTGCTGATGTCATAAATAAGAGTGCCAATTGTTAAATCAACAACGGGAGTCATTGGGTACATGCTCCCCACGTAGGATCTCTGTCCTTAATGTGTTTTACTATGAAACTTAAAAACAACACTACTAGTCGAACAATACCCTTTACCTTGTGCGGTTGTGTGAGTACAGGCTTGTTGAAATCCTTGCTTAGTATATACTAAGTTGATCTTCAGTATATGAAGGTAATTGAAAATGAAACTCGATGAAGGACGAGATGAGAGACGGAGTGGGAGAGGGGAGGGCCACGGGAGGGAGGGAGGTTGCGGGGTGGGGGGAGCCACAACAATACAAAAGTTGCACTTTGTAAATTCACATTTATTAAATAAAAAAAAAACTATAAAAATTAAATACATAAATCTTTAAAAAAAGATATGTGATTTGCAAATATTTATTTGAGTTCATTATTTTATCATATTAAACATGTTTCAAAGATAAGATGTTCTTAATTTTAATAAATACAATCTCTTGTTATTTCACTTTTGGATTGTCCTGTGGTACTAAATGTAAGAAATCTGCCTAACTCCAGGTCATAAACGTGTTTTCCTACATTTCCAAATAGTTTCATAACTAGGTTTTGTATTTATTTCTTTGATACATTTTAATTCATTTTTATGTGTGGTTCGAGGTATGAATAAATTTGAATTTTTACAAATGATATCCGATTGTTCTAGTACTGATTGTTGAAAAGATTATCTTTGTTTTCTACTGAACACTTCTGTGCCCCTGCAGAGAATCAATTAATTCTGTAAGTGTGGATCTGTTTATGAATTCTGCTTCCCTTGGACTGCGTGGGTATGCTGATGTCAAGTCCGCACCATCTTAATTAACACAGTTTGTAAGTTATCTGACAGCAGGGAATTTGAGGCTGTTTTCAGCTTTGTTCTTTTCAAAGTTGTTCAAGTTATTCTAGGTTCTTTGTAGTTGTATGTAAAATTTTAGGATATGCTTTTCAGTTTATACAAGAACAAACCTTACTGGGGTTTTGATTTGATGGAGTTGAATGTATAGATCATTTGAGGCATAAATGAACTCTTACATTAAGTCTTCCTATTAATCCTCCATGCAATTAGGCCTTTTGTAATTTCCTCAGAAATGCTTTTTGTGATTTTGTTGGAGTTCTTGAACTTCATTTTTTAAGAGAAGTTTTAGGTTCACTGCAAATTGAGAAAAAGATACAAGAAAAATATTTTTTTTTTCCTTATAGACATGCCTAAGCTTGCGGCTTGTCAGATTTGGCTGGTGGGCTGTAGATTCAGGCTCCTGTACTAAATAATTAGTTATCTTTTAGAGTAATTAAAAATTAGAAAAATAAAATTTTATTTTACATTCATTCATTTAATTTCTAAATCGTCCATTTTTTGTAGATTTCAATTTGTGACCTACACCACACTCCTTTGGTCTGAAATATTTTCTTAAATATTTCTTGTAGTGGGCAGTAAATCTCTTCAAGCCTTTGTCTTACTTTTTTTGGTTATTTGTTTGAAGGGTATTTTCACTGGTTAAAGATTTAACCAACTCAAATTATTCTTTAAATTCACTTCTCTAGATTTTTCAAAATGTATTTCCTTGTGAGACAGAGACAGAAAGACATTGCTCCATTCACTCCTTCACTCCTCAGATGTCTGTACTGACCGGCCCTGGCCCGTGTAGGAGTCAGGGGCTAGGAACTCCATCCTGGTCTCCCATGTGGGCGGGGAGACCTGACTCCTGGAGCTACCACTGCCGCCTCCTGGATGTGGGATAGCAGGAAGCTGAGTGGGCAGAGGATCTGGGCTCCTGGCCCTTCTGTATGGGACACTGGCGTCCCATGTGGCGACTTCATGCAGTGCCAGAACACTCAGCTGCCATGAGCATCTCTCGTCTTTTCTGCTATGTTGTTGATTTATAGGATTCCCAATATTTTGTGTTCATGCCATCTTTCTGCAGAAATTAAAGTTATGGCCATCTATGTTTTCTGCTGACCTATTGATTAATTTTAAATTATCTGTTAGAAAAATCCAATGTCTGAGTTATATCTGAGTCTGGTTTTGGTACTCGCCCTGTCTCTCCAGCATGTGCATTTTCTTGTTGATATGTATGTCTCCTGCCTCCTGCATTTTTGGAGGCCTGGTGTGTTGTGTAGGATGGTAACAGCTGACACTGTGCGGCATCAGGAGAGCTCACTCTGGTTAGAGTTGGGTCGTCTCTGGGTACCTCCCAGAGATGCTTGGGGTTCCACAGCTCTCCTATCTGTTCCGCTGCTACCTGATGGTGGTCAGGGTCACCGTGAAACTGGAAGGAAGTGAACTGTGCTCTCAGGAGTGTGACCTTTGCAACAATTACTGGCCCGCCTCCAGGTGTCATTCCAAGTGCCAAGAATGAAGGGTCTTCAAGAACTTCATGGGAAATGTGTGGGATTTTTTTTTTTTTTTTTTTGCCCTAAAAGCAAACTTAACATTTAATTGCATTTCCCTAGAACTTTTCAGAGACTGAATTTGTTTATACTGTTTTTCTCCGTTCTCCTCCTCCAGCTGCAGTAATTTTCCACTGTCTTCTCACACTACAAGATAATTTGTTGAGATTCCCTACCTGGCTTAATTATTTTGCTTTATCTTTTAAATTTTTACTCAATTCTGGTCATACTAATTGACCAGGACCAGAAGACTTCTTTTTATTTTTTTTTAATTTTAAACATTGCTGCTAATATTTTCCCACTAAGAATTTGTGATTGTAAATTTTTAAAAAATTTACTCATGTTCAAATCATGCAATTTCTACTCCTGTTTTGCAAAAAAAATTTTTAAAGAAGTTGCATATTATTGTATGAGTGCTTTTCTCTGCATCAATTAGGTAATTTTTGGATATATAAATGTTGACTTGTAAACTGTGAGTGTGACAGTTAAATGTTTAGACTTCCTAATGTTCAACACTAATGACATCTTTGGATTCCTTATCTCTGATGAATTCAGTTGCTGTCGCTCCCCCTCTTCGTGGAGGAACGACACAGGACCCTGCGCTGTTCTTTCGTCTGCTCGGCCCTCCCCGGGTTTGCTGCTGGTTCTTCCCGGGTTGGCTACTATCCCTTCCACCTCCGTGGAAGGGCAGTTCCCCCTGGCCGCATTCCCCACTTCCGCAGGGGAGCGGCACACCGCCGGCCGGCTCTCTGGGGGGCTGCACGGGTTCCCTTAGATGTTCCCCATAGATGTTCCTGGTGCATGCCGTCTCTCTCCTCCTTTATAGTCCTCCTCCGCCAATCCCAACTCGGCTGAGTACGCTGCTCTCCAATCAGGAGCAAGTCCTACAGTTAATTGGTTGAACTGGAGGCAGCTGTGCGGAAGCTGTTTACTTCTCTCCCAGCGCCATACTGTGGGAGAGCAGATGCATAGAATAAGTCCTAATTCGAGTAACTTAGTCTAGTCCGGATTGCTCCCCACAGATCCCCCTTTCTTTTTATTTTTTAGCGTTGATACGCGCCTGTCTTCGGTGTCCCGTGGCACACACTCTGCTCTACTTGCTAGAGTTGCCACAGGCTCTTACAAGTCCTATCAATCAGGAAAACCGAATCCGGGTCCTCTCTTCGCCATTGTGAGGAGGTTTTTAGGCGCTGATGCGTGCCTGTGTTTGGTGCCCTGCAGCGCATGCTCTGCTCTGCCCGCAGGGGCTTACAAAACCTATCAGGCAAACCGAATCCAAGCCTTCTCATTGCCTTATTGTGGGGGAGACTTATTAGTGTTGGTTCGTGCCTATCTTCGGTGACCTGCAGCTCATACTCTGGTCGAGCTTTGCTGGCGCTTACCGCCTTAAATCAGGCAGACCGAATCCAAGCCTCCTAATTGTTGCATTGTGGGGAAGCTTTACTGATGTTAATTCGTGCCTGTCTTCGGTGACCTGCGGCTAGCCGCCCAGGTGCTCATAGCCTCACTAATCGGGCAGACCGAATTCAAGCCTTCTAATTGGCATGTTGAGGGGAGGCCTTATTTTTCTCTATTTCTCTATCTCCGGGCATTTCTATTTCTCTCATTTTACTTCTGTCTGCCAACATTCCTATTTCTCTTTTACTTCTAAACTTCTGTTTCTCTTATCCCCGCAGCTTTCCGGCACCTCGCCCCGCCGGCGGGTTCCCGGCTCTGCGCCGCTTCAGCCCGCACGCCTCTCTCATCTGCGCAGCTTCCCGGCTTTGCGCGCTCCGCGGTCTTCACGCTTAACCCTTTCGCGTCTGAACCACAGCCTACGCCAGCGTTCCCTATCTATTCACGCCCCGTGCTCTCTCTGCACGCGGCGGCTTCCGCGAGTAACACAGCGTAGCTTGCGTCTCCGCCACTAGGATTCAATCTAAGTTCCCCGGGCTAGCCTGGCGAATTCAACCCAGCGTACGTCTCCGCCCCACGATTTGGCTTCCCGTCCTTTGCTCCCCGGGCTAATCAGACGGATCCCAATCTGGCTTACGTCTCAGCTTCTGGTTTTAACTTTTCGCCCCCTATTCCCGGGCTAACTTGAGAATCCCAAAGTGGCTTTCGTTTCCGCCTCGGCCTGCCCCCCGCGGCTTCAATTTCCCTAACATTTTTCTCTACCCGGTATGTTTCCCCAAGCTTTCCTCCAACGATATTCCTCCCTCATTTCTCCTGGCCTCTCCCCACAGTCCGCGTCCGAGTCTGTTTGTTCTAGCTTTCACTTTCGCTTTCGACCTTAGAGATTTCTCCCAGCTTCCCCCCGTAGTCCGTATCCGAGTCTATGCCTAGGCTTTCAATAGCTTCTTCCGGCTCCTTTTTCGTCCGGCTTTTCCCTAGGCTGTTTCGAGTCTATGCCTAGGCTTTCAATAGCTTCTTCCGGCACCCTTTTCGTCCGGCTTTTCCCTAGGCTGTTTGCTAGTCTCTCTCTCTCTGGTATTTTCCTGCTTCTTCCCGTTTCTTCCCTCCTAAGTTTGCTATCCGTCCTAGGTTTCCTATCCGAGCTAGGTTTCCTATCCGAGTCACGGCACCATTATGTCGCTCCCCCTCTTCGTGGAGGAACGACACAGGACCCTGCGCTGTTCTTTTGTCTGCTCGGCCCTCCCTGGGTTTGCTGCTGGTTCTTCCCGGGTTGGCTACTATCCCTTCCACCTCCGTGGAAGGGCAGTTCCCCCTGGCCGCATTCCCCACTTCCGCAGGGGAGCGGCACACCGCCGGCCGGCTCTCTGGGGGGCTGCACGGGTTCCCTTAGATGTTCCCCATAGATGTTCCTGGTGCATGCCGTCTCTCTCCTCCTTTATAGTCCTCCTCCGCCAATCCCAACTCGGCTGAGTACGCTGCTCTCCAATCAGGAGCAAGTCCTACAGTTAATTGGTTGAACTGGAGGCAGCTGTGCGGAAGCTGTTTACTTCTCTCCCAGCGCCATACTGTGGGAGAGCAGATGCATAGAATAAGTCCTAATTCGAGTAACTTAGTCTAGTCCGGATTGCTCCCCACAAGTTGCTAATAATATTTTTGAGAAACCTGTATTTGTGTTATTGAAGAGTTAGTCCCTGAACTTTCTTAAAGCACCCTCTCCTATTTTTATGGTTTTCTTATCACTGTTGCACAAAATTTTTGAGGAAGTGGGTAATCAGCCCTTTCTCTGTCACTGAAATAATTTAAGTAAAAATAAAATGTTTTTCAAACCCTAGTAAAATTCTCATAAAATTAGCTTAGCTAGGTGTTGTCATTACTGAAAGTTATTTTTTTTAAAGATTATTCATTTATTTGAAAGGCAGAGAGGTCCTGGGCCATCCTCCACTGCCTTCTCAGGCCACAGCAGAGAGCTGGATTGGAAGTGGAGCAGCCGGGACCAGAACCCAGCACCCATATGGGATGCCGGCACTGCAGGTGGAGGATTAACCCACTGTGCCACCCCGCCAGCCCTTACTGAGATTGAGATCTACATGATAAGTATCTTGAGTTGTGATGGATCTAACTTGATTATTGCCTAGTTCATGACCGTTTTTGTAATTGTTGCTCACATGCTGAACTGAAAACTGTATACATTCATTTTGGATCTATCATTTTTTTTTGGGACAGGCAGATTTAGACAGAGAGAGAGAGAGAGAGAGAGAGAAGCAGAGAGAAAGATCTTCCTTTCCGTTGGTTCACCCCTCAAATAGCTGCTACGGCAGGCGTGCTGTGCCGATCCAAAGCCAGGAGCCAGGTGCTTCCTCCTGGTCTCCCATGCGGGTGCAGGGCCCAAGCACTTGGGCCATCCTCCACTGCACTCCCGGGCCACGGCAGAGAGCTGGACTGGAAGAGGAGCAACCGGGACAGAATCCAGTGCCCTGACCGGGACTAGAACCTGGGGTGCTGGCGCCGCAGGTGGAGGATTAGCCAAGTGAGCCACAGCGCTGGCCTTGGATCTATCTTTCTATATACTATCTACACAAATGTACATGTTTTGTATATATATGTATTTTTTATACTTTCATGTGTCAATTATATCAAACTTATTAATTATATTTATTCACTTTTTTTCTGGTATTAGACCTGCTTTATTTCTCAAAATTTTAGTGAGATATTTGTTGATTTCCTATTATGGTTATGGTTTAGGTAATTTGTTTCTGTAGTATGCATTGCACATAGGTTGCTCAGTCCCCTGGAAATTATCATTCTATGAGTGTGTTTAGGATTTTTGCTGAATTCGTCTATTAGTTCTATCAGGGTTTTTTTGGTTGTTGTTGACTATTTAGGGTTTCTATTTGAAAGATTGTATCACCTGCAAACAATAATCTTTTTTCTTTTTCCCCTCTGATTCAGATGTACTTTATTCTTCTTTCCTTATTACGCTGGCTAGCATTTCCAATAATACTTTGAATAGAAGTAGCAAAAGTAGGCATTCCTGTCTCTGATCTTAGAGGAAAATGAGTATGTTTGTGTTGTTTTTCAGATATGAATTTTATCATGTTGTTGAGGTAGTTTCCTTTTATTCTTAGTTTTTTGAAATTTTCTGTTCTGAAGTGTTGAATTTTGTAAAATTCTTTCTCTGCATCAATTGAAATGATCATGTGTTTCCCACTGTATTTCATTAGAATGGTTTATTACTGGTTGATTTTCATATGTGAACAATCCTTGTTTTTTTAGGAATAAATCTCACTTGGTTAAGGCGTATAATCCTTCTTAGTACTTCATTGATGTTGGTTGGTAAGCATTTTGCTGAGGATTTTGCACCAGTGTGTATAATGTTTGTAATTTCCTTTCCTCTTATGTTCTTGGCTAGCTTCAGTGCCAGGGTAATGCAATCCTTATAAAATGAGATCGTGTTCACTGCTTCTGTCATGTATCACAAACGGTGTTACTAGTTCTTTCATGGTTGGTAGAATTCATTGACGAAGCTATAATATCCACGAGTTTTCTGTGTCATATTTTCTTCTTCTTTTTTAATTACTGAAACAATCTATTCACTAACTACAGGTCCATTCACATTTTCTATTTCATTCTTGGTAAGTTTTGTATTTCCAGAACTTTGTGCAGCTCCTCTAAGATAGCTCAAAGTTGCTCCTAGTAATGTTTTATGATCCTGTTCTTATTTCAGTAGAATTAATAGTGAAATCTATTTTTGATTTCAGTTTTGATTTTATTTATTTGGGTCTTCTCTCTTTTAGTCCATATAGCTTCATTGGACAGAGTTTTGGATTCATGGATTTTGTGTTATTTTTCTGTTCTTTATTTTATTTAACTCTGCAATAATATTTATAGCTTCCTTCTTTCTGCTGGCATTGGGTTTAGTTTGTTCTTTTATTTTTTAAAAAGATTATTTATTTACTTGAAAGAGAGAGTGACCATAAGAAAGGAAGAGACAGGGAGGAGATCTTCTATCTGCCGGTTGACTCTCCAAATGACCACAACAGCTGGGCTCAGCCAGGCCAAAGCCAGGAGCCAGGAACTCTGTCCTGGTTTCCCACATGGGTGACAGAAACCCAGGTATCTGAGATCATCGTCCTCTGCCTCCCAGGCACATTAGCAGGAAGCTAGATCAGAAGCCTGAAGTAACTGGGACTCGAACCAAGCACTCTGTGTATGCGCTGCCGAAGCGAGCACAAACCAAGCACTCTGATAATGAAATGCTAATGTTCAACTAGCAGTTTAACCAAATGTGCCACAACACTTACTTGCATCCTTTGTTTCTTACTACTTTATTTTGTTATGTAACTTAATGATCTTCCTTATTTTTTAATGTAAATATCTATAGCTATAAACTGCCCCCTTAACAATGCTATCACCATGCTCCATAAATCTTGTTATGTTGTGTATTTTGCACCTTGCTCTCTAAGTATTTTATAATTTTCATTTTGATTTCTTTAGTTATTCATTGGTTAAGAATGTGTTGTAAATTTTTCAGTTTGTCTTCTGTGCTCATTTTTCACTTCATCCTACATGATAGAAGACACTTTCTATGGTACCCATGTTTTGAAAACTATTTAGACTTCTAAGTGTGACCTAAGATGTGATCCATGTTAATACATGTCCCAAGTGCACTTGAAAAGAGTGTGTTCTATGGTGTGGGGTAATGTGTCCTGTATATATCTTTTAGATCTACTTGGTTCATTTTGCTGCTGAAGTCGTCTGATTACTTACTTATCTCCTATCTGATTGTTCTAACCATTTTTGAGTGGAGTATTGAAGTCTTCAGCTATTAATCAATAATTTTTAGATTTTGCTTCAATTTTATCAGTTTTTCCTTCATATATTTTGATGGTCAGTTGTTAGGCTTGTGCATGTTTACAACTGCTCAAAGAGTGCGTCAGATTTGCGGGAAAAATGAATTAAAAGATAAAGCACTTTTGTTGCAAAATTATCTTTGAGGGATGGGCATTGTGGGGCAGTGTAGCTGTGTCTGGGGATGCCTGGGACCTATTCCATCTCTGCTTTTGATCCAAATTCCTGACATCTCTTTCCTCTGAGTAGCCCAGTGTCTACAATCAATAGATATTTACATCCTTTAATCCAACAAGCCCTGGGTACCACTCAGGAAGCTACATAACACTCCTCTATTATTGCTATTAATCATCTTTGCCCTTGGAGAATATTAACTCAAACATTTTAAATTAAAGATAAAGTCATTCTCAAGTTAGCTCGTTGGAAGCCAGCCCTGCTCTGATGGTTTCCAAACAGTGTGGTTCCCAGCGGATGCTTTAATTAACGCCCCATTGTCATGGATAAGTGCATCGGTTAGAAAGAGCACTGAGATTGAGGGATTTGCACCTTTGGGAAGGTTGATGGGCCATGGGATCCCACCAGTCTCAAAGTACAATGAAGAACAAGGGGGCCAATGTCTCAGTCTTACCTGTTGGTCTGTTTTTCCCATAATGAACTTTGGTTGGTCCCAGGCAACTAGATGATTCCCACTGGTGGAATGAAACTTTCGTAGCCTGCTATGAATTACCTTAAGAAAAGCCTGGGGAAGATAACTGGTAATTTTAATCAGTCTCCTTGGGCCCTATTATAAAGTGAATTTAGTAACGAACAAAATTAGAAAGAATCTTAAGAAACCCCTGGGTAGATTAGCACAGCGCAGCTCAAGCTTGAAATAGTTTCAAGTGGCACAGTAAATATTCACAAAAATAGAGCCAGAGACAAGTATGATTTCCTTTTCAGCTTTCATGCTTGTCTTAACACACATACAACTACATCACTCATAAGAATCTCTTGGGTAGATGTCGACATCATTAGATGAATTCCCCAACAGTGCGCATCATAAAAGTAACTTTAATTTACCTACAAACGCAATTTCTGATTCTTTCCATAGAGAATTACATCTTCCCTTAATCACATCTCTCTTTTTGAAAAAAAAAAAAAAAAGTTTGCAAGAGTAAATTTTAGCTCCTGGTTCACACCATTTTACAATTCTCAATCCCTGGAAGTTGATTTAGAATTGATCTATGTTTAGTGCTCCTCCAGGGGAATGTTGTATTATTCATGAAGCGTAATAGACAGCCTAGAGTAAGTGGGGAAAGTAAAATCTCCTTTCCTGGAACTCTATCCCCACTAACTTCAATTTTTCTTGCTGCTTTCCTTCACTCAGTTAAAATACTCCTACAATTTGTTTTCCATTCAGATCACATTAGGTGTGTGGTTATAAGACATACATGGTGCCTGTCAGCTATGGTCTGATTGCTTCGACTTAATAGATATGTTTTGAATTACTGAGGTACTGTGGGGTACAATTCAGTATTCTCAGACAGTGATTTTAATCAGAGCATCAATACAGCAATATGGATTAATTTTGCCAATAGTGCTCCCTGGACTTGACATCCATTAAATATCAATATCAATGCATGCAATCTGTACTATCAGTGGAGTGTACACAGGATTTGAGGAGTGGCTATGGAAAATATTTTTGTCCAAGTCTTACCACAGACATCTATTATATACTCATGTATTTTTAAAAGAAAAGCTTTCTTCCAGTCATGTTAGAGCTAACTCTGGGGAGATAATTACTGGGAGGTATCCCTTGACTGTTACCAATGCAAGTGGCAAAAAAAAAAAAAAAAAAAGCAGACAGCCAAAGAACAAGAATGGCTAGTCTCTGCCATCTATTGAAACAGTGCAACACAACATTTGCTTATATCTTCAGAATCATTGCAAAGGAAAACAAGGTGCTCTCCTTACGTTAACTATTGGCCAACAATAAAACTTGATAAATGTTTGGATTGAGGCTAATTTAGACATTAAATAATTAAGCTATAATTAAAATCCTTTCATTTACTTTCCCCAGAATCTCCTACCACATAGCAATGAGGAGGGGTCTTAGCTGTGAGAGGTGATGATTTAAAGAGTAAAAGCATTTCCTAAGGTGAGCAGATTCTTCTTTTTTTTTTGAAAGTCAAAGCTACAGAGGGAGAGAGAGAGATCTTCCAGCTCCTGGTTTACTTCCCAGATGGCCAGGGGTAGGCCAGGCCAAAGCCAGGAGACAGGAGCTTCATCTGGTCTCCCACACGGGTAGCAAGGGCCCAATCACATGGGGATCTTCTGCTGTTTTTCTCAGGCCATTAGTGGGGAGCCTTGTCTGAAGTGGAGCAGCTGGGACACAACTGGTGCCCATGTAGGATGCCAGTGCTGCAGGCTGCAGCTTTACCCATTGCATCATAATGTTGGTGTCAAGTGGATATTTTTATAATTATTCATTAGGAAAGAGAATTTCAGTTTTGTTAATAGATTATCAAATGATTGTTGGGCAGAACTTAATAAAGAAATGTGGCAAGCATACATTGTGGAATACTACCCAGCCATTAAAAAAATGAAATCCTGTCTTTTGCAACAAAATGAATGCAATTAGAAACCATTCTGCTTAGTGAAATAAACCAGTCTGCAACAGACAAATATCATATGTTACCCCTGATTTATGGTAACTAATATGCAGAATACAAAAAAGTTCATGTATGTGAGTGAAATTGGCATTTTGAGATTGGGTTGTTGTTTACAGTCCTTGTCTATACTCCTGAGAAATAGTGAGTTTTCTGTTTACTGCATGTTGAATTCCTCATTTAGTGGAGGGTTAAGCTTGTGATTATAAAATAGACAGAAAATACCTCATTGTAAAAATTAAAAGAAAAAAAAAAAAGAAAGGGAAGGAAGAGGGAGGGCAGGAGTGTGGGCAGGAAGGAGGGTAGGATGGGAAGTACCACTGTGCTCCTACATCTCTGTATATGAAATACATGACATTTGCTCAAGTTACATAAATAAAAAATTAAAAACAAACAAAAAGGAGTTTCATTATAATTCTCTTGTATAGCATTCAAGTTTATGCATGATGCATCAGAAGGCTGGAAACCACGCTCCACCTAAAGACAAGAAGGTGAGGGCCAGGAAGGAGAAAGACAACTGAGGTTTAAATTTTAGGTGCTCTCTCTCAGTGTCTAATGTGTTCAGGTAGGAAAGACCTTGTGTTTTTATGATGCCATGAATGTTTGTTAAAAAATTTAAGCTGACAAATAATTTAGAATTAATCCTGTTTCCATGCTTCATAAATTCATAAGCAGGCAGCTTACCCTGGAGAAACTTCTTGGACATAGAAGCCCATTTTTTTGAAGCCAGTTCATTTCATTTTCAAAATGTTCTCCTTAAAAAGCTTTTCCTTCTTTGTGCTGAGCAGAAAGTTGCTTTCCTGTGACTTCCTCTCACTTTCTAAAGCTCTATCCTTTGTGCTCTTGGAGTAAATCAAAGCTCTTGCTTAAGCCCTTACCTGGATGATGGAAATGGCTCCAGCTTTCTTGTATAGACTTCAACTTCAGTGAAATCTTACTTGTCAGGGACAAGCTCAACAATACTGGCAATTATTTATTCTATTTTTTGGGCCTTTCAAATGTGCTGACACCAGAATTAGCTAATTCGGTTATCCGTGTTAGAAGTATATATTTAGTATATATTTGTTTGGCTACTCCTCCGTAGATAGGGACACCACCCACGACTGTGGAGTCGTTGATGGCCACGGCAGAAGCAGCTTCTCCTCCTAAGCAGCTTATAAGATATGGAAGAGAAAGATGCCATGGAATCATAAGTGGTATAGACAAAACTAGATGGAAAAAAATGAGTCATTTATGACATGTTTTCATTCAGTAGACACATAAAACAGAGCGAAGCAGTAAAGGAGAGGACGATCCTGTGATCCTGTGTCTCTGTGCAATCTAAACCATTTAAACTATGTAATTAGTTTGATTAAAGTACATTTATCTCATTATCTCCAGAGCTAAAATGTCATTTCTTTTGTAATTGTAATTGTAATTGTAATTGTAACTGTAATTGTAATTGTAATTCTTTTGTAATTCAGACCTGACATCTATGGAGAGACAATCACTTTAAATCCTGCCCGCCAGATGGCGCTAGCAGCGCGCTCTTCACGGCCGCCATGTAAACGCCTTGGCTCCTCTGCGGTGAAATAAACCCACGCGGTATTTCTTAACTAGTAAAATAGGAATGTAGTCATACGGTCATTTCTTTCCATACGCGGCATTCACTTGGCAGTCAGGAACTTGAAATGATTGCATTGTTTAAACTGAAAACATATGCAATTTGGTGAAAATTCGCTAAGTGTCCAAATCCTATTCTGGGTTATTAGCGTTACTATTGGAGTAAGCAATGTTGTCAGAGCAACCAATAATTACTAGCACACAGACCACCTACTTTTACGGCGCGGTAACCATGTGTGGAAATTGAAGAGACATTATTTAATTATATTTAAGCATCATTTCAAAAATTTAAAAAATTAAAAAAATGACATCTCCACCTGAAAAACAGTCCAGACCCTAATCATACGCTTAGGTTTGTATCTGAGGGAAATTTTTCTAAATTCATGAAATTTGTCACAAAGATTATTCTTGCATTATGTAATTTGTTCAGTCCTTTTCTCCGAGGAAAATAGAAAAATCTCCTAAAATAAAGTTAAAATTCTTAGGAAGTCTATCAAATAAATTTATAACTGCGTTGCTTATACTATAAGAAATTTATTTGTGAAATAAATTTATGTCCTTATTAGTCTCAAAGGATGCATTCTGATTAGGTTTGTTTGATTAGATAGTTCAATTGTGAAATTTAATTCTTGAGATTTGTAGGGAAAATCATTGAATGGTATAATCATATATTTATTTATTTATTTTATTTTATTTTTTTGACAGGCAGAGTGGATAGTGAGAGAGAGAGACAGAGAGAAAGGTCTTCCTTTGCTGTTGGTTCACCCTCCAATGGCCGCTGTGGCCAGTGCGCTGCGGCCGGTGTACCGCGCTGATTCGAAGGCAGGAGCCAGGTGCTTCTCCTGGTCTCCCATGGGGTGCAGGGCCCAAGCATTTGGGCCATCCTCCACTGCACTCCCTGGCCACAGCAGAGAGCTGGCCTGGAAGAGGGGCAACCGGGACAGAATCCGGCGCCCCTTCCGGGACTAGAACCCGGTGTGCCGGCGCCACAAGGTGGAGGATTAGCCTAGTGAGCCGTGGCGCCGCCCGAATGGTATAATCATATAAAGATACAGCAGACTAAAGAGAGAATGTATAGTAACCAATCTTTGCTACAAGTGTAGAAAGATGGAGTAAAAAAAAATAACTGCCTAAAACTAGAAATTCAGAATAATTCAGTATAGTGTTCACCTTTCAAATAAATAAATAGATCTTTTAAAAAGTGTAGGGATATATAAATAGAATATTTTTCCCTAATTTACAGTAGGTGGAGTATCAAGTAAATGTACAACTTGGGTATTTTATGTATTTATAATTTGCTATCAAATTTCTTTAACTCAAAATACTGATTGGTGGACTTTGGAGTTGAGGTGAGGTTAGGTACAATGATATCATGTGACAGAATTAAAATTCTGTCTGATTTTTTTCTTAATCAGCTTCTTCGGTGTTTATGGGTAAAATTATTTTAGTCTTTGGTACTCTTAACAAATACCTCTCACCCACAAACACCCACACACACCCTCACACCCCTCCCCAAACACACCCATACCCTGCCCGCCACACATACACACCCCTCACACCCACATCTACACAAACATCCACCCCCCCATCCCATACATACCCACACAGACCCCCACACACCACACACACACACATCTACACACACACAAACACCCCCAACATCCATACTCCTCTACACACCCACTCCTCCCCACACACCACACGTACCCACATATACACCCACACAGACCCCACACACACACCACACATCTACACACACATACATACACCCCACCACATCCACACTCCCCCACACACCCACACCTCCCCACACCACCCACATATACACCCACACAGACCCCACACACACCACACATCTACACACACACCACACATCTACATATACCACACATACACCCCCCAACACCCACACTCCCCCACACACCCACACCTCCCCATACCACCCACATATCCACATATACACCCACACAGACCCCACACACACATACACACATCTACACACACACACACACCACACATCTACACACACACACTCAATTTCAATGGCCGCCAGTTGTCTCAGTGGATTTGATCTCATATTGTTTTGTTCTCATTCTTAAACACCTAAGAAAATTTTTGTTGTTCTGCAAAATCAGTTAAAGAAGTTTTTTGTTGTTATTTACTTGCTAAACAATTGAGAAATTCTTGTTAGGGCCAGAAGCAATCCTTCTGGATATTCTCAAACTCCTCCCTGTTGTGAATGGGTCAGGGTGTGCTGGCTTCCCAGGAAAAGAAATAAAAGACATCTCTTTACCAGCACATGGAAGATGTCTCTCTGTCTCTCCCTCTCTCTCTGTAACTCTGCTTTTCAAATTAAAAAAAATAAATCTTTAAAAAAGAAGAAAAGAAAAAATCACACTTTAAAATCAAATAAGCAGGAAAAGACTGTACAAAAAGTGCTGTATTTTATCATAGAACTAGCAAATATATATGTGTGTGTGTTCATCTATTTGTTTAGGATGATATGCAAATTTTTCCTGAAAATGCTAAGCATAAGGTAAGAGAGAAAGCCGATGAATAATGATATGAATATGAATTCAACACTTTATGAAATGTGGTCTCTTTTCTTGCTTATCAAATGTAGTTGTTTCAGTTTCTGCTCACTTGAAGTATTTGATTCTTGCTTGTACTGTACCCTGATGATAAGAACATCAGAAAGGGGCCGGCATTGTCAGCAGCAGGTTAAGCTGCTGATTAAGATACTGGCGTCCCATATTGGAGTGCTTGTCCGAAACTACATGAAATACCAGGAGACGGAAGATTCTCTCTCTCTCTCTCTCTCTCTCTCTCTCTATATATATATATATATATATATATATATATATCAATCTGCCTTTCAAATAAATAAAAAATACATCTTAATAAATGAAGACATGGGGCCAGTGTTGTGGCGCAGGGTTAAAGCCCTAGCCTGTAACAGCAGCATCCCAAATGGGTGCCGGTTATGTTCCTGGCTGCTCCTCTTCTGATCCAGCTCTCTGCTATGGCCTGGGAAAGCAGTAGAAGATGGCCCACGTCCTTGGGCCCCTGCACCCATGTGGGAGACCTGGAAGAAGCTCCTGGCTCCTGGTTCCTGGCTTCGGATTGGTGCAGCTCCAGCCATTGCGGCCATCTGGGGAGTGACCAGTTTATGGAAGACCTCTCTCTGTTTCTACCTCTCTCTGTAACTCTGTCTTTCAAATAAATAAAAAATAAATCTTAAAAAAGT
Source organism: Oryctolagus cuniculus (assembly GCF_964237555.1). NCBI lineage: Eukaryota > Metazoa > Chordata > Mammalia > Lagomorpha > Leporidae > Oryctolagus > Oryctolagus cuniculus. Next base: position 57,905,462 of record NC_091442.1, read on the forward strand.
AAATGAAGACATACTTGCAAACAACAACGAATTCATTAAGATAAGCAAACACTGTTCAGTGTAAAGGGAGATGTACTCTCTGAGACACTGGTAGTTGGAGACTTCAGCATTGCGCATTTGTTGATGGACATGCTGACATGGATCGGTAGGCAGTTAGCATTGAGGAGCTGAGGTTCGTGGGCACTGCCTGCTGCAGCCAGGGCCAATGCACCAGGAGGAAGCTCCAGCTGTCCTGGGCAGAAGGCCTGGCCAGCCAGTTCAGCAGCCTTGGCTGACCCTTGCTTGATAGCGGCCTGGCCCATGTGACCTGGATGTCACCAGAGGTTGGGCAGAGTGAGCAAAGAGGGAATAAGGAGAGGTTAGCTAATGGGAGTCCAAACACAGAAAGCGGGAAGTGGTCACTATGGTTACAACAACTAGGTACAGAGTTCAAGTAACTGGAGTGAGAAGTTTCCCAACACATATAGGTGATAAGACTGGAGGAGATGGCAATGCTAATCACCCTGATTTTTCACCATAAGTTACACAGCATATACCACCCACTTCTGTGAACTTCTAGTGTTGACCGTCAATGTTGCCTCCTATATCTCTTCCACCTCACTCACCAGTTCAAGGTTAAGTGACGGATGCTTTCCAGCTACCAAATATCTCACTCACTGTACCAGAGAGCATTTTTAGAAGTCAGCAATGGTCAACAAAAAAGTTGCAGTGTCAGGGTTCACACTCCCTGGGACTGACCACACTAAGCGAGGCATCATGTGAATGGTGTATGCATTCCTCACTGATTCAGACCTAGCCAACAATAAGTTTTAGGAATTTTTTCCCCACAAGATTCTAATTTAGTGCTCATTTATGCTGCCCAACATAGTAATGGATCGCCTACGGGCAGGCTCCCCTTGGATGAATAACTTTCATACTGAGTTCTTCAAAATAAATGAATTGCATTTGAATTTGGATTTTACTCTAATGTATTGAAACCAAGATAACATCATAGGTTAACATTCATGTTCATGAAATGCTAATGAAAAGGTTGCCATAAGAAATCAATGTTTCTTTAAAAAAGTTATTTTAGACTAATGGAAGCCTTGTTCTCTATTTAAGGATTCCAAGCTAATAGGATTAATTAGATGGACTGCATTTACAGTGCTAAAGGAAAATGACATTGAAATTGGATCACAGTAATTGCAAGGAAAGAGAAAGTCACATAGGGAGAAGCTTCCTTAACACTTTATTCACACGAAAGATAAACAACAACAAATAGATAAGAGCAAAGCATGAATTTACTTTTGACCAAAGAATCGAAGTCTCTCACCCGACTTGAAGGTTACATATTTGAAATGGTGTCACAGTGTATATCATTCATTAGTATTTATTAACAATTGATTATTTAACATGTGTGATTATTAACATATATATGTTGCAATTCAGGGAGCAGACTCTAAGTAAGTTAAATTCTAGTATCCCATATGTGCTACCAAAAATTATTACATCTTATTTTCTTTAGTCTTTTTCTCAAGAAGAACACTATTTCTTTTTCTTTGGTAAACTGAAGGGAAACACCCTGACCATCAGCCCATCACTCCTAGAGAAATAGAAAAATGATGGTTATCACACGGGGCCGGGGGGTGGGGGGGCTTAGATCATGAAACCTACTTCAAATATTTGTGGAGAAAATGATAGTGATAGATGTTTCCTTTGGTGCAAAATTGAAATTCTCGCAAACTTTTCATCATATGCATTCTCCGTGAACTTTTTGAGGGTCTTTCCTATTGGTGAGCAAACAAATGACTGAAACATTGAATGATTCTGCTTCATAGGTCCCTTTTGCTTATACTCACTGGAAAAGGTAGAACAAATCAAATGGTTTCCTGGATGCTAAGCTATTAACCATTAAATCATAGTACATACTGACAGAGGAATCACCACATCGGGGTACACTCTCTGGAGTTTAAGTTTCAGCTACCACGGCTAGTTTGGGCCATTTGCCTAAGAGCATTCTTTTGTGTTATCCTTTGAAAGGCTTCCTTCACTTCTTTGTTCCTCAAAGTATAGATAACAGGATTCAGAGCAGGAGTGACCACTGTGTACATGAGTGCCGTCGCTTTGTCTGTTCGCGGGGTGTGTGCCGTCTTGGGTTGGAGGTACGTGAACAAAGCAGTGCCGTAGAAGAGGGAAACGACCAGGATGTGAGAGGAACAGGTGGAGAAAGCTTTGCGGCGGCCGGCTGCTGAGGGCATTCCCACGATGGTCCCAAGTATGCGCATGTAGGAGCAGAGAATGAGGAGGCAGGGGCTCATGATGAAGAGGACAGAGACACAGAACAGCACCAGCTCATTGTGGGAGGTATCTACGCAGGCCAGCTTCACCACGGGCATGATATCGCAGAAGAAGTGCTGAATCCTCCCTGCTCCACAGAAGGGCAGACTGAAGATCCACGTGGTCTGGGCTGACTCCACCACCACCCCGGTGAGCCAAGATGCTGCAGCCAGCTTCAGGCACACGCCAGGACCCATCAGGAGGGAGTAATGCAGTGGGTAGCAAATAGCCACAAAGCGGTCATAAGCCATGGCTGCCAGCAGGCAGCATTCTGTCAGCCCCAGGATGGTAAATGTGTACATCTGGGCTGCACAGCCTGCCACACTGATGGTCTTGTTCTGCACCAGCAGGTGCACCAGCATCTGAGGCACCACACTGGTGATGTAGCACATCTCCAGGAAGGAGAGGTTCACCAGGAAGAAATACATGGGGGTGTGCAGGGAAGGGGTGACGCTGATCAGGAAGATAATGATGGAGTTGCCTCCCAGCGTAAATAAGTAGATGACTAAGAACACACCAAAGAGGACCAGCTGTAACTCTGCTAGAGAGGAAAAAGCCACAAACGTGAAATGGGTACAGAGGGTCTGATTTCCAATCATCGTGGACTTGGAGCCACGATGAGACAATAGGAGGCAGACGATACCAATGAACCAACTGTCTAAAACAGCTCTCTGTCCAGCTACAGCAAGAAACTCCCCCAGAGTCTGTGATCGGAGGTGGACGTCCGACACCCAGAGTCCTTTTGTCCCACCTTTCTAGATTACTACTCGGAATGCTTGCATTCCTCCTGACTTTGAGCTGTGGGTGGATCCTTTGTTATTTTACAAAAAATTTAAAGAAACAGTTCTTTTAAGTGATATCACCTGACGGTTTGTTTTTACCCTATCAATGCTGTCGTTGTATATAACAGTGTTTTGTAAGTAGTATATGAAGACATAAGAACTGTGAATGCATCACCTACGGGGCTGGTATTTGGCACAGCAGTGAAGACGCCACTTGCGATGTCCGTGTCCCGTTCCAGAGTGCCGGATTTCAAGTCCCAGCAAATCTTCTGATTCCAGATTCCTGCTACTGCACACCCTGGAAGGCAAAAGGAGACAGCTCAAGTTCTTGGTTTCCCACACTTCCCTGTGAGGCCTGCATGGAGTTCCGGACTCCGGCTCTCAGGCATTTGGGAGATGAACCATCAGATAGAAGACTTCTGTCCATCTCTCTGCCTTTCAAATAGAATGCTTTTAGGTAAATTTGCAAAGGGTCATATAAAACTTGGGTATAAGGCAAAGATAATATGTTCCTGTCTTTAAATTTCTCCAACTTTTCTTCAAGTTACACTTACATTTATACACACATTTTTGCAGTTCGGCTTAGACAGGCTACACCAAAGTAGACAGTGAGATCCAAGGAAATAAAAACTAACAGAATCTTCTTTTCAAAATAATGGAATTTTCAAGGAAATCATGAGTAGGAGAACATAGCTAGAACTAGAAGGTAAATGTTGTTTTCCTTTTGTAGAGCTTCCTACAATTTTGAAAAAGAACATGGCTTTAAGGGATTGGCAGTATTTTTATTCTTAATAGCTACCATAGGGATTGTACCCACTGTGTGGCATAATTATATGTGCCTCTAGAGGATTATGTTTGGAAACAACAAGGATGGATGTTACATGTGCAATTTGGTTTTTTAGTATTTTAATGTATTTCCAGAGATAACCTATTGTGCCAATTACATTATTAAGCTTCAATGCATAAAATGTAAGTTTTTTTAAATGCACCTATCATGCCAATGAAATAAATATGGAACTTTATGGATGTTTGTCATAATTATCTCCTCCAATGAACATGATGACTCAGGTATTTGTACAGCAAAGGCAACACAATTCCTCCCTAACTCCCACGTGTGATAGTCATTTTATTCTTATTGGTGATTCAGTTGTCAGCAGCACACAAATGGGCATGGTGAGGAATATTCAAAATTTCCAATGGAATTAAGGCAAACAATTTATCAGAAGTTAAAAAAAAAAACTCTTGTACTCTCTTCAGCAAGTGAAAAACTTTCTCATTCTCAGTGACACTCATGTCCTCCACCAGAACAGTTTCTTTTCTCTGACAAATTGACAGAGTTCAGGAGATGAGGAGCAAATACGGCCCCTGAGAAGTCACATGTGAAGCTATTGTGTGACATAGACGTGAGTTTCCTCTCACAAGTCCCATCTTAAACCCAAGGATGGCAATTTGTGTTAGGGTTCTCTGAAAGAGGCGATAGGATAGGGTAAGATAGATAGATAGACACATGATAGACAGATAGATAGATAGATACATACATACATACATACATACATTAGATAGATAGATAGACAGACAAAACTATAGACACAGAGAGAGAAAGAAAAAGAGACCACTGGGATATGGGTTCATTTGATATGGCCGCTCAGTCTCAGGACAGGCCATCTGCCAGATGGAGATGCTGGGATGGAGGCATCCTGGCTCACGTCCAGATCCAGAGGCCTCAGAGGGAAGCTGATAATGTAAGCCTCCATCTGAGGCCACACTTCTGTGCACCCAGGCCCCTGGCATCCTGAGTTCATGGAGCCTGGAGTTCCCAGGAGAGGAAGAGCGGGACGGAGGCAGACGCGGTCCCCTTCCTGGATCTCGTTGTCCCCAGGCCTCTGCAGATGCGATGGTGCCCACTCCCAGGGAGGGTGGGTCTTCCCAAGTCCCCTCGGCCTCACACACTGATCTCTGGAGACACCTACAGATGCATCCCAGCTTACCAGGCTGCCTGCTGTTCCTTGGCCCAGTCAAGCTGAGATGAAGCTTCCCAGCGTGGAGTTTTAGGTAGTGTCTCACCCTAGACAGTGTACACGTTCTTGGTGCTTCTCCTGTAGCCTCAGAAAAAATGAAGCCTTGTGTGTTTCGGGTATTCTTTAAAAATTGTTTTTATGGGACCTGCACTGTGATGTAGTGGATGAAGCTGCTGCCTGCAGTGCTGGCATCCCATGTGGGCGTGGTTCAGGTCCTGGTTGCTCCACTTCTGATCCACATCCCTACTATTGCGTCTGGGAAAGCTTTGGAAGATGGTGCACGTCCTTGGGTCTCTGCACTCAGATGAGAGACCTGGAGGAGGCTCCAGCTCCTGGCTTCAGATTGGCACAGCTCTGGCCTTTTCGGCCATTTGAGGAATGAACCAGAGGATGGAAGGAGATCTCTCTCTCTCTCTCTCTCTTTCTGTCTGTCTGTCTCTGCCTTTCAAATAAATAAACAAATTTTATTTTTTTAAAATTTTTTATTTAATAAATATAAATTTACAAAGTACAACTTTGGCGCCGTGCGCTGCAGCCTGCTCGCAGCAGCCTCCTGCCCCGCGCAGACATGGCCTCAGGTGCCGCCACCACCGCCGCTGTGAAGGGATTTGGGGCCCTGGGATAGGAAGGTCCACAGGCATCTCCCAGCATCTCTGGAGTCCCTGCGTTTGAGTGCGCTTCCCCAGGAATTAGGCAGCCTCTGCTGTCGTGTGGAATCAGCCACGATTGGAATAATTGGTGGAACAGGCCTGGATGATCCAGAAATTTTAGAAGGAAGAACTGAAAAATATGTGGATACTCCATTTGGCAAGCCATCCGATGCCTTAATTTTGGGGAAAATAAAAAATGTTGATTGCGTCCTCCTTGCCAGGACCATGACAAGGCCTCAGACCTTCTATGATGGAAGTCATTCCTGTGCCAGAGGAGTATGCCATATTCCAATGGCTGAGCCATTTTGCCCCAAAACAAGAGAGGTCCTCATAGAGACTGCTAAGAAGCTAGGACTCCGGTGCCACTCAAAGGGGACAATGGTCACAATTGAAGGACCTCGATTTAGCTCCCGGGCAGAAAGCTTCATGTTCCGCACTGGGGAGCGGATGTTATCAATATGACCACTGTTCCAGAGGTGGTTCTTGCCAAAGAGGCTGGAATTTGCTATGCAAGTATTGCCATGGCAACAGATTATGATTGCTGGAAGGAGCACGAGGAAGCAGTTTCAGTGGACCGAGTCTTAAAGACCCTGAAAGAAAATGCCAATAAAGCCAAAAGTTTGCTCCTCACCACCATACCTCAGATAGGGTCCACAGAATGGTCCGAAACCCTCCATAACCTGAAGAATATGGCCCAGTTTTCTGTTTTATTACCAAGACATTAAAATAGCACGGCTGCCTAGAAAAAAGGTGACTTTCTAGTTCCTGTCGTCGTGGGAATTGCTGCTTAACTTGGGGAAAAAAAATTCCTGAGAAAGACATGCAGCTTTCATGCACATTCCTGGGAGAGAAAAACACGTGTAGGAAAGAGAGTACACTGCAGATGCTCAAGACTCCTCCTGGAAGACCTGGACTACTGCAAAACATGGGAGAAAAAGCAAGTGCCCCGTCCACATGTGGGTAAAAATCGTACATTTTAGAATTAAACAAGATACATTCTTCCCTCTGCCTATTAAATTTGCCACAGTAAAGGCCGGGAAGTAATAACTGGTTTCCTGTGTTGCCAAAGACGGTGAAGAAGAAATGGGACTCTGGCTACTTATTGATGTGACTGTAAATTGGTGCAATCTTTGGAAGGCAGTTTGGTAAAATGTATCAACAGGCTCAAAAATATATAGGCATTTTATTTTGTGCATTCTCTTAAGAATTTCTTTCAGAAATTATCATATACATATATAAATAAGAATTTTAATAGGATTAGTAATAGCAGATTTTCAAAACAATATGAATATCCAGCAGTTGGAGATAAGTTGTGGTTGAACTGTGAAGCAGTCAACTGAAAATCATGTTTTCACATAATATTTGATATCTAAAAGAAATGACCATTCTATAATATAAAGTGAAAAACTATGTAAGCATTTTACAGTACTTGTTTTAAAATGCCATGTTAATGTACAGCAAGACTAGAAGTATACAAAATCTTTTATTGTATTTGGGGGAGGAGATACTGGGTAATTTTTATTTTCTTTGAATCTTTCTGTATCCTCATGGTTTCCTACAATGAGTATAATCAAATAATAAAGTTGTAAAAAATAAAAACAAACAAACAAACAAAAAAAACAAAGTACAACTTTTGCATTGTTGTGGCTTTTCCCCCCATAACCTCCCTCCCACCCACAACCATCGCATCTCCCACTCCTTCTCCCATCCCACTCTTCATCAACATTCATTTTCAATTATCCTTATATACAGATGATCAACTTAGTATATACTAAGTAAAGATTTCAATAGACTGCACCTACACAACCGCACAAGATATAGAGTACTGTTCAACTAGTAGTTTTACCATTAATTCTGATAGTACGACACATTAAGGACAGAGATCCTACGTGGGGAGCAGGTGCACAGCGACTCCCATTGTTGATTTAACAATTGACACTCTTATTTATGACGTCAGTAATCACCCAAGGCTCTTGCCATGAGCTGTCAAGGCTATGTAAGCCTCCTGGGTTCACCAACTCTGATCATATTTAGTCAAGGCCATATCACAGTGGAGGTTCCTTCCTCCCTTCAGAGAAAGCTGCCTCCTTCGTTGATGGCCTGTTCTTTCTGCTGAGATCTCATTCACCGAGATCTTTCATTCAGGTCATTTTTGCCACAGTGTCTTTGCTTTCCATGCCTGCGAGACTCTCATGGGCCTTTTAGCCAGATCTGAATGCCCCAAGGGTTGATTCTGAGGCTGGAGTGCTGTTTAAGACATTTGCCATTCTATGAGTCTGCTGTGTGTCCTGCTTCCCCCCGCAGGATCATTCTCTTCCTTTTAATTCTATCCTTCATTATTTGCAGACACTGGTCTTAATAGTGAAATCTCTGACACTTAGCCTATCTTTTTGATCAATTATGTACTTAAACTGATCACTTTAACAAGTGAGATGGCACTGGTACAGCCTCCTTGATGGGACTGAATTGGAATCCCCTGGCACATTTCTAGCTCTACCATTGGAGGTGAGTCCGAGTGAGCGTGTGCCGAACTGTACATCTCCTCCTTCTCTTATTCCCACTCTTATATTTAACAGAGATCACTTTTCAGTTAATCTTAAACGCCTAAGAATAATTGTGTATTAATTACAGAGTTCAATCAATGGTATTAAGTAGAACAAAAAAAAAAATACTAAAAGGAATAAAATAGTAAGTTGTTCCTCAACAGTCAAGACAAGGGCTGATCTGGTCATTGTGTCTCATAGTGTCCATTTCACTTCAACGGGTTTCCTTTTAGGTGCTCAGTTGTCGCCGATCAGGGAAAACATATGATGTTTGTCCCTTTTGGACTGGCTTATTTCACTCAGCATGATATTTTCCAGATTCCTCCATTTTGTTGCAAATGACTGGGTTTCATTGCTTTTTACTGCTGTATAGTATTCTATAGAGTACATATCCCATAATTTCTTTATCCAGTCATCTGTTGATGGGCATTTATGTTGGTTCCAGGTCTTAGCTATTGTGAATTGAGCTGCAATAAACACTGAGGTGCAGGCAGCTCTTTTTTTTCCAGTTTAATTCCTTTTGGGTAGATTCCAAGGAGTGGGGTGTCTGGGTCCTGTGGTAGGGTTATATTCAGGTTTCTGAGGAATCTCCAAACTGTCTGCCATAGTGGCTTTACCAGTTTGTATTCCCACCAACAGTGGATTAGTGTCCCTTTTTCCCCACATCCTCACCAGCATCTGTTGTTAGTTGATTTCTGTATGTGAGCCATTCTAACCAGGGTGAGGTAAAACCTCATTGTGGTTTTGATTTGCATTTCCCTGATGACTAGGGATCCTGAACATTTTTTCATGTGCCTGTTGGCCATTTGGATTTCCTCTTTTGAAAAATGTCTGTTAAGGTCCTTGACCCATCTTTTTATTGGGTTGTTTGTTTTGTTGCTGTGGAGTTTCTTGATCATTTTATAGATTCTAGTTGTTAATCTTTTATCAGTTGTGTAGTTTGCAAATCATGTCTCCCATTCTGTTGGTTGCCTCTTCACTTTCCTGACTGTTTCTTTTGCTGTAAGAAACTTCTTAATTTGAGGTAATCCCATTTGACAAACAAATTTTAAAAAATTATTTTTATTTCTTTGAATGGCAAAGGGTGAGGGATGGAGAGAAAGAGGCAGAGAGAGAGAGCTCATCCATGCTTCTATCCACTTCCCAAATGGCTGCAACAGCCACATCTGGGCCACGCTGAAGGCAGAAGCTGCATCTGGGTCTCCTACATGGGTGCAGGGACCCAGGTACTTGGATCATCTTCTGCCGCTTTCCCAGGTGCATTAACAGGGAGCTGGATCGGAAGGGAGCAGTTGGGATTCCAGCAATAACCAATATGGGCTGGCAACATTGCAGGAGAGAGCCTGTGGCTTACTCTGCTGCACCACAACCCTGACCCAGCAATATGGCATTTTTGAAGGGATGAGAAGAGTGTTCAAAGAGAGAATGCCTAACTGTGCCAAACTTTTCTGAGAAGTTGTGAACAAGTTGCTTTCAATATCTGTTCATTTTTAGCTCCACCTTGGCCATTGGTAACTTTGGAAATCAGTAACTTTGAAAAAGAAGTAAGAAGATGAAGCACATCGAAGTTTTTTGAAAGCAAATTTGAATTATAAAAATAACAGCAGGCTGGGGCCGCAGCTCACTAGGCTAATCCTCTGCCTGTGGCACCGGCACCCCGGGTTCTAGTCCTGGTTGGAGTGCTGGATTCTGTCCCGGTTGCCCCTTTTCCAGGCCAGCTCTCTGCTCTGGCCCGGGAGTGCAGTGGAGGATGGCCCAAGTACTTGGGAGACCAGGAGAAGCACCTGGCTCCTGCCTTTGGATTAGCACGGTGTGTCGGCCGCAGCGCGCCGGCCGCGGCGGCCATTGGAGGGTGAACCAACAGTAAAAGGAAGACCTTTCTCTCTGTCTCTCTCTCTCTCTGTCCACTCTGCCTGTCAAAAAAAAAAAAAAAAATAACAACAGCCAGTAGGGGCAGAAGGTTGGAGACATTTGGTCCTAACTGGCAAGAGAACGGGTGCTAAGTAGAGAAAAGGCAAGGACAGGACCAGATTTTGTATTGTTCCTATTCACTGTGATATTCAGGCCACAGAATTGTGAGCTTTAACACTTGATGTGAGGGTCTCCACTCATGTGTTTCTTTCCCACATCTTGGATATAGAAGAGTCTATGTTGGCCGGCGCCATGGCTCACTAGGCTAATCCTCCGCCTTGTGGCGCGGGCACACCAGGTTCTAGTCCTGGTCGGGGCGCCAGATTCTGTCCTGGTTGCTCCTCTTCTAGGCCAGCTCTCTGCTGTGGCCAGGGAGTGCAGTGGAGGATGGCCCAAGTGCTTGGGCCCTGCATCCCATGGGAGACCAGGATAAGTACCTGGCTCCTGCCATCGGATCAGCGCGGTGCGCTGGCCGCGGCGGCCATTGGAGTGTGAACCAACAGTAAAAGGAAGACTTTTCTCTCTCTCTCTCACTGTCCACTCTGCCTGTCAAAAAAAAAAAAAAAAAAGAGTCTATGTTGAATTTCAATTCTTGATTTAAAATATTAATTCAAAATTATCATGTATTATAGAGCAATTATAAACAAACGCAGGTATTATATAGAGTTCTCTTGCTTACAGTATTCGATTAGTGATAAGGGTCCAGTGTAATGTCATTCAAAACTTTTCTTGTGCTACTTCAGTTTCAGCTATCCGTGCACTCGAGGGCTGGGTGTCTGACATCCAATACAAGTGTAAGACTTATACTGAGTTCCTGGCTCCCAGCTTCAGCTTGGCTCAGTGTCAGCTGTGGTGGACATTCGGGGAGTGAACCAGCAGATAGGAGATCCCTGTCTGTCAGTCTGTCTGTGTCTTTCCCTCTCTCAGTCTTCCAAATAAATAAAAATTAAATAAGTAAGTAAATTTGTAATGTTAATAGTGTTTAGTATAGTATTAAGATCATTTTATAATAGTGATAATATGATTAACAGCTAATATTTTTACCTTTCATTAGAATGTTTGACAATTCATATGTAGAAGACTGTTACCTTATTTAATTTTCCTGGCAACTCCCTAGAAGAGTTATTATGGTTATCCTCATAGAGAGACCAAAACTTAGATATAGAGCTAAGTAATTTTCAGTGTATCATAGGTACAAAGGAGTAAGGCTGTGGTCTGACATTATGCTGTCTCACATGTATCATGGTTGGTTTTTCCTTTGTGTTGTCCTCTATTCCTGCTTCTAAATAAGTTTCAGTACAATGGATAACAATTGTGTTTTTGCTTGAGAGAATGCTGAGATGCCATGAACAGATTGGTAGCAGAAATACAGATGTTAAAGGCACAGCTGGCACGGTGGAAATGAAAGGAATTTTGCTGGAACATGAGAAGGGGATCATTGTTAGATGGCAGCAAAAGTTTACTGGAGGGGCCGGCACTGTGGTGTAGCGGGTAAAGCTTCTGCCTGCAGTGCCGGCATCCCATATGGGCACTGGTTCGAGTCTCGGCTGCTTTGCTTCTGATCCAGCTCTCTGCTGTGGTCTGGGAAAGCAGCGGAAGATGGTCCAACTGCTTGGGCCCTTGCACCAGTGTGGGAGACCAAGAAGTGTCGCTCCTTTGCCCGCAGAGGAATGACACTGTTTGCAGCTTATCAGTCTTCAGTAGACTTTTAATAAGAAAATAACAGTGACAGAGAAAGAATGAAGGGAGGAGAGTGGACAGAAAAGCCCCCTCCTTCCTCAGCGCACAGCTTATATACAATATCTGGCCAATTGCAAGTGGGCTCAAGTCCATGCACGGAACACTCCAATCCGCTGTCTGTTCACGCAGTGTGCATGTGTCCTCGGGCCAATCAGATGAGGTGTCACGCAGCAGGCAGGCTCACCGCGCGGTCCTTGGCGCCATCTTGTTGTTTACAACATTTTCAACTCCTCTGGAAAGTCCCGACCGTGGGAAAGCATTGCCCTAACCGAAACTAGCAACATCTGCCTTGTGATAAAGACACAGCAACAGCCATCAGACCGACCTTGACGTGGGGGCTCCCATGGCTGCGCATCCCATGGAGCCCCACACAGAAGAAGCACTTGGATCCTGGCTTTGGATTGGCCCAGCTCTGGCCGTTAAGACCATTTGGGGAGTGAACCAGAGGATGGAAAACCTTTCTCTCTGTCTCTCCCTCTCACTGTCTGTAACTTTACCTCTCAAATAAGTAAATAAATAATTTTTTAAAAAAGAAAGATAGATTCAGATCTTTATTTTGTTTTTAAGGAAACATTCCAGTGCTATTTAAATTACGAAGCTCTGTGACTTCTATAAAGTAACTTCCAGGTTAGTAGAGAAGGGTAGTCAGGTTATTAAAAAAACACATCTCCAGTTTAAATTACACAAGTAGTATTTTACAACATTTCATATGTATACACTTTGAGTGTATTTATATTTATGTATATTCCCCATTGTATTACTCAGCTTTTTATTACTGAAATGCAATCCCAAGACAACCTACTTAGGAAGGAGAGAGGTTTCCTTATGGTTCTGGAGGTGTACAATCCATGATGGAGCAGGTGCATTGATTTGGCTTCTGGTGATGGTGTTGGCTTGCAGAGCCTGGAGGGGAGCAGAGTGTCATGTGGGGAGGAGGGTAACATGGGTCTGTTCAATGTGGGGGCTCCACACTAATGTCAAACACAATCCAATCACCTCCCAAAGACCCCACCTTCAAACACTATCTTTATATCAAATATTCACCCTCTTAGTATCATTGATGTAAGACTTTGGCAACCAAACCTCTAATACACGGGGCATTGAGGGACATTCAGCCTCCAAACTGATAACCAAGCCTCGGCAGCTAACATGGTCTGGTTGAATTCCCACACTGAAGTTCTCAAACTGAAATTTGGTTACAGACCAAATCCTAGATCAACAAATCATATGGTGATTTTTATTTCATCAGCTGTAGGAGAGTATTTTTTCCTGCTGATATTTCTTCATTCTTTATTTTCTCAAGAAAACTTTCATCAGATGAGAATGATTAAAATGCAATCTTTTTGAGACTGGATCCATGTCTGTTTTACTCTTCAAATCTACTCCCTGCCACTGTGTCTAATCAAAATATCGAGAGGAAAAGAGCAGTTTCTGGGTGAGTCTAATATTACAACATGAAACATGTTCAACCAGGATGATTACCATGATACCCATTGCATGGTTCTGCAACAAATATAGTGGCAATAAATAAAGGAAGTTACTTCCACAGTTTTGTTAGCACATGAAAAATATTGCAAAGTATACTGTTAATTTCTGAGATGAAAATAAATGCAGACGTTCTAAGGATAAATAATTCACAGATTAGGAAAATAAGAAAAAAATTCTGGTTCTTTGTGTCATTGACCATGCTGAATATTATGAGATTTTACTGTCATGGAAACTTATGAATCCCCATATTGTTTATAATATAACTATATATATATTAGTGTTGTCCTATACCTTAGAGGTATAGTTATATTTTAATAATTATATCATTATGATGATATATAATATTACTATATTATGTGCAATACACAAGATATGATATGTAATATGATAATAAAGAATATATTATATATCATATAATATATAATATATCAAATCATATATCATACATGATATATAAGATGATAGTATATTCATGTATCATATGATATATAACATATAATCTACACATATAATAAATGATACATAATATACACTATATAATAAATAATATAATGCAATAATACAATATAAGTAATATTGTAATATACTATATAACATATATGTAAATAATATATAATAATAATACATAATATGTGACACATAACACATAAAGTGTATAATAAACAATATATTATAAATGAAATATATAATTTATAATATTATATTTACTAGTATATATGTGATATTATATAATATTACATGCATCATTATATGAAAAACATATATGATGTTATATAATGTATAGTATATGATATATGATATAATATATAATGCAATATATGAAGCATATATGACAATATATTATGTATCATTTATATATCACAATTATATAATATATTACATATGCATTATTATGTATCATGATATATAACATATATCAGATGATATATAATTAATTATATATTTATTATTATATATTATATAATATTCCTCAATATCTAATACATGTAACATATATAAGACATAATATATTCTGCACATAATATACATGATACATGACATATAATAACTCATATATTACATATAACACAGTGTGACATATATGATATATAAACAATCTACATATATCATGTAATACATTATCTATAATTAAATAATAAACCATTATATAATATATGGTATCTAATAACTCATATATATTGTCACATACTTAATATATCATATATAATATAATATGTTCACACTTCATTATGTTATATAATTATGTTATACAGTTATAAAATATATAATATATAACACACAATGCACTATCACATATATACCATTAAATATATTACATATGATATAATGTATTATATATATTATATACTATTCACCATTTAGCATAAAAGGTATATAATGTGATACAAATATATATAATTTAGCTTATTATGTGCAACTATAACTTAATAGTATATATATTATAGCATATTATGCATAATATAATACATGAAGTCAATATAATAGTATATAATAGATTTTACATATATGATGTTATATGCTATATATGAATTATTATATATCATATGACATTTTCAATATCATATGATATATAACATTATAGAGTATGTATTATAAATTTGTATGGTATATATCATATATAGTTATGATATATAATATTCATATCATATTATATGCAATATATACTACATGTTTCAGATATGGTATATAATATTTTGTTTTTATGTATTATATGATATAGTATGTATTATATGACAGATGTAATATGCTTGATGTGTATATTATATATTATATGATTTATAATAACATATATTATATACTTAGCACATATTATATCCTTACCACATATTGTATATATTTTATATTATATGTTTCATATATATTATGTTATGTAATATAGTATATAAAAACACATATAACAATATAATGTATATATTACAATATAATAATATAACACATGATAATATAATGTTTATTTATATTATGTAATATAATATATAATACATATATAATAATATAAATTATATATTATATTACATAATATATTTTATATATTGTAGATAATACAATATATTACATATTGTATTATATATTGTGTATAATATATTGTGTATAATACAATATATAAAATACATAATATATAAATATGCACAAATATATATTATATTCTATATAATATATATTTAATATGTTTACTATTTTAAATATGTAATTAATGTTATATAATATTATAAATTTAAATATATTATTTAAAATATATTACATGATATTACTAAACTCTCTAAGGTGTAGGACAACAGTAAAATGCATGCCAATTATCATCATTCCAATTATCAATTGAATTTGAAATAGTTAATTTTTTAAAAATATTTTGATCAAATACATGTTTAAAATAGTGGTATTTTCAGGAGTTAGTTTAAAAATTTAAGAAGCATGTAAGTCTGAAGGGCATGGTATACATTTTTCTCCTCAATGTTCAATCACAATGTAACAAAATAAATTACATTTACAGATAACAAAGCTGGAAATCTATGCTTTTCACATAATCTTGTCACATATTAATAGTTGTAAATTTAAGGGACTTGACCAATGCATCCAATAGTCTCACAACAAAGTGCCCATCATTGAAAGACACACAGTGAGCTCAGACCTGAGAACTAGGAAATATAGACAAGTGCATGAGCATTCTATATTCCCCTCCCCATGAGATGAAAATTATTGTTCAATTAATAGATTCTTTCTATTGTCTCAGGGATCATTTCCCCAAGGCCCATCACACTTTTAAATGGTATCATAAAATACATCAACTGCACAGAGCCAAGATTAGGCAGGTGATTCTGCCTGAGTCATTTGCTTAATTCTCAAGATTTTAGCTGTGGATCTATTTCAGGGTCAGTTATCATTTCTCTGAATATATTGCACACCATTTTTGGAAAAGTCATAAAACTTCTAATTATGGGAAGAATCACTATATTCCTAATGTTGTACTTATGAAATTTGTACTCATTAAAGAAATGATTTTTTGGGAAAAAATTCAATAAAAGAAGAAAAAACACAAACTTGTAATTAAAGAAGAAATAGAGGTTTTATTTGGTAAGAAATACCCAAATACTTATTTGTGATTTGTTTTATATCTCAATTTTTTTAAACATGTTATTTTAAATTTGCATTTGTGGATTGCAAAAAAGCATTGTTGGAAAACAAATAATGAAACTTTCCTTAAGCATGGAAAAAATAAAGCAAGGTGTAGAATATATCATTCAGCTTAGGTATAGAGTAGCACGGTAAATGTGTACTTTTCCATACATGCTCCTGTAGTTGCCAATGCTTGATGTGCTATTACTAAGAACTACTTGCACAGAAAAATTTGTGTGATGATTTGATTGTTAGCCAAAATACTGCACTGTAAGTCAGATGCAGCGCTTGAGTTCACAATAGTTGAATTAGTTTTGTGAGTGGCTCAGCAGATGTTCAATAGTAAGTGTTGATAATAGCAGGCATGGACTGGTAAGCACAGCAAGCTCCCCCTATGACCACATTCGGGGAAGATGCACAGTCACGGGCAGAACTGTTCTGATGCCAGGGCTTCAGTGTTGGGAGGATGAGTTTTCTACTGCAAGTCATATTTGTTCAGAGGGCTGTTTTTTTCTTTTTTCAGGTCTACTAAAACAAAATGACTATAACTACGTACATAGTAAGAAGTGGGGGCTCAGTGGAGTCGAACAATGCTTTGAGAGAAAATAGAAAAAATCACGTAAGTTAGCAGACCCACGAAGACTACTGAAAGCATGAATCAACATACGATTGTTTACTTATTTAATGACATCTATTTGCTGGGCTGTTCACATAAGCATGCACATATCTCCGAGTGTGTGTGTTGATCTATGTAAATGTGTGTGTATGGTGGATGAAATGGTGTAAGGTGCACTTCATTCAGTAGAAATGTGATTAATATAGTAAAGATTAGAAAGTCAAACCAGTCCATTATTTTCTTTGTTGCATCCTGAAATTATGGGCTATTAACAAACAAAAAGTAACACATGCTGCTGAGGATGCAGAAAATGAGAGACTCTTCTATACTGTTTATGGGAATGTAAATTGATACAGCCAATATAGAGAACAGTTTGGAGTTCCTTAAAAACTATGAATAGCTCTCCATGTGACCCAGCAATTCCTCTACTGGGTATATATCCAAAAGGTATGAAGTCAAGAGACATCCATTTCACCATATTTATTGCAGCACCATTCACACAGCTGAAACATGAAATCAGGCAGTGTGTCCATTATCAGATGAATAGATTTAAAAAAGTATATGTATGCAATAAAATATTATTCAGCTACAACAAGAACTAAATTTGTCATTTGCAACAAAATGGATGGAAATGGAGGACACTGTATGAAATGAAATAAACAAGACACAGAAAGATAAATACCATATGCTGTCTCTCATATGTGAAAACTAAAACATCCAATCTAGTCATAGAAGAGTAATTACTTGAGGGAATTTGTATAATGTGTACCAAATCAGAGTTAGAACAACAAAGGAAAAAGTTTCCAGTGTTACACAGCAGAGTGGGGGTAATGATAATTCACTCCTTATACATTTTGTGAGCAAGCAGAAGAAAAGAGCTCCAAGGCTCCAATGATAAGGTAGTGTCAACGAAGGGGAAATATTGATTGCATTGGCTGGATCAGTACACTTTGTATACATGTACTGAAATATTACACTGTAGCACATATATATGTACAACTACTGTTAAGAAATACTTAAAAAAGAAATTGCAATATTATCAAAAACTTAATAAGCATTCAGACTAAAAGGTCGGTAGAATATCCTATTCTATTCTTTGTTTAAACTCTTTCTACTTAAGCCTAACAAATACCATGCCTCTGGAGGAAAATTGGGGCTGCAGACCATGACTCTGATGATAGAAAAACTGTTACTAAGGTGATAAACAATTGGTAAGAATAATGCAAAATGTTCCTTTTTCCTTCATTATCTTATTATAAATATTCTTTCTGCTTCAGAGAAACCAAACAGTGAAACATCTCAGAACAGATGTGTGCTTTATGGATTTTACTAAAGTCATTTTTGAGCTTGTTTCCATACTGTTAGAAGATGTTTCGATACATGCTCTTTGAAACTGGCCTAAGATATGGTCTGTGAAAATCACACCAGAGTCACTGAATTCATTCTCCTTGGATTTACAAACAATCCCAAGATGCAAGTTTCCCTTTTCACCTTGTTCCTGGCCATCTATATGGTCACTTTGTTGGGCAACTTTCTCATTGTCACAGTTACCAGTGTGGATCCTGCTCTCCAAACACCCATGTACTTTTTTCTCCGAAACCTGTCCCTTCTGGAAGTCTGCTTCACCTTGGTCATGGTGCCCAAGATGTTGGTAGATCTGGTGTCCTCAAAGAAAACCATCTCTTTTGTGGGCTGTGGAACCCAGATGTACTTCTTCTTCTTCTTTGGTAGCTCCGAATGCTTCCTTCTCTCTATGATGGCTTATGATCGCTTCGTGGCCATCTGTAACCCCCTCCGTTACTCAGTCATAATGAACAGGTCCCTGTGCTTGTGGATGGCCATAGGTTCTTGGATGTCCGGTGTCCCTGTGTCTATGCTACAGACAGCTTGGATGATGGCCCTTCCTTTCTGTGGACCGAACGCTGTAGACCATTTTTTTTGTGATGGTCCTCCAGTGTTGAAACTAGTCACCGAGGATACAACCATGTATGAAATGCAAGCACTTGCTTCCACACTACTATTTATCATGTTTCCCTTCTCCCTGATTTTGGTCTCCTATACTCGCATCATCGCAACTATTCTGAGGATGCCATCGGCTACTGGCCGCCAGAAAGCTTTCTCCACTTGTTCCTCGCATCTCATTGTAGTATCTCTCTTCTATGGAACAGCCAGCCTGACGTACCTACGACCCAAATCCAGTCAGTCCTCTGAGAGCAAGAAGCTTGTGTCATTGTCCTACACTGTCATCACCCCTATGCTGAACCCCATCATCTACAGCCTGAGGAACAATGAAGTGAAAGGGGCAGTCAAAAGGGTAATCACTCAGAAGGTCTTGCGCAAGTCAGATGTGTTTTGAGTCCTGTGGTGGAGAGTGTTCATAGGAGCAGCAGAACCCACTGACCAAAGCTTACTAAGACTGGAAGAGTTGCCATCAGTGTCACTTTCTTGTAGTCAGTGCATCTCAGTGGGTCATTTTGGGTCTCAGGGAGAAGGAGACAGTACTCTCACATGGGGATGACTGAGAAAAAAATGCCATGAGAGGACTATTTAAAAGTTGAGGACAGGGTTCGGTGATATTGCCACCCAAGTCACACCATGGAAAGTCCTTGGCCTGAAGGGGCAAGTAGAGGGCATCTGTGTATTTATACAACTGCAGATGCTGTTTGACCTACGGTGGAGCTTTGTCCTGATGAGCCCATTCTAAGTTGAAAGTGTGACAAGGTAAAAAAGAATTGATTCCACCTAAGCTACCAGACATCCTAGCTTAGCAACCCAGTGCACTGTAGAGTGTTGCTTGATTACCTCCAGGATCGTGGCTGACTGTGAGCTGTGGATCACGGATGCTGCCCGGCTGCCCAGCATTGCACAGAGTATGCTGCCATGTACTGTTATGTCAGCCTTAGAAAATACCAGAATTCAGAGTACAGTTGCTACTAATTGTGTATGTTCTTCACAAATTTATAAAGGAAAAATTAAAAAAAAAAGACGTTGAACCATTATCAATCAAGAGCCATATGTATTTAAAAAAGCCACCTATTAGGAGCTCTGTCGTTCAGTAGAGGAAGGTAGCCACCCCAGCCTTATTCTGTTTTGATTCTCTCAAATCTATTGCTGGCTTCTGCTCTTGGCCAAACCAAATCTGAGACAGATGGCTTTAGGGCACAGGACAGGGTGGAAAGGGTAAGAGAAGTTACAGAGGGTAAATAAAAATCCCACTACAAATCACTATATGTATATTCTGCAACTGATATGATGCAAAGATGGAACATGCACTGTGCTTTAGTGACTGAAAAAGTTGAAAGTACAAGAATTCTTCATATTGCTTGAATGTTTAAATTAGGTTATTTAATAAACTTACTTTGGCATTAATATTTGGTGACATGATTCTGCATCATTTTGGTCATTGGCTAAATTAGTTACTAATTAATTAGTAATCAGCTATTCTTAGACATTATTTTATTCTTATATTTAAACAGGAGGCATTATCTTGATATAGTAAAGCAAAATAGAAAACATGGTTTATTGGGGCACTGCCTTAACACAAGCCATTATGACAATTTTAGAGATAGATCCTACTGTATTTTTATTTTGCATAAAAGTCAAACTAGGATCAGAAAATGTAAATAACTTGACAAGGTGAAGATAAGTAGCCACGATAAATTTAACTGGGGTTGGGAGGATCAGCGTTGTGGAGCATCAGGATAAGGGGCTGCTTTTGATGTTGGCATCCCATACTGGAGTACCAGGTGTAGCCCCAGCAGCTGCACTTCTGATCCAGCGCCATGCTAATGGGCCTGGGAAGGCAGGGGATGATGGTCCAAGTACTTTGGCCCCTGCCATACACATAGAGACCCAAATGGACCATGCTCCTGGCTTCAGCCTGGCCCAGTTCCAGCCATTGTGGCCATTTCAGGAGTGACCAGTGAATGGAGGATCTCTCTTTCTGTCTCTCCTGCTCTTTCTCATTCACTCTGCCTTTCAAATAAATATAAATAAATAGTATTAAAAATAACCTGGATTAAGATCCTTCTGAATTTGAAATCAATTATAATAAACCTTTAATCTCCAGATACATTTTTGTCATGGTAAAATCCTAGGAATTTTGGCTTTTAAAGCAGTGGAGGAGACAAAACTGAGATTGAGTAAAATTTAATTTTGAAAAATATCTTATATGTCCAGTAGCATGATATATTGGATTTGAATGTACAATGTGTACATAGCAGTATATCTTCCTTTAACTCTTCATTAATCAATGTATCTTATAACTATAAAACTTCTTCAAGCAGTAAATACTCTCCATCATTTAGCAAATTTCAGGAAATTTATTTATTTATTTTTAAAGATTTATTTATTTACTTGAAAGAGTTGCACAGAGAGAGAAGGAGAGGCAGAGAGAGAGAGAGGTCTTCCATTCGCTGGTTCACTCCCCAAATGGCCACAACGGCCGGAGCTGTGCCGATCTGAAGCCAGAAGCCAGGAGCTTCCTCCAGGTCTCCCACGTGGGTGCAGGGGCCCAAGGACTTGGCCCATCTTCTATTGCATTCCCAGGCCATAGCAGAGAGCCTGATCAGAAGTGGAGCAGCCAGGACTCAAACAGGGGCCCATATGGGATGCTGGCACTGCAGGCAGCGGCTTTACCTGCTATGCCACAGCGCTGGCCCCAAATTTCAGGAAATTTAAAAGCCACCACAAGTGTGCAACTTGCAGTGACTATTTCAGTTTAATTGTGACGTGTTGAGGTGCATATTTTTTGAGTGGGAGAAGAGTTTGAGGAAGGTCATTTCTATTCCTCTAAATCTTTCTCCTTGGGGTGGCATTTGGCACAACAGTTAAGATGCCCCGTGGGACACCTGCAGCCCACATCAGACTGCCTGGGTTTGAGTCCTGGCTCCTCTTCTGATTCCAGCTTCCTGCTAATATGCATCCTGGATCACAGAAAGTGATGGCTTGAGTATTTGGGTTCTGACCCACATGGGAGACCTAGACTGAATCCCCAGCTCTTGGTTTCAATCTGGCTTAGCCTGGCTGTTGCAGGCATCTGGAGATTGAACCAGTGAATGGAAAGTTGATCTTGTTCTCTCTCTCCCTCCTGTTTAAATAAATGAAAATTATTTAAAATTTTTATTTTAAATAAAAAAGTATTCCTCCTTTAACAGTCTTTCAATTTTTTAAATTTTTATTTAATAATTATAAATTTCCAAAGTACAGCTTATGGATTACAATGGCCCCCCCCCATAACTTCCCTCCCATCCGCAACCCTCCCATCTCCTGCTCCCTCTCCCATTCCATTCGCTTCAAGATTCATTTTCAATTATCTTTATATACAGAAGATCAATTTAGTATATATTAAGTAAAGATTTCAACAGTTTGCACCCACATAGAAACACAAAGTGAAAAATACTGTTTGAGTACTAGTTATAGCATTAATTCACATTGAACAACACATTCTTGAATTATTGTTACTAAGTTCAGTGATAACCTGCTGAAATTCTACTGCAATGATTTTCTGCTATCTGTATGTGACTCAAGAGCGGGTTGTGAAGTTGTAAAATCAGTTTAGCAGTGCAGCTTAACAAACTAGCACAGAAAAACGGAACAAGCAGTACATGAAAAGCGCTGAAGAGTGCATGTGACACGTAGCTCACACTCTCTGGGAACCTTAAAGATGTGTTACACTTTCACCACGTGCCCTGGTATAAACTGCATGGAGAAGATAATCACTTCTGCACACCCAGGCTGTCCCCTACCTACTGGGGTGGATCCAGACACCAGTGCATTTTAAGGCTCCCAGCTGCCGCCCATGTGCAGACAGTGATGAGAATCACAGACTCTCTGCTTGCTAATGGAGAAATTGAGGTCCACAGACAATTAATCAGCGACCACCAATGCCATGTCGGCACATAGTGGCAGGACCGGCCCTAGGACCCAGGTCCACTGCCTTCCAGGCATTCTGATACCCTGAGGGAGAAGGGAGGGAACTCACTTGGGATGCACTTGTTGCCACTGAACATGCGCCATCTCATTTAAGAAAGGCTGCTACAGGGCCATCCCATATGGGCGCTGGTTCAAGTCCCTGCTGCTCCACTTCTGATTCAGCTCTCTGCTATGGTCTGGGAAAGCAGCAGAAGATGGCCCAAGTCCTTGGGCCCCTGCACCCATGTGGGAGACCAGGAAGAAGCTCCTGGTTCCTGGCTTTGGATCTGTGCAGCTCCAGCTGTTGTGGTCAATTGGAGAGCGAACCAGCAGATGGAAGACCTCTCTCTCTCTCTTTTTCTGCCTCTCCTCTCTCTGTGTTACTCTGACTTTCAAATAAATAAATAAAATCTTTTTTTTTTTTTAAAGAAAGAAAATTAGGCTGTTACAATCACAGACAGCACTCATCTTACTGGTGAGAAAATCAGCCAGTCTTTTGGCTGGGCGTCCAGGCATGAACTCAGCTGGGATTCAAACCCCAAGCTCTGTGAGTACCAAGGGATGCTGCTTTCAAGTGCACTCAGAGGCTCTCCCTTCCTGGGTGGCCCCTCATCTTGGGTTCAGCTGTTGAACACATCCACCCACCTTGCCCTGTCCAGCTCCCAATTATAGCTGAGCTGAGACTTCCACACCCTCCCTCCTTTTTTTTTTTTTTTTTTTTTTTTTTTTTTTTTTTTTTTTTTTTTTGGACAGGCAGAGTGGACAATGAGAGAATGAGAGAGAGACAGAGAGAAAGGTCTTCCTTTTGCCATTGGTTCACCCTCCAATGGCCGCCGCGGCCGGCGTGCTGCAGCCGGCGCACTGCGCTGATCCGATGGCAGGAGCCAGGTACTTATCCTGGTCTCCCATGGGGTGCAGGGCCCAAGCACTTGGGCCATCCTCCACTGCACTTCCTGGCCACAGCAGAGAGCTGGCCTGGAAGAGGGGCAACCGGGACAGAATCTGGTGCCCCGACCGGGACTAGAACCCGGTGTGCCAGCGCCGCAAGGTGGAGGATTAGCCTAGTGAGCCGCAGCGCCGGCAACCCTCCCTCCTTTTAGGTCCATTACATTAAATTTTACAATTTTCTGGAATGAGTCAAAAGCAAAAGTTTATGTGATATGATTGCACAAGGTGAATTGTTCTGGATCTGTTTAATGAAACAGGTGCTATGTTTAATGATTCTGAGGGGAATTAAGTATAGCTGAACTTGGCCGGCGCCATGGCTCACTAGGCCAATCCTCTGTCTGCGGCACTGGCACACCGGGTTCTAGTCCCAGTTGGGGCACCGGATTCTGTCCCGGTTGCCCCTCTTCCAGGCCAGCTCTCTGCTGTGGCCCAGGAAGGCAGTGGAGGACGGCCCAAGTGCTTGGGCCCTGCACCCCATGGGAGACCAGGATAGGTACCTGGCTCCTGCCATCGGATCAGCATGGTGCGCTGGCCGCGGCGGCCATTGGAGGGTGAACCAACGGCAAAAGACCTTTCTCTCTGTCTCTCTCTCTCTCACTGTCCACTCTGCCTGTCAAAAAAAAAAATAACCTGTTTTCAGAATTAAAAATATCCTTGTCACCAGCATAAATATTTCCCAAACAGCCAGGTGTTCCTGGGGCGCACGGGAGAGCAGGAGTTCTTGCCACAGAGTCTTATGTGTTTGCAAAGAAAGAAAAGGGACCCTTGATCACATTTCAGTTTGGTGATTGGGGATTTCACTTTAGCTCAACATCCATTCATTGAGCCCGTGCTAAGCATAAGAGGCTCTAGACCTAGATCTTACACTGTCACAAAATTTAACTTTAAATGGATTACAAACATAAATGCAAATTGGCACCACATGCAGAATATAGGAAACATAGAGATGATGTTGGGTGTGCTGATGGCCTTTTAGATATGATCCCAAAAACACAATCCCTGAAAGAAAGGATTGAAAAGTTAATTTTTTTAAACTTAAAAATTTCTGCTCTGTGAAAGGCAGTGTCTAGAGAAAGGAAAGACAAGTCACAAACCAGGAGAAAATATTGGAAAAGAACACGTCTGACAAAGGACCGTTAACCAAAATATATATAAGAACTTTTAAAAGTCAACAACAATAAATAAACAATGCAATTAGAAAGTAGGCTAAGAGCATAAATCATTGGTGATGCCTCACAGAAGAAAATATATGGATGATTTATACACATATGAAAAGATGCCAAACATCACAAGTCTTAAGGGAAATGCAAATTGAAGCAAAAATAAGACAACAATATATACCTGTTAAAACGACTAAGTTCTAAAATGTTGAAAATAGCAAATGATGGCAAATATGTGGAGTAGCGGGAACTCTTATTCATTGATGGTAAGGATGTAAATGGTATTGCCCATTAGGAAAACAATAAGGTTGTTTCTTAAGAAGGCATTTCTTTACCAAAGAAGACAAAACCATAAAGGGAACAGATGGAAATACTGGAGCCTTCGTCAATCTTAGCAGCTGAGTCTTCAGCCAACAATAGACTGAAGGCTATTTCCAAATAAGGCAAACACTGACCTGAAGCCAATCTGACCATTTTGGAATGACATTTGCAATTCTGTTGCTATAAACATAGCCTCCACACAGTTGCAGGAGAGATCATTCTGTTAAGACCTGATCATTAACTGGTATATGAATCTTTTGCTCTGCTCAGTTAAACTCTGTTAAATTTAAGTTCTCTAAGATTTTTCTTTAAACACTGTTCTCCCTATCTTTCTCCAGACATCACCTAACTAACTTCCTCAGGGGACGCTTCCCTGAAACAGATACAACATAACTACTGCTCCATCTCCACTTGACTCTTAAATTGCATATTTTGTACATGACATTTTCACACCATATGTTATACGTGATACCTTTAATTATTATTATATTTCAATTATATTATTTCATTAATATGTGCTTATTCTCACTGAATTGTATTATTATGCAAAGGACTTCATCTAACACTGTATATTTAAGACTTAATGAAAAGCACATATTTGGAATTCTGTGAGTACACATTGAGTGAATCCCATATTTTATCTGAATCTTACGCTGTATCAGCTTTCTCTAGGCTTGAGTTATCTGAGCATGTAATGTTACCTTGATCTTGTTTGTAGGATCAAAAAGACTTGAATGAATTCTTTCATTTCTCAAAGCAATTGAGAGATACTTTCTTACAGGAAAAGATAAACTTGACAAAAAAGTGATTTGACCAAACTTTAAATAAATACTTTATATGTATCAAGCTTTTCAAATATGCTTAGCTGAAAGGTCCTGCTTATGGGTTCAATTAAGGAAAGATTTTACTTTAACATTTCCCACTTGCAATTTGTTTTTCTCCAGTTTTGCTCATACTGATTGATATACTTCTGTGTTTCAGAATTCACCAACTTCTAAAAGTAATGATGACCATGTAGGGCACACAGCCATTGGTGGTGACTGGAAATTCTCCAGCTCATGAAGTGGATTCATCAGATGGGACAGGAAGATATTTCTGGACCTGAGAGAGGCAGGGGCTGCGTCCATGGTCAGCAGGAAGTAGGCACAGAAGATATGATGACTCTACATCCTTCAGCATCCTCTTGAGATTAGGGGTCAGAATCTCTGATGGGGAATGATGTGGGAAAAGTCAGGGAGATGGATAGTTCATGAGCTGGAGGCTACACCTTTCCCACCTCCATGAAATCCTATTAACACATATGTTAATCAGATGACCCTGCCCCAGGACGAACCTCCT
This sequence comes from Oryctolagus cuniculus, assembly GCF_964237555.1. Lineage (NCBI taxonomy): Eukaryota > Metazoa > Chordata > Mammalia > Lagomorpha > Leporidae > Oryctolagus > Oryctolagus cuniculus. The sequence continues at coordinate 57,932,320 of NC_091442.1, forward strand.
CTTACCTGGAACCTGGGGTCAGTACTATGGAACCACTCTGCCTTTTCAAAGCTCTTAACAAACTTGGTGGAGAGGAATGCCCTCTCTCTCTCTCTCTCTCTCTCTCTCGCTCTCGCTCTCTACCTCGTGCACCCAGGACAAGCAGAGCAGGGCATGAAATTCCATTTTTAACTTTTTGGCCCATCTCCCTAAATGAAGCCCTCATGTGCTCACTTTGTAAATAAACCTTATCACGCTGAAAAAAAAAAAAAAAAAAAAAAGAAAGCTTTATGGGTCAGCACCCAAGCATAGCTTGTTAAACTGCTGCCCGCGATGCTGGCATCCCATATGGGTGCCGGTTTGTATCCCAACTGCTCTTCTTCTGACCGAGCTCCTTGCTAATATACCTGGGATAGCAGTAGAAGATGGCCCAAGTGCTTGGAACCCTGCCATCGCATGGGAGACCAGGAAGAAGCTCTTGTTTCCTGGCTTTGGGCTGGCCTAGCCCTGGCCACTGCAGGCATTTGAAGGAGTGAACCAGTAAGTGGAAGACCTCTCTCCCTCTGTGTCTCTTCCCTCTTTCTCTGTAACTCTGATTTTCAAATAAATAAATAAATCTGTTTTTAAAAAAGAAAAAGCCTTAAAGGAAACTTATAATTTCTGCCTAAAAACATTATTACTAACATTTCTGCTTAAATCATGAGGATTCTATGCAAAAATCACAAAAATATTTAATCGCAGAATAAGCATTTCCAGTTTAGACATTATAAATAAAACTTCTGTGAATATTTTTCAGATCTTCTTGTACACAGATATTTTCATTTTTTAATAAGAGTAAATTTATTTAAAAAGTTAGGAAATCACTGTTGAGGGTCAGGAGTTGTGGCACAGCAGGTCAAACTTCCACCTGCAATGCTGGCATCTAATATAAGAGCACAGGTTTGAATTTCAACTGCTCTTCTTCTGATCCAGCTCCCTGTTAATGCACCTGGGGAAGGCAGGTGCAGATGGCCCAAGTATGTGGGGAACCAGGATGGAATTTCGGTCTCCTGGCTTCAGCCTGGCCTAGCCCCAACCGTAGTGGCCATTTGGGGAGTAAACCAGAAGATGAAAGATCTCTTTCTGTCTATCACTCCCTTTCTCTGTAACTCTGCCTTTCAAATACATAAATAAATCTTTAAAAAAATAGAAATAGTTACCAAAAAAATAAATTGCTATTGAGGGTGTTGATAAATGATAGTAAACATTCCTGTGTGAGATAGAAGCCTCCAGATGTATCTGTTGGTGCAGTCGTAAGTATCCTCTGGTCTATTGGAATTAAGGATGGTGTCTAACATTAAAGGATTAATGACGCGAAGGGATTAGGAGCAAGGATTTACAATTACTGGTTAATATTCTGTTTCTTCTTCTGAGTGCTATTCACATGGGTATGTATGTCCAGTTTGTGAAAAGTGATCGTGCTGAATAATTAGGATCATTGCCTTCCCCGAATGCTCTTTTAACTTCGTTACATTAATGCCCCAATCACTTCAAAATTTATCTGCCATAGTAGCTAGTATTACTTTAACCACTCAGCAGTGGAAATGTAGACAGGTAAATAAATGCACTTGAAACACCACTTTTATGTGGAATAAATTTGAATATTTTTTCTGCAGATTGGATGTGACCACTTGGAGAGCAGAAGCAAACACCTGTGTCTCTCACATATCTTCCTGAGAATCTCAGCACTGTGCCTATTTCTTTGACATTCAGATCTCTGATTCTAATCCTTAAATGGAAATGTCATCCTGCTTACTATTGTCTTTGACAATGATGATTAAATTCTCTAAATCCCACTCAGTGAGATGATCTGTAGAGACTTAACCCAGGGAAGCACACTATGAGCCCATTATTGAATGAATTTGAGTTTGAAATTCTAGTAACGTTTGTATTTCCAAACTCCTTGTAGGTGACTTTCATTTCTCTTGATTGAAATGTGTATTTCTCATAGACATCTGAACTGGCAGATCTCCTCCTCAAAACCCCCTTAGGTTGTTCCACATTTTACTGCCTTAAAAAGTAATTTTGTCTCCTGTTTAAACATAAATTTTTGGATTTCAGTTTTAACAACTCAACAAACTATTAACAAAGGTGCATTTTTAACATCCCAGCACAGTGGTCTCATGGGAAATATTTCTTTCTTCAGAAGTGTTGAAGTCATCTCATCCTCTTGAGACAAGTTTTGCAGTATCAAAAGGGATTATAGTTCTTGCAAATCTACAGAGTAAGCCTATGTATTGCTCATGGAGGCTAGAAATATCAGAGTAACCATAACTGAAATTCTTTTTTTCTTTCCTTTCTAGTTAAAGATAAATATTTTATGTTCAGCCAAGGAAACTGTGGTTACAATGTAATATACATTGAAGAACATTGCCTGTTTTTTTTTTTTTTTGACAAAAAATTACAAGAAGAAACACAGTCGTGAATAAGTCTTTGCTTAAACATCCTAAGTGAACATTGCTGCTGCTAACGTATCTTTAGATGAGAAATCAAGATAAAAATATGGGTTGAAGCAGTATAAAAATAGATGATGGATATGCAACATTCAGAAATTGCTTCTCCAGGAGTTAACATCCAAATAAAATCAAGAAAAAAAATTACTGCTGAAGAAATTAAGGTTTGCATAAATGTGTCTTTATTTTAATCAGAGTAATTTTGTTGAATGGAGTGAGAAAAAAAAATCATTCTCTTGTAAAACTATAGAAATAGTAAGGCAAGCAGTTAGAACTATTGTTTTGCTTTGCTTTGCAAAATAAGCATTAAACTGGTGGTTTTGGAAGTAATATTGAAAATCAATTCTATATCATAAGAAATCTTTGAAACTCATTTTGTAGATGTTCTTCGCAGCATACTTTAGATGTTTTATTAAGTGAATACATGCTTGCCTCATGATAATTATCATTGTTTATGTGCGGAGTTTGCACAGTAGTCTGTGGGGATGTGCATTATATCTGACATCTGAAATAGGGCACAAAGTATGAACTTTTCCTGAATATGAGAAATCTTCTCTCATATTTGTTGAACACATTTACTGAGTTCCATAGCTTTCCATAAAGATTTCATGTAAAATCACCTTTTCATACCCTGTAAGAATGTTTCACATATAAATTACCATAATAGCCACAAAAATGCTGCTGGGATTATAATTATGGTTGGAAACATAAGGTTATTTTGCTATCATCTAACCAGAATTTAACTTTGGGAGTAAGAAACAGACCAATGATGTCACATAATTTATAATTGTTGTGCTTTGCAATTCAAATTTAGGCTTGACAGGATCTGTGTATTTGTATAAATTCACTCCTGACTTTTTGTACTCTGCCACGCTATATAACATATCTTTGTGGATTGATTTTTTTAAGTTTTTAGCCTTAATGTAGACTGTGCCTTGAATCTGAGAATAATTTTGGTAATGAGTATGAATTATATTTAAATGACTGGGATAGAGACATTAATAGAATGATCAATTGAAAAGAATGGAAAAATAAGGAGAAAAAGTAAAAATAAAAATAAGTGAGGTTAAGACAAAAATATTAGTTATTTTGTAATCATCTATGAGTATTCATACTTTTTTTTTTTAACACCAGAGCTGGAGTATGCAAAATATAGTAAGGTTCAAACACAATTTAACATATGACCCAATATTCTTCATAAGGAAAGGGCTATCATTCTTTAGGAAAGACAGATGTTGGATTTTGTAGGGGATAAACATGAGAGCCTTTGTATGATCTTAAAGAAGATATAACAATAAGAAAGAAATTAACAAAATTTTGAATTGTAATGTCTTAAATCTGAAAGAAAGTAGAGGGGTGATTGATGTGAATAAAAAGAAAAGAGGCTGCTCTGGAGAGAAACACGCAGAGCAGTGGTGCTAATGACAACTACTAGGGGTGGCCACTCAACATTTTAGTTTTTAAATAGATTCTTTTGTGAAACCCTCCTTTGTCATTGCAAACCTTCAGGGAATCCCAGTACTTACATACTAGGTGAGTAACACAATCCTTATGTGTGAGGACATGCTTTATGTCTGCAGGGGACTATATCAGAGAAAAGAGCCCAACAAGGTAAGATATATAGAGTTAAGATTTGTCAAGCAAACACAAATATTAGCTTTGAAAAAGCTAATATCTCTCAAAATAAAAGTAAAGATCAAAATACAGTCAAGACTCAGAACATAAAGAAAGAAGTAAATGCAAATCTTCAGGAAAACCAGGCAAGCAGAATGGACAGTGTTCGTGAGGATGTAAATCTTCACGAGGGTTCAGAAGTTTGATGAGGAAATTCAGCTCGCACTCCACACCTGGAGGTGCTCATGTCAACTTTTCATTGATTTTAAGACGGAACAGCAATGTCTATGAAAGAGAGTCATAACAATGAAGGAGCTTTGTTTAGCAAGGAGGAATGAGTCACCAGGTGGTGTAAAATAATTCAATGTAAAGTAAATGTGTTGGAAAAACTTTGAAATATGATAGAGAAGAAAACATTTGCAACAGGATAGATGTTCTGCTTCTTTGTTTTTACATTATAAGAGTTTATCAATGAGATGTTATCATTTTGCAATGGCTGGGCTTATGGACCTGGAGGAAAGAAAACAAGCTCAAAGACTTGTGTTTATTTAGTTACTGAAATTTTGAGCCAAGACTGTTACAAGAAAATGTTTATTGGCTGCTGCTAATGACTAGCAGAATATTCAGAGAAGTTGGGTGTGGGGAGCAATGTGTGTGTGCGTGCATGTGTGTGTGTGTGTGTGTGTATTTGGAGAACCTCAAGTGAAATGGATGTGTTGTGCAGGCCTTCCCTCCTCATTTCTAATTGCTTCTTATTTTCTTTAAGAAATAGAAGCCAACGATGAGGAATCACACAACAGTGACAGCCTTTATTCTTCTTGGCCTAACAAATGATCCACAGTTACAGGTGGTCCTTTTTCTTCTCCTTTTATTCACCTACATGTTGAGTGTCACCGGGAACCTTCTCATCATCACCCTTAGCCTACTGGATTCACATCTCAAGACCCCTATGTATTTCTTCCTCCGAAATTTCTCATTTTTAGAAATCTCCTTCACAACCGTCTGTATCCCCAAATTTCTTGTTAGTATGGCAACAGGTGATAGGTCTATTTCTTACAATGATTGTGCAGCACAACTGTTTTTCACTATTCTCCTGGGAGCCACTGAGTTTTTCCTGCTGGCCGCCATGTCCTTTGACCGCTATGTGGCCATCTGCAAGCCTCTGCACTACATGACCATCATGAGCCCCAGGGTGTGCAACTTGCTTGTCTTTGCTTCATGGTTAGCTGGTTTCCTGATCATTTTCCCACCCCTCGTGATGGGTCTGCAGCTTGACTTCTGTGCTGCCAACACCGTGGATCATTTCTTCTGTGATGTTTCCCCCATACTGCAGCTCTCTTGCACAAACACAGACACCATCGAACTGATGATGCTGCTGGCAGCCATCTTGACACTCCTGGTCACACTGGTGTTAGTGATTCTTTCCTACACGCACATCCTCGGGACTATTCTGAACATACCTTCTACTCAACAGAGGAAGAAAGCCTTTTCCACGTGTTCTTCCCACATGGTGGTTGTGTCCATTTCCTACGGAAGCTGCATCTTCATGTACGTGAAACCCTCTGCAAAGGAAAGGGTGTCGTTGAATAAAGGGATAGCCCTGCTCAGCACCTCTGTTGCACCCATGCTGAATCCTTTTATTTACACACTGAGAAACAAACAGGTGAAAGATGCTGTAAAGCACATGGCCAAAAAGCTCCAAGTCTTCTCACTGAAATGAACCAAGTTAAGGATGTGACTACAGTCACAAGTAAAATAACACAAGGAGAGCAGCGTGTCTCACAGCTCTCTTCCATGTCTGTACTCAGAACAATGTTTCTTGACCTGCACTTTTCACTGTGGCTACCTAATCAACACAGCCTGACCCATACTCCCAATTTTCCCTCCTGCTGAGAGCTCATAGAAAAAAAATGCTTATTTTTGGTTAAAAATGCCTTTTTGTTTTGTAGCTCTATAAACTTCCCCTCAAAATTCTCTCAGGTGGAGAAAAAAATTGGACTTCAGCGATACTCATTAAATTTGTCATTTCTTTATGAAGTGTGGAATCCGTTGCCTAGATTTCATCATCTAATGAGGTTATTCTTGGCAGACATAGAATCCAATTTTTCTTTCAGTAGATCCTAAGAGTAAATCACTTCAAAGGCATGTCTTTAATTATTTGATAGTTTTACAATTCTAGCCAGATTTAAAGACATAGTGTGTTTTTGGTAATGGGATAAAGCAACTCCAAAGAAATTTGTTCCTGCCAATGCGTTATCCAGATAGAAATTACAGCTGACATTTACTAGTTCCCACTAAAGTGCCAACCTTTGTGAAATGTGTTAGTTGCTTCTTCAAAACTCCATGAGTCAGAAATTGCAATGCTCATTTTTGGCAGAAAAAAATATAGAGCCTACAGGGCTTAAACCAAAAGCAAAACAAAAGCAGATACATAGATCACCTCACTTCTTTCAATAAACAGGCCCTTGATGTCCATTAACCTCTTGTACCTCAATAGAGATAGGAAGTGGAAATCTCTTCCTGACCCTATGTTATTAACTTTTCAAATTAGTGACAGCATATAGAACAGTAAGGTCGCATGGGATTTGGTAGACTGCCTTATTTTTCAAATTATGTAGCTTAAACATTAAAGTGAGGGAGCAAGTCCCTTGCTCTCTTGTATCTTCATTCACCATCAGTGAAGATATGCTATCTTGGTCCTGGAGATATTCTAAATGTTGTCTTTAATCATTGTACCACAAACCACTGGTTTCTAGCCGGCTTCCCTACTTTCCTGCTGTCCTCCCACCAGTCGCCTGATTCACTGATTTGGACCTTGCCAGTGAGAAAGCTTTCTCAGGCTTGTTGAGTCTACCAGAAGAATATCTTGCAGTAAAACGGCATATGGATGCCTGTGCTAAAATCCTTTAAAAAAAAGATTTATTTATTTATTTGAAAGTCGGAGTTACACAGAGAGAGAAGGAGACGTAGAGAGAGAGAGAGAGAGAGAGAGAGAGAGGTCTTCCATCCGCTGGTTCACTCCCTAGATGGCCACAACGACCAAAGCTGCGCCAATCCGACGTCAGGAGCCAGGAGCTTCCTCCGGGTCTCCCACGCGGGTGCAGGGGCCAAGGACTTGGGCCATCTTCTACTGCTTTCCCAGGCCATAGCAGAGCTGGATTGGAAGTGGAGCAGCCGGGACTAGAACCAGTGCCCATATGGGATGCCAGCACTTCAGGCCAGGGCGTTAACCTGCTGCACAACAGCATGGCCCCTAAAATCCTTTAAGTTACACTGTAGTTAACATTTTAACTTCATATACTGAGTAGATTTGGACAGAGAAGCCTCTACCAGCCCCTTGAGTTATTAGTTAGGCACAGAGGGTTTCATGTATATGGATTAGCTTCCCATTACCCAGGAAGCTTATGCTTTGGATAATACCAGTTCAGCCAATTTAGGTTGGAGAAATATGCCAGACTAACCGTGTATGTGGTGTTTCACCTAAAGACATTCTTAAACCACGCCCACATTCCACTACTTTGCTCACCTTTACTTACAAAGATAAATGTTAGGCATCTAAAGGGATTTCTAATGGAGAGGCTTGCTCCACAAAATCTGTAGAAATGTGTTTTAGGACAGGCATTGTGTAGAAGCAGATAAAACATGGAAAACAGACCTCTCCAGATCCACTCATTCAAAAAATAAAAGTGTATTATGCTCTTTCAAAGAACGTATTGTAGGTTAAGACCTTGATAGTGGAAGGAAAAAAAAGACTTTAGAGCTTTGAATGTTTCTGTTTGATCTTAAGAACAGTGGAATTGTGATGAAATGCAACCGATTCCAGCTGGATGAGTTATGTAATATTTCTCATTGCTTGTCTAGCCCTTGTGTATTGTTCTAAAAACTAAGCTTTAAATCTGTATGGTATTATCTGCTAGTATCTTTCTTTAGTTTAAAAAGAAGAAGAAAAAAATCCCAGTCTGTACTCAAGAAGTGCTGAAAACTGATTTGTGATGATTTTCAAGAGCATCTAATAACTTGTATCAGTTTTGTAAGAGAGAGGGAGAGAGAGAAAGAGAGAGAGGTGGAGAGAGAGAGAGGATGGCTGATGGTGTGGGAAGCAAGCACTTTAATCCTTTTCCTTTTTAATGACAACAGATTTCTTAACAAATGAATTTTTAAATCATAATGAAATCTTCATTATTCATTGTATCTTGATTATTTCTCCTTATTTCAATACTTGTATGTCAGACTAGTGAAATCAAAATGCTTAAATTAAAAATGTTCAAACATACTTTTTTAGTTTTACTTTGTGCAAAAAGACCACTATTGAATAAAAATAATTAAAAAATGGAGCCACTTAACAATGCAGCAAACCCACTACTGAATACATAACCAAAAGAAATTAAATTAAATCAGTCTCTTGAAAAGACATCCACTTTCTCATGTTTATTGCAGCATCAACAGTGACCAAGATATGGAATCAATAATAATGTTGAAGTCTTGTCATTAGCCACAACATGGATGAACCTGGAAGACGTATTTTGGGTGAAATAAACTAGTCGCTGAAAGGCAAAGACCCCATGATCTCACTACATACAGACTCTAAAAGTTGATCCCACAGAAGTTGAGCAGAGAGTGAGTTATCATAGGGCGGTAAGGGGAGGGAGGGGAGGATTGTCTAGTACATAAGCAAAATGTTACACTTCGATAGCAGGAAACCTCCTGATGTTGTTTTCCTCATCATGGTGACTATAATTAACAATAATATGTTGTATATTTCAAAAGGGCTAGGAGATGGGTTTTTAATGTTCTCAGCATAAAGATATAAATATTTGAGGTGATTCATATACTAATCACTGTAATTTGCTAATGTATATTAGATATGTAACATAGACATTTTTGAAATTTCATATTATAGCCCCTAAGTATATATTTATAAGTGTTTCAGTCAAAAAATTTGATTATTTGTATAAAAGTTTGCATTGAAAAATTTTAATTGATCTTAGCGTCTGTAGTTACAGGTTCAGTAGTACAAGCATCTGTGAAGATGTATGTAATGTGTAATGATCAATCAGGGTGATTAGCACTACCATCTCCTCAAATAGTATCATCCCTTTGTGGGAAATCTTCAAACTCCTCTCCTCTAGTTATTTTGAAATGTATAACTAGTTGTTACAGGCTATAGTTAGCCTGTAATAGTGATGCTGTTAGAACTACCCCCACCGCCATGGCAACTTGGTACCCGTGATTCCCCCTCCTCCCTCTTCCACAGAGCTTGTTACTCATTAGTGACCCCTAGTTGACTCTTGACTTTCGTGTGATGTACTTTCTTAGCTTCCACCAATGGGTGAGGGTGTGTGGTGTCTGTCTTCCCGAGGCCGGCTTACATCACTCACTGTCCAGTTCCATTAATTTTGTGACAAATGACAGAATTTATACTGCTTGTGGCTGAATAATATTCCATTGCATACATATGCCAAGATCATATTATCTGTAATTTTGACTTCTTTTCAATTTTCATACATAATTTGGTCAGGGTTTTTATCAAGAAGGGAAGCTGAGCTTTATCAGATACTTTTTCTGCATATATTGGAGGGTGGGGCCCTATTATAAGGGCTTTGAGTGTGGGCCAGAGTCCTCATGACTTAATAAATACTGTTATCTGGGTAATGGGCTGGCAGCCTTGGAGTTCAGCCCTCTTTTATCTGTTCTACATCAGCCCTCAGAAGCCAAAAGAAACCTCTTTTTTTAAAATAAATTACTCAGTTTCAGATATATAGTTACAGCAACAGAAAACAGACTAAGAAATAGGTCTAAGGGCTTCTAGCTTAAGTCTGGTTAACTTATTTTATTTAAAGATTTATTTATTTGCTTGAAAGTCATAGTTACACAGAGGAGGAGAGGCAGAGAGAGAGAGAGAGAGAGAGACCGAGAGAGAGACCAAGAGAGAGAGAAAGGTCTTCCATTTGCTGGTTCACTCCCCAGATGGCTGCAACAGCTGGAGCTGTGACAGTCTGAAGCCAGGAGCCAGGAGCTTCTTAGGGGTCTCCTACATGGGTGCAGGGGCCCAAGGACTTGGGCCATCTTCTACTGCTTTCCCAGGCCATAGCAGAGAGCTGGATTGGAAGTGGAGCAGCTGGGAACACGAACCGGTACCCACATGGGATGCCGGTACTGCAGGCGGCAGCCCCATGTCTGGTTAACTTTTATAAAAATGTCCTCGTGCCTCATTTTCCTGACCCTTCCATATGAAAGGTCTGAATACAAGCATATATGACTAGGGAACAAAAAGCTGAAACCACAGCTACAAGAATTAAGCATCCAAATTTGGTGCAAACCAAGGCAGAGAAAGACCTGGTATAGTCTCAGAGGTCAGGAGGAATGGGCAGGGGGGTGCAATGGGATCAAGGCCGTGGCTATGTTCTGACTTGTTGATTCGCCATCTTTGTGTGTTGTCTCACTCACGACTCTGATTGGCTTGCATTCATATCTGCTTTGCAACCTTAGTAAGCCTAAACAGGAAGGAAAAAGAAACCCTCTTTTACGAAGTGACAATTCTCAGAATTTACGTGAATTATCTCCACTTACATAATTTTGCCAGAATCTAGTCCTATAGCAGTAATAAGGGCAAAGAAGACTAAAGGAAGGAACTTTCCATTCTATTGAAGATGGAGAGTGTTTGCTTATGCAAAACATATGTTTATGAATTCCGCACAATCTCACAGACTGCAGAAACGAAACTGAAGTGTATATGGAACACGAAATGCTTAGGTGTACACAACAAACTAGTAACGGTTCATTTACTTTGAGGTTCATATTTGTCTAAGAATTGCTAAACTCTCCATTTTATAGATTCTCATCTTTTATTCTGACATAGAAATTTTCTTTCTACTTCTAAATCCTCAGCTATACATCTGTGATTTCAAAACATGAATGCGTTGAAGGGCAAACACATATTAGGGCAGTTAATACTGAGTTCTCACTTTAAGAGTTTCTCAATGAATACACATTTTGCTTTTTCAAATGCTTAGTGCTTGGGGAGAACAGTTGTGTAGCAAATAAATTGGTGATCCTTTGGGAGGTGGTGTTTTGGGATCTCATATGCTTCTGAGAGTTCTTTAGGGTCTTCAGATAATTTCTTTCAGGGTACAAAAAGTGTACACACCAGTAACTCAAGAGCTGATACGTTTTATATGGCACTGTGCACAATACCTAGACATGGAGTCAATCCAGAAATAAGCAAATTACAGTAAAGGGGGAGCTTAATGCACTAGGATAACTGCAATAAAATAGCTAATGAAGCCGCTTCCTGGACTGCCAGTCACAAGAGGAAAAGCAATCATGGATTGCAGGTTGGAATGGAGTTGGCTCAGAGAAGAGGGGAGTAGCAGTGTGCTCAGCTCAGCACACTATAAAATCCTTCATTGTTGAGGTGTAGATGGTTTTTAAGAGTAAATCTGTATCATGATATTTTTAAATACATTTTTGTGTTTAAGATAAATATTTGCATTTGAAAACATTTTGACAGACTTCTTTTAGATTCAAAAATGAAAACAATATTTTTAAAATTAAAGATAGCGCTTCCTAAAAGATATATTGTAACTCGAGTTTGTTAAATTTTTATGTGTTAAGCATTAGTTATTTTTCCCCTATCTTTTTCATTTAGATTTAGCAAACATAGAGAAAGAAGATAATTGTAATATGATGATAATTTCAATTTGGGAAGCTTTTATATTTTTTAAATTAATCTGATATTCAGACTATTTATCACATCTAAGCATTTGTAGGCTCAACTTCTAATGTTTTCATCACATGAAGGTTATTTATTTTTTGTAGTATGTGTTGGGAGGTAATTGTTGTGGGTGTTTGTCAAAGTTGGACAAAGGGGTGATATGATGCGATAAAATTATGATTTAGGTGTTTTGGATACACTGATTCCTATGATTGTTGTGGCTGGGTAATTGGTACAATGAAAAACATTCTATAATAGATTGCTTAAAAGTATATGAACTTGAAAAGAATGTCCAAGAAAAAGAAAAGGCAATGCTTTGGCCAGTGCCATGGCTCACTAGGCTAATTCTCCACCTGTGGTGCCGGCACCCCAGGTTCTAGTCCTGGTCAGGGCACAGGATTCTGTCCTGGTTGCTCCTCTTCCAGTCCAGCTCTCTGCTGCAGCCCAGGAAGGCAGGGGAGGATGGCCTACGTGCTTGGGCCCTGCACCTGCATGGGAGACCAGGAGGAAGCATCTGGCTTCTGGCTTCGGATTGGCGCAGGGGCAGCGCGCCAGCCATGGCAGCCATTTAGGGGGTGAACCAACAGAAAAGGAAGACCTTTTTCTCTGTCTCTCTCTCTCTCACTGTCTAACTCTGCCTGCCCCCCCCCAAAAAAAGAAAGAAAAGGCAATGCTTTTCGCTTATGAATGTCTATGTAATTATATTACGTATAAGCGAAGACTTTAGGGATACATAAAAGGCTCCAAAGAAATTTTGACATTTATGCCTATAAGAGATCTTTAAAAGTCATGAAAATGTGCATGACTGAAAAACTATGCTTGGATTTCAATTTTTGGCATTCAAATAAACTCATCGTTTCTTTCCATTCTTCGATGAGCCTTTGAAGTTCCCATGTGGGTGTCTTTAGTGGCAGAAGCGCCTTTGGTTCCGATGAAGCCTTGCGGGTGTCTGAGCTCTGCTTCTGCTCAGGCTGTTCCTTCGCTGAGGAATAACGCACCTATTTTTTTTTTTTTAATTTTTTTTTTTTTTTGACAGGCAGGGTGGACAGTGAGAGAGAGAGACAGAGAGAAAGGTCTTCCTTTGCCGTTGGTTCACCCTCCAATGGCCGCCACGGCCGGCGCGCTGCGACCGGCGCACCGCGCTGATCCAATGGCAGGAGCCAGGAGCCAGGTGCTTTTCCTGGTCTCCCATGGGGTGCAGGGCCCAAGCACCTGGGCCATCCTCCACTGCACTCCCTGGCCACAGCAGAGGGCTGGCCTGGAAGAGGGGCAACCGGGACAGAATCCGGCGCCCCGACCGGGACTAGAACCCGGTGTGCCGGCGCCGCTAGGCGGAGGATTAGCCTAGTGAGCCGCGGCGCCGGCCAGAATAACGCACCTATTTTATCTCCCTTTAGCACCTATCTTAGAATCCAATTCTTCTATGTAAGCTTCTTTCAATACTATTGGAAACAACTTTTATTTGTCCTTAGATGTTTCTTATTTGTGCATATGTCTACTTGATAATATGTTTTACAGGTTGAAATAATCATCCTGACATCCCCAAGTCAGAAAACATTGTCTTTGATAGTACCGTTCCCAGCACACACACACACACACACACACACACATCTTATTTTATGTCCTTGATGGTGACCGTATGTGGGAAAGAAATTGGCCTTAGAATTACCATTGATCTTAACTCCCAGTCCACAATTTACTACCTGTGCAACTTCAACAGCTTTTCTCTGAGTCTCCTTGTCTCACTTAATGCATGTCAGAGGTAGGAAAGAGCTACCCACTGTGGATATCTGTTTGATGGGATGCTAGATGGACATTTGAATGTCCTTATGATAGGAAATGCGTACTTCTAACATTTTGTCAACATTGTGCATCTGCAATTTACTAAATACCGCTCATCTCTTTTAGGTCACACTGAGCTCAAAATTTTTCCTGTTCTCACCTCATATATGGACAAAGAACAAAAATGTAAGAATAAGGAATAAAAGCAGGAGAGAAATTTCACTGGCAAATATTTCCTATTCATAATATGTACTTACCAATTTTAAATTTATTTAATCTTCTTTCGATTATTTTCTTCTCATTATCCTATTTCTAAAAAATCCTTCTGTTTCTCGAGTTTTCCATATAGGTTGTCTTTGCATCTCCTGCTTCATACCATTTACTGAGCCCGTTTCTCACTTCTCCTATATCCCCACATCTCACCCACGCGTCATTTGCCTATGCCATTGTCAGAACTGTAACCTCAGTGGAAACCGGAAGGGCTTGCTACACACCCATTACCTCAGTGTTGCTCTTCACTTGGACTTGAGGCACAGAGTGGAAAGGGTGGGAAATGACAGCAACAATCCAGGTGGTATTCTTATTACTAATGAAGTTAAGCCTGTGCCACATTTTCATTTATCTGAAATTGGATCTCATCATGCATGAATTAGAGAGAAAATACACAACTGGTCACTCTGATTTAGTTAAGTAAAATGGTAAATGTATACTAATACTGTTCATTAATGATAGCTAGAGTTTGTGTTTGTGTGTGTGTACATGTGTGTGCAAAATGTGGATTGATGTACTTGGAATAACAGGTGTCATCATGGGGTTTGTATGCAAAACATTTAATTTTATAATACTAAGTTATTACAAAGGAACATTAAATGACATATCACCCTAAAGAGCAAACAAGAGCAAACAAGCATTTCTTTCTTCTAAGTTTCTTTAATTTGCTTCTAATTTATTCATATAAAAATAAAAATATTAGAATAATATAGATTATTCTTTGGTACGATTTCAAAATTAGATTTGTAGTCTATATCTAGATACCCTAAAAATGCAAACTGTTTTTAGTTCTCATCTAACCATCTTAAAACAATGATATTCATCATATTCCTGTCTCTGAAATACAATTTTGTGAATGTTAATCATAATATTTAAATAGACAGTGGAGATAATTTCAAATGTTTCCCACACACAGAAATTATGTTTATCAATAGGGATATTGAATCTCACTGCTACTTTTCCATAGAGTTTTTTCCGGGTCTATTCACACCTGATGAACACCAGAGGACGTCATGGGAAACCACACAAGACTGACAGCGTTCATCCTGGCAGGTTTGACTGACGACCCAGAGTGGAAAGTTGCCCTCTTTGCCTTCCTACTTCTCACCTATCTGCTAAGCGTCACGGGCAACCTGACCATCATCATCCTCACGCTGGTGGACACTCATCTGAAGACGCCCATGTATTTTTTCCTTCGGAACTTTTCTTTCTTAGAAATTTCCTACACTACGACGTGCATCCCCAAACTGCTCGCTGTGATGGCCACCGGGGACAAGAGCATTTCCTATAACAGCTGCGTCACCCAGGTGTTCTTCGCCTTCCTGCTGGGAGCCTCGGAGTTCTACCTGCTGGCGGCCATGTCCTGTGACCGCTACGTGGCCATCTGCAAGCCGCTGCGCTACACCACCATCATGAGCAGCCAAGTCTGCACGGCGCTCGTCCTCGGCTGCTGGGTCGCTGGTTTCCTCGTCATCTTCCCACCGCTGCTCTTAGGACTGCATCTTGACTTCTGTGCCTCCAACGTGGTTGACCATTTCTACTGCGACACCACTCCCCTCCTGCAGCTCTCCTGCACAGACACGCGGACCCTGGAGAGGATGGGGTTCGCCTCGGCGCTGGTGACTCTCTTGGTCACGCTGGCCGTGGTGCTGGTGTCATACGTTTGTATCGCCCAGACAATTCTAAAAATCCCTTCAACCAGTCAGAGGAAGAAGGCAGTTTCCACGTGCTCCTCGCACGTGATTGTCCTATCCCTGTCCTACGGCAGTTGCATCTTCATGTATGTCAAACCGTCCATGAAACAGCGGGTCTCTGTTGCAAAGGGGATCTCAGTGCTCAATACCTCAGTCGCTCCACTCCTGAACCCTTTCATCTACACGTTGCGCAATAAGCAGGTGAAAGTTGCCTTCATTAATGTGATGCACAGGGTTGTCTCCCTGGCAAGAAAATGATTATTCTCTGACTTTATATAAAGGGAATGAGGAAAGGGTCTGAAACATCATTAATAGTAGTTACAAGACAATAATTTCGCCTTTTTAATGCCATTTTGGTGCCTTGATATTAAGTTTAGGTGTTTTCAAGTTTTATTTTTAAATAAAATATTTCATCTGCAAAGCATTTTTAAAAAAGTTTGAGTCTTTTTGTTTTATCATTTTATTTTACTTTATTAAGGTTGTCGGTATGAGTCCCAGCTGCTCTACTCCTGATCCAGCTCCCTGATAATGGCCTGGGAAAACCAGTGGAAGATGGTCCAAGTGTCTGAGCCCCTGCCCACATGGGGGACCTGGATGAAGCTCCTGGCTTCCAGCTTGACCTGCCCCAGTGCTGGTTGTTTCAGCCATTTGAGGAGTGATTCAGTGGATGCAAGACCTCCCCGCGCCTCTCTCTCTCTCTCTCTCTCTCTCTCTCTCTCCTTCTTTCTCTGTAAATCAAAATAAACAATTCTTTTATAAAAGAAAGAACTTTTGAAGAACCAAACACAAATAAAATATGAGAGGTCTTTCTGGTGTTATTTATGGATCTTTCTAGGAAGGTACATCTGATTTTTGTGGATATTTAAGCGGGTTCTCAAAGGACAGGAAGAGATGAGACAGGTATTCCAGGCAGATGGGAGGAGCCTAAATAAAAGTGA
Organism: Oryctolagus cuniculus; assembly: GCF_964237555.1. Lineage (NCBI taxonomy): Eukaryota > Metazoa > Chordata > Mammalia > Lagomorpha > Leporidae > Oryctolagus > Oryctolagus cuniculus. The sequence goes on from NC_091442.1 coordinate 57,948,803, forward strand.
ATGGCTCAAGCATGGCTTGGTTGGAAACAATTAATTGAATTGTTCTATTTAATCATCTTTATAAAATCATAGACAATTGGAAAGAAAAAGTCCCTCTACTTGCACTTATGGACTCTAGCACATCTAGGTCATCATGAAGAATACATTATATAATCTTGTCACTTACACAGACCATCTCAGTGGAAACATTGATACCAATTTAGGATTTCACAATGTGTTCACTAGAATTTTATCAAATCAAACCATTGATTTGTCCTGATTCAACTATCACATCCACCATCTATCTCTGTAGGAAAGTCTATCAAATTACCTCCTTTTCTATAATGTATACTGATTTACTTATGTTGCATATTATAACTTTTCAAATTATGACATAGTACAACATGAAAATTAGCCATGAGAGATTTTTGCTTTCTGTATCTTGCAGAAAAGCATCAAACACAAGCAAAGAATTCTTATGGTAACTGGAATTCAGGAGCATCATTTCCCAAGGGATTGTAAAATTGTATGTTACATGTGTACACACACACACACACACACACACTTTTGCTTCTTTGAAATATTTCTCCAGGGGCCGGAGCCATGGTTCACTAGGATAATCCTCTGCCTGAGGCACTGGCATCCTATATGGGCGCTATTTCTAGTCCTGGTTGCTCCTCTTCCAGTCCAGCTCTCTGCTGTGGCCCGGGAAGGCAGTGGAAGAGGCCCAAGAGCTTGGGTCCCTGCACCCGCATGGGAGACCAGGAGGAAGCACCTGGCTCCTGGCTTTGGATTGGCACAGTACCGGCTGTGGAGGCCATTTGGGAGGGTGAACTAATGGAAGGAAGACCTTTCTCTCTCTCTCTCTCTCTCTCTCTCTCTCTCTCTCACTGTCTATAACTCTGTCAAATAAAAAAAAGAGAAATATTTCTCCAGAGAATCAGTGTGTTTTGCCATAATATTATTATGTATCCCACATAAACTTTTTTCAAAATCCTATCTGTATAGCTAAGAACTTAGAAAAAAAATGATATTTTAAGTGAGTATGAAAAGTGGAATATAGCATTTGCAGCAATTCAGGTGCAACTGAATACTAACAAATAATTTAGGCAAAGAAAGACAAACATTGCATGTTCTTACTTATATTTGGAAACTAGAAAATTGATATCATACAAGTATAGAACCAAATAGCCATTACTAGAATTTGAAACGATGTAGAGGAGGGAAGGATTGAAAGTAGATGGTTATGGGGACGGTGTCATGGCGCACTAGGTTGATCCTCTGCCTGTGGCACCAGCATCCCATGTGGGCACTGGTTCTAGTCCCGGTTGCTAGTCCCGGTTGCTCCTCTTCCAGTCCAGCTCTCTGCTGTGGCCTGGGAGGGCAGTGGAAGATGGCCCAAGTGCTTGGGCTCCTGCACCCGCATGGGAGACCAGGAGAAGGCACCTGGCTCCTGGCTTCCGATCAGAGTAGTTCTGGCTGTTACGGCCATTTGGGGAATGAACCAATTGAAGGAAGACCTTTCTGTCTCTCTCGCTCTCTCACTGTCTGTAACTCTACCTGTCAAATAAATAAATCTTAAAAAAAAAGAAAGTAGATGTTTAATGGATAAATTATACAGAATAGGATGAATAACTCCCAATATTATATATTACATTAGGATAACTTGTTGACAATAATTATCTTTTTTAAAAAAAAGATTTTATTTATTTATTTGATAGAGGTACAGGCAGTTAGAGGAAGAGACAGAGAGAAAAACGTCTCCCACCCTCTGGTTGACTCCCCAAATGGCTGAAATGGTCAGAGCTGTGCTGATCCGAAGCCAGGAACCAGGAGTTTCTTCCAGGTCTCCCAAGCGGGTGCAGGGGCCTAAGGACTTGGGCCATCTTTGACTGCTTTCCCAGGCCATAGTAGAGAGCTGGATCATAAGTGGAGTAGCTGGGACTTGAACCAGTGTCCATATGAGATGTTGGCCGTGCAGGCAGAGGCTAACCCATTACACCATAGTGTGGACCCTGGTCCTATCTTTTTCATAGGATTTATCTTTTTATTCACTTCTTACCTTTGTAAATTCTTCCTCAGAATCTCACTTCAGTAATGGCCAAAATAGCAGAAATGAATATCAGTTCAACACCTGGCTAAGTTAAAGTGACAGGTTTAAAATGTTTAGCTTACCAATGTCTAGAGCTTTCTCAGCTTATTTTTTATTGCTGGTGTTGTGTGATTTGTTTTTGTTACCATCATTGTTGCTTAGATAAGGGTGAGAGATGTTTGGAAATGTAATGTTTATCCCTAGTTAGCTTTTGTTTTACTGAGCTTCTATATGATCTGCCAGCACCATACAACTTTCATAAGCAACCAGTAAGTCTGATTTTGGCCCATCTGCATTCAGTATTGAAAAGCTTTGCAATAAGAGATTATTTCTTTTTTTAAGATCCATTTATTTACTTGAAAGTCAGAGTTACACACAGAGAGGAGAGGCAGAGAGAGAGAGAGAGAGAGAGAGAGAGAGAGAGAGGTCTTCTACCCACTGGTTCACTCCCTAATTGTCTGCAGGGGCTGGAGCTATGCAGATCCAAAGCCAGGAGCCAGGAGATTCTCCCAGGTCTCCCACCTGGGTGCAGGGGTCCAAGGACTTGGGCCATCTCCTACTGCTTTCCCAAGCCACAGCAGAGCTGGATTTGAAGGGGAGCAGCAGGAACTCCAACCAACACCCATGTGGGATGTCAGAACTGCAGGCGGTGGCTTTACCAACAATACAGCAATGGCCTCAACAAGAGATTATTCTAACATTGTCAGTTTAGTCTAGGTAAATGTAGAAAGCAAGCCTAAGAGCAAGGATTACCTGTAGGGGGCCCATAATCAACAGCATTTATACTAATTTAAGTTCTTTCTCAACTGCTTTGGGTACAAAAAGGAAAAAAATTAACCGTTTTTGGTTTTTAAATATAGTATATATTTTTTATTAGTTTCCTGTATTACAAAGGCAAATTACTGGAAGAATCTTCCTTTTGATATTTGAATCATCTGGAATAATAAAGAGAACTATGCATTAAAAAAAACTCATTTAAGTAACAGATTAAAAAAAAGGTTAAACCTGCTAAAGGGAAGGTACAATTTCAAGGGTGACAAGGAAATTTTATGGCGAATGTGATGAACATGGTGCCACTGGTCCAGTAAAAAAGCAGAAGAAACAAAGAACATGCATGAAAACAACAGAGAACAGAAACTGGTGCTGGAGACCAATAGTTTAGTAAACAGAACTTGTTCATCTTAATTAGCATGTAAGCTGCTTTGTCCTTGGAGGCTTTTGAAAAGAAAACCGAATCAGTTCTATTTCAATATCCACATAAAGGAAAGGAAAAATTTGTTGATTAAGTTGTCTGTTGCATATTTCTTAGCTGGATTTCTTGTGTTGTTATTGAATTTTTTGAAAATTTTTAATAAATCATTTAATTTGGATATTTTATTAAGAAATTAATTTGATATTTTATTATGTATTATTAATTAATCAACACAGATTTTCAATGTCACAGCAAGGACATGATAAATATTACAATGCAATTCTCATGTTAATGTGATTTTTTAAAAAGACTTTATTTATTTGAGAGGTAGAGTTACTGACAGAAGAGAGAGAAAGAGGTCTTCCATCCGCTGGTATACTCCCCAGCTGACCACCACAGCCAGAGCTGCACTGATCCAAAGACAGGAGCCAGGAGCTTCTTCTGGGTCTCCATGTGCTTTCCCAAGCCATAGCAGAGAGCTGGATGAGAAGAGGAGCAGCTGGGACTTGAACCAGTGCACATATGGGATTCTAGTGCCACAGGCAGAGGCTTAGCCCACTAAGCCACAGCCTTGTTAATATTATATTAATGCAGGCTGGTGCTGCAGCTCAACAGGCTAATCCTCTGCCTTGCGGTGCCGGCACACCGGGGTGCTGGCACACCGGGGTCTAGTCGCGGTGGGGGCGCCGGATTCTGTCCCGGTTGCCCCTTTCCAGGCCAGCTCTCTGCTGTGGCCAGGGAGTGCAGTGGAGGATGGCCCAAATGCTTGGGCCCTGCACCCCATGGGAGACCAGGATAAGCACCTGGCTCCTGCCATTGGATCAGCGTGGTGCGCCGGCTGCAGTGCGCCAGCCGCGGCGGCCGTTGGAGGGTGAACCAATGGCAAAGGAAGACCTTTCTCTCTGTCTCTCTCTCACACTTTCCACTCTGCCTGTCAAAAAATAAAATAAAAAAATTTTTTTTGGTTACTGTGAACAGTCCAGGTGTCTCTTTGATATACCATGCTCAAGACTTCTGGGTGTATACTGAGAAGTGGATTGCTATAACTAATATGTTTTATAGATTATAGATTAATGCAAATGTAACCTAATTTTAAATTTAAAAAGAGAAAAACAGAACATAAAAGATCTCAAGTAAAAAAGATCTTTTGCCAAAGATTATTTGTTAAAAGAAAAAAATTTGAAAAGACAAGGATTAATAGCAAAGCAATCAAAGGGCACAACAAGGACAAATTACATCTGGAAAGCTGCTATTGTATTATTTCAGACGCTTCCCTCATTCCCTTTATATAAAGTCAGAGAATAATTATTTTCTTGCCAGGGAGACAACCCTGTGCATCACATTAATGAAGGCAACTTTCACCTGCTTATTGCGCAACGTGTAGATGAAAGGGTTCAGAAGTGGAGCGACTGAGGTATTGAGCACTGAGATCCCCTTTGCAACAGAGACCCGCTGTTTCATGGACGGTTTGACATACATGAAGATGCAACTGCCGTAGGACAGGGATAGGACAATCACGTGCGAGGAGCACGTGGAAACTGCCTTCTTCCTCTGACTGGTTGAAGGGATTTTTAGAATTGTCTGGGCGATACAAACGTATGACACCAGCACCACGGCCAGCGTGACCAAGAGAGTCACCAGCGCCGAGGCGAACCCCATCCTCTCCAGGGTCCGCGTGTCTGTGCAGGAGAGCTGCAGGAGGGGAGTGGTGTCGCAGTAGAAATGGTCAACCACGTTGGAGGCACAGAAGTCAAGATGCAGTCCTAAGAGCAGCGGTGGGAAGATGACGAGGAAACCAGCGACCCAGCAGCCGAGGACGAGCGCCGTGCAGACTTGGCTGCTCATGATGGTGGTGTAGCGCAGCGGCTTGCAGATGGCCACGTAGCGGTCACAGGACATGGCCGCCAGCAGGTAGAACTCCGAGGCTCCCAGCAGGAAGGCGAAGAACACCTGGGTGACGCAGCTGTTATAGGAAATGCTCTTGTCCCCGGTGGCCATCACAGCGAGCAGTTTGGGGATGCACGTCGTAGTGTAGGAAATTTCTAAGAAAGAAAAGTTCCGAAGGAAAAAATACATGGGCGTCTTCAGATGAGTGTCCACCAGCGTGAGGATGATGATGGTCAGGTTGCCCGTGACGCTTAGCAGATAGGTGAGAAGTAGGAAGGCAAAGAGGGCAACTTTCCACTCTGGGTCGTCAGTCAAACCTGCCAGGATGAACGCTGTCAGTCTTGTGTGGTTTCCCATGACGTCCTCTGACACTTACCAAGTCTGAATAGGTGAAATATAACAATAATCATCTCAGTGGAAAAATCCCAGGGATGACTAGTATTGAAATTTAACATTAACAACGTGGTTTTTACGATAGTGCAATATGTTGCTGATCCATGTTTTAAATTGGATATGCCACAAAGAAGAATGATTTGCTTTTTGAGAATATCTGAATGTAGACTAAAAATATTTTTTACAATGTATTTTTTAACTTTTATTTAATAAATATAAATTTTGACAGTACAGCTTATGGATTACAATGGCTTCCCCCCATAACTTCCCTCTCATCCGCAACCCTCCCATCTCTCGCTCCCTCTCCCATTCCATTCTCATCAAGATTCACTTTCAATTCTCTTTATATACAGAAGATCAATTTTGTATATATTAAGTAAAGATTTCAACAGTTCTGAGAATGGAACAGGCAACATGAAGAAAGAAATACAGGAATGTAGAAGGATGAGAAATATGGGTTTATGAAATGGTTTGAAGTTAGAGATGCAAAAAAGACAAAATTATCTGGAAACCTAGACAGATGAGAATTTTTAGAGATAGGATATTGAGCTACAGGAAAAAATTAATGTAAATTAGAAAAATAAATGTAAATTAATAAGAATAAATTAAGGACAAAATACTTACCAATGAAATTTCCTTCTTATATTCTTCATAGCAACTTTTTTTGCTGTTTTTCTATAATAAAGAGAAAAAACATGAATAATCATGAGTTTGGCATGGTCTAAAACAGGAGTATTTGAAACATTTCAAATGCGTAATAAATCAAAGTGTATTTCTGAAAAGATTACCAGTGTGTATTTCCCTATTAGCAGAATGTTCAATTGTCCAGTTGGCATCCATTAAACATATATTAAAAATAGTGGATAGGGCCGGCGCCGCGGCTCACTAGGCTAATCCTCCGCCTAGCGGCGCCGGCACACCGGGTTCTAGTCCCGGTCGGGGCGCCGGATTCTGTCCCGGTTGCCCCTCTTCCAGGCCAGTCCTCTGCTGTGGCCAGGGAGTGCAGTGGAGGATGGCCCAGGTGCTTGGGCCCTGCACCCCATGGGAGACCAGGAAAAGCACCTGGCTCCTGGCTCCTGCCATCGGATCAGCGCGGTGCGCCGGCCGCAGCGCGCCGGCCGCGGCGGCCATTGGAGGGTAAACCAACGGCAAAGGAAGACCTTTCTCTCTATCTCTCTCTCTCACTGTCCACTCTGCCTGTCAAAAAAAAAAAAAAAATAGTGGATAACTTTTCTACAAAGTTATTCAGGTTTGAGAGCCAGTAAATTTGAGATAGCAATTAAGATTAACATTCATATTAAAGAAATTCTTTTCAAGATACCTTCACCATCATGTGCAGAAAACAATGAAGTTTTTGTACTCCACACAGCACTATAAAAAACAATGTTTCCTGTCTTGAGGATGTAATTCGGGATGATTATTTCCAACCTCTAAAATACACATTATGATTAAGAAGGCACACATATGCTGAAAGCTAAACACATAAGGACAAATAAAAGCTATATCCAATAGCAATTAGAGAGATTTACAGCAAAAAACTGCATTCTAAGATAGGTCCTAGAGGGAGGTAAAGAACAGAGATTCTGCAGAAGAGGAACAGCCTGAACAGAAATGCAGTACAGACCCCTGCGAGGCTTCCCCAGAATGAACACACTGAGCTCTGCTATGTAAACCACGTACAAGAGGGCTCAAAAAGCTCACAGAGAAATTGTGGAATTGTACCATGAAATACATGAGATCTGTTCTCTTTTTATTAATAACAAGTAAAATAAGAAAAAAATCAAAATAAATAGTACTTTATTTTGGTGCCAAAAATGAAACCCAACACATTTTTTTCAAAACATGCATTTTCATGAAGACCCATCATATAAAATTATTACAAAATTTCTTTGCACCAAAATCAATATTTTTTCCATTTCTCCATAAAGCCGTTGAAGTACTCATATGTTAATAATATGGGCATACATTAGTGAATGCGGTGTCTCTTTCTTCTCTTGGGCATTTCTTCACTTTCAGATTACTGCAGCAATCCACAGTAGAATTCTCTGCATTACACAAAATGCTCAGTGGCAAAAATTACAGGAATTCATGCACATAAAAACCTAAATAAAAGTTTTATAATGCTGAAACATTCCTTTGTCTGACTTCAACAATTATACACAGCAATTATCCCTTAATATATGCTACATAAATGAATAAAATTCACATTAGGAAACAAAATAATAGGCAAAAATTATAGGAACCCATATAGATAAAAACCTAAATAAACTTTTGTCATGTTGTAACATTCTTTTGTCTGACTTCAACAATCATACACAGCAATTATCCCCTAACATATACTACATAAATGAATAAAATTCACATTATGAAACCATTAGAAGTTGGGCCTGTGAAAGTTCAGTTGTATTAGATATTCTGATTTTCAGTTACATCTAAAAATTTTAAAGCTCTCCAACTGTAAATTATCATTGTATTGCATTTATCTTCTTCCTCTGTTTTTCTCAAATCAAAATATAAGTTCTGGGGAAGAAAAATTTAACTGGTAAAACTTAACAGACTTGAGTTACAATACTTCTAACATATTGGAAGTGCTATTTTTAATTTTAGAAACATCAGTTATTTTCATTTTTTGATTCGTTAGAAAGATATATAGTAAAACATAAAAATGCAATCAGTTATCATAAACACAAATATATTGAAAAGATATAGACACAAATTCATAAGGACAGCATCATCTGTGCCCTAGTAATTCCCTCTTTTATCTTGTGCTGAACTGAGTACATTGCTATGCATTGCCTCTCTGAATCAATCCCATTCCACCCCACAATCCCAATTTCCTTTTCTTACCTATCATTGGCAATACTGGAAGTAGTTTGATTAGCTATTTTATTGCAGTCAGACTAGTGCATTAAGTACCCCTGTTCCTATAGTTTGCTTATTTCTGGGTTGACTTCATGTCAAGGTATTATGCACAGTGCCATATAAAACATATCTGCTCTTGATCTATTGGAGTGTGTATGCTTTCTGTGCCCAGAAGGAAATTATCTGAAGACTCTGAAGAACTCTCAGGAGCGTGTAAGATCCCAAACCACCACCTCCCAAAGGATCACCAATTCATATGCTATACAACTGTTCTCCCCAGACAGCAAGCGTTTTGCAAGGCAACATTTGTATTTGAAGAGAATCTAGTTTAAACTAAGATACCGGGAATTCAGTATGAATGACCCTAATATGTTTGCCCTCTCACACACACTCTCATGCTTTGAAATCACGGATGTCTAAATGAAGATTTGGGAGTAGAAAAATAGTTATTTTGTGTGGGAATAAAATGGAGAGAGTAGTGGGACTTAGACAAAACTGAGCTTTTAGCTAAACAGACCATTACTAGTTTGTTATGCACATCTTAGCATTTCACATTTCATATGGTGTTCAGTTTCTTTTCTGCTATCTGTGACACTGTCTACAGAATAGAAGCTTATATTTCTTTTTTTTTTTTTAAAAAAAAAGGTTTATTAATTAGGTGAAAGGCAAACTTATAGAGAACGAGGAGAGACAGATAGAAAGAGATCGTCCATCCACTGCTTCATTCCCCAAATGGCTGCATTGACCAGGGCTTCATCCGGGTCTCCCATGTGGGTGCACAAGTGCTTATATGGGATGACGGGCATCACAGGCGGTGGATTAACCTGCTGTGCCACAACACTGGCTCTCAGCACTCTCCACTTCTTCTATAGAATAGATGGTCATTCCCTTCCCCATCCTCGCAGCTTGGCGCTGCCGTGGGACTAGATTCTGGCCACAATGTCAATAGAGACAATTTGTGCACCTTCCAGTAATTATCCTTGCATAACAGAGGATTTCTTTTCTCTTCCTGTTTATCTCTGCCTATAGTCATAATGTAGATATGAATGGCGTTCGGAGTCATGAGTGAGCAAACACACTTGAGATGGCTACTTGATTTATGTTAATGAGTCATCTAAAAAATCAAGAAAATAATTCCGTTTTAAATGGTTACACACATAAAAATAAAATACCTGGGAGTAAATGTAATCAATCAATTGAAAAGGAGTTAGAAAGACAACCTTAAACTATTGGTGAAAGGAATTTTAGAAGAAATGGATAGACATTTCATGTTCATGAATTGGAAAAGCAGTATTGTTATAATGTGTATACTATACAAAGTAGTTTATAGATTAAGTGCAATTCCTAGAAAAATACCAATAATTTTTTTCACAGAGCTAGTTAAAATACTACTGAAATTTGTAAGGATCCACAAAAGATCCCAAATGGCTAAAGTGATCTTGAGAAAAAAGACAAAGCAAGAGGCACTATATTATCTGACTTTAAATATATTATAAAGCTACAATAATCAAAGCAGCATGGTATGATCAAAAAGCAGATCCACAGACAAACTGAATAGAATAGATACTGTCGATGGAAACTCATACATCCGAGGCTAAGGGATTTTTGGCAAAGGTGCTAGAAAAAGTTGCATTGGAAAAAGAATAGTCTTTTAAAATAAATGAGATAGGGAAAACTGGACACAAACACCCATCAGAATGAAGATAGACCTCTATCTCTCACCATATAAAAAACCAGCTTGGGGCAGGTGTTGTGGCACAGCAGGTTAAGCCTTCACTTGGGATATCACCAGCTCATAAAGGGGTGCTGGTTCAGGTCCCAGTTCCTCTGCTTCTGATTCTTCTTCCTGCCCATAAGCCTGAGAAGACAATGGATGATGGGCCTAGGGCTTGTAGGACTCCTAGATGGAGTTCCAGGCTGCTGGCTTCAGTCTGGTCCAGCCACAACTGTTGCAGCCTGTTGGGGAGGTAAACCAGCATATGGAAGTGCTCTCTTCTAATAGGGAAATACACACTTGCTGTATTGTCCTCTCTCTCTCTCTCTCTCTCTCTCTCTCTCTCTCCATCTCCCTCTTCCTCTCCCTCCCTCTCTCTCTCTCTCTCTCTCTCTCTCTCCCTCCTTTCTCCCTCCCTTCTTCCCTCCCCTTTCCCTTTTCCCTGTCCTCACCCCCTCATTCTGTCCTTAAAATATGTAAGTAAAGAAATCTTTAGAAAACAACCTCAAAAAGAATTAAAGACCTAAATGTTAGACCTGAAGCTTTTAGACTGTTGGAATAAAGAATAAGGACAACACCCCAGGACAATAGAATGGACGAGGATTTTCTGAATCAGTCTCCATAAACACAAGAAAAATAAGAGAAAACAGACACTTGGGGTTTCATCAAACTAAAGTGCTTTAGCATAGCAAAGGAATCAACTGAGAGACTGAAGAGACAAACCACAGAATGGGAGAAAGTGTTTGCAAGCTGTGCATCTGACAAGGGATTAATATCCAGGATATATATAAAGATCACAGATAATTCAACAGCAGAAATCAAACCATCCAATTAAAAACTAGCAATAGATCTAACAGACATTTCTCAAAGGAAGACACACAAATGGCCAAAAGCATGCAAAAATTTTTCAGCATCACCCTTCATCAGAGAAATTCAAATTGAAGCTACAATGAAATATTCAGCCACTTTAGTGAGATTGGCTCTTCTCAAGTTTGCACGGATGTGGAGAAAAAGGAAACTTTGCACACTGTTGGTGGGAATCTAAATTAACACAACCAATATGGAAAGAATATGGGATTCCTCAAGAAAATAAAGGTGGAGCTATCACATGATCCAACAGTCCCACTCCTGGGCATGTGTTCAAGGAGAATGGGATCCACCTGCTGAAGAGAAGTTTGCACTCCCATGTCTATTACTACATCATTCACCATTGTAGCCCAGAAATGGAAACAACATTAGCATCCATCAACTGATGAATGGATAAGGAAAATATGACATATACACACAATGGGATATTACTCAGAAATGACGAAACATGAAATCTTGTCATTTGCACAATGGTTCAAGTTGGAGGTCATTATGTTAATTGAAATAAGCCAAGCACAGAGCAACATTTATCACATAATCTCACTAGTATGTGGGGTCTAAAATATGTTATCTTATAGATGTTAAAATATAATTGTGGTTATCAGAAGCTGAGAGATGTAGGGAGAGATTGGAGTATGTTAAACAGAATGTTAAAGCCCAGACATACAGATAATGACTCAGAAGCCTAGGGATGGTAACTTGATATTCCACAAAGAAATGATAAAAGTATGAGGCAATAGCTATAGTGAATATTCTGATTTCATCATTAGGCAATATATCCACACACACCACATCACGCTGTTACCCATCCATATGCGTATTTTTTACGTGTCAATTAAAAACAAAGGAAGAAAGGAAACAGCAACATTTCTGAAACTCTCTTAGTGCTTCTTGTGAAGAAAATCTTTGGAAATTACTGTTAAGCAGATTTAAGTGCCAAAATATTCTTCTGTTTTAATGGGCAAAGTTGACATTGTGAGATTCGATTATTGTTTACAGCCTTTGTCTACACTCTTGAGGAACAGTGCTTTTCTATTTACTACTTGTTGAATTGTTTATTTAGTGGCCCTATCAATCTGTGTTTATTAAATAAACTGAAAATATGTCATTGTAAAAATTAAACGAAAAAATAAGAAAGAAGGAGGAGAGTGGATGGGAGCATGGGTGGGAGGGAGGGCAGGCTGGGAAGCACGTTATGCTCTTAAATCCATATATATGGAATACATGGCATTTGTTCACCTTATATGAATAAAAAAATTTAAATGCTATTCTGATGTGCAAAGTCTCTTCATGGTTTGAGATTTTGACTTCTCCAGACTTCTTGTTGCTTTACCCACATCACGAGATCAAGCGCTGGTTGTACCACATTATTGAATTGTTCAGAATTTCACTGTCATCTTTTACAGAACAGGAAACACTTCTAATAACTGGTTTCTACTAAATGGAGAAACTGAGGCATAAAATTTGCATAACACCTGCAGGGTCCCAGTGTGTGGCAAAGCTTTTACTGAACCCAGCCGAGTATTTCAAAGCCCTTTGCTACTCATTAGATAATACTTACTCTGTAAATGTGTTGAGTTATCTACTACCTCTGTGTTATTTTCAAATGTTTATGCATTAGGCCGGCGCCATGGCTCACTAGGCTAATCCTCTGCCTAGCGGCGCCGGCACAGCGGGTTCTAGTCCCGGTTGGGGCGCTGGATTCTGTCCCGGTTGCCCCTCTTCCAGGCCAGCTCTCTGCTGTGGCCAGGGAGTGCAGTGGAGGATGGCCCAGGTGCTTGGGCCCTGCACCCCATGGGAGACCAGGAAAAGCACCTGGCTCCTGGCTCCTGCCATCGGATCAGCGCGGTGCGCTGGCCGCAGCGGCCATTGGAGGGTGAACCAACGGCAAAGGAAGACCTTTCTCTCTGTCTCTCTCTCTCACTGTCCACTCTGCCTGTCAAAAAAAATGTTTATGCATTAGTCTTCTTTCTTCATGCATATTTTAGTCTCAGTATAATTTTTACTTTCTGTTGGATTCCTCAAAACTCAATAAACCTATCACCCATTGTTAATTGATTTTTGTGTAGCACATAAAGTAAGGGTCTTGTTTCAAACTTTTGCATGTGGAAATCCAGTTTTTCCAAAGTGGAAGGAAATGGGGCAAACTTAGTAAAAAAATGAGCTTAAGATGCATATAGACAATTTATAAATACATCAATATATGACTATGTATTCAATTCATTTATAAATTTAAAAATTTATACTAAAATAAGCTTATCTTTTAATTACATTATGTCTATATTTTTAAACTTTTATTTAGCAAATATGAATTTCCAAAGTACAGCTTATGTATTACAATGGCTTTCCCCCCCGATAACTTCCCTCCCACCCGCAACCCTCCCAACTCCCACTCCCTCTCCCATTCCATTCACATCAATATTCATTTTCAATTCTCTTTATATACAGATGATCAATTTAGTATATATTAAGTAAAGATTTCAACAGTTTGCACCCACACAGAACATAAAGTGTAAAATACTGTTTGAGTACTAGTTATAGCATTAGTTCACATTGAACAACACATTAAGGACAGAGATCCAACATGAGGAGAAGTGCACAGTGACTCCTGTTGTTGACTTAACAAATTTACACTCTTGTTTATGGCGTCAGTAATCTTTTTTTGATGTCCTTTCATACAGAGAACAGCTTAATAACATCTTAAAAAAAGTGTGCAGGGTATCCTTTTGATTCATCAATCTAATTATAGAAATATACCTTGAAGGATTAACATTATGACTTTCAACATCATGAAAACTGTTTTATAAAAATACATATGTGGTTTTATTCATTTGTACTTTTTTTGTAATTCTCCAAGTTGGAAGCAATCTACCAGCCTGCATATAAGCAGCAGTTAACTAAGGTCTGGTATATCCTCACAAAGAAGGACCATGCAGTTACAAAAAAATTTTTATAAATTGGAGTGTTTCAGAGAATGTATTGTAAAAGGGATAAAGTAGTATTTATAACACATTTGGCTTGAGATAGATTTGTCTTCATCAGGTTGCATTTTCTGTCTTCTACTCACACTTTTTATATCCATGTAAAAAATCCTTTTTTCTTTCTCTTTCTAAATCCTCAGCTATATATCTGAGATTTCCAAAGAATGACATGCATTAGGCAATCAAATCTCACGGCATTTTTTACTGAAACCTCTGAAAGTATAGTTAACAGAAGGAAATGTGTGCTTGCATTCGTGTATGTTTATGTCTGCAGACTGCACTTCTGCAATACACAATTTGGCAACCCCTAAGGAAATGATGTTCTTGAATCTCAGTTGCCCTGAGAATTCTTTGTCGTTAAATATTTTCCTGTAAGGCACAGGAAGCATACATTCTCCACAGTTTTAGCAGACAGTTAATTTTTGTATTGCACAGTGTCGTATTCTGAAAGGTATGCAATACTTAACATGAGCAAATTGTAGTAAATTGCAAAAAGGAGGGAAACTTAATGGTCTCCTAGTATTGCATCATGATTTGCTCAAAGAAAATATTTGTAAGACAACATGTAACTCAGTCACAGGTTTTATAGTAGAATGAAAAGACATCAGTGTTCTGTGTTTACCACAATGGTGAGTTCAGTGTTGATGGGAAGATAGTTTGCCCAAATGTGTGTACGTACAGAATTGTATATATACATGAAACACATGAAAGCTGTTCTCTTTATAGGGATAAATATATTTATTTAAAAAAGAATTTATAATAGGATCTGCTAAACTATTAAATGTTTAATCTTATTACCACCTTTCACATTTTGACTTATAGATGCTGGTTGGTGAAATATTGCAAATAATATGCAATAATTATTTCAATTCAAAAGACTTTTTATCTTAATTATTGATCAGATATTTGTGATATCTAACAAAACTAAATAAAATTAAGTTCTTTGGCTTGTATTCTGTTGATTTCATAATGTGATTTGCATTGTTTTCCTATACAGTGGACGTAAAGGGACAGATGGCAGACATAATTGTTGAATCAGGGTGAACCAAAGGCTTGATATGATGAAACTCTACTTGACACATTAAATAATCATTCATTTGTACCAATGTTGCCATGGGCTGGTTGGTGCAAATGAGAACATGTTGTAATGTATTGCTGCACAATGACCTAAGTGTGCTAGACTAAATAAATCCAGGCAGAGGTGCGCTGTATTTTCCATTAGTCTATGGTTCTAGCACAGATGATTAAATGGAAGAACCCTAATACTGTTTTCAAACAAGCCATGCTTGAGCCACTCACTCCTCTCTTGTTCTTGCTGCTCCATCTGCCTGGAATATCCGTGTCATCCCTCCATATCCTTTTAGGAACTGACCGAGGATCCGTTGAATCAGGTATCTCCTCCTAAAATGTCCGTACTAACACTGGAAAGACCTTTCACATCTTTTAGTTTTTGGTTCTTTATATATTTATTTCTGCATGTGATATGTTTTCTAAACTATTATATTTCAGGAGCTGGAGCTAATTTTGTGAATATCTTCAGTGCATAAACACATGATTTTACAGTTTCCATTTTTATATGATATTAATTTTAAAAGGCTTTTTTAAAAAAAATGGTTTGACTTGATAATAGAAACTCTGAAGAAGCAATTTTTCCTAGAGTTGATGCTAATTTCTTTTACAAGAAATGTCCCATAACTTGTTTTCTAAACCATGTCTTCTGAAAATAGCTTCTCTTGATCTGTTCCCCTGATCTAAATGCAAACCTCAATACAGGTCTACTGTTTGTATTTAATCACTTTGTCCAGCATAAAATATATAAATAATTGAGAATAATGGTTGTTAAATATTCAGTTCACAGTAGATTCATGTATTATTATTACTTAATTTTAATTTATTTGTCTGGTATTTGAATATCATTATTTTTTGTAAGATAGTATATACTATCCAAAATGTGTCTCAGTAGTGAACCCACCACCCATTGTGAATTTGAAACTTACTAAATTTCAAATTTCTCTGTTTTGCTTTTGGTGGCTTCTCTGTTTTGCTTTTTGGTGTGTTCATTCTACAGTTTAGGAAATGATTCTGTATTAAATTCTGTATGAAACATTTTCTCTATATTACTCCTATAATTACAAGTTTACTTACACAATTTAAATTTTTTATGTTTTCCTTTAACTCATTCTCTGAATTTCAAAAAACATATATAAAGACTCCAAGAACCCATTATCTTCCTTTTTCATTTTATTTTTCCTTTCTCAAAATATGTTCTAGAATCATTTGTACATTTATCTGCTTCTACAAAACATTATCTTTCTCTAAATGTTACCAGGCCCTATCTGTATTCAAAACTGTAACTCTATAACAAGCAATTATTTGTTGTTATCTCTGTAGCATTGATAGACTATTCATAATGAAATGGTATTGGGCAGAAAGTGATGTATCATCAGAAATTAGGGGATGAAAATCCTCAAAAGAAAAGCAAAAAGATTTTCCCTATTTCTGACATTGACAGATATATCTAACAATCAATTTCACTGAATCATGAAATCAAGAATCAAGTTGTTGAGCTTTGGTTCATGGAGTTAAATAGTAAAATAGAGAAATTTTTGGTTATTGACTTAATTTAGATTTATTTCTCTGGATATGATTTTAAGCATTAAATATAGATTGCTATAATGCAGCCTTTTGGTTCTACTTTACAACTAAATTTGATCAGGAAATGATACACTATTTCAACTTTTGTAAACCATGCTGTAAAAAGTGCATTTACAAGATTCTTGAGCTCCTGAATTATTCAATGCAAAAATGATAAATTGTCACTATTCTTATGTGATCATCTTATAAGCACAATTTTCTGAAAAATATGACTTAGTATTGCATTGCTATATGTCAAACATTTTCAAAAGTTTGTTTTTTAAAGATTTTTTTACTTTTATTTGAAATTGTGTGTGTGTGTGTGTGTGAGAGAGAGAGAGAGAGAGAGAGAGAGAGAGAGAATCTCCCATCCCCTGGTTCACTCCATGAATGCCCACAACAGCCATGGTTGCACCAGCCCAAAGCCAAGAGCCATCTGGGTCTCCCACATGAGTGGCAGGAACACAAGCACTTGCATGATTATCCATTGCCTTCACAGGCACATTAGCAGATAATTGGATAGGAAGTGGAGGAACCACATCTGGAATGAGTGTTCCCATATGGGATGCGAGCACCCCAAGTACTGGCTGAGCCTAGGGCATTGAGACGTCTGCCCCCAGTTTGTGCAATTTAGTGTACATACTACTTGTCATTACTGTTTTCTATAATGATCTTGTTGGTTTTGTTTATTAAGACCGTGTAGGAGTCAGAATACAAAAATAGGAAACTACAAAAGAGAAGCAGTCTTTATTTCAGCCAGTGTAAATGATTACTCGCTTTTTAAAGTTGTCATCTTCTTTATTTTCAATTATATTCACAAACACCACTGGTGATGGGATCATGATCATCCTACAGCAGAGACTCAGTTTAAGTTCCTTTGTAGTTTTCTGTTTGAACTGTTCTCTCTTAGAATTTTCTTGTACTACTACGTTAATCCTTAAGTTGCTAATTATTATGCCAAATGGGATAAAAATTATTTCCTATATCTTTTGTGTTGTTCAGGTAATAAATTATTTGAGATATCACTTAAATTCAGAAATTCAAAAAATTTAACACATAAATGATCTATTGAGATAAAATGTTTAAAAGATCACAAATTAATGCTAACCAAAATATAGAACTATATTTCTTTTTTTTTAAAGATTTATTTATTTATTTTAAAGAGTTACAGAGAGAAGGAGAGGCAGAGAGAGAGAGAGAGAGAGAGAGAGATCTTCTATCCACTGGTTCACCCCCCAATTGGCAGCAACAGCTGGAGCTAGGCTGATCCGAAACCAGGAGCCAGGAGCTTCTTCCAGGTCTCCCACGTGGGTGCAGGGGCCCAAGGACTTGGGCCATTCTCCACTGCCCTCCCAGGCCATAGCAGATAGCTAGATCGGAAGTAGAGTAGCCAGGAGTCTAATGGGCACCCATATAGGTTGCCGGCACTGCAGGCGGCAACCCCACCCACTATGCCACAGCGCCAGCCCCAGAGCTACATTTCTAATGACTGATACCAAGCATTCTGGAAAGTGGTAAGGAGGACATATGTAATTCGGAAGACTCTCTTGCTGTCCTTATAAATGTGATTGATGGGTTCTAGGACATTGTGGTGATCTCTAGGTTGATTTACAAAAGTATGTGCTCATATGTAAGCTTCTGTATAGGAAATTTTCTGTGGCTTAAAGTTAAGAAATGTCTTTTTTTGCTGGTGATATTAGTTTTTATTTTCTGTAGATCTGACAAGACAAAGGAGAAATGAAAAATCAATCAGAGGAGATAGAGTTCATTCTACTGGGACTGACAGATGACCCTGTGCTGCAAATTGTGATTTTCCTGTTTCTGTTTTCCAATTACATCTTGAGCCTGATGGGGAACTCAGCCATCATCCTCCTCACCCTGCTGGATCCCCGCCTCAAGACTCCTATGTATTTCTTCCTCCGAAATTTCTCCTTCTTAGAGATTTCCTTTACAACAGCCTGCATTCCACGGTTCCTGATAAGCATTCTGACTGGGGACAGAACCATTTCCTACAATAGCTGTGCAGCTCAACTGTTCTTCTTTTTTTTAATAGGCATCACAGAGTTTTACCTCCTGGCTGCCATGTCCTATGACCGCTACGTCGCCATCTGCAAACCGCTGCATTACCCAATCATTATGAACAGCAGAATGTGCTACCAACTTGTACTCGGCTCCTGGGTAACTGGATTCCTGATCATCTTCCCTCCGTTAGTCTTGGGGCTCAAGCTAGACTTCTGTGCTTCCAAAACTATTGATCACTTCCTATGTGACACTTCTCCTATCCTGCAACTCTCATGCACAGACACACGTTTCCTAGAATTGATGGCTTTTGTTTTAGCTGTGGTGACACTTGTGGTCACGCTGTTGTTAGTGGTCCTCTCCTATACCTACATCATCAAAACCATCCTAAAATTTCCTTCTGCTCAACAAAGGACCAAGGCCTTTTCCACCTGTTCCTCCCACATGGTGGTCGTCTCTATTACTTATGGGAGCTGTATCTTCATGTACATGAAACCATCAGCAAAGGAAAGGGTAACTTTAACTAAAGGAATAGCAGTGCTCAACACCTCCATTGCCCCGTTACTCAACCCCTTCATTTACACCCTAAGGAACCAGCAGGTAAAAGAAGCTCTCAAGGATATACTTCAAAGAGTTTGTCATGTTCACACCAATGAGACAAAATCCGCATATAAGTAAGGTGCTCCACAATGCCAGACTCAGTTTGCACATCTTACCAGTTGTTGTTTTCTGATACCATAATTGACTTCTAGGCTTTCATTCTGATTGCTTATGTTGTCTTGTAGGCTCTGAAGCCTACAATCAATTGATAGTAATCTATGAAAGAATCAAAGTATAATTTACCTACAACTGGAGTATTTCTTTATACATGGGGTATTTCCCATATATTTAAATAATTTGTAAAGTAAAAGTTTCTTCACTACTTCTGCTTTTATCATGTTTGACAAATTAAGTGTATCTTACATAAAACAGAATATAATCATTTTGAACCAATACATTTAAACACATATTCACACCCATGTAGCAATCTACAGAACATTGGCATTGTACTTCTTAGTCCACTTTGTGTCTTCATAGTCATTTCCTTGCCCACAGGCCACCTCCATATGATGTTCAACTAGGGTACACATTGATGTGTTTCCACTCATAATAGATCAGTTTTGTCTTTTTTAAAAGATTTACTTATTTATTTGAAAGTTAGAGTTACACAGAAAGAGAAGGAGAGGCAGAGAGAGAGAGAGAGAGGGGTCTTCCATCTGCTGGTTCACTCTCCAATTGGCCCCAATGGCCAGAGCTGTGCCAATCTGAAGCCAGGAGCCAGGATCTTCCGGGTCTCCCATGCAGGTGTAGGGGCCAAAGGACTTGGGCCATCTTCCATTGCTTTCCCAGGACATAGCAGAGAGCTTAATTAGAAGAGGAGCAGCCAGGACTTCAATGGGATACCAGCACTAGAGGCGGCGGCTTTACCGGCTACAAGACAGCACTGGCCCCAGTTTTGTCTTTTAGAGAATTTCTTGTAAAAGAAACCACCTAATAGGAACTTGAGGTCTGGTTTATCTTACTCAGTATCATATTCTTGAGGTTCACCCCAATGATTACCTGTGTCCGTGCTTGTTCATCTTTTTGCTGAAGTCATTTAGCAATGTGTCTGGTGTCTTTGACAGCCAGTTTCCCCTCCTTTCTCCCAACGCCTTGGTATAATTCTCTAAGTAATCTCTCCAAAAGGCAGTCACTGACCTTCATCAGTATGAAAAGTGAGTGCATCCCGCGTTCAGAAATGCTGATTCCTGAAAGTCCCTGTCCTTCAATAATGTCCTTTGGATGTAAACTGTCTGACAAAGCTGACTCAATTGAAAAGAGTTGCCGTCTTACGTCTTGGTGACTCTCTTCCTGAACTCCCGCCCTGCAAGGCCACGAAGCTGCAGAGTGTGTTCATGGCGGAACAGAAGGGTGCAGGAAAAGCAACATGCCTCTTGTTCCTCATCGAGGGGCACAGCTCAGTCCAAATTAACTCCTTCTATTCATTTTTTTGAATGCAGTAGGAACTAGCAATCATCCTGCTCTTGAAGAACTTAGGGATCACATGTCCAAAGACCAGACAGAAATCCGAGCACACTAACACTAAAGATTTCTTGGTGAAGCTCTGGAAAGAAAAATTCCGGTAAGCTTAGTGGGAGATGGAAGTGACTTTCTGTGATTCCTGCGAAGGTGTCCACCAATAGTCTTAGTGGTAAAGTGTGTCCTTCTCACTTAGTGCAACTAAGTGGATTTCATATTTGTTCACGAGTCTGAATACAGAGACCTTCAAGAACTATTTCTTCCATTTCTCTTCCAATTTTGGGTTTTTGCACAAAATTGTCTACTTGATAAACTAAGCTAGACTCATGCCAGGAAGGGTTATCTAGGAAGTGATAACCCCTGTGATGTTACCTTAGCATCATATAATTCAGTGCAGATTCACTGAAAATAATCAAAGCCGTGGTCTCAGAAACTGCAAGTCATTGCTTCTATTACTAGCTCTATCCCAAGAGTGACGCCACTGTTTGGGAGAATTAGAAGAGATGAAGCGTATTTTGCATGTACTGGCTCCGTGTACTTCCATTATATACGAGTATTTTTTGTTCCAGGCCATCGTCAATGTGGAACTCCATGATGTCCATTTATGTTGCTCCAGATTCTTCTGATTGTCCAGTTGGGAAACATGGTTTTACAGGGCCCCGTAGACAAGTTCTGACTGGATCAATAGTTAGGTTTTTTCTTGGCTAAAAGCCCTTTTCAAGAATAAATAGTTTGAATTATGTTTTAATTAGTAAATTCCACATAAGCACTTACTAGTTGTCAAAATATACTTCTGGTCGGGGCCGGTGCCATGGTTCACTTGGTTAATCCTCTGCCTGCAGCGTTGGCATCCCATATGGGCACCAGGTTCTAGTCCCGGTTGCTCCTCTTCCAGTCCAACTCTCTGCTGTGGCTCGGGAGGGCAGTGGAGGATGGCCCAAGTGCTTGGGCCCCTGCACGCACATGGAAGACCAGGAGGAAGCACCTGGCTCCTGGCTTTGGATTGGCATTAGGGAGGTGAACCCACAGAAGGAAGACCTTTCTTTCTCTCTCTCTCTCTCTCTCTCTCTCTCTCTCTCACTGTCTAACTCTATTTGTCAAATAAAAAAAATATACTTCTGGTCTACATATAATCTACTTTGGTCATCACTAAGCATACAAACTCTTTCCTGTCCAGCAATTATAATACTGTACAAAACTGTTACTTCTCAAAGCTGATAATTAGCTATAAAAAATATGCCTATAATTATTATGTTACAACTAAATAAATTAATTTGTATTTTAATTTTGAAGTTGTATTTGATCCTGTTACTGAAACAGAATCATAAGAATCAACTTAGCAAATGTCATCATCCACATACCTAATATAACTATCACTTTCCTATTTCATAATGATTCATCATATTTTACAAACATTAATAATAATTCATAAAAAGGAGTGATAAATGAATTAAATATAAATTAAGCCTTATGGTAACATGGTGGTAAAAAAGGACTAAACCAAAGTGAATCAGAGGATGCATAAAGAGAGGTAATAATAGCATTCAAATATCACTAAAAAATTCAAATTACTTTCATTGGTTGCTTGATACATTCGAAAGTCTTAAAAACGTGATAATAACGATAATGGCAATGATAATGGTGCTGGAAGTGATGCTACGTCGACATTCTGGAAGAGAACGGGCTGACGTCACTACCACTTACAGGCCTGAGGAAGTTTGACCCCAGGGCCCGCCTTTCCTAAGAGAGGAAGTGCACCTCTGAAAGGACGTTTCTGCACTGCCAATCGAATAATGCTGAGATGCATGTCTGAAGATGTGACCCAGCCCTTCAGAAAGCGGGGAAGAGATTTCTGTACAGAATGAAAAAGAGCTCACGTGGATATTTAAATCAACCTATCTCAGACTTTCTCAAAAATTAATTTTTTCTAGTCAGAATCAAATTCCTCTGTATGGGGGGAAAGGAGTGTCTGTCATTTCTCTCAACCTCTACTCTTTTTTTTTCCTCTTTTAAAAATTCTTGACATAACAATCTTTTTTACTTTACATTAATCCAAAGCCATAATGCTCCACTAAATAAAGTGTTGAATAAATAAAAAGTAAAAAGACCATAGTTGTACAGGAAAGTAGGCAAGGGCTATAAACCATAATCAAATGAAGAAATGTTCAATTTCACTCATAGAAATTTTAAAATTTTTATATTTTAAATTTTATATTTAAAAATACTTTAAATTTTTAAGTAAAAATTATAATTATAATATATAATTTTAACAATTATTTGACATTTAAAATGTAGTTTAACAAACCATTGTAAAGCAGAATACCACATATTCTCCCTTATACATGAGTGCTTAAATTTTAAAAATAATAATTAAAACCAAAAAAGAGAAATGGCTGTATCAGTTTTGCAGCCAATACAATATTTTCTCACACTTTCTATCTTGGTGCATGGATTTCACAATATAATATTTAAATTGGGGCAAATTGTTTATTGAAGGACATGAATAAATTGTCCTTATTCAAAAGCAAAACTGCATTGCCAGATCACTGCATGCCTTAGCAAAAATGACCAAGATTAAAGTAAAAATTGATCCAAGCTCTCATGCACTGTGCTCTGCCTCCTGAGTTGTGCACCTGGAAGGTCCAGTTGTTTTGTACAGTAGGGGGGCCGTGCTGGGGCTTAGTAGGTTAAGCATCGCCTGCACTGCAATCCAGTATGGGCAGCGCTTTCCATCCAGCTCTCTGCTAATGGCCTGGGAAAGCAGCAGAGCACAATTAAGTCCTTGGGCCCCTGCACTCAAGTGGGATACCCGGAAGAAGCTCCTGTCTCCTGGGTTTTGATTGGCCCAGCTCCAGCCATTGGGGCCATTTAGAGAGTAAACCAGTGGATGGAAGACACCTCTCTCTCTCTCCTCTCTCTCTCTCTCTCTCTCTCTCTCATCTCTATCTCTCTCTCTCTGTCTGTAACTCTACTTCTCAAGTAAATAAATAAATCTTTAAAAAAAAAAAAAACAAAAGAAAGAAAGAAAACACACAATAAGGCATAAGCTTACTGAAGACATGAGAATAAAGCTCTCTTTAATCAATTTAACTAAGGAATACTCCTTGATGGAGCTGTCAGACAATGAGTGAGTGAAGTGCAGAGCCTGGGGTATGAGAACACCATCCATGTGTCATATTCTAAAGCATTCAGATTCTGTGCTGCAGAGAGGAATTTAAAAGCGGCGGGGGCCAGCGCTGCAGCTCACTAGGCTAATCCTCCCCCTTGCAGCGCCAGCACACAGGGTTCTAGTCCCGGTCGGGGCACCGGATTCTGTCCCGGTCGCCCCTCTTCCAGGCCAGCTCTCTTCTGTGGCCAGGGAGTGCAGTGGAGGATGGCCCAAGTGCTTGGGCCCTGCACCCCATGGGAGACCAGGAGAAGCACCTGGCTCCTGCCATCGGATCAGCGCGGTGCGCCGGCCGCAGCACACCGGCTGCAGCGGCCATTGGAGGGTGACCAACGGCAAAGGAAGACCTTTCTCTCTGTCTCTCTCTCTCAATGTCCACTCTGCCTGTCAAAAAAAAGGGGGGGGGGCAGGAAGATCTGATTTATATTATATTGTTATATTATCTTATGTTACATTATATTACTTCACAAAATACTCAGGAGCAATGAACTAGAATATTGGTAATTAGCTGCTGGTTAAATTTCATAGCATGAATTCTAAAGCTCTGATAAATGCAAATACTTTTTTTCTTTGCTTTGGAATCCTAGGAGGAAGTTCACTCAGAGGTGAGAACCAGTGTCTATGTGCATAATAAAATGAGGGAGATGTTTCTAAAGGTTTGTGTCCATGTGTAGAATCAGAATCAGAATGAAGTGAGTGTAGCTAAAAGCTAATTGCAGATCTCTTGTGCATAATACAATGAGGGAGATGTTTCTAAAGGTTTGTGTCCATGCACCTGTTTATTACATTAAACCAGGACCCCAGGAAACCTTGACTGCTGAAATGAGTGGGAGGGCCAGTAAGGAAGAGGGTTTGAGAGATGGAAGGAAAAACAGGGTTTACAGCTTTTCCCTATGGGAATAAGTAGATGACTTAAGGGAGTATTTAAAAAATGAGTAATTAGAATCTAAGACATACCTCAATATCTATCAAGCCAGAGATGAAGCAGATAGTAATTACCTACAATACAATATCCTAAAACACAGTTGCTGTTTAATTTGCCTATTTGATAAGAAATATAGCTGTTTGGACAATATATTCATGTCAGTAATTTCTGTGTGCCCCAAAACTTCTATGAGATGCTTGTAAATGCTTCCTTAAAGTCATTTAATGTATATGAGGGTATTCCATAATGTTCCTGGAAAAGGGAATATAAAGATGTTTATTTTGGTGTAAAAGATTTTGAAATGAGGGCAGACCCTGGGAGACATCAGTACTGGCTTTGGTGCTTGGGTCCATCTACCCACATGGGAGAACAGGAGTGCACACCTGGCACCCAAGTTCCCTCCAGCCCGAACTCCATGTTACAGGTGCACGTGGAGTTCACCAACAGATGGGAGTTCTCGCTATCTCTCTTTCAAATAAAAAATAAATAGAAAAAGTATGGCTTCTAAAATAATCTTGGCTATTGTTACAAACAAAATGGAAATTATGGATATAGCAAGTTACAGTCCACAATACTA
This sequence comes from Oryctolagus cuniculus, assembly GCF_964237555.1. Classification (NCBI taxonomy): domain Eukaryota; kingdom Metazoa; phylum Chordata; class Mammalia; order Lagomorpha; family Leporidae; genus Oryctolagus; species Oryctolagus cuniculus. The sequence continues at coordinate 57,974,149 of NC_091442.1, forward strand.
TTCTGCTGAATGAGACCCTTGGCGTTTCCACTTCTCCAGGCTTACTGCTGTCTCTACCTACATCAGTGCATCAAGAATTAGCTGCAGAGGCTGGTGCTGTGGCGTAGAAGGTAAAGCCACCGCCTGCAGTGCCGGCATCCCATATGGGCATGGGTTCGAGTCCCAGCTGCTCCACTAAACCTGCGGATGGAAGATTCTCTCTCTCTCTCTCTTTTGCTCTCCTTCTCTCTCTCTGTAACTCTGACTTGCAAATAAATAAATCTTTTTTTTTTTAAAAAAAGAATGAATTGTCTCACATTTTTGAGCTGTTCAGAATTTAAATGCTACCTTTTATTGGGGGATGAATGGTTCTACTGAACGAGTTATAGATCACACTTTTACTTTCCCTATGTAGAACCTGAGGCATGAAAAGTTTGCATAATCTGTTCAGTGCCCCAAAGAGTGTTTGGTAAAAGTTTTATGGCCCCTAGCTGAGTGTTTCAAAACCCTTTTCTAACCATTAGGTATACCAGTTCTCTAAATGTGTGAAGTTATCTTAACACCTCTGTTTTATTTGCCCTGATTCATATTCCAGTCTTTTTTCCTTACACATATTTTTAGCCTCAGCATTATTAATACTTTCCGCTGAAAGTCCTCTCGTCTCTGAAAAACTGCAAGGATGCCAATTTACCTGCCCCATGCTATTTTGCAGGCATTTCTTTTATGCCCTTAATCACATGCCATAAGCAATATTTGGTCTGTATGTTTGTGTCCCTTAGGCAGTGAAAGCTTTTATTTTTTTTAAAGATTTATTTTATTGGCCGGTGCCATGGCTCAATAAGGCTAATCCTCCGCCTGTGGCACCGGCACACAGGGTTCTAGTCCCAATCGGGGCGCCAGATTCTGTCCTGGTCGCCCCTCTTCCTGTCCAGCTCTCTGCTGTGTCCCAGGAGTGCAGTGGAGGATGGCCCAAGTGCTTGGGCCCTGCACCCGCATGGGAGATCAGGAGAAGCACCTGGCTCCTGGCTCCTGCCATCGGATCAGCGCGGTGCGCCGGCCGCAGCACACCGGCTGCAGCGGCCATTGGAGGGTGACCAACGGCAAAGGAAGACCTTTCTCTCTGTCTCTCTCTCTCAATGTCCACTCTGCCTGTCAAAAAAAAGGGGGGGGGGCAGGAAGATCTGATTTATATTATATTGTTATATTATCTTATGTTACATTATATTACTTCACAAAATACTCAGGAGCAATGAACTAGAATATTGGTAATTAGCTGCTGGTTAAATTTCATAGCATGAATTCTAAAGCTCTGATAAATGCAAATACTTTTTTTCTTTGCTTTGGAATCCTAGGAGGAAGTTCACTCAGAGGTGAGAACCAGTGTCTATGTGCATAATAAAATGAGGGAGATGTTTCTAAAGGTTTGTGTCCATGTGTAGAATCAGAATCAGAATGAAGTGAGTGTAGCTAAAAGCTAATTGCAGATCTCTTGTGCATAATACAATGAGGGAGATGTTTCTAAAGGTTTGTGTCCATGCACCTGTTTATTACATTAAACCAGGACCCCAGGAAACCTTGACTGCTGAAATGAGTGGGAGGGCCAGTAAGGAAGAGGGTTTGAGAGATGGAAGGAAAAACAGGGTTTACAGCTTTTCCCTATGGGAATAAGTAGATGACTTAAGGGAGTATTTAAAAAATGAGTAATTAGAATCTAAGACATACCTCAATATCTATCAAGCCAGAGATGAAGCAGATAGTAATTACCTACAATACAATATCCTAAAACACAGTTGCTGTTTAATTTGCCTATTTGATAAGAAATATAGCTGTTTGGACAATATATTCATGTCAGTAATTTCTGTGTGCCCCAAAACTTCTATGAGATGCTTGTAAATGCTTCCTTAAAGTCATTTAATGTATATGAGGGTATTCCATAATGTTCCTGGAAAAGGGAATATAAAGATGTTTATTTTGGTGTAAAAGATTTTGAAATGAGGGCAGACCCTGGGAGACATCAGTACTGGCTTTGGTGCTTGGGTCCATCTACCCACATGGGAGAACAGGAGTGCACACCTGGCACCCAAGTTCCCTCCAGCCCGAACTCCATGTTACAGGTGCACGTGGAGTTCACCAACAGATGGGAGTTCTCGCTATCTCTCTTTCAAATAAAAAATAAATAGAAAAAGTATGGCTTCTAAAATAATCTTGGCTATTGTTACAAACAAAATGGAAATTATGGATATAGCAAGTTACAGTCCACAATACTATTCTGCTGAATGAGACCCTTGGCGTTTCCACTTCTCCAGGCTTACTGCTGTCTCTACCTACATCAGTGCATCAAGAATTAGCTGCAGAGGCTGGTGCTGTGGCGTAGAAGGTAAAGCCACCGCCTGCAGTGCCGGCATCCCATATGGGCATGGGTTCGAGTCCCAGCTGCTCCACTAAACCTGCGGATGGAAGATTCTCTCTCTCTCTCTCTTTTGCTCTCCTTCTCTCTCTCTGTAACTCTGACTTGCAAATAAATAAATCTTTTTTTTTTTTAAAAAAAGAATGAATTGTCTCACATTTTTGAGCTGTTCAGAATTTAAATGCTACCTTTTATTGGGGGATGAATGGTTCTACTGAACGAGTTATAGATCACACTTTTACTTTCCCTATGTAGAACCTGAGGCATGAAAAGTTTGCATAATCTGTTCAGTGCCCCAAAGAGTGTTTGGTAAAAGTTTTATGGCCCCTAGCTGAGTGTTTCAAAACCCTTTTCTAACCATTAGGTATACCAGTTCTCTAAATGTGTGAAGTTATCTTAACACCTCTGTTTTATTTGCCCTGATTCATATTCCAGTCTTTTTTCCTTACACATATTTTTAGCCTCAGCATTATTAATACTTTCCGCTGAAAGTCCTCTCGTCTCTGAAAAACTGCAAGGATGCCAATTTACCTGCCCCATGCTATTTTGCAGGCATTTCTTTTATGCCCTTAATCACATGCCATAAGCAATATTTGGTCTGTATGTTTGTGTCCCTTAGGCAGTGAAAGCTTTTATTTTTTTTAAAGATTTATTTTATTGGCCGGTGCCATGGCTCAATAAGGCTAATCCTCCGCCTGTGGCACCGGCACACAGGGTTCTAGTCCCAATCGGGGCGCCAGATTCTGTCCTGGTCGCCCCTCTTCCTGTCCAGCTCTCTGCTGTGTCCCAGGAGTGCAGTGGAGGATGGCCCAAGTGCTTGGGCCCTGCACCCGCATGGGAGATCAGGAGAAGCACCTGGCTCCTGGCTTCTGATAGGTGTGGTGCGCCAGCCGGAGTGGCTATTAGGCCGTGAACCAACTGAAAAGGAAGACCTTTCTCTCTGTCTCTCTCTCTCACTGTCCACTCTGTCAAAAGAAAAAATTTATTTTATTTATTTGAAAGACAGAGTTACAGAGAGAGGTAGAGAGAGAGAGGGCTTCCATCCGCTGGTTCACTCCCCAGATGGCCTCAATCGCCGGAGCTACACCAATTCGAAGACAGGAGCCAGGAGCTTCTTCCAGGTCTTCCACATGGGTGCAGGGGCCCAAGGACTTTGGCCATCCTCCATTGCTTTCCCTGGCCATAGTAGAGAGCTGGATTGGAAGTGGAACAGTCGGGACTACAACCGGTGTCCATATGGGATGCCGGTTCTTCAGGCCCGGGCTTTAACCTGCTGTGCCACAGCGCCGGCCCCAATGAATGCTTTTTAAAGATAAAGATTGAGCCCCACAGGGTACCCAACAAATTCCATACAGCCAGTTACAGTTGCACCAGGTGGGCTTTATTCAAGTCATGGTTTCTAGAAACAGATAGTAAAAGGGATGGATTGTATAAAACTGGAGAATAGTTGGTGAGCATTTGGTGTAGCTGGTTAAAGCAGTGTTGTGAGGCTGTATCCCAAGTCAGAGAGCTTAGGTTTGAGCCCTGGCTCTGATTCTGATTGCAGCTCTCTGCTAGCACACACACTGGGATGTATCAGGAGATGGCTCAAATATTTGGGTCCCTGTTACTCATGTGGGAGATCTGGGTTGAGGTCTGGGCTCCCGGTTTCAGCTTGGCCCAACCATCACTGTTTTGAGCATTTAGGGAGTGAACTAGAGTATGAAGGTCTCTCTATGTCTATTTGTCTCTGTCTCTTGATCTTTCAAATAAAAATGAAAAAAAAAAAAAAAAAAACGGGACTAAGAAGACACCCACATCCCATAACAGAGTACCTAGGTTCACATTGCGGTTCCAGCTCCCAATTCCATCTCCCTGCTAATGCAAACCCTGGGAGACAGCAGGGATGACTTGTGTAATGTGGACAACCTGGATTGAGTTCTCAGATTTTGTTTTCAGCCTGATCCAGCCCTTGTCATTGATTGCTAGTTAAGCAACAGTCAGCAGCTTGTTTATCTGTGTGTGTGTCTATCTATGTTTCCCAAATAATAATTATTTTTTATTTTAAAAATTTTTTTAATTTATTTTTTTGACAGGCAGAGTTAGACAGTGAGAGAGAGACAGAGAGAAAGGTCTTCCTTCCGTTGGTTCACCCCTCAAATGGCAGCTGTGGCCGGCCCTGCACGGATCTGAAGCCAGGAGCCAGGTGCTTCCTCCTGGTCTCCTATGTGGGTGCAAGGGCCCAAGCTCTTGGGCCATCCTCCACTGCCCTCCCAGGCCACAGCAGAGAGCTGGACTGGAAGAGGAGCAACCAGGACTAGAACCGGCACCCATGTGGGATGCCTATGCCGAAGGTGGAGGATTAGCCAAGTGAGCCATGGCGCCAGCACCAATAAATTGTAATTTCAATAAAATTACTATGTGCTCTTCTCATTCACCCTTTTGAATTTATTTTTATGTGTCTATGTAATTTTGATAGTTTTCTTTTACTTCCTCCATATTTTTTAAGCTATTCAATATCCTGGTAAAAATGTAACTTCTATATTGTTTTCTGCAGATAGCAATTTGATTTAGTCCTGTGTCGCGCTCTCCTCATTACTTTAACTAGGCCACCTACTTCATCATGTGCCTTGTTTGTGGACTTTTAAAAGAGATGTTCACTATTCTCTCTTCCTTATCTTTAGTCATTTCCATTTCTCTCATTTATATTGCTACCTTTTCCATATACTGCTTTTAGAATTTTTGATTTGGAAGAAGATAACATTTATATTTTTATGTACAATATTATCTTCTAAACAGATATTACTGAGTATTTTAAAATGATAGCACACATATATTTCTGATACATATCTACACACACACACACACATCTCTTTCATTATATTTAAAACTTCCACTCTTCTTCTACTTATTTGAAAGAGTTTCTTGGAGTTAGTCAAATGATTTCTATACCAGGAGAGTTTAGTACTCTGATCTAGAACAATTATCTTATCTTAGGTTATAAGCAAGAGTTCCTCAGTGTTTTTCTGCATCACATCACTCACGTGAACAGAATCTACCTACTTCATGAATAGAATCAGAGAAAATGAAACATAGGTGCCATAGTTTGTGAAAACATTTTCATGCCTATTGATACATACCAATGAAACTAACTTATAATTTAGAAAGAATTAAAAATTAAAAATTCCATGCTCAAATGCAACACTGTGAATTGAATTTACAGTTCATATGCCTTACTTCTGGATATGAAATTAAGTTAAAATATAATTAACTTATCTTTTGGCTTACCGTTCATTTCTCTTTGTGTATGACATGTATATGTCGCTCCCCCTCTTTGTGGAGGAACGACACAGGACCCTGCGTTGTTCTTTCGTCTGCTCGGCCCTCCCCGGGTTTGCTGCTGGTTCTTCCCGGGTTGGCTACCAACCCTTCCACCTCCGTGGAAGGGCGGTTCCCCCTGCCACTTTCCCCACTTCCGCGGGGGAGCGGCACACCGCCGGCCGGCTCTCTCGGGGGCTGCTCAGATGTTCCTCAGGTATTCCCCTTACATGTTCCTGGTGCATGTTGTCTCTCTCCTCCTTTATAGTCCTCTTCCACCAATCACAACTCTGCTGCCCACACGCCGAGTACGCTGCTCTCCTCCAATGAGGAGCAAGATCAGCTCCTGCAGCTCAATCAAATTGGCGAGAGGCAGCTGTGTAGAAGCTGTTTACTCCCTTCTCAGCGCCATATTGTGGGAGAACAGATGCATAGAATAAGTCTTAATTCCAGTAACTTAGTCTAGTCCAAGTTGCTCCCCACATGTATACTAACATAACTGATGACAATTTTACCTGCTTTCATGCCCCTATTTTGCTATCCAGTCAGGAGATCTACTCCCAGTGAGTTTTCTTTGGAGAGGCAACACGCACACTGTGCTTTTGTGAGAATTTCCATGTTCTCTTAAATTCATGCTCACGTGTAACTTGGAACTCAGGTATCAATCATTTTAATGATGATCTCCCTTTCATTCTAGGTAAGTTGAACTTCTTCAAATTTGTGCTTATGGTTGAAATAATGATCATTCAAAAGCCTTCTGCTAAATGATCTATTTAAAGTAAAATAACTGTAAAAAAACACAAAAATAAAATCAAGAAATCATCTGCTGAAATATAAACACTTTCCAAGAAAGAGATTCCACATAGCCAACTACACACTTATGAAATGCTGCAGCCTTATCCCTTTCTACTTAGTATAAACTCAAGGGAATCTATTGAAATAAAACAAAACCAAACTCTTCTGTGGGGATCAGTGTTATAAAAGTACTAATCATTTTGGTGACAAAAAAGCAAAACACTGTAGTCTACTTTAAGTAAGAGCTGAAGAGAATGTGTCCCAGAGGTGTATCACAAGTGGTTTAGATAAATCAAGAATCACTTAGCAGTAATATCAACAGTTGAATCTCCCTGGAAAAAATGAAAAACCCCAAGATGATTTCTATAAACTGTGTAATGAACTACTGATACACAAACACATGAGTGATTCTTAAAAGCAGAGTACTAAGTAAAGGAAACATGTATAAAACTGCTTCATAATCATGCAACAATATTGTACAGTAAACTGTAGGGACAAAAATCTGATCAGTGGTTCTCCAGGCTGAGAGTGAGGGAAGAAAAGAGATACAGAGACGCTATACAGGAATTATTCAGTGACGAACATGTTTATACTTTATTATTCTGGTAGTGCTTGACTATACCTGTTTTCAAAAGTTCATAAAACCATGTAGTCACAGAAGTGAACTTCGTTGTTAAATTCAACTGCAGTCATCTTGTACCAAGAATATTTGGACATCATTTGCCTTGTTTTTGACAGGCTATTTAGAAGATGATTTAAGCTGCCAGCGCCGCGGCTCACTAGACTAATTCTCCGCTTTGTGGCGCCGGCACACCGGGATCTAGTCCCAGTCAGGACGCCGGATTCTGTCCCGGTTGCCCCTCTTCCAGGCCAGCTCTCTGCTGTGGCCAGGGAGTGCAGTGGAGGATGGCCCAAGTCCTTGGACCCTGCACCCCATGGGAGACCAGGAGAAGCACCTGGCTCCTGCCTTTGGATCAGCGCCGTGCGCCGGCCACAGCACACTGGCCCTGGCGGCCATTGGAGGATGAACCAATGGCAAAGGAAGATCTTTCTCTCTGTCTCTCTCTCTCTCACTGTCCACTCTGCCTGTCAAAAAATAAAAATAAATAAACAGATGATTTAAGCTTTGAAGATTTCACTGCCTAATAAGACAGCTTTTAGTTAAATGTGGAGATATATGTATATATAATCTATTTATGAGCATATAAGTACACTCATAAATATAAATATATTTAATATATACTATAATATATTTAATATTAAATTTTAATTTTATATATACTATTTAATGTGTATAATATGTTTTTCAAGTAATTAAAATTGAATAAAATTAAACATTCCACTTGCCACACTGCAAGTGTTAAATAGCTACAGTATCAAATGTTTACCACTATTACACAAAATGGGCTTAACAATTTTCATTATGATAAGAACACTTAACATATCTACTCCATTAGTAAATATTTTGTGCACAAATAGCAGCATTAAATGTATGCACTAGGATACACAGCAGATCTTTAGGATCCACCTTGCATAACTGAAAAGTTATACCTTATGAAATACAAATGCCATTTCCCAACATACCTAGTTCTCAGTAAACATCTTCCTACTCTCTGCATCTAGAAGTTGCATTATTTTGGATCCTTCATAAATGGAATCATATAGTAATATATATGTAATCCTGTGGTCTCAGCTGATCCTTTTTATCCTCCAACCAGCCACACATCCAGTTGATAGCAGCAGCCTTGGGCTGTGAGTCCACCGTGGCACCAGAAACATCATAACAGTGAGGGCTTTGGTTCTACTCCTATGCTGTACCCTTCTCAGTAGGCTGTGAGCTCTGGACATGGTCTAGAATTCTGTATTGGTGATCACAAGACTAGATACCAAGGCCTACCCCAGCCACAGTAATAGGGTTGTAGGAATGGACAATTCATTTGTAGGCGCTCCCCAGTTCATCCTGCAACAGAGCTGAAGATTTGAACATATCTGAGCCTGGGGCATGTTCTGTCATGAAATAATGACAACACCTCGACAGCAGATCTGTAGGAAACCTCAAAATTAGGGAACATTTAGAACTAAAAGACAAGTCTTAGAGGCTCAAAGAAAATTAGCAGACTGCTTAGAATTTCAGAAAGGACAATCACAAATGAAGCCAGAGATATTATAAATAATCCTTCAATATGAAGACAATGCCGTTCATCAACAAGCATCAAGAATACTCAGGGAATCGTGACTTCCCTAATGAACAAAAAAAGGCGTCAGAAAATAACCACCTAAGACCTGAGGTTTTCAAATGCTCAGATGCAGAATACAAAACAGCAATTTTAAGGGAACTCAATAAGCTTCAAGAGAACGCAGAAAATTATTTAATACTCCAACAGAAAATCTTGACAGAGAGACGGAATTAATTCTTAAGAAGTTAAATAGAAATTCTTGGATGGAAAAGTACACTAAGTGAAACTTGGAACATGATAGAAGTCATAAATCTTTTAAAAGATTAAGCAGAAGAAATAATCAGTTTTCTCTGACTATTTGAAAATACACGATGGAGGAGAGAGAAGGGAAGAAAGGAATCAGGAGGAATGTATATAAAGAGAATTGAAAATGAATCTTGATGTGAATGGAAGTGGAGAGGGAGCGGGAAAGGGGAGGGTTGTGGGTGGGAGGGAAGTCATGGCAGGGGGAAGCCATTGTAATCCATAAGCTGTACTTTGGAAATTTATATTCATTAAATAAAAGTTTAAAAAAAAAGGAATGTCAAAAGCTTAAGGGAACTTTGGGCAAAAAAGAACAAATATCCAGGTTACTGGAGTTAACGAAGGGCTTGAGAATGCCAAAGCGATTAAAACTATATTCAGTGTGATAATAACAAAAAAATTTCCAAGTCTAAAGAAAAAGTATTCATGAACAGGGATGTCAGAAGCCAACAGTGAGATTCAACCCTACTAAATGTGTCCCAAGACAAAGTATGATTAAACTCTCCAACCGTAAAAATAAAGACACAGAGTTCTCAAACATGCAAAGAAAAGATGTCCCAATTCTCCTTGTGGAAGACTCCAGCAATCTTACAGGCCAGGGGAGAGCGGGGTGAGACTCTCACTGGACTGAAGACTAGCCTAGAAGACTGTATTCAGCAAAATTGCTTAATATATGTAGAGGCATACAGGCATTCCCATACTATCAGAAGCTGAGATGATTTATCATCACCGGAATTGTCTTACAAGAAACGCTAAAGGGCATTCTTCAAACGAAAGGAAAGAGATGATAATGAGGAAAAAGAGTACATCAGAAGGTAGCAACCTCACTGGCAAGAGTAACTGAACAAACAATGCTGGAATGCTCTAATATTGTAAACATGATGCGTAGATCACTCATATTGTAGTATGGAGACTAAAAATAAAAGGAATTCAGAAAATATTGACTAGATTATTATTCCAGTATCTAGGCACTTTTTATGGGAAGAGGTAAAATGGGATATCAAATATTGAAAATGGGAGCCTGTGTTTGGGGAGACAGGGTTAAGCTACCACTTGCTTGCCCAGCCTCTGGTATCCACCATTATATTTTTAATTTCTGTGAGATCATCTATTTTTCTATATCCCAGATATGAGTAAAAAATATCACAAGTATCACATGGTGTTTGCCCTTCTGTGTTTGGTTTATTCGGCTTAACCCAATGATCTCTGGTTTCATCGATGTGTTTGCAAGGGACAAGAAGTCATCCTTTTACAACTAAGTAGTATTCCATTGTGCTTAGTTACCACATTTTCTTTATTCACATATCAACTGATGGACACTAAATTTTTTCTCATTTCTGGGCTATTGTGAATAGTGCTGCAATAAGCATGGGAATGCAGATGTCTCTTCAATAGACTCTTCATTGCCCTTGGATATATACCAAGAAATGAGATTGCTGGGTCATATGTGAGTTCTATTTTTAGTTTTTTGAAGAATCTCTATACTATTTTCCACAATGGGTGTATCAAATTACATTCCTATCGACAGGGTACCAGGGTTCACTTTTGTCCACAGCCTTCCTGGCCTTTGTTTTCATTTGTGCTGTTGATAATAGCCAATCGAGCTGAGGTGAAGTGGTGTCTTATTGTAGTTATCATTTGCATTTCCTTAATGATTAGAAATGTTGAGCAGTTTTTCATGTACCCCTTGGTCCTTTATTTGTCTTCATTGAGAAATATCTGTTCAGATCTTCCGTTCATTTTTAATTGGATTATTTGTGTTGTTGGGGTTCCTTGTGTAAACTGGTTATCAACCCCTTGTTACATGTATAACTATCTTTTCCCATTGTTTAGGTTGTCTCTTCACTTTCATTTTTTTCTTTTTCTGTGCCAAAGCTTTTTTTTTTTTTTAAATTTTATTTATTTCAAGACAGAGTAACAAAGAGAGGGAGAGACTGAGAGAAAGAAATCTTCTGTCTGCCGGTTCACTATCCAAATGGCTACAATGTCCAAGACTGGGTCAGGCCAAGGCCAGAAGCCAGAAACACTTTCAGGGTCTCCCATGTAGGTAGCAGGGGCCCAAACACTTGGGTGCCAGTCCACTGCTTTCCCAGGAGCATTAGTAGGAAGCTGGATCAAAAGCAGAGCACCTAGGACTCAAACCGGCACTCTGATAGGGGACGTTAGTAACATAGGCTGCGGCTTATCCTCCTAGGTCACGATGCTTCCCTCCCTCAAAGTTTTGAATCTCATGGAATTTCATTTGTCTACTTTTCATGGATATTCTTATGCTTTTTTGGCCTAATCCAAAAAAATCCTAGCCCATTCTAATGTCCTAAAGCATTTATCCTATGTTTCCTTCTAGTAGTTTCAAAGTTTCAGGTCAGACATGCAGGTCTTCAATATTTTGAATTGATTTTTAGTCATTTGTAGGGGTCTAGTTTCATTCTCCTGCTTGTGGATATTTAATTTTCCCAGCATTATTTATTGAAAATACTGTCACACTAATGTGTGTTCTTAGGATATTTGTCATGATCAGTTCTCTATAGCTGCATGGGTTTATTTTGGGGTCCTTATTTTTAATTACTTGAATTACTTTGGGGTCCTTGTTTTAATCACTGTGGCTCTGTCTTGTCTGTCTTTTGTTATTCCACACAAATATCAGCAATGTTTTTGAGGGTCTTGTCAAAAATATCATTGGCAATTTGATAGAAATTATATGGAGTGTATAAAAAATTATACAGTTTTTGTCTATGGTAGAAATATCCCTTTTTAAATCTGAAAACTGAGAAGTAGGAGTACCTCTGATCAAGGTTATATTTAAATAGATCAGTTCCATCCCCAGACTAAGGATTCTATATGGATCTAATTAGAGAAAACTCTGGACTAGAAATATTAACAGAGGACTTCTTAAGGTTGATGCTCTTCGAAAGTCATTGTCTAAATTTCATATTGTCTCTAACCTAATGCTATTAGGGATCTAGGCTATTCAATGAAAAAGCAATACAAATCGTCCCATATCTCACATAAGAATAAATTATGGACAAATTAAAGATGCAAAAGTGTTAAATAAAGATAAATATTTTTATAAATTTGAATTATGTAGGGGCAGACCTTATAATAAAAATATACTTCCAAGAATTCATGATAAACTGTTCAATCCTTTTCAGTTAAACTACACCATAAACAAGTCAAGTAATAAGTTTAAGCTTTGGGGCTAGCGCTGTGGCATAGCAGGTAAAGCTACTGCCTGCAGTGCCGGCATCCCATATGGGCACTGGTTCAGGACCCAGCTGCTCCATTTTTGATCCAGTTCTCTGTTATGGTCTGGGAAAGCAGTAGAAGATGGCCCAAGTCCTTGGACCCTGCCCCTCCATGGGAAACCTGAAGAAAGTTCCTGGTTCCTGGCTTTGGATTGACGCAGCTCCAGCCATTGCAGCCATCTGGGGAGTGAACCAGCTGATGGAAGACGTCTCTCTCTCTGCCTCTGCCTCTCTGTAACTCTGCCTTTCAAATAATAAATAAATAAATCTTTAAAAAAAAGAAATCAGGGCCGGCGCCGCGGCTCACTAGGCTAATCCTCCGCCTAGCGGCGCCGGCACACCGGGTTCTAGTCCCGGTCGGGGCGCCGGATTCTGTCCCGGTTGCCCCTCTTCCAGGCCAGCCCTCTGCTGTGGCCCGGGAGTGCAGTGGAGGATGGCCCAGGTGCTTGGGCCCTGCACCCCATGGGAGACCAGGAAAAGCACCTGGCTCCTGGCTCCTACCATCGGATCGGTGCGGTGCGCCGGCCGCAGCGCGCCGGCCGCGGCGGCCATTGGAGGGTGAACCAACGGCAAAAGGAAGACCTTTCTCTCTGTCTCTCTCTCTCTGTCCACTCTGCCTGTCAAAAAAAAAAAAAAAAAAAAAAAAAAAAAAGAAATCAGGTTAGGCTTTAAAAACATCTTACAAAGCAAAAGCACATAAAGTGTTCACATTCATAATACATAAATAAGATAATAAATGCCAAAGAAAGTGAACACAAATTTTAATAGGATAAGAAATATGCCTAGTTCAAAGTTTGATTATTTTTATATAAATTGGAGGATATTAAATTTAAATATATAAATTATGACATTTACATACTATGCATTTACTGTAACCTAACAACTCTAAGCATTTTCTTTTTTGTTCTTTTTTTAAACTTTTATTTAATAAATATAAATTTCCAAAGTACAGTTTACAGATTACAATGGCTTTCCCCCCCATAATTTCCCTCCCACCCGCAACCCTCCCATCTCCCACTCCCTCTCCCATTCCATTCACATCAAGATTCATTTTCAATTCTCTTTATATATAGAAGATCAATTTAGTATATATTAAGTAAAGATTTCAACAGTTTGCACCCACACCGAAACACAAAGTGTAAAGTACTGTTTGAGCACTAGTTATAGCATTACTTCATATTGGACAACACATTAAGGACAGAGATCCCACACGAGGAGTAAGTGCACAGTGACTCCTGTTGTTGATTTAACAATTGACACTCTTGTTTATGGCATCAGTAATTTCCCTAGGCTCTTGTCATGAGCTGCCAAGGCTACGGAAGCATTTTGAGTTCATCAACTCTGACCTTATTTAAATGAAGTCATTGTCAAAGTGGAAGTTCTCTCCTCCCTTCAGAGAAAGGTACTTCCTTCTTTGATGGCCCGTTCTTTCCACTGGGATCTCACTTGCAGAGATCTTTCATTTAGGTCATTTTTTTTTTATTTTTTTGGCCAGAGTGTCTTGGCTTTCCATGCCTAAAATACTCTCATGGGCTCTTCAGCTAGATCCGAATGCCTTAATGGCTAATTCTGAGGTCAGAGTGCTGTTTAGGACATCTGCCATTCTGAGTCCACTGTGTATCCTGCTTCCCATGTTGGATCATTCTCTCCTTCTTAATTCAGATAGTATTAGCAGACACTAGTCTTGTTTATGTGATCCCTTTGACTCTTAGTCCTATCATTATGATCAATTGTGAACTGAAATTGATCCCTTGGACTAGTGAGATGGCATTTAATTTAATTTAATTTCCTTTGGGGAAGATTCAAGGAGTTGCATGGCTGGGCCATGTGGTATGGATATATTTAGGTTTTTGAGGAATCTCCAGACTGACCTCCATAGTGGCTTTACCAGTTTGTATTCCCACCAACAGTGGGTTAGTGTCCCTTTTTCCCCACATCCTCGCCAGCATCTGTTGTTGGTAGATTTCTGTATGTGAGCCATTCTAACCAGGGTGAGGTGAAACCTCATCATTGTTATGATTTGCATTTCCCTGGTTGCTAGTGATCTTGAACATTTTTTCATGTGCCTGTTGGCCATTTGGATTTCCTCTTTTGAAAAATGTCTATTGAGGTCCTTGGCCCATCTCTTAAGTGGGTTGTTTGTTTTGTTGTTGTGTAGTTTCTTGATCTCTTTGTAGATTCTGGTTATTAAACCTTTTTCTGTTGCATAGTTTGCAAATCATGTCTCCCATTCTGTTGGTTGCCTCTTCACTCTCCTGACTGTTTCTTTTGCAGTACAGAAACTTCTCAATTTGATGCAATCCCAATAGTTAATTTTGGCTTTGACTGCCTGTGCTTCCGGGGTCCTTTCCAAGAAGTCTTTGCTGGTGCCTATATCTTGCAGGATTTCTCCAATGCTGTCTAATAATTTGATGGTGTCGGGTCATAGATTTAGGTCTTTAATCCATGTTGAGCAGATTTTTGTGTAAGGTGTAAGGTAGGGGTCTTGCTTCATGCTTCTGCACATGGAAATCCAGTTTTCCCAGCACCATTTATTGAATAGACTGTCCTTGCTTCAGGGATTGGTTTTAGATCCTTGATCAAATATAAGTTGGCTGTAGATGTTTGGATTGATTTCTGGTTTTTCAATTCTGTTCCATTGGTCTATCCATCTCTTTCTGTACCAGTACCATACTGTTTTGATTACAACTGCCCTGTAGTATGTCCTGAAATCTGGTATTGTGATGCCTCCAGCTTTGTTTTTGTTGTACAAGATTGCTTTAGGTATTCGAGGTCTCCTGTGTCTCCATATGAACTTCAGCATCATTTTTTCCAGATCTGAGAAGAAGGTCTTTGGTATTTTGATTGGTATTGCATTGAGTCTATAAATCTCTTTTGGGAGAATGGACATTTTGATGATATTGATTCTTCTAATCCATGAGCATGGAAGATTTTTCCATTTCTTGGTATCCTCTTCCATTTCTTTCTTTAAGATTTTGTAATTCTCATCGTAGAGATCTTTAACGTCCTTGGTTAAGTTTAGTCCAAGGTATTTGATTGTTTTTGTAGCTATTGTGAATGGGATTGATCTTAGAAGTTCTTTCTCAGCTGAGGCATTGCCTATGTGTACAAAGGCTGTTGATTTTTGTACATTGATTTTATATCCTGCTACTTTGCCAAACTCTTCTATGAGTTCCAATAGTATCTTAGTAGAGTTCTTTGGTTCCCCTAAATAAAGAATCATATCATCTGCAAAGAGGGATAGTTTGACTTCTTCCTTCCCAATATATATCCCTTTAATTTCTGTTTCTTGCCTAATAGCTGTGGCTAAAACTTCCAGAACTGTATTGAATAGCAGTGGTGAGAGTGGGCATCCCTGTCTGGTACCAGATCTCAGTGCAAATGCTTCCAACTTTTCCCTATTCAATAGGATGCTGGCTGTGGGTTTTTTATAAATTGCTTTGAATGTATTGAGGAATGTTCCTTCTATACCCAATTTGCTTAGAGTTTTCATTATGAAAGGGTGTTGTGTTTTATCTAATGCTTTCTCTGCATCTATTGAGATAATCATATGGTTTTTTCTGCAGTTTTTTAATGTGGTGTATCACATTGATTGATTTGTGAACATTGAACCATCCCTGCATAGCAGGGATAAATCCCACTTGGTCTGAATGGATGATCTTTCTGATGTGTTGTTGCATCTATTGGCCAGAATTTTATTGAGGATTTTTGCATCTATGTTCATCAGGGATATTGGTCTGTATTTTTCTTTCAATGCTGCATCTTTTTCTGGTTTAGGGATTAAGGTGATGCTGAGTTCATAAAAAGAATTTGGGAGGGTTCCCTCTCCTCTAAGCATTTTCAAACATCATTTCTAAATCTTTACAATATTGTTATGCTTCAGAACTATTGTCCTTCTCATTTTACAGGGATAGAAACTGGAATTTTTTGCAAGTTTTCATTATAATTTTCTCTCTGTAACCTGAGAACTCAGGCACTGATAGCTGGTTTTTTTGTTACTATCTTCACCATTCGATGATATTCCACCTTAATCATTAGATGAATTAGGTCATATTTTTTGCCTCTCTGGTTTAAAACTTTTAAGCAATTTATAACATCCATTGTTAGTTAGGATGAAGAGAAAAGTTTATTTTATCATCAGGTGAGAAATGTTGAAGTAGTTAATAAAATTTAGCACTCACATAGGTTATATAACTACTAGTACATATGTAAATGAATGCATAAGAATCTGCTAAGGTACTTTAAGTAATCATGTGAAATTGGTAGTAAGGTAATTTCTTAAATATTAATCAACAATGAAACTATGAAATTATATAGAAATTTCTCCAGATATTCTATGAAAATGTTATAAAAGGATGTGTTCTCTCTAGATAACTTGATTAGGAATGCTATCCATTATTTTTTCTTGAATTACATCATCAACCTCATAGGATGTTTCATTTATTGAATTTGATGCCACATTTGAATTGCTGGCTTTAATTTTTCTGTTTGGATTACCTACAAAGAAAACAGAAATGAAATAATTGAGGGGTCAGCTCTGTGGCATAGTGGGTAAAGCTGCCACCTGCACTGCCAGCATCCCATATGGGCACCGGTTCAAGTCCCGGCGCTCCACTTCCAATCCAGCTCTCTGCTATGACCTAGGAAAGCAGTAGAAGATGGCCCAAGTTCTTGGGCCCCTGCACCCATGTGGGGGACTTGGAAAAAGCTCCTGGCTCCCGGCTTCAAATTGGTACAGCTCTGGCTGTTGTGGCTATTTTGGGAGTGAACCAGTGGATGGAAGACCTTTATCTCTCTCTCTCTCTCTCTCTCTCTCTGCCTCTGCCTCTCTGGAACTTTGCCTTTCAAATAAATAAATCTTAAAAAAAAACCTCCATCAAAAAAAAGTCTATTAGTGTATAAAGGAAAAATCTTTCCGTATGTGCAGGAAAAAAATCTATAGAACATAGTTTAAATGTTTAACACTGGCTAAAGGTTTGGAGGAAAAGGGAGTTTTGCTTAGGAAAAAGAAAGATCATTCTATGTGTCATTATATTCTACTGTGACGGGTCCTCGATTTTTGTGAAGATTAAAAAATGAAGAGCTAAGTTTTCAAGTACTTTTCTGATTTTTAAACACACTAAAATGTTTTTAAATTATTCTTTCTGCCATGCGGTGGTGGAGATGTGTAAATAGATAAAACCCGGGAACTGGCCTTCAAGAATGGTCCACTGTGGAGCCCTTCAGCCCTGGGTGTAATCAACCTCGGAGGAATTGGGAACAAATTATCTCCTGTGTGCAGACCAAGCACATATTGGGAAAGTTAAATGCAGCCACAGGGAAAGCAGGTCCAGAGGCTCTGCTGATTGCTTCACTGGCTTCAACCTCTCTGCGCTGCCTGGCTGTGCAGAAGGGCAGCCGTGACATCACCACATCCCTGCCGTTCATGCCTGCTGGAATCCCTCGGAGTGATCTCTCAGGGGCTTACACGGAGACTGGGCAAGGTAAATGTTATCTTTGTGTCTTACTCAGTCTTTATCATGTGCCAGAAACTCTGAAATATGTTCCCTTCCTGGCTCTTAAAAGCGGGATTCCTTGGAAATCTGCTAAGAGAACTTTCAGGATTATTAATAGTAGTTTCTTGGAGTTTGCATCAGAACAATGTGTAGGATTGTATGAAAGATAAAAGAGGTAAAGCAGAAATTTATTTCTACTTAGGGCTGTGGAAATTTTATATGCAATTCAACTCGTATTTGCTCCACATGAGAGGTTTTATATAACAGAGGCAAAGGTGAACAAAATACCTCCCAAACACTACTGAAGTCCATTATGAGTGCATTAAATTCCATATTTTATGAAGAAAATTCCAGAATTTTATTGCTGATTTGTATCATCAGACATATGAGAAAATATGCTTTAATAAGTGTATTTTTGTCTTTCTTTCATCCAAGTTAGTATTAATGGAATAAATTGCAGGAAATCTCATAGTATCACTTTAACAGATTTATTATAATGTTTTCAGCCTGAAAATCATAACAGTCTTTGCCTTTTGATTTGCCAGTTTTGCCAATAAGTGAATGACAAAAATATGTCTATTCTCAATGGAAGAGAGAACAGACTGTCATAAAAATGAAACAAAATAAAATAGAAGAAAAATGCAGCGTTTCAGCTGTGATACTTATTACCTGGGGAAATGCCCAGTTCATGCCATAAAGAGAATGTAACGCATCAAACACTATGGATAACTTAAACAGAGATAGAATGCTGGTTCCTGAGGAGGAGAGAACAAGATAGATAAAATCATATAGATACATTTTACGGATTTGTGGCTTCTGTGAAGCAAATCACAAACAAGATCTTCCTTTTTCTGATTATTTAGTCTTCAAGAAAGGATACAGCATAGCAACATTTGCCAATGTGACATCCAAAAAAACCTTTCTTACATCCTCAGGTAAATATAATAATACAAAGACTCAGTGGAATTTTTTTTAATTCAACCAATCTTAAATAACAAACATAAAAATGATGCATGAAGGTATATCCACAATTGATAGGAATTATATGCCACTACAGTTTTAGTGATTTTCTGATTAATTTTAAATTTACTTTTTATGAGTGAAGTTTAGCATCTCATCTGATTATTGTTTATAGCCCTAGCTTATTTTCCTGCTGAACTGTGGTCTCTTTATTTTTTAAGCTCTTCACTTGATGGAAAATTAAGCCTTTAATGATAATGTAATTTAGAAACATTCTTTCTCAAAAACTAATGAAGAAAATATTAAGGTGAAAAAAATCTATGGAAAGTAGAATTAAAAGACCATTTTTTGGTGCAAAGCATTTTTGAAATCCATGCATAGAGAGGTCTTTAAAAAGTTGCTTGAAACTGCAAAGTATGAAAAAATTCTGCATGGATTTCTGCACTAAAATAAACTTAACTATGATTTCTCTTTCATGAAGTGTCTTCCTAAATTGATTAGTATGTTGTAGAACCATTTTATCGAGCCCTATCTCTGTGAGTGTGAATTAATGTATTTGACTTCAGTTGTCTTTTCCATAAATTAAGAGCTTTACTCTTGTTTACAACCAAGACAACTCACATTGTATTATTTCTTTGATAGCAAAATAATTTATCTTAATGGCCATAGTTGACAGAGTATATACTAGAAATAAAAATAATCATTGCTATTATGAAGCTGATGTTTAGGGATTAAGTCATAAATTTCTATCAATAAGGTTTTAAGTTTTTAAATAAAACAAGAGCTAAAACTAAAAATTAATGTTCTAAAATCATAGTCATAGAAACTGGAAAGCAATATCTTGGTAGCCAAGCTATGAACATAATTCATAAATACTATGTAGAAATCCATAAGTGAAAGACATATTGCACTTAACAGAAAACTGGATTCTGTGTAGAGGTTTATGTAAAGTCACTGAAGAGTGGAATTTTAACACTAGAATGTCATTATACATTTCCTTTCCAGTGGAGAATGTGTACAACTTTTTGGCTTTCATAGAAATGAGTGGATATTGAAAAAATGCTTACATGGAAAAAGGTCCCTTGTTTCACCTCATTGGAGCTATGAATGCCAATATTTAACTCCCAATCCTTTGCACTTCACTTATTCTTTCTTGTTTTGTTTTTCTTCAATAGATTTTATTGAAAGAAAAAAAATCAGTATGAGAAATCACACAAAAATTAAAGAGTTTGTGCTCTTGGGCATATCAGACAGACCAGAACTTCAGATTGTGATTTTTATCTTTTTATTTTTAACTTATCTATTAAGTGTCACTGGGAACCTAACCATTATCATTCTCACCTTGATAGACTCACGTTTAAACACTCCTATGTATTACTTCCTCCGGAACTTCTCCTTCATAGAAATCACGTTCACCAGTGTATCCATTCCCAGATTTCTGGGATCAATCGTTACCAAAGTCAAAACCATTGCCTATAACAATTGCTTGGCTCAATTGTTTTTCTTCATCTGCCTGGGGGTATCTGAATTTTTTCTTCTAACCGCCATGTCTTACGACCGGTACGTTGCCATCTGCAAGCCTCTCCATTACACCACTATCATGAATAAGAAAATCTGTTCCGTCCTCGTCTTCAGTTCATGGCTGGGAGGATTTCTGACGATTTTCCCTCCGCTTATGCTTGTCCTCAAGTTAGATTTCTGTGCTTCCAATGTCATCGACCACTTTTCCTGTGACTATTTCCCTATTTTACAACTCTCCTGCACAGATACCTGGCTCTTGGAGATGCTTGGCTTCTACTTTGCTTTTGTCACTCTGCTGTGCACCCTGGCATTAGTGATTCTGTCCTACGTATGCATCATCAGCACCATTCTGAGAATCCCATCTGCCAGCCAGAGGAAAAAGGCTTTCTCCACCTGCTCCTCTCACTTGATCGTCATCTCTATTTCTTATGGAAGCTGCATTTTCATGTATGTCAAGCCTTCCGCAAAGGAAAGAGCATCGTTGACCAAAGGCGTGGCCGTTCTGAACACTTCAATTGCTCCTATGTTGAACCCTTTTATTTACACCCTGAGGAACCAGCAAGTAAAAGAAGCTTTCAAAAACTTGATACATAAAGTAGTGTTTTATAGAAACAAATAAAATTAGAAAAATGAATGCCATTGTGGAGTTTCAAAACAGAGAAATAAAATTTTAATTCTACACTGTTCTGTTACGTCCATCTCACAGCTACTTGCAATGTGGAGCTCATTGGCTTCTGCTTTCTTATGAACCTGAAAGTAGCTATGTTGTGTCTTCTTTTAAAACTATCTGTAAGTGTAATCATGGATTTACCATTCTAAATTGAAAACAATGGCTATGGAACATAAATCAATTTATTGATTGTGTTGGATAATAGAAATATCTTATGTCATAATGACTTAAAGAATTAAACAGTTTTAACCCATTGTGCCACAGCAGTAGCCCCTTTTAATCACAGTTTTAATAAGCTTCATCAACAATTTCTTTTAAAAACTTATATGAAATAAATATCTCCAATAAATATATTTTTGGATTTTTAAGTATGTATTTAATTAAAAGAGATACAGAGAGAGAGGAAGAGACAGAGACAGGGAGATCTATCCACAGGTTCACACCCCACCCCACCCCCAAATATCAGCTAGACTGAACCAGGCTTAAGCCAGGAACCATGAGCATTCCTGAGTGGGTGGCAGGGGACAAGGTGCTTAAGCAATTACCTGCCACCTCCAAAGGTGCATTTTAGTCAGAAGCCAGAATGAGAAGAGAAGGCTGGACATGACCACATGTACCTCACATGGGCTGCTGGAACCCAGGAGGCCACTTACACTGCTGTGCCACAGTGCTGGCCCTAACAAATAAAGATATTTTTCATATCATCTATATTATATATTCAGGTCTTCTTACTCTGCCGATGGGCTTGATTCCTCTCTCACAAGCAATTTGAAGTTCGCTGTGTTCTCTTTTATGTACTTACCATGAATGCAAATGCTATGTCTGGTTTTATGTGCTCTTGTTTATCTGTTTTCAAAAATACATGACTATCATTACTCTTCTGAAACATGGAAGACTGATAGGAATTTCTTAATAACAGCTCCCCTGCAGAAAAGCACTTGTGCCTTATGTGAATATTCAGAGCCATGTGATAAAACGGACATGATTATCTTTGATACATATGTAAACATATGCTAATAAAAGATAAGTAGTGCACCTGAGGTCATTGAGATTCAGTCTTCAATATGATAGCCAGATTTTAAGGACAAAAACACAAGCAATCTTGATTAATGTATTTTAACTTTTATTTAATAAATATAAATTTCAAAAGTACAACTTTTAGATTATAGCAGTTTTCCCCCCATAACCTCCCTCCCACCCACAAGCCATTTCATCTCCTACTCCCTCTCCCATCCCATTCTTCATTAAGATTCATTTTTAACTATCTTTATATACAGAAGATCAACTTAGTATATGCCAAGTAAAGATTTCAACAGATTGCACCCACGCAGACACACAAAGTATAAAGTACTGTTTGAATACTAGTTTTGGCATTAATTCGCATAGTACAACACATTAAAGACAGAGATCCTGCATGGGGAGTAGGTGTACAGTGACTCTTGTTGTTGATTTAACAATTGACACTCTTATTTATGACGTCAGTAATCACCTGAGGCTCTTGTCATGAGCTGCCAAGGCTATGGAAGCCTCTTGAGTTCACAAACTCCAACCTAATTTAGAAAAGGCCATCATCAAAGTGGAAGTTCTCTCCTCCTTTCCTAGAAAGGTACCTCCTTCCTTGATGGCCCGTTCTTTCTCTGGGATCTCGCTCACAGAGACCTTTCATTTAGGTCATTTTTTTGCCAAAGTCTCTTGGCTTTCCATGCCTGAGAAACTCTCATGGGCTTTTTAGCCAGATCCGAGTGCCTTAAGGGCTGATTCTGAGGCCATAGTTCTTTGCTCGATTTTATACATAGTGGACACTGTAAGAATTTGGAATATTTGAGTAGCTTTTACTAAGGAACTGCATGATTTTATTGACTTCCTTTCAGCCACATTACTTCATTTGAGCTTGACTATATTATTACAGTCTTGTCAGGGAAGGCACTCACTCCTAATATACTGGGCATATGAATTATAACACTAGGGGTTGGCGCTGTGGCGTAGCAGGTAAAGCCACTGACTACAGTGCCGGCATCCCATGTGGATGTTGGTTGGAGTCCTGGCTGCTCCACTTCCAATCCAGTTCTCTGCTATGGCCTGGGAAAGCAGCAGAAGATAGCCCAACTCCTTGGGCCCCTGCACCACATGGAAGACCCAGAAGAAACTCTGGCTCTTGGCTTCAGATTGGCACAGCTCCAGGATTAAGGCCAACTGGGGAGTGAACCAGCAGATGGAAGACCTCTCTCTATGCTTCTTTCTGCCTCTCCTTCTACCTTTGTGTAACTCTGACTTTCAAATAAATAAATAAATCTTAAACAAATTATAACACTGGGGCCGGCGCTGTGGCACAGCGGGTTAACGCTCTGACCTGAAGCTCCGGCATCCCATATGGGCACTGGTTCTAGTCCTGGCTGCTCCACTTCTGATCCAGCTCTCTGCTATGGCCTGGGAAAGCAGTAGAAGATGGCCCAAGTCCTTGGGCTCCTGCACCAGTGTGGGAGACCCGGAAGAAGGTCCTGGTTCCTGGCTTTGGATCAGCACGGCTCTGGCTATTGCGGCCAATTGGGGAGTGAAACAGCGGATGGAAGACTTCTCTCTCTCTCTCTCTCTCTCTCTCTCTCTCTCTCTCTCATTGCCTCTCCTCTCTCTGTGTAACTCTAACTTTCAAATAAATACATACATCTTAAAAAAATTTTAACACTAACCAATGAAAACAAAAAAACCATTCAACTACTGCTGATGAGCAATACAGTGAGCAGTTAAAAAAAGTGTAAAATCACAAAAATTCCTGTTGGAAAGCAGTTTCAAGATAGTTGAGATAGTGAACATATATAGTGTAATACAGTAGCATCCCAGTATTCAAAATGGTAGGGATGGCTGGGTGAACACCTATATTGGGAATTAAGGTATTTGATTGCTATCTGTGCCTGGAAAGTGATTCTAAGGGCACACATCCTCCACACTTGGTGGTGGTGTTTGTTTATTTGTTATTGTTTGCTTTGTCTCTTTGGGCACTGTCTCCCAAGATTCCATTTCCAAGATAAATACTATCGTGTATTCTGTTTTATATTCCTTAGTGTTTTGTGTACATTCCTTCTTTGCCAATTTTGATTCACTGAATTAATTCCCTGAGCCCATGGGGGAGCTACATTAAGTAGCTTATATGAGATAGACTCTGTGTGGACACCATTGACAATTTTAGAACATCCTCGGATACTGTTCTCCATTTTATACATGGCTGTTTTACACCCTTTGAATTCAAAGTAATATGTCCACTCTGTTTAATAGGGGTAAATTAGAACAAAGTTACTGACAAAATAAAGCAAACACGTTCAATGGAAAAGAGAGGCAATGATGCTCAGAGCACTTGTGTGCCTGAATTCCCTCAATGGAATTTGCTGGCTATTTTTTTGCTACTGCAGCCATTTTGAGTGTTAGTGGAATGATAAGAAAATCAGAGGTAAGTCAGAGACATATGGGAGGAAATGGAAGTCCGTCAAATCTTAATGCTGCTTCATTACTCAACTCAACTTTAATCAAATTCAGAAGGGTATATTGGGTTGTATTTTGAAACTTGACATACTGAAAAATGTATAAATGGGTTATTATGTCTTGGATTATAGCAATCTATCCGTTTTCTATGGATTAAAAGCAGGAAATTGCTATTTGTTGTCTCTGCTTTTAATGAAATGCAGTCCATTTTGAACTGTGTTTCAGGGAATGCAGTTAGTGTAGGCAGAGATTATATTTGACATTTGGTAGCTACATGAATTAGTTTAAGTTATATAATCTTGCTATCCTCAGTTCTTCAATTCCAAATAAGGATAAAGTTTCATATGCATGTTAAAAGGGTCAAATGAGATAAAATGTTAGTGTTTGGAAATGGAATAAGTAGTGCCTTTAATAAATAACAACGACTAAGAATTTACTTCCCAAAATTGGAAGTAAATTCCCACTAAAAGAAAGTAAAATAATTAATACAGCTACTTGGAGCCTACTAAGTGACATAAGATTCATGGAGCACATTTATTTATATAATGTCATTTAATTATTTGAAATAGCCTGAAAATTTCAACTCCTTTTTAAACAGAGCAATTGAAACACAAAGAGAAAAATTCAACTTATTAAAGCCATAAATCATTAAATGCCCCATTTGTTATTTTTAATTTCTGCCTCACTAAGTTTCTATGATTTTTGAGAACATGAATTGACTTTAATGTCATAAATAAGAAATTAATATCACTTTGATGCCGTAACTCCATTATCCTTGTTTAAATTATAGATGCCTAAAAAATGAGATGAAACCATATGTAGTAGTAGATATTTTCCATAACCTCTACTGACATGAGTGTCTATTTACATTACTATTTAGGAGATTATTAGATGTGATTTCATGAACTCTCTTTTCTCTTGGTTTTGTTTCCAAACACCTTGGCATGAATGATGATAATTAACCTGTTCATTGTTATTAAAATGAATAAATATGTCATTCATACTTCTCCTGGGAAAGTCACAATAAACAATGACAAAGATAGTAAAAAAATTAATTACTTTTTTGAAGATTTATTTATTTATTTGAAAGTCAGAGTTACACATTGAGAGAGGAGAGGCAGAGAGAGAGGTCTTCCATCTGCTGGTTCACTCCCCAGTTGGCCGCAACAGCCAGAGCTGAGCCCATCCAAAGCCAGGAGCGAGGAGCTTCCTACAGGTCTCTGACATGGGTGCAGGGGCCCATGGACTCGGGCCATCTTCTACTGCTTTCTCAGGCCATAGCAGAGAGCTGGATCTGAAGTGGAACAGCCGGCTCTCAAACTGGTGGCCAGATGGGATGCCAGCGCTTCAGGCCAGGACGTTAACCCACTGCACCACAGTGACGGCCCCAATAATATTAATTATTAAAAGAAAAAAACTCTTCCAGATGTAAATGGATTCTCTTGAGGAATCTTTGTGTCATTCATACTGACCAACATTCTCAAAGAAATTTTTGTATCATGGCCCTGAGTGAGGTCTGTGTAAGAGTGCCAGAAATGTATTGTTGTGTAATTCTGAAGTTAAAGCAAATATTTCCACATAATAATTTTAAAATTTAATGGTTACCCTTATTCTAATGTTTTAGGAGAAAACCTGAGTCTCCAATGTCAGGAAGTTATTACATAAATTTCTACCTGAGATTGAAAACAAATGTTGTCTATTTGATGAGAGAACACCTTGTGATGTCAAAGTATTATGCATAAGCTATTCTTTTAATGAGTAACAGTATCTGATATGGTAAGAGTGAAGTTGCTAGAGCTGGAGCAAAGTGAATTGATAGGTTGCATTGTAAGGAAATTTTAGGAAAATAATTTATTTATTTATTTTTAAGGACTTATTTATTCAAAAGATAGAGTTTACAAAGACAGAGAAAAGCAGATGGAGAGAGAGAGAGAGAGAGAGAGAGAGAGAGAGATTACACTTGCTGGTTTATTCCCCAAATGGACAGGATGGTCAGAGTTGGTTGGGCTGAAACCAGGAGCCAGGAGCTTCTTCTGGATTGCCCACATGGTGCAGGGGCCCAAGGACTTAGATCATCTTCCATCCATGGTTATTCCAAGCACATGAGCAGGGAGCTAAATAGAAAGTGGAACAGCCAGGACACTAACACATCCATAGGGGATACCAACATGGCAGACGGTGGCTTTACCTCCTATACTTAATAAGGGGAATTAGATCCCAGCATATAATCATATTTTATAATGAAATTAATGCAGAATAATATATCTCATAACACCTAAGTAATCCAAGCTAGAATATAACATTTAAAAAATAAGAACCAGAGAACTGTTCCTAGTGACTGCATGTGATACAACAACAAATTCAGCATTATTTAAATAAACAAATGTCTCTCTTTTTAAAAAGAGTTATTCATTTATGTATGTATGTATTGAAAAGCAGAGTGACAGAGAGAAACAGAGAGACAAAGAGATATCTTCCATCTCTGGTTCACTCTCCAATGCCCATGTCAACCAGGGCTGGGTCAGGCTGAAGCCAGGAACTAGGTACTCCATCTGAGTCTCCAGTGCAGGTGGCAGGGAACCATGTAATTGGGACATCATCCACTGCCTTCCCAGGCACATCAGCTGAAAGCTGCATCAGCAACAGAGCAGCTAGAACTCAACCAACACTCTATTTGTTACACAGGTGTCCTAAGGGCTGACTTACTCCCCTGTGCCACAATGCCCACTCGGACAAATGTGTCTTTAAAACCAACTTTAATTACATGATGCACTGGATCATTTTAAAATAGCTTTGATCAGATCCTGTCTAAAATGTCAGAAAGATACAGTAACAGAGTAGTTTAGAAGGCATTGTCAGCACAGTCTCAGTTTGGGACTGATGAGTATGAGGTTCTTATGGAATTTGCACACCGGATTTTATAGCTAGTGTTGTTGTGGAAATAAGGATGGGGTGATTTGGAGTGTCACTGCAATGTGCCACTCCAATGCTAGATACGTCAGTTTTTTCTCAAGTATTACAGACTTCACGGTGACTTTTAGGAAAGTTACACCAAAAAGTAGTAGAGAAACAAACTGGCCTTGGGTAGTAATATTGAGATGCTATAGACATTTAACCTGCCTCAAATGCACTGACCAAATTCTGGCTGAAGATGGGAGAAGTTGCACATGGGTATGTGAGGGGTGTGTGTGTGTGTGTGTGTGTGTGCGCGCTAGTGGTGGTGGTGGTGACAGATGGAAGCTGGCAGAGAGCACAAAATGGAGATATTGGCACCATGTAAAAAGGTGGAAGAGCAAAGCTAATTTCATCTGACTACATTCTAACATGTGCTGTCCATACAGGTAATTCCTACCCTATTTTGCTGTTGTTCTTATGTGACTCTTGGTCTTAATCTATTGATTACTGTTGATTCTAGACCAAACCTTTCACACATAGCATAATCCTAATCCCAAGGGTTTTCCATTCATTGGTTAGAGACCATTTTCTCCATAGCCAAACCCTATACAGCTTTCATCAAATGTTAAACATTTTATAACTGCGTCAGATATATTAATTTATTAAGTTCTCACAATGATCCGGTGAGATCTACTTGTATACATGGGAGGCAACTGTGAACTGATGGATGAGCAAGGCAATCACAGAAAATTCAGTGATTTTCGGGCTTAGTAAGTGGATTCAAAGCAAGCTTTTCTCACTCTTTCCTATGGATGCATCCATACCAATGTCATTTGAACCTTATTAAACAAAGATAAAAATTAAACTTTACTACTTAGAATAATGAAAATGAGCATTTCATTTTGTTCTAGGATAATTCTTTATCATTCTAGCTAATTTGGGGGCTATCTCAACCATTACTAGACATTAAAATACTATTTATACTATTTGTTATTTTAACTAGATAGCAGAGTGGTTTGTATAGGAGTAAAGATCATGACAATGACATAGGCAGGTTGAAATTCCATGATATCTTGCAAAGATTTCACACTCAATGGCCCTAGGTTTTAACCCCTTCCAGTTAACATAATTTTCTACTCCTTTCTCTTCTAACCCTGACATTCAAGATGCCTCATGGCAGTGGCTTCAGGATTTGTGACTTTCATGAGACAGAATAGGAATTGGAAAAGCTAAGTGTGATAAATGTTGACAGACAGCGAAAGACAAACCAGTTGCTTAAAACAATAAGGTATCTCTCCCATTTTTTTTAGAATTCTTCATGAAATACAAATTTCATAAAGGGAAACTTGTGTTACACATTAAGAAATGACTCAAAGGTGATTCTCATTGGGAAGGAGACTTTGTGATGTGTCTACACAGCAACGGATATTATTTAGAATCAGCAAAGTCTGGATAAAAATCCCTGCCTTCGAAGTGTTCTACATGCTTCAAGTTGTATGACACCATGCTATTTCTTAACTTGCCACAACTAAAGAGTTTTCAGCTGTAAAACAGAGGAAACTAAAGCCTGTGCTGTTGTGATCATGTGGCTTTAAATTTCTCCTGAAGGTGGCAATGGCATACTATTTAGGCATACATGATTGTTTACTGATCTACAGCTCAATGTTCTTGTGCTTTCCCTTAGAGTCCTGGCAGGAGGAAAAATCAGCCACTGGGGAATGAGAAACCGTACCACAGTCACAGAGTTTATCCTCCTGGGACTGTCAGATGACCCAAAGCTGCAAGTGGTCATCTTTGTCTTTCTCTTCATCACCTACATGCTCAGCATTATGGGGAACCTGACCATCATCACCCTCACCCTGCTGGATTCCCATCTGCACACCCCCATGTATTTCTTCCTCAGGAATTTCTCCTTTCTAGAAGTTTCATTCACAACTGTCAGTATACCCAGGTTCCTGAGCACCATTATGACAGGAGATAAAACCATCTCGTTCAATGACTGCATAGCTCAGTTATTCTTTTTCATTCTCTTGGGAGTCACTGAATTTTACCTGCTGGCCGCCATGTCCTATGACCGGTATCTCGCCATCTGCAAACCCCTGCACTACCTGGCCATCATGAATCGCAGAGTGTGCACACTGCTTGTCTTGTCTTCGTGGCTGGTTTCCTTCTTCATTATCTTCCCTGCCCTCTTGCTGGTCTTAAAACTGGACTACTGCAGATCTAATATTATTGACCATTTTACCTGTGATTATTTTCCCCTGCTGCAACTTTCTTGTTCAGACACAAAACTCCTAGAGAGAATGGGGTTTTTCTGGGCTGTGTTTACTCTGATGCTGACTCTGGCTTTGATATTTCTGTCCTACGCGTGCATCGTCACAACAATTCTGAAGATTCCTTCCACTAGTCAGAGGACAAAGGCCTTCTCCACCTGCTCTTCTCACATGATTGTCATCTCCATCTCTTACGGAAGCTGCATTTTTATGTACATTAAACCCTCAGCAACAGACAGAGCGTCTTTGAGCAAAGGTGTTGCTGTGCTAAACACCTCGGTCGCCCCCATGTTGAACCCCTTTATCTACAGCCTAAGGAATCAGCAGGTTAGGCAGGCCTTCCTGAATGCGGTTTGGAAGCGTGTGTTTTTCAAGCATCCCTGATGCGATGCGGTTGCCTGAATCTTGAGTTCCGCAGAAGGAAAGTTTTATTTTTTTTAATATTTATTTTATTTTATTTATTTGAAAGAGTTACAGAGAGAGGTCTTCCATCCGCTGGTTCACTCCCCAGATGGCTGCAATGGCCAGAGCTGCACCGTTCTAATGCCAGGAGCCAGGAGCTTCTTCCGGGTCTCCCACGCAGGTGCAGAGACACAAGGACTTGAGCCATCTTCTACTGCTTTCCCAGGGTATATCAGAGAGCTGGATCGGAAGAGGAGCAGCCAGGACTAGAACTGGCACCCATATGGGATGCCGTCGCTTAAGGCCAGGACGTTAACCGGCTGCACCACAGCGCTGGCCCCAGGAAAGTTTTTAAAACACAAATATGAAATGTTGTTGGCCAAATCAAATCAGTTTTAGCCTCTCTCCTTCCTTGCTCATTCTTTCTTATTTCTAGCATTTTGCAAAAGTATGTTAAATAGATTTCTCTTCCAATTTAGATTTTGTTATGCTTTTCTACTTGTCCATTATTTTGAAAATTTGTTTATCACAACTTCTTAAATAATTGCTCTACAAATAAAGTTGAATTTTTAATTTTTCAGATGGAAAATAATCTCCAGAAATGGAGGAGACACTTTATAAGTATTGATAATGTTACTTATTGTACACAAAAATATAATTTAGTGATTTTTTTTTACAAAAGTTGTCTCATTGCCTTGCAGTTTCTCTGGGAATTTTTTTAATGCTATTCAAACTAATAAAACTTTAAGAATTTTCATGTAAAAATCAGAAACTATTACTTGGAACTCAATATAATGTAGTATGTTCATTCAATTTATGTGTTTTTAGGAAAGTACAGACATTAGGTATAAATAGATCTCCTTCTTTTAAAATCCTATAATCGATCTCTCAATAGATACATAGGTGAATATATGGGCAGATGCAAACATAAATAAATACATGCACACATGTAGAAAGAAATATATTTTCTGTAATTCTATAAAAATAAATGCCTTTTTGATCCAGTAGCATGTTTGTATATAAATATATTTATAATTATATTTATTTGTATATATTTCAAGTTCAAACTAGTATAAAACCTAATATGTATTATATAATTTATTTAATAGATATATATCATATAATAATATATAGTCTATATATTTATTAGGAGGTATATATATAAATCCCCTCATAGTTTGGAATAGTTAAAACAGTGCATGTATCCATATTACTACATACTTAAGCCTAAGCCTTTTTTTTAACTTTATTTTTACTTATTTAAAGCAAAAAGAGAGAGAAAGAGGTCCTTCATCAACTGGTTCATTCTCCAAATTTTTGCAACAGTAGGGTTTGGGCCATGCATCAGCCAAGAGCCAAGAGCTCCATCTGGGTGTCACCATGCATAGTGAGGTTGCCAGTACATGGGCAGCATCTGCTACCTCCCAGGACATACAGCACTAGTAAACTGAAATGGCAGTGAAGGTGAGACTCCACCCCAAGTACCCCAATGTGGGATGTGGGCTTCCTAAGCCACAGCTTAACCAATGTGCACAATGCCTGCCCCCAAGCCTTTATTTTTCTATAAAGTAAAAATTTCATCACAAAATAAATTTTTCCATTAAATGTAAAATCAAAATTACATGTTTTAAAATAAGCATAAAATATGTTCTGAACAAAGAAACACAATAGATCCTCAGACTGAATTTTTCAAATACTATTATATTTTTAAGATGTATTTATTTATTCAAGAGGCAAGAGTTACAGACATTAAGAGAGAGAGAGAGAGAGATCTTCCAGCCACTGGTTCACCCCCAAAATGGCCACAATGGCTGGAGCTGGCTGCTCCAAAGCCAGGAGCCAGGAGCTTCTTCCCCATCTCCCAGTTGGGTGCAGGAGCCCAAGAATCTGGGCCATCTTCTGTTGCTTTCCCAGGTGTATTAGCAGGGAGCTGGATGGGAAGAGGAGCAGCCAGGTCTCAAGTCGGCACCCATATGCGATGCTAGCGTTGCAGGTGGCGGCTTGATTTGTTATGCCAAAGCATCGTACCCCCAAGTGCAGATTTTTAAGAGATAGAAAATATTAACAAGTGCCAAACAATATCATAGTGCTGAAAAGCAATACTGCAATAGTCTTTGCAAAAAAAAAAAATCCTAAACTAAACCTGGATTAAGTCTCTATGTTCAATAGCAAAAGGAATCATAGGAAAAGGATGCAATCAAGTGAGCCACTGCTCATATCTGCCTTCCATGAAGCATCTTGATAGCATTTCTCACTCTTTATTAATTGGGATTTTATGGTAAAAACATAACACTGGTTTTACTGTTTCCATTAAATGTATCAATAAGAATTTAGTGGATGAAAGTGGCATGCCTTAATATGGACAGTCTGATTTGCCAAAATACCCTTTACTGAGTGCACTTGAAGCAGTAAAGTAACCTTCAAACAAGCTTGTATCCCAGCCATGATAGGGTTTCCTTTTAATGATTATGCTATTATTTGATGCACAAGGTATATCAAAATATTCTTTTTTTAAAGATTTATTTATTTATTTGAAAGGCAGAGTTACACAGAGAAGGAGAGGCAGAGGGAGAGAGGTCTTCCATCCTTTGTTTCTCTTCATTCGGCTGCAATGGCTGGAGCTGTGCCAATCCGAAGCCAGGAGCCTGGAGATTCTTCCAGGTCTCCCATGTAGGTACAGGGGCCCACCCAGGCCATTAGGAGGAAGCTGGATTGGAAGAGGAGCAGCCAGGATTCCAACCGGTGCCCATACAGGAACCGCTGTATCCGCTATAGCATGGCACTGGCCCCATCAAAATATTCTATACCTCAAGTTCAGAGACTATTTGTCAATCATACCTCCTAAAGTTGAAAAACAAAATAAAATGTTACTTGATTATGTAAATTTTATTTTTATGTATCAGGTGTGCTCCTAGTTATTCTATCAAAATATATCATATTTATTGTATATTAAAATTCCTAAAGTATAAAATGTATTACTAGTTTTTAAAAACATTTATTTATTTGAGGCAGAATTACAATGAGAGAGAGATAAATCTTCCAACCTCTGGTTCACACCCCGAATGGTCACAACAGCTTGGGTTGGTCTGGGCCAAAGACCAGAGGTCGGAGCTCCATCCATGTCTCCCACATTGGTAGCAGGATCCCAGACACTAAGACCATATCCCACTGCTTTTCTAGGCATATTAGCAGAGAGCTGAGAGGAAGCAGAGTGTCTGGAACTTGAACCAGTGCCCATATTGTGGGGAGCAACTGGGAGCAACTCGGACTAGACTAAGTTACTGGAATTAAGACTTATTCTATGCATCTGCTCTCCCACAATATGGCGCTGGGAGAGGAGGAAACAGCTTCTACACAGCTGCCTCCAGTTCAACCAATAAACTGTAGGACCTGCTCCTGATTGGAGGAGAGCAGCGTACTCGGCATGTGGGTAGCAGAGTTGGGATTGGTGGAAGAGGACTATAAAGGAGGAGAGAGACAACATGCACCAGGAACGTCTATCTGAAGGAACACCTGTGCAGCCCCCGAGAGAGCCGGCCGGCGGCGTGCCGCACCCCCGCGGAAGTGGGGAAAGTGGCAGGGGGAGCCGCCCTTCCACGGAGGTGGAAGGGACGGTAGCCAACCCGGGAAGAACCAGCAGCAAACCCGGGGAGGGCCGAGCAGACAAAAGAACAGCGCAGGGTCCTGTGTCGTTCCTCCACGAAGATGGGGAGCGACATAATGGTGCTGTGACTCGGATATGAAGCCTAGGCAGGGTTTAGTGTCGTTCCTCCACGAAGAGGGGGAGCGACACAAATAGATGCCAGCATCACAGGCAAATGACTTAACCCATTATGGCACAATGCCAGTCCCTGTTTTTACAATTGTATATCTTATTTCTATCTTTTTACAAATGTTTTATTGTCAAAATATGTGTATTTGGGAAACATAAGGAACAGTAGAGATAATAGTTATAATCCACTAGCCAGAATTTCACATAAATTAAACCTCTTCCTTTTCTGGTTTTTATAATTGAATGTTGAAGAGATAATAAGTAGATTAAATGTCAAAATGAACAATATTCTGGATAAAATTTAAATTCCAGTTCCATATCACAATTTTTAATGAGAATTACATTAGTTCACCTCTATAACAACATATTCTGAAGTTGTGAGCACAGTATGTACATTATAAAAGTTAACTTTCTACTTAACATTATGGAATACCCTTTTGTTTTTCATACCTCAGCACCTAACAAAGGCTAAGAATAAACAGTAAAAAAAATATATGTAGAAAAACTTGTGTTTCAAAGAGAGAATTAAAAACCAATTCCATTTAAGGTCCTGGTTGTGTAAGAAAGCAGATTATGTAACTTCTTATTACTCATGAAATATTAAAAAGCTTGAAATACTATGTAATTGTGTTTAACGGAAGTAAATATTTTGTAGAAGACAACGTTTTAGGTCCTCAGAGAAAATACAAAGATGAATGGAACCAGCTCAAGGGAGATCACCTACAGAGAAGAGCAAAGAGGTTGCTGGGAAATCCAACCATGGCTTCCAGAAATCCTTCCCGTCTATAGTACAGTAGAGATGCAGCCCAGGATTTTTCTTATTCTCAGGAGACTCAATCATTTGAGGTCAAAGCAAGTAGACGTGGACTATTTAAGAAGTGAGTACAACCACTGAGGAGCCAGATCCTGATTTAAGTAGCTGTCCTCATACTGTACACTACTGCCACCTCTTTCTCTCTCTAGATATTACTTTCTTGAAGGTCTACCTTGATCAAATTATTGAAAAACAGTGTAGTCTGTTTCCACATATTATGAAGATTTCTGACTTTCTATGTTAATTTCTGACATCAGTCATTCATAAAATAGAGAAAAATAAAGCCAAATTTGGTTAGCATGTACTTTGCTAGTGTCAGGCTAGGAAATAATGATTTCACATTCCTTGTCTCACAGTGGAAACTTATCTCCAACATGGAGGGGGATTTGACTTTCAGGTTTTAGCTGATCGTAGCCAGCATGAGTTTGAATAATTGGGGGTTAACTGAGTAGGTGAAGATAGAGGAGAGAGGTTTTTCCTATACACTTCTAGATATCCTTATGGATAAGTGGATCCATAAGGATGAGTGGTCTCCAGTGGGACAACATTACTGGGGAATAAAAGAGTTCCCCATAAAGAGAAGCAGATCAGGAAGAACGATGTCTGAACAGAAAGCACACTTTGCTGCAATCTGAATGGCGGAGCTGCTGAAATCTAAGGCAAGTAGCTGCTTTTCCAACTTGTGCTCAGAGCAAAATGAAAGACAAATAAATACCACATGTCCCCTCAAACTCAAAAATAAAAATGTCTATATACTGTATACACATTTCTAGCCTGTCATACAAGATATCATACATTAAAGATTTTGTTAGAATTATAAGATAAACCAAGAGTTAGCAAATATTTCACTATTCATTAAATGAAATAATTGTTATTTATCTTGTAGTAAATATAACATACACAGTATGTACTCACATCGTCTTTACTATTAGATCCAAATATTAACACTAAAAATAATAAATTAAATATAAAATAAAAACATACTTTATTCACTAATGTATACATCAGAAAAAAGAAAACGCATAATTCATATGATGGTTTCAATAAAAAGAGGTAATAATGTTTTACACACATTAGATACATAGGAAGAGTTATTGATTTTGCTTAACATCTCTCAGTGATGTGGTTTATTGTGTGAAAATTTTCTAACTTCTCTTGCTGGATTTAAAATAAGAAAACTGGCAAATAAGCCATTCTCACAGACATGGATGCTACATGATGCAAAGAAGGTGGTGAAAGTGAAATGGTTGTGCCCTGCTGAAGATATTCCAGAGCTGTGCCACTGATGGTGATACTGGCTATGAGGAATGACACCCTTAACCTCTTCCAATTCATTGTTCCCTGTAAACCTCATTGGTAGAAGATAAAAGGAGAGAGAGACAGAAAGAGAGAGAGAGGAGAGGGAGACAGCAAGAAAGAAGGGGATGAATCACACAGAGATCACAGAGTTTGTCCTCCTCGGTCTTTCTGATGACCCCAAACTTCAGATTGTGATTTTCATCTTTTTGTTGATCACGTATCTATTAAGTGTAACAGGAAACCTGGCCATCATCACCCTAACTCTGGTAGACTCCCATCTGCAGACACCCATGTATTTCTTCCTCAGGAACTTCTCTTTCTTGGAAATCTCGTTCACAACCGTATGTATCCCTAGGTTTCTGGGGGCAATTATCACCAAGGACAAAACCATTTCCTATAACAACTGTGCGGCACAACTTTTTTTCTTCATCTTCATGGGTGTGACGGAGTTTTACATCTTAACCGCCATGTCCTATGACCGCTACGTGGCCATCTGCAGACCCCTGCACTACACGACCATCATGAACAGGAGACTCTGCACCCTGCTGGTGCTGTGCGCCTGGGTCGGTGGCTTCCTGACCATCTTCCCACCCCTTATGCTTCTGCTGCAGCTGGATTACTGTGCTTCCAACGTCATTGATCACTTTGCCTGCGACTACTTTCCCCTCTTACAACTGTCCTGCTCAGACACCTGGTTTCTGGAAGTAATGGGCTTTTACTTTGCCTTGGTTACTCTGCTCTTCACTTTGGCATTGGTGATTTTATCATACATGTATATCATCAGGGCCATCCTGAGAATTCCATCTGCCAGTCAGAGAAAAAAGGCTTTCTCCACTTGTTCCTCTCACATGATTGTCATTTCCATTTCTTACGGAAGCTGTATATTCATGTACGCTAATCCCTCTGCAAAGGAAAAGGCATCATTGACCAAAGGAGTAGCTATTCTCAACACCTCTGTTGCCCCCATGCTGAACCCATTCATTTACACTCTAAGGAACCAGCAAGTCAAGCAAGCCTTCAAAAACGTGGTGCATAAGGTAGTATTTTCCACAAGCAAATGACATGTTTTTGTCAAAGAAAAAAGACATGATAAAAAGCAATGAAGTCAAATCATGAAATTCCTAAGTATCTATAGAAATAGCTTTCTTCTCTTACAGCTTCTTTTAGCCACATTATGGTTAATTAGAGATTTTCCTAGTTCATATCGTCACCTTCCATACCCAAGTTTCTCCAATGTATTGTTTGCTGGCACTTTTATTTTTTCTGTTAATTTAGTTCTTCACTTAAAATAAAAATAGAATTAGGTCATAATGTAATTGTTTTAATCATATTGACATCAATTCAATAACAAATCTTCTGGCTTGAGGAATAAGTCACACTGTATTGTTACAGAATTTAAACTGCAAATGTTTACAGTTTTTTCTTTGAATTGATTTTAATTAGATAGTTTTAAGTTTAACACACTCTCTCCCTGAATTTGTAGACTGCTATAAATGGCTAAAATACAAAAAAAAATTTCAAATATCTATAAAATTACTTCAAATATTTGTAAAATAAAAAATGTACAGCCTTTAATATAAATAAGAATATTTGGTCTATATAGCTCAACTATCAGCTGCTGAGATCTGGAAGTCAAAGCATTTTAATAAGAGAAATTTGCATGGTGATATTTATCTGAGGAATCTATTCTTTAAATCGTTGTGACACTTTAAAGATTAAGACATGCCCTGTGGTTTATGTCTCTCACATATGCAAAGTCTCCGATAAATAGGTATACCACTAATAACTCCCTTTTATTTAGTACTTAAAAATGTCAGACATATTGCTAAGAACATAAGCTTAATTACTTTAATACACCTTGAGATACAAATAGTAACAATGTTGAGAGTTGTTAATGCTGTTCCACAAATAATTTTACTAGATTTTATGCTTTTAAACTGAACTGCAATGCCCAAACAAAAACTGTGATCCTGATCCTACTCAGTGAATACAAATATTCTCCCTAAATATCATATTTTGTTTGTGTAGCTTTAGCAAAAGAAAAATAAACTTACTGTCTATGTATGTGTATTTGACTGTCTGTTCAAATGTTAAAATCGGTTGCTGGATTCATGTTTAAAATTACCTGACATGTTATAAGCAAGACGAAATAAGTTTCTTGACCATCAGTAAGAATTTTAGAAAATTAAATGCACTAGCTTTTCAAAGCTAATAAGAAAGTAATATTATTTGGTTATTGTGAAATCAATTACAAAAGACACAGAGACTATTTTTAAGCCAAGAAATAGCCTAAAAGTCTATGGTATGAAAGGCTTAGATTTTGTTGGAAGTCTGTAGCCTTTATGGACTCTCAGGAGCCTAGGTCGTTTGCCTGGTAAACACGTACTCATCAAGTTGCCAATGAACTCTTTCGATGAGATTACATATTAACGGTAAGGAGAAGGGTGCTCCTTCAAGGCATGTTGAGCCAATGTGTCTTCTTCCCTGCTTATCTGGGTTTAGACAAATGTAATTTGCTACACAACAAGGAATCAAGACTGAATGAAGTCCCAGTTGCCATGCTAGTCTCACTCTCATGGTATGCATTTTTTACTGCAACAGAGTGAGTTCCTTTTGGAACAAGATGAATCGCTGTATGGATAAATTCTGCATCCTTCAGGACATTATGTTTTGGGGCCTAGTTATGAACTGGATGATGGAATATGTTCTGTGTTCTGAAGGAAGTAATTTTCTTGTGTCTGGTTTTCCTCAGTGCATTAGCTTTTCAAATGGCTAGCAGGTAAGGGTATGTTAACATTAATCCATGATTATTATTTTGTATGTATCAAAAGGAATATTATTTACATAACAAAAACTCTCATTGAAATAGAGTGACACTGTAAATGATTAAATTTTTTCAGATTTCCTTTTGGTTTAATTAGGCAACGCTATGTTTTTTTCCATGACATTGATATATGTCATAATACACCTGTTCTTCCACTGAGTTAAATTGGTTTATTTTTGACTCATATTTTCTGAGGATTTTTTAAAGTATTTATTTATTTATTTGAAAGGCAGAGTGAAAAAGAGAGAGAGACATTCCATCTGCTGGTTCACTACCCAAACGGCCACATTGGCCAGTGCTGGGCCAGGCTGAAGCCAGGAGCCAGGAGCTTCTTCTAGGTCTCCCATGTGGGTGCAGGGGCCCAAGTATTTGGGCCATATTATGCTCTTTCTCAGGCCATTAGCAGGGAACTGGACAGGAAGTGGAGTAGTTAGGACATGAGCTGGTTCCCATATGGCTTGCCGACATCACAGGGGCTGGTACTATAACCCATTATGCCACAGTGCCAGCCCCATGGATTTTTTTTTTTAAGATTTATTCATTTATTTGAGAGGCAGTGTTACAGAAAGAAAGAGGAAGAGACAGAGAGGGAGGTCTTTCATCCACTGTTTCACTCTCCAAAAGGCCGCAACGGCCAGAACTAGGCCAACCCAAAGCCAGAAGCTTCTTCCAGTTTTCCCACACGGATACAGAGGCCGAAGCACTTGAGCCATCTTTCACTGCTTTCCCAAACCATCATCAAGGAGCTGGATTGGAAGAGGAGCAGCTAGGACTCCAGCTAGGTCCATATGGGATGCCAGCGCCACAGCAAAAATTTAATCTACTACGCCACAGCATCGGCCCCAGCTCCATGGATTTTTAATAGATTTTATTTCTTCAAAAGATTCTTTCAGGAGTCTGGCCTTGTGGCACAGTGAGTTAAGCAACTGCCTGCAATGCCAATGTCCTGTTTAGGTGCTGGTAAAATTCTCAGCTGCTTGGCTGCTCTGCTACCAATCTACTTCTGCTAATGCAGAAGTGAAAAATGACCTAAGTGCCTGACCCCCTGCACCCACGTGGGAGACAGATGGAGTTTCAGGGCCCTAGCTGTGACCTGGCCCAGGCCCTGCTGTTGCGGCATTTGGAGAGTGAATCAGTGGTTGGAAGTTTCTCTCTCTCTCTCTCTCTCTCTCTCTCTCTCATAACACTGTCTTTTAAATAAATAAATAAGTCCTTAAAAAAAGATTCTTTCAGAGTTGCTTAGAGGATAGCAAACAACTTTAATTCTTTCTACTTTTATTAAGCACTGAAATATTTCCATAAGCACAAAAATTGTCAGTTAAAAAATAGTCCTTACAAAGACTACAAATACCAGAAAGTTACTAAATTATAATAATCATAATTTTTTGTCCAATGGATATCAAATAATATGATAATTTTTGAGTTTTCATTTTACAAATCAGTTTCTCCTGGAAAATTGTTTAAAGATTATTTATATATTTATTTAAGAGGCAAAGTTAACAGAGAGAGAGAGCGAGGTCTTCCATCCACTGATTCACTCTCCATATGGCCGCAGTGGCCAGAGCTGAATTGATCCAAATCCAGGAGCCAGAAGCTTCTTCCGGTTTCCCATGTGAGAAAAGAACCATTTCAAGGAGACTGTAGCACTTTCCAAGGTACATTGCTTAGTATTGGGAGAAGGATGACAATGTAAAACTCTCCTTCCTACCCATTAAATGGGTCTTGCCTTATTATTATGTTTAACCAGGTATTGTGATCTCCCTCCTGGTTCCCTAGCCTTTGTGAAGGTATCTTCATGTGGAGATAGTTATTCATACTGATGTTCCTGCAAGACGATGCTCTCTGCAAAGTCCTATTCCACCATCTTGTTGAGAATTTCCTCTATTTTCACAGAGCGCGATCTGGTAGCAGAATTGTGTGTTGCTGACATAGACCTGTTAGTCATCACCCTAAGTGTACTTTGGAGACCACTGGATAGATTCTAAAAAGCAAACGCTCAATTAACTTTGGATGTGACCCTAACAGAGATAAATCATCTTAAATTAAAAGTGAAAAGTGGGGCAGTTGGCCCAACAGTGAAAATACCTGCTCCCCACATTGAAATGCTCAACTTTGCTCTCTATTCAAGCCCTTGCTTCCAGCTTCCTGCTAACACAGATCCTGGGAGGTATCAGTGATGGCTGCAGTGACTGACCTACTGCCACCCACACGGGAGACCTGGATTGAGTTCCTGGCCACCCTCCTCCAGCTGCACTCTCAGTCTTGCCTGGGGCTAATACAGGCACGGGGGGGGGGGGGGGGGGGCAGGTTTAACCAGTAGATGGAAATGCAAGATCACTCTCTCCCCTTTCCCTGCCTCCTAAATTAATTAAGTAATTAAATAATTTTAATTGACAATTCTTTTTTTTTCACAATGATACTCTTTCAGTTTGTTTTATAATCACGATTAACCCACCACCTAATAAAGAATTCAACAAGTCATAAGCAGCAAAAACCACTATTCCAAGAATATAGGCAAGGGCTATATACTATAATCAAATCCCAAAATGTCAATTTCACTCATATACATTACATTTTTGTGCTCTGTATATTATTTTTGAGAAATATTAGGAGATATGCTGAAAAGCTCTAGAGGTGAAAGGGAAACAAAGGTGGTAAAGAGGTGGGGTGGGCATTGGGCGCATTGTGTGAAACCATTGTTTGGGGTTCCTAGATCCCACATCAGAGTGTCTGGGACCAAGTCCCACTCCTGCTTCTCATCCAGCTTCCTTCTTTTTTTTTTTTTTAACTTTTATTTAATGAATATAAATTTCCAAAGTACAGCTTATGGATTACAATGGCTTCCCCCCCATAATGTCCCTCCCACCCGCAACCCTCCCCTTTCCCCCATTGATCGCCAGGGTAGATTCGGCTGATCTGGCTGGCTAGGCGGGTGTCCCCTTCCTCCCTCACCGCTCCATGTGCATCCCTCCCGAAGCTGCGCGCTCGGTCGAAGAGGACGACCTTCCCCGCTGGAGGAGGACCGGTCTTTGGTCAAGGGTATACGAGTAGCTGCGCTCCCCTGCTAGAACCTCCAAACAAGCTCTCAAGGTCCATCCAGCTTCCTTCTAATGCACCTTGGAGGCAACATATGATGGCCCAAGTTCTTGGGATCCTGCCATCCATGTGGGAAATCCAGATGGGATTCCTGGCTCCTGACTTCGGCCTGGCCCGGTCCTGGCTGGTGCAGGCTAGTACAGAGTGAACCCATGGATAGATGAGATCTCTCTCTCTCTTTTCTCTCTCTCTCTTCCCTTTCCTCTCTCTCTCTTTCTCCCCCCTTCCTTTCAAATACAAAAATCAATAAATATTTTAGAAAACAAAGATAAAGATCTAAGAAAAAATAACATGGAGAAAAAAATGAGCCTGACACGATATGTTAAAATAAAATGAATCTTGATGTGAATGGAAGGGGAGAGGGAGTGGGAAAGGGGAGGGTTGCGGGTGGGAGGGACGTTATGGGGGGGGAAGCCATTGTAATCCATAAGCTGTATTTTGGAAATTTATATTCATTAAAAAAAATAAAAATAAAGTTAATTGAAAATAGATTTTAGTCAAAACTAAGAATGGGAATAGGAGGGAGAGGACGAAGAAGGGTGAGAGGGTGAGAGGACTGGTATGGTGGGAAGAATCACTATGTTCCTAATGTTATATTTATGAAATACATGAAGTTTGTATGCCTTAAATAAAAGGTTTCTGGAAAAATAAAAAAATGGAAAACCATAAAAAAATAAAATAAAATATTGTTCTTCACCTGAAAGTCACTGTTTTCCTTTAAAAAAACCAAAGACTACATTGCTCACA
Organism: Oryctolagus cuniculus; assembly: GCF_964237555.1. Lineage (NCBI taxonomy): Eukaryota > Metazoa > Chordata > Mammalia > Lagomorpha > Leporidae > Oryctolagus > Oryctolagus cuniculus. The sequence continues at coordinate 58,016,591 of NC_091442.1, forward strand.
AATGCACATTTCATGGACAGAAGACATTTAACTAATTTCTTTTTTTGTCTTACTGTTTTTGTTACTGCTTGTTAGGAAAAAAATGAGATAAATTACATTATTAGTATATACCTGGTAATCAAAATTTAAAAAGAGATTGCTAGATGTGTTGTTGTTAAAGAGATTACAAAAGAAAATAGAAAAATAATCATTATTATGTAAAAACTAAAGTCAAAGAAATAACATTTTCATATGTAGGAAATTATTTTCATCATTTCTACATAAATACATTGAATCAATAATCTCAATGTCTATCTTAAAATGGATGTTATAAATCCCATACAGCACAACGACTTCGTATTCTCCTGTGTGTCAGTGACTTGCTCATCCTATCCTATTTCCTTGTTTCTGCCCCACTTTCTAAACACATCTTTCTATCTTATCAGTGATCTGGATCAGTGTGTTTCTGGAATTGTATACACAGCTGCCCTATGATTATCTTTTTACCTGCAAAGAAAACAGGATAAACTGTTAAATATAAGGTTCATAATTTATATGTGTATATAGAATATGAGTATTAAATTTTTCCTGTCCCAATTTTGGGAATTCCTAACCCCAAATTTCCAACTATTTACTTTATTGATTCACAAATATTCTCACATTAAGAGATTGTTATATAAGTAAGTATAGGGGCCAGCGCTGTGGCATAGCAGGTAATGCCACTGCCTGCAGTGCCGGCATCTCATATGGGTGCCAGTTTGAGTTCCTGCTGCTCCACTTCCAATCCAGCTCTCTGATATGGCCCGGAAAAGCAGTGGAAGATGGCCCAAGTGTTTGGGCCCTTGCATCCACATGGGAGAATCGGAGGAAGCTCCTGGCCACTGGCTTTGGATCAGCACAGCTCCAGCCATTGCAGCCAATTGGAGAGTGAACCAGCAGATGGAAGACCTCTCTCTCTCTCTGCCTCTCCTTCTCTCTCTGTGTAACTCTTTCAAATAAATAAATAAATCTTTTTAAAAAAAAACAAGTAAGTATAAAAAATGATTTAACAAAAGTAGATGTCAAAAGGCAGTAAATGCAACTTCAAATATCACTATGATCCTAGTCATAGGCATGGGATTTCATTAGGTGCAAGAGACCAACACAGGGATAAAGGCCCTTACAGGTCCTTAACACTGTCCATTTCAGGAAACAGGTAAGTCATACCAGAAATCCAAAGCATCATTTGCTACCATGTCATCATGACATAGTAAATAGAATTTTTTTCTTGGTTGCCAAAATGCAAAGGGAATTAGTATGGCAACTCTACTGAAGAAAGATACAGCTTTTCTAAGAGAAAAATACAGACTGATACACTCATAGAACAAAAAGTCTAAATCAACTTGTCACATACATAGTTTCTCATATTTATGTGCTCCACAAATTTTAATCAAAAGTTTTTACAGTTTCTTATCAATATTTTAAAAGGCCAATATCAATGATGCATCTGTATCTCTTAATGATGCCTCTCCTTGGCAATCATTGTTTACTTAATGAATTCCCCTGAGTCAGGAATAAAGACTCGGATAAACTATGTTCAATGCCATTCGTCTGACATTCATAGAGAGGAACTGTCCTTTTTTTCTATTGCTCAAATCAGCACTTGCAGAGCAGTGTAACACTTCTCTAGAGCTTTGGGAATGGTTACTCAGATTTGATTGGTGTATACTTGTAGGATTATAAAATACTTATTTCAAGTGTGCAAACGCCAAGAAAATATTTTCATAAGTGTTTTGTACTACCTGCAAAGGGACAAACAGAAGCGTGTTTTACTAATCAACCCAGGTATCCCTGTGTTGATATGCAGATCCAATGTGAGAGGGGAAAAGCAGGAACTCATTGCAGTGTCTTACAAGGTTCCAACAACTTTACAGGAATTATTGTAAGGAGCTAAGAACATCATTGAACAAATATCACTATCTTCTATTAAAAAATACATAATTCCTGAAAGCCATAAAAAAGCTAAATCACCACAGTTGTTCTGAGAGAATAAAGGAAATCAAATTAATAGCCAAGTCAATTTGCCAGCTCTGACACTATTTTAATATTTGAGAAAGCCAGACCAACAGAATTCCAGAGTGAATTATCAAGAACCAGAAAGTAAGTAATTTTGCTATTCATTAACATAATTTTATTATTCCATATTATTTAAACATTTGAAAATGTTATTTTTACACATGAGAACGGATTGTCACCCTCTTTAATTTTAAAAATCAAATAATTATTTATTACTGAGAAAACTTTTAATGGAGTCCCAAAGCAGGGCCATAATAAGTCTTGGATTGCACACTTTTTTTTCTAAGATTAAATGTTATGCTGTGATAGAATAACATTTTTCACATTAAGTAAATATTTTGTTAAAAACCTTTTATTTAGGTTCTATTATGTGGAATGATGTCTGTATATAAATGCACATGAAATCAAAGTAAAATATATTTCTTATTGTGAGTCACTGCCAATTTTTTTTTTTTAAATTACACTAAGGTCGATCGCATGATTATTTCAAAAACAACGAGCAGCACTGAGTCTAAGTCACAGAGATATCTCCACAGGACTGCCCTCTGGGACCAGGTCGTACATCTGACCTCTGCAGAATCAGAGGACATTCTGTCAGCTTCTGCTCCGTGTGCTGCTGCCTCTGGCCTCGGGATTCGGTGGAGGTGATCTAGGAGTAAAAATTTTTTTTTAAATCATTCTCTATTCTGAAGAATATCTGCTTCCCAGGAGACTTTATTTTGACCATCTACTTAGTTATCACAGTAATGCTGAAAAAAGAGGTAGAGCATGGGGAATCTGAATTGCGCTATGTAGGATTTAAAATGTTTGGGCCATGAGTGGTTTTAGCAAAGCAGTTGCCTTCCTTCCAGCTTTTTTGTTAGAATAGGAATGAAATAGGATGCTCACAGCATCAACCAAAGCGTGAAGTACCGACACTGGGAGACAGTGGCAACACAACACTGGTGTAGTCTCTACATAAGGTGATGATCACGGTGACACTGTCTCGCCCGTCCAACTTTACTAACCTCTGTAGAACTGATTTCTCTTCACATGAAGGTACTCCTCCACAACCTGGAAAGATTTTGAACTCTGTGTTTAGACTGTGCTAGATTACAGGAGGGTTTTCAGAATATTGAGGGAATCTTAAAATCAATTAAGATATTTTCACCTGTTTTATAAAAATAGGTAGATATTTTCAAAGATAATTATAATTTAAAGGAATGGGTTCTGTTTGAATGTTAGCAATGGAATGTTTTAGCCAGGATCCATGTTTAACTTAGTTAATATTTGCTACTTCAGTGCAAGGTACAATGGAAATAGAAGAGCGTTACCGGTGGAGAGAAGCCATTTTAATTTTATTTCATGATTTCTTCATTGCTATGTATATTTTTAAATGCATATCCTATTAGAAATGCTAACATTCCATAGGAGAAACACATATTTGTTGTTCAAAGGTGGAAAATGAAAAAGACAGAATGAAAAACCACTCAGTGCCCACAGAGTTCATCTTACTCGGGCTGTCAGATGACCCAGACCTTCAGGTCGCTATTTTTCTCTTTCTAATGATCACATACATATTAAGTGTTGCCGGAAATTTGACCATCATCACTCTCACCTTGGTGGACTCCCATCTACAGACCCCTATGTATTTCTTCCTCAGGAACTTCTCAGTATTAGAAATAACCTTTACAACAGTCTCCATACCTAGATTTCTTAGTACAATTATCACCAGAGACAAAACTATTTCATACAACAATTGTACAGCTCAGCTGTTTTTCTTCATCTTCTTGGGCATCACTGAATTTTACCTCCTGACTGCCATGTCTTACGATCGCTATGTAGCCATTTGCAAACCTTTGCATTACACAACCATCATGAATCAGAGAGTCTGCATGTTGCTTGTCTTTTGTGCTTGGCTGGCAGGATTCTTCAACATCTTCCCACCTGTTATTCTTTTCCTCCAGTTAGACTACTGTGGCTCCAATGTCATCGATCACTTTGCTTGTGACTATTTCCCCCTGTTGCAATTATCCTGCTCAGACACATGGCTCCTGGAAGTGATTGGCTTCTACTCTGCAATAGTGATTCTGCTTTTCACTTTGGCATTGATAATCCTGTCCTACATGTTCATCATCAGCACAATTCTGAAGCTCCCTTCTGCAAGTCAGAGAAAAAAGGCCTTTTCCACCTGCTCCTCTCACATGATTGTCATCTCCATCTCTTATGGAAGCTGCATCTTTATGTATGCTAATCCGTCTGCAAAAGAAAGAGCGTCACTGACCAAAGGAGTAGCTATTCTCAACACCTCTGTTGCTCCCATGATGAATCCATTCATATACACCCTCAGGAACCAGCAAGTGAAGCAAGCTTTTAAGGATACCATCCAAAAGGTTATGTTCTTCTCTGGTAAATGAAAGTATTAGCAGTGTCCAAAGAACAAAATCCTTCTAAGTGCTTTCTACTATGCACACCCTCTCCAAACATCTTTCCTTACAATGATATAGTTACATGTGTATGTTTTCCCATTTCTGTATTAAACCCCCCTCACTGTTGTACTCAATAAATGTGATAAGGCTGAATATTGTTTTAGAAATATTTGAAAGTTCAAATGTTTCATTCAAATGTATTTGTGTGAATTAGAATACCTTGGTTGACGATTGTAACTTTGAATAGAACAAAAATGGTTTTCCCTGAGAGAGACACGGGGCTTTTAGTTTGCCGTGAATAGTATCAGGATAGAAGCGTGCATGTATTTCTTCTCCTCCTTTGAATGAATGATGCACTGAAAGCCATCATCCCCAGAAACAAGGAATTACAGATGTTTGATACTTACCAGGACAGTGATTAAAATCACGGCTATGCCACAGTAAGCAAACCTTTGTACCATCACACAGGAGAGGTAAGAAATCTAGCAAAATAAAAATATACAATGGAATCTTAGAATTACAGTATTAAATGCTACTAGGCCTCTTTTTTTTCCCACAAAAGTGTGAAATGAGCACATCCAAAACACCAAGTTTGGCTTAGGCAAATATCTCTGCCAAATTAACAAACCCTAGAAAATGAAATGTTCAAGGGCAATTGTCTCTTTGGAATTGAACATTAAGTCTCTTAAACAGCAGAAAATTACTTTAGCTAAAGAAACTGAGAATACTGCAAAAATTCTGTTTCTAACCTCTGATGGTTATATGCCTGATGACATATATGATAAATGCTCAATGTATTCTGTTTTGTTTGATGCTTTTTGGGAAAGACTGTCATTTGGGGATTGAACACTGAACTAGCCACACCACCAACCTCAGCCATAGCTATGGAAAATGTAGTTTATAATTCATTATAGATATTATTTAAGCATTCTCTTATACAGTAAACCTCTATATCCTTAAACAATGAAAATTCCTACAACTCTTTTTTGATGTTAGCTCTCCTGTGCTATCATTACCAAGCCCATCACTTTCTTGGTCCATTGATAATTTGGATCTATTTCTATATTTTGTTCCATAAGATCCCATAAGTGATTCAGAATGGTGCAGTGCCCTCACCAATGTACTAGAAAATTTCAGAATATATTAGAATTTCCTTTTTTTTGACTGACTCTACTAATGGGCCATGCACATTTTTCAAGCATAGAGAAAATTTTGCTCACTTGTGCTCACCAAATGGCTTATTATAGCATAGTGATTCAAAATATATTTGTTAAATTAATAAACAAATGGATGGAAGTCTTAAAATGCCTACTTCCTGTTTTTATTATCAATATGACTTCCTTTAAATTATCATGACTCTGCTCTGACAAATTATTGGAACAAACAGTTACATCTGGGTTTCTGATTCATTTTTCAGAACCATGGATACAAGCACTGTAATCCTTCAACAGTATTAGCTACATCTTATACTCCTTATTCAACATATGAACCTCTCTCTCCTTTCTAGATTTCCAACCCAATCCTCCACTGTGGACATACATAGGATAAAATGCTATCTTTCACTCAGTAAGCTTTCAGAGGGACCTTGGTGACCAGTTTCCCATGCGTATCAACAGCTTGATGCTTTCTTTTTTAAAGATTTATTTATTTATTCCAAAAGCAAAATGAAAGAGAGAGAAAGAGTAAGAAGCATAGAAACAGGAAAAGAGAGAAATAGATCATGTGGTGATTTACTCCTCAAGTAGCTACAACAGCCAAGATTGAGCCAGACCAAAACCCGAAGTTTGAAACGCTATTCAGGCCTCCCACATCAGAGGCAGGGCTCACGTACTTGGTTCATCTGCTGCCTTTCCAGGTGTATTAGCAGGGAGCTGGACCAGAAGCAGAGTTTCCACGACTCCAACAGGCACTCTGATATGGGATATAGCAGTGGCTTAACCTGTTATGCCACAACATCAGCCCCTAGTGTTTTCTTAACTCTAAATGGTTTCTTGTATCCAACAGTGAAATATTACAATGATATGCAACAGTATTATTAACTCAGGGAAGTTCTGCCGCACTAACTCAGAAACTAGTGGCTGGTTCACTTCCCAAATTTTTTAAAGATTTTATTTATTTACTTGAGAGGCAAAGTTACAGAGAGAGGGAGAGACAGAGATAAAGATCTTCCATCCACTGATTCACTCCTCAGATGGCCACAACAGCCAGAGCTGTACTGATCCAAAGCCAGGAGCCAGGAGCTTCTTCCAGGTCTCCCACGTGGGTGCAGGGCCCAAGGACTTGAGCCATTTTCTACTGCTTTCCCAGGCCATAGCAGAGAACTGGATCAGAAGACCAGCAGCCGGGACAGGAAATGGCACCCATATGGGATGCTGGCACCACAGGCTGGATGCTTAGCCTACTAAGCCTCAGCACTGGCCCTTTCATTAATTTTTAAATTGATCTGAGAGAACATTCTGTTTGAAATGTACTAACGTTACAGTTTCTGGTTTTTTTTTTTTCTGCTTATTTTTTTCTTATAATTCTTGAAATATATATTTTAAAAGGCACTTAGAAAATGACATGCATTTTTTGTTTGGTTTTTTGTTTATTTGTTTTTTTGACAGGCAGAGTGGATAGTGAGAGACAGACAGAGAGAAAGGTCTTCCTTTTGCCGTTGGTTCACCCTCCAATGGCCGCCACGGCTGGCGCACCGTGCTGATCCGATGGCAGGAGCCAGGTACTTCTCCTGGTCTCCCATGGGGTGCAGGGCCCAAGGACTTGGGCCATCCTCCACTGCACTCCCTGGCCCAGCAGAGAGCTGGCCTGGAAGAGGGGCAACTGGGACAGAATCTGGTGCCCCGACCGGGACTAGAACCCGGTATGCCAGCGCCACAAGGCAGAGGATTAGCCTAGTGAGCCACGGCGCCGGCCAGAAAATGGCATGCATTTTAAAGTGTTCTTTTTTCAGACTGAAAATTTGCTTTAGGCATAAAAAAAAAAAAAAAGCAATGCTTACTGTAACAAATGGATCTAATTGTTTTACAAATTACAAGCATAACCAATACTAAAGGCCTGGGTTGGAAAGCCACTGACCTAAGTAATTTTGAAATCAATGCTTTGACTGAAGGAAAAATAGATTAGGAACACTATATTTTAAGAAGTAAATTTGTGGGGCCAGCACTGTGGTGCAGAGGGTAAAGCCACTGCCTGCAGTGCCAGCATCCCATATGGACACTGCTTCTAGTCCTGGCTGTGCCTCTCCTGATCCAGCTCTCTGCCATGGCCTAGGAAAGCAGTGGAAGATAGCCCAAGTCCTTGGGCCCTGCACCCATGTGGGAGACCCAGAGGAAGCTCCTGGCTTCAGATTAGCGCAGCTCCAGCCATTGCAGCCATTTGGGGAGTGAACCAGTGGATGGAAGACCTCTCTCTCTTTCTCTACCTCTCTGTGTAACTCTGTTTTTCAAATAGATAAAATAAATCTTTAAAAAAAGAAGTAAATTTATTTCTCATAGGCACATTAGCTAGCAATTCTGAAACTACTCTGTTTACCATATTTGATTAAATACATGAATATATTACAAAACAAGTGTACTTCCTACCAACGAAAGAAATTACAAAGAAGTAAATGACAAATGCCAGATTGAACTCTGTCCCTGGGCACTGAGGTTGGAATATCGTTATGAACTTTTTAATTTTAAATTTTATTTTATTTTATTTTATTTTATTTATTTATTTATTTTTGACAGGCAGAGTGGACAGTGAGAGAGAGAGACAGAGAGAAAGGTCTTCCTTTGCCATTGGTTCACCCTCTAATGGCCGCTGCAGCCGGCGCACCGTGCTGATCCGATGGCAGGAGCCAGGTGCTTATCCTGGTCTCCCATGGGGTGCAGGGCCCAAGCTCTTGGGCCATCCTCCACTTCACTCCCAGGCCACAGCAGAGAGCTGGCCTGGAAGAGGGGCAACCGGGACAGAATCTGGCGCCCTGACCGGGACTAGAACCCGGGGTGCCGGCGCTGCAAGGTGGAGGATTAGCCTATTGAGCCAAGGCGCAGGCCTAAATTTAAATTTTAAATGGATACCCATGATGCGCAGATTCCATACTTACTGATTTGCCTTGGGACTAAAAGTGTATTTGTAACTCCAAAGTTAATGTTCGTTCCACTTTTACAGTCATTTAGGAACACACAGAGCAAGGAAACAAAACTGAGTTACTCATAATGCACATTTTCACTTGAGGTTACATGAAACTATGCGCTGTCTTCTTGCTTCAGCTCTCACACGCTAAACAAGTGGTGTTATCATCATCCAGTCAATGCCACATTTTTCATTGTTTTGTGGGGTTTTTTTCTCTAGGTAATTTCACTTCAATTGGCAGCAAATGACTTGCTGTCTACATTTCATAAGAGCAAGAAGGCTGTGTTATGACTTAACAGGAGCAGTCTTTAACAAAAACGGTACAGTTGGAAGCACCACATCGCCTGGTCTCAAGACATATTGCAGGGCCCAGAATCACCAAAATAACATGATCTGGCATCAAAACAGACAATGCAGACTGACATTATGGAACACTGGGTTAAGCAGCTGCTTGTGCACCACTGTTCCATGTCAGAGTTCTGGTTCCAGGACTGGCTACTACACTTGCAACTCAGTTCCTTGCTTATGTGCCTGGGAAACAGCAGATGATGGCCCAGGTACTTGGACCCCTGACACCCATGTGGGAGACCTGGATGAAGCCCCTGGGTCCTGGTCTTGGCCTAGAGCAGCCCTAGCTGTGGTATTCAAGACCGTCTGGGGAGTGAACCAGCAGATGGAAGATCGCCATCTGTCTCTCCCTCTGTCCCCCTGTCTTTTCCTTATCTTTGTCATTATGTCTTTGAAATAAATAAATAGATAAATATCTCTTTAAACAAAAAAAGAGAGAAATATACACATGAGCCAATGGAATGAATAGAAACCCCAAAAGCAATTCCAACAGCCACAGCCAACTGATTCTCAACAAAGTTACCAAAGAAATGTAGCAGGAAAAAGGACAGCCTCTCCTTAAGCAGCCCTGGAGAAATGGTCAATCTATGAACAAAAAAATTGAAACTTGAATCTTACCCCTCACCCTATACAAAAATCAACTCAAAATGGATCAAAGACATAAATGTAAAACCTGCAATTATGAAGTAACAAAAAGACTAAGAAACATTAGGATTGGAAATTTTTTTGGTAAGTCCCAAAAGCATAGGCAACAAAGGAAAACTATACAACTGGGATTATAAAAACTAAGATGCCTCTGAATAGAAATCACAGAGTGAAGAGACGACAAATGGAATGGGAGAAAATAGTTGCAAACTATCTGACAAAGGATTAATATCCGTGGGGTGGCGCTGTGGCATAGTTGGTAAGGTCACTGCCTGCAGTGCAGGCATCCTATATGGGCGCCAGTTCAAGACCCGGCTGCTCCACTTCCGACCCAGCTCTCTGCTATGGCCTGAGAAAGCAGTAGAAGATGGCCCAAGTCCTTGGGCCCTGCACCTGAGTGGGAGACCTGAAAGAAGTTCCTGGATCCTGGATCCTGGCTCCTGGTTTCAGATCAGCACAGCTCTGGCCGTTGCGGCTAACTGGGGAGTGAACCAGCAGATGGAAGAACTCCCCCTCTCTGCCTCTCTTTCTCTCTGTGTAACTCTTTCAAATAAATAAATAAATCTTTTTTTAAAAAGGATTAATATCCAAAATAAATATGGAACTCAAAAAACTCAGTAATAAAAAATAAAAAAAATTTAAAAGGTCAAATATATGAATAAAAATGGCTCAAAAGAAGGAATCAAATGTTCAACAAATTTATGAAAATACACTCAACATCATTAGCCATCAGGAAAATGCAAATCAAAACCACGGTAAGATATTGTTTCATACCACTTAGAATTGTTATTATCATAAATATAAATAACAAATGCTGAAAGAAAAGAACCCCTGATCCACTGTTGGTGGGAAAGTGAGTATAGGAATTATGGTGTGTAAATTCTTTAAAAGAAACTAAATATAGAACCACCCTGTGATACAAGAATCTCATTTCTGGGAATATATTCCAAGGAAATGAAATCAGCACGTCAGAGAAATACCAGCACTTCCATTCTTACTACTGCACTATTCACAGGTATATATGGAATCCATTTAAATGCCCATTAATGGATGAATGGATAAGGAAAATGTGGCATATATACACATATATAAAATATATATGCAATGGAAAAGTATTTTGATGTCAAATATGATATTCTACCATTTGCAACAAAATGAAACTGTAGGACATTATCACATTAAGTGAAGTCAGATACAGGAACAAAAAAAGATCACCTGAGGAACCTAAAAAGAGAATCTGATCTGAATGTGGAATAGTGATTATTAGAGACTTGGAATGGAGGGGAAAGGGAGAAAAGTGATGTTGGATAAAGGGTAACAAAGTACAGTCATCTGGAAGGGTTAAGTTTTCATATTCTACAGCACACATGGATGAGGGACAATAATTACAATAGTATATATTTTATAAATAGCTGGAAGAGAGGAACTCTAAGACCCCAAAAAGAGGTAGTGATGGGGAAACTGAGACATTGATTTTCCTGATTTGATCAGAAGGCTTTGTATACGTGTACATGTAATAGTTTTGCACTGAGAGGGATTACTAATTAAATTTTGTAAATGTTTAAGGAAAAAAAAGGCATGGGTCAGATAACCTTTGCTCAGATGTGAGTTATGGGACTGCTGTTCATGAGCTCAGTGTTAATGAATCAATAACACAGTGTCTGAGTCCAACTCCAGCCAGTCCAGGAGTTCCTGAAGGTATGGAGGCATCGGTGCAGGAATAAGTGAGAGACACACTCACAGCAAGGCTGATGGCGTGGCTCTGGCTCTCAAGCACCAGACTTGATTTTTATATCATGTCACATAATGATTCTTTCTTCTTACAATAACAAGTCTGTTGTCCATTTTCTTAGAACCATTGACCTTGTGTTTTGTGTTGCCTCTAGATTCTATGTCTACATCTAGTTACAGTTTCTTTGATTTTCAAGGGCATATTCAGAGCATGGGTTACAATCATAGACAGGCACGAGATAACAGGCTGCCCACACAAGCCAAGGCCTGGAGTGCTGTCGAGCTAAGCAGAAATTGGCTACACAAGCTAGAATATTACCTTCCTAATTTAATCTTTACTAAAAGCCCCAATGTTCAAAGCAGGCCCTTTTTAAAATACATTCCCTCCTTTGCAGTTCTTTCTGTAACTCTTTAATTTCTTTATTGTACTTATCTAAAGGTTTATTTAGATCTATGCCACAGTTTTGACATCCTAACCATTGTTGTATTTGTAGCACATATTAAATTAAAGCTTTAATAACATCTGTCTTTGTTTTAGTGGGAAGGGAGCTTGTTGCCTTTTAATTCTTACCCACAAACAGCTCAACCTTGCGTAAAGCATCAACCCCTTCCTTCTCCTAAACTAATATTCTGCTTGATTAAAATTCTACAAAGCAGGCTGGTGCCGCGGCTCACTAGGCTAATCCTCCGCCTTGCGGCGCCAGCACATCGGGTTCTAGTCCCGGTCAGGGCGCCGGATTCTGTCCCGGTTGCCCCTCTTCCAGGCCAGCTCTCTGCTGTGGCCAGGGAAGTGCAGTGGAGGATGGCCCAAGTGCTTGGGCCCTGCACCCCATGGGAGACCAGGAGAAGCACCTGGCTCCTGCCATCGGATCAGCACAGTGTGCCGGCCGCAGTGCGCCGGCCGCGGCGGCCATTGGAGGGTGAACCAACGGCAAAGGAAGACCTTTCTCTCTGTCTCTCTCTCTCACTGTCCACTCTGCCTGTCAAAAAAAATTAAAAATAAAATAAAATTCTACAAAGCAGTGGACATTTTGGGGATTTTTAAATTAAGCGCTCTTCCCTAAAATTAGGAATCATTAGTGTGGCCACCAATAAGCTCCGGCTTTGTTATGCAGAGTGTATTTCCTAACAAACCTAAAACCATCAAGAGGACCACAACTGTCCTTCTTAAGCCTTGCTGAGACAAACCTTCTGCTGTGACCTTGTCAGAAGGCTGAAGTTGCCTTGACCTCACCAACACAGGATGTCAGAAAGAGGAAGAGAAGCTAACCAATCTGTATGCGAAGCTTACCATGAAAAGGCAAAAATACCATCTCTAGTGCAAAACAAAGCTATGGAAAAGATGAGCACAGCTAAATTTGTGGATTCATGAGATGAACATTGATTTTTTTTAAAAAAAGCATTGTTGTTGAGGTTGAAATCAAGCAAATTCATGTTCATGTTACCCAGAATGAGAAAAATGTTGAACCAGTGATGACTGACCTACATGCTTCAGTGATAAAATAGAAAAAAGTTAAATTAGCAGGTAATGCAAGTTTTCCAGACAAGTGGACTGTGAAAGAGGTTTTGAAATGACATATAATAAAATGTTTTATAGAAGGAGTTTTCAACATTAATGAGATTGTCTTGTTTGACAAGGATATTGGAAAACTAATTTTTATAACACTAATTATATAGAATTTGATTAACTCATACCTAAAATGTTCAGATCAGAAGTGCTTTGGATCCAGGATTTTTTTTTAATTTGTAGTGGTTGCACGTACATGTTGAACTATATTAGGGATGTGACCAGTCTAAACAAAACATCCACTTATATTTCATATAAACTGAATATACAAGTTTATAACTCGAAGGTAATTTTATACATTAGTTTATAAACCTGTGTTTTGACTACAACCTGCCACTTGAGGCCAGATGTTGAATTCTGCACTGGTGATATCATGTAAGCAACCAAAAGCTTTCAGATTTTGAAGCATTTTAGATTTTGTATTATCAGATTAGGAATGCTTGACCCGCGTCCTGTATGCAACAACAAACAGTATTGGCTGATGAAAGTGCTGTGACCAGAGGCTTGCAGAAATCAAATCCTCATTTGCCCTAGAATCAAGAGATTTGTATTATTACTCCAGAGTTTGTGGAGATTTTTGTGGAACTTAATTACCATGCACAATGAAAATTAACTATATATGCTTACAATACATGTACATAGTACTCGTGTATTTGTGTACATCCATGAATCAGTGTGCATACATAGATTTCTCATCTCTGGCAGGCCTTAGGAAGACTTCATGAATAAAATGGAATCAGATTGAAAAAACTCAGCAGCCTAACCTGAAAGAACAGCCAATGGCCAAGGCACAAATATTTTGGAAATCAAATAAATTGTATCAGATTATAAACCAAAGAATAACATGCATTATTGCATACAATTATAAATAAAAGTTTGTATAATTCAACAAAAGTTAAGAAACATATAACTTTTTCATAAAAAATCTAATTATTAAATACAGAAGAAATTAGGTAACATAAAATCACCATTATTGCAGGTGAGAACAGTGTAGAAAACCAAAATTTGTGATTAAAGTTTTAGCAAGGAAGTGGATATTTGCACATTTTCAAAGTATCTCCACCCAACACTACTGGAAAAAACAAAGGAACATGACATCTAGATGCTTCATGGATTTTGGATTTGATTCTGAAAGATGGGACAGTAATTGTTTTAAAGATAACGAGGTAGTCTCACTATACTCGGCAGTATTATATCAAAATTATTTTTCTAGTTTGACAATTTTACTATGGTTATATAAGATTTTGCATTTCATGGGAATTGAGTGAATGGAATACAACAATTCTGTATGATTTTGTGACTCTAACTTATGTTTAAAATTACTGCAAAATTAAAAGCTTTTGAAAACCTCATAGCTAATCCTATCTTCCTAAAAACAAGAACCATCCCAGTAGCCCTAAGTGATTTTTAAATACTGTCTACTGTATTGCTGCATCATTTGCCTCTTATACAACAATATATCTCTTAACTCGTTATTTATGAGAAACAATTTACACATTGTGGTTGCTTCTCTGTGACCAGTTCAAGGTTGTAACACAACTCTGCGGAGGCATCATCAATAGCCCTCTGTCCTACAGTGATTCTATGAATTGGGCTCCTGAGAACTACTTTCATTGTAGAGTTAACAGTAAAACTATCTCATAAACATATTTTGCAGGACAAATTTTATACATTAAGCTGAGCCAACATTCCTGATGACATTATTTTAGCCACTCATTTGTTGCACCTTCTTATTTTTCTAGTCAATTTTCAATGTATAAAAAACCAGAGTAGTCTTAGTTTTGTTGAATCTTGTATGTATTTTACTGAATAAGGCAAATCTTCTGTTAATTCTCAAGATTTCTTTACATAGAACTCTGGATTGTTATATTAACTATACTTCACCATTAACAGATACATAGATAAAGCTCCACTTCATTACTTGGAAGTTTTTGTTCCATCAAGAAAACTGGTTTTCTTTATCCGCTTCCTTAAAGCAAAGGACTGTGAGAATGAGAACCGTGTTAGGTACTGCGGCACGGCTGATGAAGCTGCCACCTGCAGCTCCTTCACAGTACGAGTACTGGTTTGAGTGTCGACTGCTTTACTTCTAAGCCAGCTCCCTGCTAATGTACCTGCAGAAGTAGCAGAAGATGGCCCAAGTGCTTGGGCTCCTGCTCCCACGTGGGAGACCTGAGTGGAGTTCCAGGCTTCTGACTTCAGCCTGGCCCAGCCCAGGTTGCTGTGGCCATGTGGGGAATGAACCTGTGGGTGGAACATCTCTCTGTCTCTCCCTCTCTTTCTCTGTATTTCTGCCTTTCAAATAAATAAACCTTTTAGAGAAAATAAGAATTAGAACTATGCTAAAGATCAATATTTTATAAGATAAGAAGACATTGGGGTGTGTAAAGGAGTGTTGCCTTGTTTACAACACAAGAGTCAAATATTTTGTATGTATAAAGCAGAAAGCAAGTACTAGTATGCAATGGATAAATCTTACCTTTTTTAATTTCCTTGTTTAAAATTTTGCACATATTTATTTTAGTGTTTTGTTCTCATTTGGTTAAATAAATAATAAAAGTCCATATGTTTTATTTCCTTTATGTGCATTTAAGATAACCAAGTGATAAATGATACCATTGCAATGAAAATACATGAACTCAGGTATAAATTTCAAGGAAAGCTAAAGTTAAAATTTTGGGTCATATTAGTAACTTCTATGGCACACCACAGGTTTTAAAAAGTCCTCAATTTTTCTGGAATGTTGTTAAAATTGTTATCAAAGAGGTAATTATCTCTTTATTTTTAAAGATTTATTTATTTATTTGAATGGCAGAGTTACACAGAGAGAGAGAGGGAGAGAGAGATCTTCCATCCATTGGTTCACTCCCAAATGGCCACAATGGCTGGAGCTAGGCTACTCCAAAGCCAAAAGCCAGGAGCTTATTCCAGGTCTCTCACATGGGTGCAGGGACCCAAGCACTTGGGCCATCCTCCGCTGCTTTCTCAGGCACATCAGCAAGGAACTGGATCAGAAGTGGAGCAGGGGCCGGCACTGTGATGTAGTGGGGTAAAACCACCACCTGTAGCACCAGCATCCCATATGGGCGCTGGTTTGTGCCCCGGCTGCTCCACTTCTGATTCCGCTCTCTACTATGGCCTGGGAAAGCAGAAGATGGCC
This sequence comes from Oryctolagus cuniculus, assembly GCF_964237555.1. NCBI lineage: Eukaryota > Metazoa > Chordata > Mammalia > Lagomorpha > Leporidae > Oryctolagus > Oryctolagus cuniculus. The sequence goes on from NC_091442.1 coordinate 58,032,600, forward strand.
CAACATGGAGACCTGGAACCCACATGGAGACCTGGAAGAAGCTCCTGGCTCCTGGCTCTGGCCGTTGTGGCCAATTGGGGAGTTAACCAGTGGAAGACCTCTCTCTCTGTCTCTCCTTCTCTCTCTAACTCTGATTTTCAAATAAATAAATGAAATCTTAAAAAAAAAAAAAAAGAAGAAGTGGAGCATCTGGGACTCGAACCAGTGCCCATATGGGTTGCCAGCATTGCAGCTGATGGATTTACTTGCTATGCCACAGGGCCAGCCCCAGAGTTAATTATTTCTTATTTTATTTACTTAATCAGAACAGACTTAATTGCTTATAATCTGTCAATCTCTATGCCTATTGTTGAAATTTTTGACACCAAAGTGCATCCTGCTAAAATTTGTAAAGGCATATAAATTTTAGACTTATTAGAGATATATTCTTTAATGCTGATATTCAAAGTATTTATTTCTGGTACTGGGTTGATGGAACCCTTAAAAAATTCATGGAAACTGTGGAAAGAGTCTTACTTGAAAACATGGTCTTTGAAGGTATAATCAAGTTAATATGAGATTGCATACATTAAAGCAATTTCCTACACATTATATATACTCTATAATATGTAATTTTAAAATATTACCTTGAAATTTGACTTTCAGAGAGGTATTGAATGAATACTAACATAGCAATGTTTGTAATTCAACAGGGACATATTTATGGCAATAATAATAAATAATAATTTTTAACTATGTACTCTGAATTCCTTAATATTTTTTCATTGTAATAATAGTATGCCTTAAATGCTATGTCTTCCAAAGAAACAGTAAAAAGAATCTTAAAATCTTATTTCAGGAAGTGACTAACATCCTAGAATTATCAAACAATCCCAATTTCCATTAGATTCAAATACCTATATATCTTTAGAGCAATTGGATTAAATATCAACTAAGCATAAGTCTCGAGATAGTAGTATAAGGGGCTATTGAAAGGAATAGTAACTTGTATTGGACTTGGAAAGGGTACGGTGAAACATTAAATATAAAGTAGAATCGTTAGACTTTGCTACAAGAAGTAAAATCTATGCAAATTGCTATCTTTTCCATGTCTGAATTCCCAAAACCAACACATAAGTATCTTCAAAAATATGTGTCGAGTGAATAAATGGTAGTGACAGTAAACACATTCAGGTTTTCTACATTACCATTCAGTGGAAAGATGTAAAACTTTAAAGACTGAAATCTCTTTTGGGATGTGTGCATATTTATTCTCATTTTATTTCAAAAGCACAGAGACAGAGAGCCAGAGATCCTCTGTCCTCTGGTTCACTCCCCCTAATACTTGCAACAGATCAGATCAGAGCCAGGAGTCTGAAACTTGAGCTGGACCCCCAACCTCAGTGGCAGAGAATCACATAGTTGATCATCTGCTGCCAGCCAGGGTGCCCATGAGCCAGAAGCTGGGTCTGAAAGAACCAGACACTTAAGTGTGGGTTGAGGAGGTTCCAAGCAACACTTACTCATTGTTTCAATAGGCGCCTGAAGTTTTAAATATGTTATGATGTAGAAAATGAAGACCTCAGATTATTGTGAAACATCACAGTGATCTACTAATTTTCTCTAAAATTGGAAAATTCATTGATTCATAGTTTGGTCTTCTGCCACTTAAAGACTGCTGATCTCTACAGCGTCATTACTTAACTACTTCTCCGGGTGAAGTTCTGGATTATGATGAAAATGTCAATCTCTGTTCTCTGCTGATTTCAGACCACCATCTTCTAACTGATCTGGTCAAATCGTAGACTACTTTGGGCTACCATTCAGCACTTGGTGTCTAGAGAACACCAATCTCCATGGTACCTTTTGTTTATTCTTTCAACTAATTCCCCTGAGTCCACTGTAAATGGAACACAGGAAAGTAAGGCTAGCCTAAATAACAGTGGTTCTGCATACAAGACCATATCATCCTGCCCATCATTAGAGAGATATTACAGTGGCCTTCACTTCAAGCATCAGGATAAACTGGCAATAGGTAAGATAACCTGGGATCTCGGGTTCTGGGAGACCTTTGTATTGATGAATCAAGATGGGCTGATGGATGACCTTCCTGGATAAATTGTAGAGAAATGCTCAGGATCGTCTTCTACAAGCAATAGCTTAGATATTTCATCACAAATATGAGAACACAGAGGCAAAACAGATTGCAGAGTCTCCTGATAAACCTCAAAGCACCTATGTTTGAACATATTAATAAGCTAGTAGAGAAGACACTTACTATACCAGTCATATTTACCAGAAAAGTAAGTATATCCTTTTAGGAATATCAATTTTGTTTTATTAGTGCATATTTTATACAAGTAATTTTTATTATGTATATTTTTATACATAAAAATTAAACTACACTGATTACATGAATTACATAAATGAAAGAAAACCAAAAAAACTATGAGGCAATAGTTTCATGCAACATTTCAGTCTATTACACCTAAGTGTTTTGTGAGTAATAGAACTATGTAATGTTTGTGTTGTTACCTAGGTATCTGGTAGTAATTGTGTTATAATCCATATTTGGAAACCAGGAAATCATTATTGTCTAATATACGAAATGATTTATTTGATATGCTTCAATACTGATCAAATATACTTTATGTTTTAGTTTTGCATAATGTGAATTTTATAGAAAGAGAAAATTAACACCTATTATGTAAGGACACATGACATAAAGTGCATATCATATGACCTAAGGATGGAAGACATTAAAAATAGAAATGTATCTCTCCAAGAGTCTAACAGGTAAAAATTTTGGGCAAATTCATCATACATTACAATACTAGGCTAATAATGGGAAAATGTTAGTATGCTCAATAGCCCAATCAAGAATATAGAAATCAACTGAGACGTTAGATACTATCTAGATATTTAAATATTTTAAATTACCTTCAATGAAAGCATATTTAAAATGTTTGTAGAAAATAATGACTTTAGACATGAAGGAACAAATACTGTAGAACATGAAGAGTGATATCAGAATCAAAAATATTTAAAAAAATGAATCTTCCTTGCCTTCTCAAAACCTCATGTTGAATTTACTACTCATCCTCCTTCAGGAAAGAGTCACTGGTTTTGTGAAGTGATATGCAATTTGGGGAAAAAAGACAAAAGCATTTTCCATTAAAAATAAAATTAAGCTTTCAAGAACTGTTTTACATTAACTGTAAACACTGAACAAAACTACAGAAAGAAATACTTATTTGAAATTTTTTAGAATACAAAGAGAAAGCAGCAAAAATTCAGAGTACTGTGGTATACAGGCAGTGAGTTATCAAGTGTGTTATTTCAAAAGTTTTCCAGAGGTTTTAAGCTCTTCTTTCTTCTTTTCAGGGACTACATTGAAACATTCAGAAGACACATTTATATTGAAATACTTGAGAATTCAATGAAGGAAATATAGGAATAATGATATATAAAGCAGAAACAGGATTTTTTAATATATTGTATGTACAATAAAATAATTTTTCTCCATAAGAAAAAGATATGTTTTTCAAAAGTTTATTTGTATGTTAAATTATTTTTCATGTTATATATCCAAGGTGTACAACATTATGATTACATATGCAAATAGTAAAATTATTACAATATTCAAACAATTTATTCTATCTCTCCTTCCACAATTATCTTTTTTTTTAATTTTGTGATAAAAGCATCTAAACTCCACTCTCTTAGCAAATTTTCAGCATGCAATATCATATTATTAACCACAGGCATCATGCCATACATTAGATCTCTAGACTTACATACCCTGTATATATGAAAGTGGGCACCCTCTGAAGAACATGGGAGATATAAAAACAACATCACAGATTCTGTAAATTCACATACGTATATGTGCACACTGCCACACAATGGAATATTATTCATCCTATTATGAGGCATTATGCTAAGTGAAATAAGTCAGGTGCCTAGAAATTTCCTAATTATTTTTACTAGTGTCATAGCTTTTTTTATGGCATCACCTCTTCTACAGCTAAAATACTGAGCATCTTAGACAAAAGAATGAGAAATTCCACCACAGTAACAAACTTTATTCTTCTTGGATTAACCAGTGACCCTCAGTGGCAGGTTGTGCTTTTCGTATTTCTCCTGGTCACCTACATGCTAAGCGTGACTGGGAACCTGATCATTATCACCCTCACCCTCTCGGATCCTCATCTGCAGACGCCCATGTATTTCTTCCTTCGGAACTTCTCGTTTCTGGAAATATCATTTACGTCTGTCTGCATTCCCAGGTTCCTTGTCACCATTGTGACGGGAGACAGAACTATTTCCTACAGCGGCTGTGTTGCTCAGTTGTTTTTTTTCATCTTCTTGGGGGTGACAGAGTTTTATCTTCTGGCGGCCATGTCCTATGACCGCTACGTGGCCATCTGCAAGCCCCTGCACTACACAACCATCATGAGCGGCCGAGTCTGTGTCCTTCTTGTGTTCAGCTCATGGCTTGCAGGGTTCCTGATCATCTTTCCACCGATAATCTTTCTGCTACAGCTGGATTTCTGTGCCTCCAATGTAATCGATCATTTCATCTGTGACTCTTCTCCAATGCTGCAGCTTTCTTGCACAAACACTCGCTTTCTAGAACTCACGGCGTTTGTTTTAGCAGTGGTAACACTCATGGTCACCTTGACTTTAATTATTCTCTCCTACACAAATATCATCCGGACAATTCTGAGAATTCCTTCCACAAGTCAAAGGAAAAAAGCCTTTTCCACGTGTTCCTCCCATATGGTAGTCGTGTCCCTCTCTTACGGGAGCTGCATCTTCATGTACATTAAGCCCTCTGCAAGGGAGAGGGTGACGTTAAGCAAAGGAGTAGCTGTGCTCAATACCTCAGTGGCTCCTCTCTTGAATCCCTTCATATACACGCTGAGGAATCAGCAGGTGAAGCAAGCCTTCAAGAGCATGGTGCACAGGGTGATCTTTGCTTCACAGAAGTGAGTGTGGTTATGTGCGAAACGGACCCCTGCAGGAAAGCTGGAAGAAAAGCTCTCTAGTCTTTCTGCATCAGTTATTTCTCAACACTTCATCTCCACCCGTCAGTTAGATATATATCATCAACCTCTTTTTCTGATTAACATAAAATCTGAATTATAATAAAAATGCTTGCTCTTTCTTCTGTATAACTAAATTTTAGGCAAGTCAACATTTCTATTGTTTCTCATATCCAGGCAAGGTAGAATATGATCTCATGTATTAAATATGTATTGCTATCAGGCCGGCGCTGCGGCTCACTAGGCTAATCCTCCGCCTTGCGGCACCAGCACACCGGGTTCTAGTCCCAATCTGGGCGCTGGATTCTGTCCCGGTTGCCCCTCTTCCAGGCCAGCTCTCTGCTGTGGCCAGGGAGTGCAGTGGAGGATGGCCCAAGTCCTTGGGCCCTGCACCCCATGGGAGACCAGGATAAGTACCTGGCTCCTGCCATCGGATCAGCGCGGTGCGCCGGCCACAGCGCACCGGCCACGGCGGCCATTGGAGGGTGAACCAATGGCAAAAGGAAGACTTTTCTCTCTGTCTCTCTCTATCTACTCTGCCTGTCAAAAAAAAAAAAAAAAATGTATTGCTATCAATTAGGAAGCTTACTAAAAACATGATCAAATATATAAATATCATATTAAGCATAAGATATGTAAGATAATGTGTCAATTAATCTCTTTAAAATTCCTTCTTCAAGGTCAGCAGAAATGTTGCACAATTAAAATGTTATTAAAATATCTCTTTGAGGGAGGTGCCTTTCTCTGAAGGGAGGAGAGAACCTCCACTTTGACTATGACCGTGTCTAAACAAGATAAGAGTCGGAGAACTCAAGGGGCTTCCATAGCCTTGGAAACTCATAACTGGTGCATAGGGAGATTACTGATGCCATAAACAGGAGTGTCAATTGGTAAAGTCAACAACAGGAGTCACTGTGCACTTACTCCTCATGTAGGATCTCGGTCCTTAACGTGCTCTACACTGAGGCTTAATGCTATAACGAGTACTCAAACAGTATATTTCACTTTGTGTTTCTATGGGGGTGCAAACGACTGAAATCTTTACTTAATGTACACTAAACTGATCTTCTGTAAAAAAAAAAAAAAAAAAAAAAAAAAAAAGAAAGAAATTTTCCCAACTTGACTCTCACTGGGATTAAACATGACAATAGGTCTGATCTGATTTCATCATCATTTAAAAAAAATCATCTATTATTTTTCACTTTATGTTTCTGTGTGGGAGCAAACTGTTGAAATACTTACTTAAGGTATACTAAGCTGATCTTCTGTATATTAAGATAATCGAAAATGAATCTTGATGTGAATGGAAGGGGAGAGGGAGTGGGAAAGGGGAGGGTTGTGGGTGGGAGGGACGGTATGGGGGGGGAAGCCATTGTAACCCATGAGTCGTACTTTGGAAATTTATATTCATTAAATAAAAGATAAAAAAAAATAAAATAAAATATCTCTTTGAATGTTTAATTAAAAGTAATAAAATGTGGAAACATTAAATATAAATTAAAGATACAATATAATACACTGAAATACTATCTGTTGTTTGAATTGAAGTTGTAGTGATATGCTTTCTAAGGAAAAAAAAGTTTGGAATAGATATGATATTTACCTTATATTTTTCCCTTGATACTAAATAATAACTAATAAATAGATTCTTTAAGTGAATGCTTCCCTATTTCTGCCAACTGCATTTTAAAAGAAAAGCTGTCTATAAGAGAAAGTTGTTAAAATAATAATATATTTTATTCATATTTTTATTTATTCATATTTTTTACTTTTTCTTTCAAATAGTTTTACATTTACAAAGCAAAAATTGTTGAATTGTACAAAGAGTTTCCATATTCCCCACACTGACCTTCCCCTATTGTTAGCAACTTATATTAGATTTCTCATGATCCTCAATCACACCCAATTTCCTCTCTATTTTAATCCAAATTTCCAGTTTCCTTCTCATCTCTCCCAGCATCTGGTGATCAACATTTTGTGTTCATATTGAGTTTGGTTTATTTTTTTAGCTCCTACAAATGTGGGAGGACATGCAGTGCTGGAATTTCTGTGTCTAGTGATATCCTCTAGTTCCATACATCTTCCTGCAAATGACAGGATTTCATTCTTTTTCAGGGCTAAATAGTATTCCATGGTGCACATATGCCACGTTTTCTTTGTCTATTCCTTTGATGTGGACATTTTGGTGATGTCATATCTTGACTACTGTGAACAGTGCTACAATAAGCATGATGGAACAGGTACTTCTTTGTTAAAATGATTTTATGTCTTTCGGATACATACCTAGTGGATTGCTAGATAGTCTGGAAGTTCTATTTCTAGTCTTTCAAGGAATCTCCAGACTGTCTTCCATAGTGGCTGTACTAATTTACATTCCACCAACAGAGCATGAGGTCCTCACCAGTGTTTTTGCTCTCTTTTTGGATAGCAGTGAGGAGATTTCTCATTGTGGCTTTGAGCTGCACTTTTCTGCTGGCTAGTGAGATTGAACTCTTTTTCATATATTTGTTGGCCATTTGCATGGCAGAACCTTCCACGATGACCCACCCCAGCACAAAGGGAATTTGAGCCTCTGGAGCCGGACCCAGTGATTGCCAAAGACCCATCGTAGCCCATGCCCTACTGCGCAGCCACAGAATTCTGACAGTCACAGTGCACTCAGCTCCCACAGCCACAGGGAGCCGAGGATCCCCTCCCTGCCCCGTGAGCCGCCCATCCACGGATGGAGCCATCCCGTTCCTGGAGTTGGCTGCCTGCCATGAGGGGGTCAGCCAGTGCTCCACCTTGGCCAGCTGAGTCCTGCACTGTGGTGGAGCAAGTGGAGGGGCGCAACATCCCCTCGATTCTCACACCCAAGTGGTTGCCCCCTCCACCTCCCACACCTCCACCAACTCTCCAGGCCAGACAAAAACAAAATTGTCTGTTCAGGTCCTTTGCACATTTTTTAGACAGATTGGTTATTTATGATTGTTAAGTTTGTTATGAGTTCCTGGTGTATTCTGAATATCCATTCTTTGTCAGGTAAGTGGCTTGCAAATATTTTCTCCCATTTCTTCACTCTATTGATTGCTTCCTTTGCATTACATGAGTTTCTGAGTTTTACTTAACACCATTTGCCTACGTTTGGATTTTTTGCCTGCACTTTTGGGATCTTATCCCCAAAATCATTACCTACACCAGTGTCTGGAACTGTTTCCCCCATGTTTTCTTCTTGCAATTTCATAGTTTCAGTTATTACATTAAGATATTTGATCCGGGCGGGCGCCACGGCTCACTAGGCTAATCCTCCGCCTAGGGGCGCCGGCACACCAGGTTCTAGTCCCGGTAGGGGCGCCAGATTCTGTCCCGGTTGCCCCTCTTCCAGGCCAGCCCTCTGCTGTGGCCAGGGAGTGCAGTGGAGGATGGCCCAAGTGCTTGGGCCCTGCACCCCATGGGAGACCAGGAAAAGCACCTGGCTCCTGGCTCCTGCCATCGGATCAGCGCGGTGCGCCGGCCGCAGCGCGCCGGCCGCGGCGGCCATTGGAGGGTGAACCAACGGCAAAGGAAGACCTTTCTCTCTGTCTCTCTCTCTCACTGTCCACTCTGCCTGTCAAAAATAAATAAAAAAAAATAATAAAAAAACATAAATAAAGATATTTGATCCATCTAGAATTTATTTTTGCATATGTTGGGAGTGTAAGGTCTAGTTTTCACTCTAATACACCATTTATTGAAATGACTTTCCTTTCCCCAATGTATGTTTTTGGCACTGGTGTCAAAAATCAAATGGCTGAAAAGGCATGTACTAATTTCTGTGCTCTCTATTTTATGCAATTGATCTTTCAGTTGTTATACCAATTCCATGCTGTTTTAATTATCATAGCTTTGTAATATGCTTTGAAATCAGATAATGTGATACTTATGATTGCTTTGACTACCCTGAATCTTTTGTGTTTCCATGTGAATTTTAGGATTGTGTACTAATTCTGTTAAAGGATGTCACTGGTATTTTGATAGGGATAGCATTGAATCTATATTATGCTTTGGGTAGTATGGACATTTTAACAATATCAGTTCTTCCAATCCATGAACATGGAACTACTTTCCTCTTTTTGTGTGTCCTTGATTTCTTCATCAATGTTTATAATTTTTATTTTAGAGATCTTTCATTTATTTGGCTGACTTTAGTATTAAATATTCAAATTTTGTAGATATTGTAAATGTAAATTCTCTCAAACTGGCCCAGTCCTGTCTGTTGTAATTTGGAGAATAAACCAATGGGTGGGAGCCCTTTCTTTCTCTCTCTCTCTCTCTCCCTTCCTCTTTCCCTCCCTGTCTTTCTCTGTAATTCTGCCTTTCAAATCAACTAAATAAATCTTTAAAAGTTTACAAATAAAGAAATGACACTTATGTATTACTCACAAAAAATGCATGTGTGTTATAAAGTTATTTTCTAACCATATTGCAATTACTAGGGTGATAAAAATTGGAGCTGGCAAAAATCATAAGTATTCATTGATTTCTATTGGTGAATTATTATCTTGGAAGTTGATTCTACCAAAGTTAAATTGTTGCAAAGAATGAAAAGTCCTACTGCTAGTATAAATTTAAACTTCATTAATTCATATTACTATAGAGAATTCTTCAAGCCCTAATATTTCCAAATGAAAAAAAAAATATTATGGACTATTGAATCCCTTGGAATCATTATAATAGGTTATGACTAGAAAGAAGAAGTTATGGGGCCAGTGCTGTGGTGTAGTGGGTAAAGCCGCTGTCTGCAGTGCAGCATCCCACATAGGCACCAGTTTGAGTCCCGGCTGCTCCACTTCCAATCCAGCTCCCTGCTGTGGCCTGGGAAAGTGGTAGGAGATGGCCCAAGTGCTTGGGCCCCTGCACCCATGTGCAAGACCCAGAGGAAGCTCCTGGCTCCTGGCTCCTGGCTTCGGATTGTTGCAGCTCTGGCTGTTGCAGCCAACTGGGGAGTGAACCAGCGGATGGAAGATCTCTCTCTCTCTCTCTGCCTCTGCATCTAAGTAACTCTGCCTTTCAAATAAATCAATCTCAAAAATAAATAAATAAAACTTAAAAAGAAATTATAATCATTAAGAATTTATTGATGACAAAACATAAGTAAATGTGTAAATATTTTTTTAATTAATTAATTTATTTATTTTATTTATTTATTTTTTTTGACAGGCAGAATGGACAGTGAGAGAGAGAGAGACAGAGAGAAAGGTCTTCCTTTGCCGTTGGTTCACCCTCCAATGGCCTCCACGGCCGGTGCGCTGCGGCCGGCGCACCGCACTGATCCGATGGCAGGAGCCAGGAGCCAGGTGCTTTTCCTGGTCTCCCATGGGGTGCAGGGCCCAAGCACTTGGGCCATCCTCCACTGCACTCCCGGGCCACAGAAACATTTTTAAGATATTCTGCTTATTCATGTTTCTATAAAAGGGAACCACATTTGCCATTTATATAGTAGCAGCATTATAGCTCAGGAATGGTGCATGTGTTTTCTAGTTCTGTTTAAATCTTTTATGTGTTACCACTAGGATTTCATAAACATTCCTTTTTTTAATTTATCTCTGAGTCACAAGATACTAAGGGAAACCTTTAAGTGCAATCTTGTAATAATTCTATCTTCACTCACTGCTGAAATTGAAATCGTTATACAATTCAGTCTAATAAGGATAGAAGTATACATGGATGAAGATGACCCTGATCTTACCACACATTAAAAAAGAAAAATTTTCCTAGAATCTTGGTGCCAAATGCAAGAAAAATAGTGCCCAAAAGAGTGAAATATACTAACTATAATATTTATAAAATATTTGAAATAGAGGGTAAAGGAACCAGTGTTTTCAGTTAAAAAATACTGTAATTTATTAAGGTTCTCTTAAAAGAAGACAATGAATTGACAATATTGAATCACCAATATGTTGGCCCCATTTCTTTTGATTCACCTGCTTTATAGTATAACCATGTAAATACTAACAAAATTCTAAGGACAATGCTAACTAACCTGATTTGACCTCTAACCATTGAATATATGTAGTGAATAATCATGCTGAATATCATAAAGGTGTATAATTAAATTTATTTTAATAATTAATTAATTAAAATTCAGCATCTACACCAAGCATACTGTAGTCAAACAATTCAATAGCTGAAAACAATGGACCAGACCCCAAATTGTCCAAAGGGAGAAATAAGGCAAGTATAATAAAAAAGTACATAAATCTTGCTTGCTTTATTGCTAATAGGAACAAAGCAATATTTAAGGAATTTTTTAAGATAACAATCTCATGGTTTTATATTTATATTACATTCTCCATTTTTGCTTGTATCTTAAAATGTGCCTACAAACCAATTATATCTTGCCTAAAATACATACTCTATGTGTATTTTTATTAACAAGAAAATACTTTAGTGTCAGATATTATGTTCTTGTGATCCTTTCCCTTATTTTCTGCTTGCTTACATGTTTACATTTAATTGGATTATATTATTTCAGCAGGCAGCTATTTCGTGTTAAAACAAAATGTTGACAATTGTGACTCCAAATAACTCACGACATTTCCTCAATGTCAGCATTATAGACTTCTGTGGTAGTTGTTTAAAAATATTAGTTCTGAAGGATGCTTAATGAAAATTTGGCACTAGGGTGCACACAACAGTACCGCCTGTCTCAGGAGACATTTTAATTCTTGTTTCCTGAAAGAATCCCCTGTGTGTATTTTTGGGAAAAAAAAAAAAAAACCAAACAGATAGAACCAGTCTGCTTGGGAGAGACTATTTAGCTAAATTCTCTCACCAAAAGGTGAATAACAACAACAAAAAAAATCAACAAGCTGCCTTTCTTTCACAAGAGTGACTGAGAACCAAGTGAAATATTGTAGTAGGAGGGTTTCCTAGTAGCTGTGGTCAGGACTTCTTTTCATGGGAATTTTGAGTAATAAATAATACTAAATATTTAGCCTTGGACTGCAAAACTTAGGATAGTCCACTATCAGGTTGCAAGAATGTTCTGTTTCAGAACCTTCATTCACGTGCCATGCAGCTCTCCTGTTTTCTACAGCAATTATTTCTTGATTCTACTCATGTTCCGAGCCCTCCTCTTCTTGTGAATTAAGAGCTTCACTTAACTAACTAACGGAATCTATGATCTATCATCTTCTATTTGACCATCTCGGTGTAAGTATCGCCCTGGCTCTGACCACCGGAATCACACACTTGTCATCTTTCCTTCCACGTCTTCCTTTCTCTCTTGGCAGCTTACCTTCCTGGCTTCCCTCTCTTTCTCTCCTTTCCCCTCTCCCTCTCCCTCTCCTTCCTTCCTCCCTTCCTATTTTTTTTCTTCTTTCTGTTTTGAGGGGGTTGAAGACAATCTTATCCACATTCCAGGAAAGTTTGACCCCTGCTTCTGAATTCCTGCTCAGTAAACCAGTTTATTTTTTTTTAAAGCTTTATGTATTTTACTTGAAAGTCAGAGTTACACGGGGAGGGAGGAGAGAGAGCTTTTCCATCCACTGCTTCACTCCTCAATTGGCCACACGACTGGAGCTGCACCTATCTGAAGCCAGGAGCCAAGAGCTTCTTCCAGGTCTCCAACATGAGTATAGGGGCCCAAGGACTTGGGCCATCTTCTACTACTTTCCCAAGCCATAGCAGAGAGCTGGATCGGAAGTGGAGCAGCCGGGTCTTGAACCGGCACCCATATGGGATGCCGGCACTTCAGGCCAGGGCTTTATCCGGTACGCCACAGCGCCAGCCCCAGTAAATCAGTTTCAAACTACCCGTTCTGCCACTGCTCTCTTCCATTTCCACACCCTCTGGCTTTACTCCTAAATAATAACTTAGTGCCAGGGACACTTTTACTCGATGAACATGTTTGCAGTATCACCTGAATTTCCGACTCTGACACGTGACATAAGCTGACTGCTGGGGACTGCCTCTAGAGTGTCTGCCACTGACTATGGCTACCAGATTTCTCGCAGGTCTAAGACTCTCCCCGTGGGCCACAAGTTGCAGGACTTCTTGGATACATTGCTAAGGTCTAACCGTAGCCCCCTCTCCAAGCCCCTAGTACTGTGTCACCTTCCTACCCAGGCCTTCCTGCCTCTGGTAATAAATCTTCTTCTGGACTCATTCCTAAAATATGTTTCCCCTCACTGCATATCATCTTGCCTAGTTCTACCCACACACTACATAATTACGTTATTATGGAAGAAAATCAAAGGCTAGGAAGTCTATAAAATACTTCAAACGCAAAACATCAAACACTGACACTCAGATACAGTAAAGCAACAGAACATTTAGATTTCAGCAGCCAAACTGTTACTGCATGGGGTTACTTAATTGTAAGTATGGTTTCCATTTTTGCTTATTTTTTTTCCATTTTCTAATAAATTTTAAATTTAAATCACTTAAATCTGGCTGTAGGGATTTGTTATATAAATTGATAAATTATTATGTAATTCAAAAAAGGAAAAAGTTAAAGCTTTCAAAACCTTAAGAAATTCTGAGTTTGTTTCTTTAGGATCATATGCATGTTGGTTTTGATGATCCTAATTCATTTATTGTTACATTTAAATACTAAAATTCAATATCTTCAGATATCATGGAAAATAACCACAAGAACATGTTCTAAAATGTTTCATTTTTAGAAAATCAGGGCCGGCGCCACGGCTCAATAGGCTAATCCTCCACCTGTGGCGTCGGCACACCAGGTTCTAGTCCCGGTCGGGGCGCCAGATTCTGTCCCGGTTGCCCCTCTTCCAGGCCAGCCCTCTGCTGTGGCCAGGGAGTGCAGTGGAGGATGGCCCAGGTGCCTGGGCCCTGCACCCCATGGGAGACCAGGAAAAGCACCTGGCTCCTGGCTCCTGCCATCGGATCAGCGCGGTGCGCCGGCCGCAGCGTGCCGGCCACGGCGGCCATTGGAGGGTGAACCAACGGCAAAGGAAGACCTTTCTCTCTGTCTCTCTGTCTCTCTCTCTCACTGTCCACTCTGCCTGTCAAAAAAAAAAAATCAGAACAAATGCTTACTGGTATACTAACTTAGCAGCAGTCAGTGAATGAATTTAAGGTTTTCTAACTAGTTTTTGCACATCACACATTTGATCAGATTCTTAAAAGAAAGTAAAACATATTTGGTAGGTATATATATTTCCTATACAGATTTATTGATTATATGCTCGATATGAAATGACTAGTGATCTATGAGTCAGATATCAGATATAGATTTTTTTTTGTGGTGGTTAAAATATATCATTTTTTCAGAACTTAACACAACTTGTTAGTTGGTTTATTGCTTCTTTATAGGCTTGATAATATTTCCTAACCCAACAGATGTGATATAATTTAACTTTAAATCATTTTTTCACTTGTAGACTTGGCAGGAGTCAACATTAAGAAATGAGAAATCAAACATCTGTGAACGAGTTCATTCTTCTGGGGTTAACAGATGACCCAAAGCTAAATGTTTTAATTTTCCTATTTTTATTTCTCACTTATATACTGAGTATAACCGGAAACCTGACCATTATTACGCTCACTCTGATAGATCCACATCTCAAAACACCCATGTATTTCTTCCTTAGGAATTTTTCTTTCCTGGAAATCTCTTTCACAACCGTTTCTATTCCTAGATTTCTGGTCAGCATTGTAACAGGGGATATGACCATTTCCTATAATTCTTGCATGGCCCAGGTGTTTTTCTTCATACTCCTTGGTTCAACAGAGTTTTTCCTTTTGGCTGCCATGTCCTACGATCGTTATGTAGCTATCTGTAAGCCACTGCATTACACGACAATAATGAACAGCAGAATCTGTATGCAGCTTGTAATTAGCTCTTGGCTGGCTGGGTTTCTCATTATCTTTCCGCCTGTGATCATGGGACTTCAACTGGATTTCTGCGATTCCAACATCATTGACCACTTCACCTGCGACTCCTCTCCTATGCTGCTGATCTCCTGCACTGATACAGCTTTCCTAGAGCTCATGGGATTCTTCCTGGCAATATTTACTCTCATGGTAACCTTGACATTAGTCATTCTTTCCTACGTATTCATCCTAAAGACAATTCTGAAAATCCCGTCTGCTGAGCAAAGGAAAAAGGCCTTTTCCACTTGCTCCTCACACATGATTGTGGTCTCCATTTCTTATGGGAGCTGCATTTTCATGTATGTCAAAACTTCAGCAAAGGAGGGAGTGGCTTTGACAAAAGGTGTTGCAGTGCTCAATACCTCTGTTGCCCCAATGCTGAACCCTTTCATTTACTCCCTAAGAAACCAGCAGGTAAAACAGTCTATCAAGAATGTGGTCCAAAAATGTTTCTCAAATACAGTTTATTCATAACCAAATCCATAGGCTGGGAATATGTTCATTGGCACTGCTATCATGTGTAGGTCAGAGCCTCCTAAAGGGTCAGAAAATCTGTGAAACTCTTCATCAGAGGGCTGAGCTGTGAAACAAGCCGGGAGCCTGAGAGGCAATGCTCACAGACTGTGCTAGCGAGAGGTCTAAACACCGAGCACTCCAGGGGCTTCCAGGTTGTCACCTGTGCCACCATTGGAGGAGGTGGACGCGGACATGCAAGCAAAGGCCACTCAAAGTGAATGGAAGAGTTGTGGAACCAAAGAGCGCTGTCTCAGGAGAAGGCTCTCAAAGACCAGGTGCCCATCTAACTGTGAAAAAGATCTTCGTGGGTGGCATTAAAGAAGACACTGAAGAGCATCACCTCCGAGATTACTTTGAACAGTACAGGAAAATCAAGGTGATTGAGATCATGACTGACCGAGGCAGTGGCGAGAAGAGGGGCTTTGCTTTCGTGACCTTTGACGACAGTGACTGTGGATAAGATTGTCAGTGAGTATCAGATCCCTGGCACATACTAAGCATTCCAAAATCCATGTAGTATTCCAGTCTCCAAGATCTAATCGCCATGTTTATCTTCAAACCTTTTCCATCACAAAATACCACACTGTGAATGGCCACAGCTGTGAAGTGAGAAAGGCCCTGTCGAAGCAGGAGGTGGCCAGAGCTCCACTCACCCCGAGAGGTTCTGGAGACTCTGGTGGTGGTATTGGGATTTTGACTCATGTGAACTCAGCCAAGCACAGTGGTGGCAGGACCTGTCTGCTACAAAGAAGACATATTTTAGACAATATTCATGTGCATTGGCAAAAAAACTCAAGGACTGTATTTGTCACTAACTGTATAACGGGTTATTTTAGTGTCTGTTCTGTGGGAAGTATAAAAGCACCCCAACAAAGGATTTTAATGTGGTTTTTTCTTTTCTGTTTTTTCTTTGCACCCATACTGTTGATTGCTAAATACAATAGTCTGATCATGATGCTGAGTGGATGTGTCTTTTTTTTTTTTTTTTTAATGTGCTGTGTAAAATTAGTCTCCTCTGAAGCCTTCTTGGTTAACTTTCCCAAAAATGTGAAGTCAGAATTCATCAGAGTGATGCCAGATTCCACTTGAAATATATTTACAAACTGCTTGGGTGGAGAAGCCATTGCCCTTAAATAATGGCAGATACTGTTATAACCTTCTGATGTTCACATTGTCATCCAAGCAAAGACATAGGATTGTGTGGTTATAAAAATTGTTGGTGCATCCTATGCAATACATCTAGATTGAAAAATGGTACCAGATAAAATTACAGATGGCAAGGAAGCTGTGTATCATCCTCTATCCTATGTAATCAATAAATGATTTAGTCCTCTTGAACGAAAAAAAAAAAAAAGACAAGAAATCCATAGCCTGAACTTTTTTTTTTTTTTTTTGACAGGCAGAGTGGACAGTGAGAGTGAGAGACAGAGAGAAAGGTCTTCCTTTGCCATTGTTTCACCCTCCAATGGCCGCCGCTGATCCGAAGGCAGGAGCCGGGTACTTACCCTGGTCTCCCATGCAGGTGCAGGGCCCAAGCACTTGGGCCATCCTCCACTGCACTCCCTGGCCACAGCAGAGAGCTGGCCTGGAAGAGGGGCAACCGGGACAGAATCCGGCGCCCCGACGGGGACTAGAACCTGGTGTGCCGGCGCCGCAAGGCGGAGGATTAGCTTAGTGAGCCGCGGCACCGGCTATAGCCTGAATTTAAATGAAATTGTGTATGAAACACAATATTAACATTGCTCCACCTCTCCTTCACTAGTCTATCTCACTCTCTTACCCTGTAGATTTGTTCTGTTTTCCCTGTTCTGACCTCACTTGGCGTGATTACCTTGTTACATTTATGTGGGCTGTGAATCTATACATGAATGATAAATGTCACATTAATAACTTTTAGAGCACCAAAATTTGGTTTTAAACAATCATGGAACAACATTCCTTTTGGGCTCCAAGAAAATGTTAAATATAAATTATTAAGCACTTCTGAAAATTCCTTTTCCCAGGGCATAAGCACAGAATACTAAAATAAGCTCTTTTGTGGGGTAAAGTCTCCTGCCACTAGTGTGTTTCTATTTCTCCAGGCATCTCCTAAGGTTTTTGATTAATAAATGTTGGCCTATGTTATTTGGTACATAAATGCTTTATTTTCATTATTAATTTCATTCATGGATATTATATATTAATAGTTTTATGGCTAAAGCTTCGAGAATATTTGTGGATGTCTTTGGTATTTCTGGGAGGCCTACTAACTCACCATGAAGCCTCTGTAACAAACCACACTGATGGTTGCTTGGTAGCCCATTGTTTCCTCCTTTATTTTTTGAAGTTTATTTGCGGATTTATTTTAAAAGCAGATAGACAACATAGATATAGACAGAAAGAGTTCTCTTTCTTCAGCTGCCAACACCCTACTAGCTAAGGCTGGGCCAGAAACACAGTCAGGAACTCCCAGGAGGGTAGCAGGGACCCACGTGCTTGGCCATCACCCGGTGCCTCTCAGGGTGCACATGAAAAAGAAGCTGTAATGGGAAGTGGGGGCACAGCAAATGCCTGCTCCCACTCCGTTCTTTTAACTGAGAGTGGAGCTCCTCGGAGGCCCCATCGGAAACAGACTGGCTTGCCATTGATTCCCTGCTATCCAATGCCCTTACCATTGATTCCTGGCAACTCTTTCTCTTCCAGGTAGTTCTTAAAATTTCTGTTACGCTGATGAAATTCCAAATTATTTTCCAGTGTTTATACAATCTCATTCTTTTTGAAAAAAATAGTATTTTTGTGGATACTGGAGAGTGTGTGAAATTAAGTATATTTATACTATCTGCATCCACCTTAACATAAATCTTTCCTATTAGAGGTCCCTAATTTGTAAGAATAAAAATGTGTTTACTATACATTCATTTGATTCTTTCCTGTCCTTTTCTGCTACAAGCAATGCATGAGCACATGAAATCATTTAAATTTCCACCCTGGGGCTGGTGCTGTGGCTGCGGCACAGTGGGTAAAGCTACCGCCTGCAGTGCTGGCATCCCATATGGGTGCTGGTTCGAGTACTTTCTGGGGCATGCGTGTAGCCTAGTGGTTAAGACTGTTTAAAACATTCGCATCTCATATCAGTGTGCCTGGGACTGGGTCTCAAGCTTCACTCTTAATTCCAGCATTTTGTTACTGCAGATCCTGGGAGGCAGCAGTGAGGACTCAAGTAGCTGAATCCCTGTCACTCACATGGGGAGACATAGGTTGAATTCTCAGCTCCAGGCTTTGGCCCAGCCAAACCCTGGCTATCGTGGGTATTTGGGGAGTAACTGTAAATGACAGTTCTCTCTCTCATCTTTCTACATCTAAAACAAAAAAATAAAATAATTTTAAATCATTATCTAATGTATCTAAGTACTTTATATAAGTATTATTATCTAATAATATCTAAGTATTTTATTATGTCAAGCTTTTTTTTTTAATTGTGTTAAGGTTTTCTACATTTTCAGACAATGGGAACGTGTAAAACCTTGAAGTCTATTCTAAAGTCCTATTTGATATAGCAGAATTGGAATCTTAGACCAGGTCTAGAACATCACAATGAAATGGTAACGTTTTCCTAAAGGTTAGAGACAAGCCTCCTTGTTTACAGCAGTGTGTCATTGTTCAGAGACTGTTGTCATTTACTATTACATGGCTAAGTTTCTTCCCTCTGTGAAGTCACAAGACATTGTCAACATACAAGTCTTCCTAGACCTTCTTGTAGGCATGCCACTTGGCATAGTAGTGCTAACATAGATGTGACTGCCATTTTTGTCCACGGTAGGATGCCTGCGTGTGTACTGGAATGCTCCCACTAACAAATCTGAGTGGAGCACATAGTGCTTGAAATAGAGCTGATTTCCCTGCTCCTGACTCTTTATGAGAAGCAGAACCTCAATATCTGGCAAGCAGCCACCTTTGTCTAGCTGGCATATCACTTCCTTTCTTTCAGCCCTGAATGAAGATCCGCTAATCTTGCCACCCCCACCTTGACCACATTTCTATACCTAAGCTTCCTTAATAAACTGCACACTTTGAGAATCCTTAATTTGTGTTCATTCAGTAATCTCCCATGAGTCTCTTACACATGGAGAACCAGAATGATGGTTAGTTTGAGGAACACTAGCACTGTGCACAAAAACATACAATCCTGCCCATGGAGCCAGGGAAGACATTATTAAATAATTCTCCGTGTCAATGACTCCAATTTATTTCATTTCAAATGCTAGGATACTATTTCCTTAAATGAAAATAGGTGGAGTACTGAAAGAGCTGTGGCTCTCAAACAGACTTGATTGGACATATAGAAATTGAGCTCTTAGGGGCCAGCGCTGTGGTGCAGCAAGTTGACGCCCTGGCCTGAAGCTCTGGCATCCCATATGGGCGCCAGTTTGAGACCTGGCTGCTCCACTTCCCATCCAGCTCTCTGCTATGGCCTGGAAAAGCAGTAGAAGATGGCCCAAGTCCTTGGGCCCCTGCACCTGCGTGGGACACCCAGTGGAAGCTCCTGGCTCCTGACTTTGGATCAGCTCAGCTCCAGGCATTGCAGCCAGTTGGGGAGTGAACCAGCGGATGGAAGACCTCTCTCACTCTCTCTCTGTGTAACTCTGACTTTCAAATAAATAAATAAATAAATCTTAAAAAAAAAAAAAAGGCTTCCATAGCCTTGGCAACTCATGACAAGAGCCTAGGGTGATTACTGATGCCATAAACAAGAGTGTCAATTTGTTAAGTCAACAATAGGAGTCACTGTGCACTTACTCCTCATGTAGGATCTCTGTCCTTAATGTGCTGTACATTGTGATTTAATGCTATAACTAGTACTCAAACAGTATTTTTCACTTTGTGTTTCTATGTGGGTGCAAACTGTTGAAATCTTTACTTAATATATGCTAAACTGATCTTCTGTATATAAAGAGAATTGAAAATGAATCTTGATGTGAATGGAAGGGGGAGGGAGAGGGAAAGGGGAAGGTTGCGGGTGGGAGGGAAGTTATGGGGTGGGGGGAAGCCATTGTAATCCATAAGCTGTACTTTGGAAATTTATATTCATTAAATAAAAGTTTTCATCATGAAAGGGTGTTGTATTTTATCCAATGCTTTCTCTGCGTCTATTGAGATAATCATATGGTTTTTCTTCTGCAGTCTGTTAATGTGGTGTATCACATTGATTGATTTGCGAATGTTGAACCATCCCTGCATACCAGGGATAAATCCCATTTGGTCTGGGTGGATGATCTTTCTGATGTGTTGTTGCATTCTATTGGCCAAAATTTTATTGAGGATTTTTGCATCTAGGTTCATCAGGGATATTGGTCTGTAATTCTCTTTCAATGCTGCATCTTTTTCTACTGTCTCCTTGTTGATCTTCTGTCCTGTTGATCTGTCTATTCTGAGAGTGGGGTATTGAAGTCCCCCAGTACTATTGTATTGGGGTCTAAGTCTCCCTTTAAGTCCCTTAACAAATGCTGGCTTCATATAAAGAATTTGGGAGGATTCCCTCTTTTTCGATTGTTCTGAATAGTTTGAGAAGAAATGGAGTTAGTTCTTCTTTAAATGTCTGGTAGAATTCAGCAGTGAATCCGTCTAGTCCTGGGCTTTTTTTTTTTGGGAGGGCCTTTATTACTGTTTCAATTTCTGTCTCAGTTATGGGTCTGTTTAGGTTTTCTATGTCTTCCTGGTTCAGTTTAGGTAGGTTGCATGTGTCCATGAATCTATCCATTTCTGATAGGTTACCCTGTTTGCTGGCATACAGGTCCTTGTAGTAATTTCTGATGATTCTTTTTATTTCTGTGGTGTCTGTTGTTACATTTCCTTTTTCATCTCTGATTTTATTGATTTGGGTCTTTTCTCTTTTTTTTTTTAGTTAGTTGGGCCAATGGGGTGTCAATTTTGTTTATTTTTTCAAAAAACCAGCTCCTCGTTTGGCTGATTTTTTGTAATGTTTTTTTTGGATTCAATCCTGTTGATTTCTTCTCTGATTTTAATTATTTCTCTTCTCCTACTAGATTTGGGTCTGGTTTGCTGCAGATTTTCTAGATCCTTGAGATTCATTGAAAGCTCATCTATTTGGCCCCTTTCCAATTTCTTGATGTAGGCACCTATTGATACAAACTTTCCTCTTAACATTGCTTTTGCTGTATCCCATAAGTTTTGGTATGTTGTGCTGTTATCCTCATTTACTTTCAGAAAATTTTTGATTTCTCTTTTAATTTCTTCTATGACCCATTGTTCATTCAGGAGCATGTTGCTCAATCTCCATGTGTTTGCATATGCTTTAGGGATTCCTGAGTTGCTAATTTCCAACTTCATTCCTTTATGGTCTGAGAAGCTGCATGGTCTGATTCTAATTCTTTTGAATTTGCTGAGACTTGGTTTATGGCCTAGTATGTGTTCAATCTTAGAGAAGGTTCCATGTACTGCTGAGAAGAATGTAAATGCTTTCTGTGTAGGATGAAAAGTTCTATAGATATTTGTTAGATCCATTTGGGTTATAGTGTCGTTTAAATCTACTGTCTCCTTGTTGATCTTCTGTCCTGTTGATCTGTCTATTCTGAGAGTGGGGTATTGAAGTCCCCCAGTACTATTGTATTGGGGTCTAAGTCTCCCTTTAAGTCCGTTAACAAATCTTTTAGATAAACCGGTGCCCTGTAGTTAGGCACATATACATTGATAATCGTTATATCTTCCTGTTGAATTGATCCTTTAATCATTATATAGTGCCCCTCTTTGTCTCTCCTAACAGGTTTTGTGGTAAAGTTTATGTTGTCAATATTAAGATGGCTACACCCGCTCTTTTTTCATTTCTGTTGGCATGGTATATCTTTTTCCAGTCTTTCACTTTCAGTCTGTATGCATCTTTGTTGAAAAGATGTGTTTCTTGTAAGCAGCAAATAGATGGGTTTTGTTCCTTTCCCCAATCAGCCAATCGGTGTCTTTTAACTGGACAGTTCAGGCCATTCACGTTCAATGTGACTATTGATAAGTAGTAGCTTTGCCCTGCCATTTGCCAAAGATATTTTCTGATATATGTTTTGAACTTCCTGTGATCTTTTGGTGTGAGATTTCCTTCATTTACCTTCTTTCATATTGATGGCCGTGTTTCTGTGTTTCTGTTTGTAACACATCTTTAAGCATCATTTGCAGGGCTGGACGAGTGGAGACAAATTCTTTCAATTTCTGTTTGTTGTGAAAGGTCTTTATTTCACCTTCATTCACAAATGAGAGCTTAGCAGGATATAATATTCTGGGCTTGCTGTTTTTCTCTCTTAGTACCTGGGCTATATCTCGCATTCCCTCCTACCTTGTAGGGTTTCTGATGAGAAGTCAGCTGTGATTCTGATGGAGATCCTCTGAGAGTAATCTGACGTTTCTCTCCTGCACATTTTAGGATCTTTTCTTTATGTCTCACTGTGATGAGTTTAATTACAACATGTCGTGGTGAGGATCTCTTTTGGTCATGTTTATTAGAGGTTCTATGAGCTTCCTGTACTAGGATGTCTCTGTCCTTCTCCAAACCTGGGACAGTTTCTGCTGATATCTCACTAAAAAGGCCTTCTAATCCTTTCTCCCTCTCCATGCCTTCAGGAACTCCTAGAACCCGAATGTTGGTTTTTTTAATAGTATCCTGAAGATTCCCGACAATATCTTTTAGATTTCTAATTTCCTCTTCTTTTCTTTGGTTTGATTGTATATTTTCCTGTGCTCTGTCTTCTAAGTCTGATATTCTCTCTTTTGCTTCACCCATTCTGTTTTTAAGGCTCTCTAATGTGTTTGTCATTTGATCTATTGAATTCTTCACTTCATTATGATTTCTCATCACTATCACAGTTTCATTTTCTACTAGTTGTATCATTTCATTTTGATTCCTCCTTAATATTTCATTTTCACGAGAGAGATTTTCTATCTTGTCCATTAAGGATTTCTGTAGTTCGAGAATTTGTTTTTGAGAACTTCTTAATGTTCTTATCAATTTTTTGAGATCTGCTTCTTGCATTTCTTCTATCTCATCATCTTCATAATCTTGAATTGGGGTGTCTATTTCATTTGGGGGCATCATAGTGTCTTCCTTGTTCTTGTTACCTCGGCTTTTGTGTTTGTTTGTCATATTGGAGATATTCTTTGGTTTTTTTCTCATTATACTGTGACTCTATATTAAGAGGACTGTCTGCTTTTGATGGATCCTTAGAGGCTGTGATGGGTGTGGCCAGAGAGCTCTGGTTCTACAGGGTTAAGGGTTTGCCAAAGGTGATTCACCCTGATTGTTCTCTTGCTCGCTCTCTCTCTCTCTCTCTTTTTTTTTTTTTTTTTGACTCAGTTGGGAAGTAATTCCACACAGCTGAGTGGAATTGAGAGTAGTTGATGTATGAAATCTTGCCCCTGTGGGTATTCGTTTGCTTACCAGAGTCAGGTTTTTCTGCTTGGCTAATGAGAGACACCCGCTTTACATATGCAAAATGGCGGGCACCGCTTTACTTATGTAAAATGGCGCCTGCCCTTTGTCTTGCTCGGCTTTGTAAGGTGAGTGTAGAGAGAGGCTAAATATCCGTGCCGGTTCCCCTTATTTATTCGATTTTTTTCTCTCCTCCAGCCAGCCTGGTGAACTTTCCCCAATGGGGTTTCAGGCCTCGTTCTCTACAGGCTTTTTCTGCCTTTCCCCGCCAGTGTCTCAGGTTACAAGAGGTTTTTAGCTCACCTCCCCTTCCAGTGCTGGCGCGCAGACTCTGCGGCTCTGGCAGATCTGGCGGGTCCAGCAGGTCCAGCTGCTCCGGCGGGTCTGGCAGGTCCCATGGCTCAGCTTCCATGCAGTGGGCGACCTTGCTTTCCCCTTAGGTCCTCTGAGTCACAGCCACTAGATCCAGAAGAGTTTCCTCTGCAGTTTTTCCCTGATCCTTTTCCTGAGGCTACCATAACTCCACTTTTATTAAACTATCTTTTCCCGGACTGTCGGTGCGCGCCCTCACTATTCTGCCATCTTGGCTCCACCCACTATGCGGATTTTAAACATAGTGAAAGTCATTTCCCATCACGTAAAGGTGAAAGACAAAAAAAACCTACATATCTTTGTCTACAAAGAGATCAGATAATAGGAAATACAGATATACAGATAATCTCCTAGGTAAAACTTGGTAGTAAATGTATTCACACAATAAGTTGATTGAAACAATGAAAATGCTATCCCAAGTTTAAAGTCCTAGAGCCTCTGACGAATATAAGAATAAAGGAGACTTTTCGATCACAGATCATTTGTTCATATATTTAAGTATATTGAAATTTTTATTAATATAAAGAGAATAAATTCATGTGTTTCAAAGATAACTATTCTAAGAATTCTTTCCTCTTTCTCTCCCTAAATTTATGTAATGGCAGCACATTTAGACTTTTATGTCAGATAACTAAATCAGAACAAACAAGTAAACTAATCTGATATAATACCAAAGTTGAGATCAGAGACAAAATACTGAAGGGAAAAATAGTCCTCCCTTGAACAGGCACTTGGGCTCATGGTTAAGACTCTGGTGAAGGTGCCCGTATCCCACATATGAGTACCTGGTTTCAATTTCCAGCTCCAGCTCCTGATTCCAATTTCCTGCTAATGCAGACCTTGGGAAGCAGTGGAAGTGGTTGGGTTCCTGCCACCTACACGGGAGACCTACATTAGGTTTCCAGCTTCATCCCAATCTAGCACAGGTCTTTGGGCATTTGGGGAGTGAACCAGCAGAGGTACTTTCTCTCCCTCTCTCCTTCTCTCTCTCCACCACAACCTCCCCATGATGTCTATTAAAAACAAAAAAAAACAAACAAAAAAAGAAAATTTAAAGAATCTTCACATCTAAAGCATAGATAGAATTTTGAACTATTGTTATTCATCACTCTTCAAGAAAAGAATAATCAGTTTTATAAAGACCTGTAAATCATTCTGGGAATAAGATTTGTAAGAATACTCAAGTTTACCAAAATGCAGTATAACACATTAAGTATTAAAAAAAAAAGTATTACTTTACAAAATGGGAGATAGAATTATGACACACAGATGTTAAATTAAAAATATATTCAAGAAGACTATATTTACAATCTTATAGGACAAACATAACAGATTTTTAACTGTACTAGAACACTTCCACAGCAAACATTTGAACTACAAGTTAGAGTTGGAATCTTCCCTTGACAATAACTGTTTCTATATACCATTATTGGGATAAGCTGATTACTTTACCAGATGAAGGACTAAACTGACTTCATTTATTTTAAAAATTTCAATGGGGAGATGAAATCCATGCTCACTGAAAATTTTAAATATGAAGGGAAAACAAAATAAAATATCAAAGAGTTTAGAAATATGTTGGTGGGTGTGCACTCAGAATTTTAAAAATGTTTTGATCTAAGAGAATTTAATCTTTTTTTCCCTTCTTTTCAAGGAATATGTTTTCTATAAGGGGATATTGACATTAAAATAGAAAAGAATATAATGATGGAAATATGCAAATAATGAATTAATAGGTGATGTAATTAATAAATGAGTATTTTGTGTCTGTATACTACAACATAATTTTCTTAAAAATAAAAGACAATGATGATTTTCGTATAATGCATGTTTGTGTGTTTTACCTGTGTATTTCATTGTTATCATAGGTTTCTTACTTTGTCTCATATTTTACAGGCAAAGCAAAGGATAACATGTTAAAGAAAGAAGACATGAAATCTCGTGGCAGTCAGACTTCATTCCTGGACTGGCCAATGACCCACAGCAGCAGGTCACATTTTTCATAGTTCTTCTTGTTACCTTTGTGCTAAGTGCTGGAACCCCTCACCCTTCCAGATTTCCACCTCTGGAATATGTATGTGTTCCTTAGGAACTTTCATTCCTAGAAATACATATTCATATCCGCCTGCATTCCCAGGGTCCTTGTCACCACCAGATGGCAGACAAAAGCTTTTCCTGTTCTAATGGCTGTGTCACTTGATTCATTTACTTGGGGTGAAAGCATTTTACTCCTGGCCACTGTGTCCTTTGATTTCTGCATGGCTTTCCAGAGAGTATCCTATAAATGAATAAATAAAGAATTTATGTCTTAGCTTCCCTTTATTATCAATCCTATTACTGCCTTCACCGTTCCATTGTTTCTATCACAATAGGCTTCAGTGCAGACACACATGTATCCAAAACAATGGCAGTTGGAGGCATCTGGGAACTGCAACACACGAGACCCAGTTCCTGTAGTTAATAAGTCCCTCAAAACCCAGGTGTCATTCATAAAATTAACTACCTTGGCTCAGTAACTGTAAGTCTGATTAGATATATGTAAATGAATTTGATTGTAGTATCTTGATTTTCAGCCCAATATGATAATCTAGATCACTATAAATAGTTCTAGATAGTCTACATGCTAACAAAATGACTCTGTTTGGGGAGTTGTCTCATGAAGTAAACATCCTTAACCGTCAACTACTTCTTACCATTAGGCTTTCATGGAATGAGTACTTTTTTAAAAACCAGATTCTAATTAATATCATATGATTTTGTCTATGAATTTCTTATTGTAACAAAAAATGAAACAATGCCATGACTTTTTTTAGCATCACAATATGTGCATAGAAATGCAAAAGAGAATAATCAATAGTGACAAATTTATTTTCTTTGTTGACTCCTCTGAATAAATCATTTTAATTGGTCTAGCTCCAAGGTTGTTGATTCCTTTTTGCCTATTAAAACACACCATTGATGCCCTCTGTGAATATTTCAAGTCAGCTATTATATCTTTTGGTTTCAGAATTTATCTTTAGTCCTTTCTTGTAATTTTTATAGTTTTATTGATTTTTCATCATTTTTCTGATTCCTTTAAGTCTTTTGTCCATGGTTTTCTTGTGCTGTTGGACATAATTGACACAGGTAGAAAGTTTCAGGCTAATTTATTCAAGGTCTGCTTTCTCTGGCTGGTGCCGTGGCTCACTAGGCTAATTCTCTGCCTGCGGCACTGGCACCCCAGGTTCTAGTCCAGGTCGGGGCTCTGGTTCTGTCACTCCTCTTCCAGTCCAGCTCTCTGCTGTGGCCCGGGAGTGCAGTGGAGGATGGCCCAAGTGCTTAGGCCCTGCACCCTCATGGGAGACCAGGAGGAAACACCTGGCTCCTGGCTTCGGATCAGCGCAGCACACCAGCCGCAGCGGCCATTTTGGGGGTGAACCAACGGAAAGGAAGACCTTTCTCTCTGTCTCTCTCACTGTCTAACTCTGCCTGTCAAAAAAAAATAAGTCTCTGCTTTCTCAAGGTTGGTTCCAATCTATTTCTTTTTTCTCCACACTCTGAACCTGGTGAATGAGTCATATTTTCCTAGTTCTTCACAGCTTTTGTTGGTTCTTTTTTTGAATCTGGACATTTTGAATGTTATAACGTGGTTACTTTAGAAGTCAAATTTTTCCTTCTCACTAAGTTTTTCTCTTGTTGCTTGTTGAGAGCTGTAGTCATCAATCTATTAAGTAACTTTAATAAGCCAAATTTTGCTAAGATTATATTTCCTGAAGTATCTGTTCTGTTATCTCAATAATCACTCAGTGAACTGACAAAAAAATTTCTTGAATTTCTGAAATGAAAAAAGAGAAAATAGGATGCTGGTCTTTCCAAACTGTGTCTGAATTGGGGGGGAGGGACACTCATTCACTGTCAAGCCGCCTACAGTTCTACCTTCACCTTTATTGCTTGCTTGGAGCCCACAGATCTGCCACAGGTGAGAGCCTTGGGTGTGCTGAGGTTTTTTACAACCAAGTTTTGACACTGGGCCAGTGTATTTCACTCACGTTTCCATAGATCTCCTAACTTCTTTGTGCCCCCAAGGCTCAGCCTCCCATTGCTCAAGCTTTGGGTTTGTCTCTATTTAACCCCATTTACTGTCATGATCCTGTCTGCTACAGGCAATTGTATATCTTTAAATATTTTGACAGCCACCACTGCTAGTTAGAATGCCACTCCAGCCTCTGCACCAATTTCTGAAGGAACCCTGAGCCTGATGAAAATGCACAGTGCAGTATTTTAATAACAAAATTTGTATGAGGGTCCTCGCACCAGCAAGCCATAAAAAGAATGAAGGTTTCTGTTTTTCACAACTGCCGCTGTCCTGGGGGGGAAAAAAAAAAACAGAACACAATGTTGTCTCATCAAAATTTAGCCAGATTATGCTATGACGAGTACTCAAACAATATATTTCACTTTGTGTTTCTATGGGGGTGCAAACTGTTGAAATCTTTACTTAATGCATACTAAACTGATCTTCTGTAAAAAAAAAAAAAAAAAAAAAAAACAAATTATCAATTCCCAACTTGACTCTCACTGGGATTAAACATGACAATAGGTCTGATCTGATTTCATCATCATTTAAAAAAAAATCATCTATTATTTTTCACTTTATGTTTCTGTGTGGGAGCAAACTGTTGAAATCCTTACTTAACGTATACTAAGCTGATCTTCTGTATATTAAGATAATCGAAAATGAATCTTGATGTGAATGGAAGGGGAGAGGGAGTGGGAAAGGGGAGGGTAGTGGGTGGGAGGGACGGTATGGGGGGGAAGCCATTGTAATCCATAAGTCGTACTTTGGAAATTTATATTCATTAAATAAAAGTTAAAAAAAATTTAGCCAGATTGCTCTCCATTACTCTCCTTGTTGTTCCAAGTTTTTTATTAGATTGAAGAATGCTTTTCAAAATTTAGCATGTATTATTTTAAGAAATCTATAATACTTTGCTAAATCACTCAACTAAAAATGCATGATCTTTTCCAAAGATCTTCAATTGTACTAGCAAACTATTTTTTCACTTTGTCTGTATTATAAAATCTTAGGTTGGGATTTCTTTTGGAGACCAATTATATTATAATTTCATAATTCATGTTTTCTCATTGAAATTTATTAAAGAACCAAGATAAATCTCTCCTCACTTAAAGTAATCATCAGAATGATAATTGGAAGAAATAATCAAGCAGGAGATCATTATTTCATCAGTCTCCCTTTGCTTCATGCAACGTCTACTATTATAGATAAGGTTCTATATTCCTCCAACACCACTTGGCTCCCAAGTGAATCCAATTAAAGTGATGTCAAAACTAATTGTGTTGCAGCTGAACTAGTGTTTCAGTCTCCAGGGGGCTTTCTACCACATTCCTTCAAAAACGAACTCCTCTCTAACATTATATTCAAAGTCATATAAATGGTACCTGTTCTTCTTTTGAAGAAAAGCTATTTACCTATATCATTGAGTGATATCAGAAGAATCATGAGACATATGATACTTTAATTCCAAAAGGATATTTTGAATGTATGTTTATTTGATTTTTCATCCACAAATACTGGATTTTGGATTAAGAACTTCATGGTTTAAGAAAAGGTAGAATTCGATAAAAAAAATCTTGAAGTCTTAATAACTGAATAGATTTACAAAAGTGAACTAGTTTGATAAAAGTATAAAAAGAAGAAAATGCTTCTGTATAAAATATATCATGTCTCATATACACAATCAGAAAAAAAGCTATTTAGGTTGAGACAATGACTTGAATCCATCAAGAACTAACATAAACGTGAGTATGTATTTTCTCTATCCACACTGTTCATCTTTCTTTCTCAATCATGAAATGCTTAATAATCACTCTCTTTGAAATAAATCATGGAGACTTTTTTCAATTCTTGCATTCATTTTTTTCTGCCTAGATCTTTCTAAATACATATAACTGAGTTCAGAAGTGAGCATTTGCCTCAAGAAGGAGTTGGTCGTTTTCATAGTTAATTCTCAGTTACCATGACTTTGTGAAGTCACACTGGTCACAACGTGTATTACTCCACTCCACCGTCATCTGCACGCATCCTAATGCCTCACAGTCTGGCTCTGTTCATTAAATCAAACCACCCTTGTGGTTCACTCAAGAATCACCAAACTGGTCTCTTCCTTCTCTTTAACAGTAGGATATTTTGTCAAGCCAGCCAGATAAATAAATATCCACAAGGGTGTTGAGTATCTGCTTTAGCAGAATTCAATTCCAAGGTTTTTGTTATCTGAAATTCACATCTCATTGACATACATCTCTACTGGTGTCTGTATCAATCAGAATTGATTAGTTCAGAATACTTGATGCATGAATGCAGAACTCCATCCATTGGGGTAAAACAAGTATCTGAATCCTAAATCCAAAACTAATGATAGTCACACATGTATTAGTCAATCATTATTTCATTCTGTAATCAAATAAAATAGGCTCCAAGTCGCAGTTAAGTTCTGTAAGTGATGCAGTGGAAGACAAACATGAATGCAACACTCTGTACTACCAATATAACCATGGGCAAGGCTGCATTCCCTTCTGTACATAAACTTCTCAGTCTGAAAAATCAGTCTGCTAATAGAACCTACAAAGAGGATTCTCAGGTATCAGGTAAGATATGGATCTATGTCTGATCTACAACTGGAAAAAGAAAGAGAATGAAGAGGAGGAAGAAAAGAAAGGAAAGTCCATCACATTTTATGCTGTTTATATTATTTTTATTGCCATTATTTTCCTTCTAGTATATTTCCTTAACACATTATTGAAAAATAATAAAGTTATCAGATTGTTTTCCCTAGAGTTTCATAAAGGCTGTCATGCAACAATTTTCTGAAATAATGTATTTAATCTTACTAGGAATAATCTGAATTATTTTATTATTTATATGATTGATTATATTTGAAAAGCCCAATTGGAAAAATTTTTTAAAGATTTACTTAGTTATATGAAAGTCATAGTTACACAGAGAGAGGAAAGGTAGAGAGAGAGAGAGAGAGAGAGAGAGGTCTTTCATCCATTAGTCACTCCCCAATTGGCCACAATGGCCGGAGCTGCGCCGATCTGAAGCCAGGAGCGAAGAGCTTCTTCCAGGTCTCCCACATGGGTGCAGGGGCCCAAGGACTTGGGCCATCTTCTACTGCTTTCCCAGGCCATAGCAGAGAGCTGGATCAGAAGTAGAGCAGCCAGGTCTCGAACCAGCACCCATATGAGATGCCAGCGCTTTAGACCAGGGCATTAATCCACTAAGTCACAGCGCCGGCCCCCCCCCATTGGAAATTTTAAGTCATGAACCTGTTTATTAATAAAAGTTAGTATTTTATTTATGTCAATTATCAATCAGAGAGGAGCTAGCAGAATCAAGTTCGCATAAGAACAAGAGGGAATGGATCTCAATGCTATTCCCAAAATATACCATTTTCTGTTTAGCTTTTGCTATGAACAGAAATCAAGAATCATTTAGGAAAAAGATTAAACCATGAATAAAAAATAAGTTTTCCATTGATAAAATTAGCAATTGTTTTTATGGTCAGTATGTTTTCAAAATCACTATTAGTATTTTGATAAGTTGTTTGACATTCCATAGCACAGTGAACATTTATCACCACTACCCAGTTTTATAAATACACAAAAATATTTCTGTGTGTTAACTTAGCAATCAAAAACAAGTATCATGGGATTATCAAAGCTGAGATTAAAACATGATTTTACAGTAATAAACTTGATTAATAATTTCCCTTCTGATATGAGCTTTGATGTCTGGTGGACAACTATTTTGCCACTTCTGGTTGAAAGCATCTATTCAAGTTCTTCACACGGTGTAAGAGCACTACAAGTGTGTTTGAAATCACATCACGAGATGACATTCAGTCTTCTTTTTCCTACAGATGTATCACAGCTCAGAACTTAGCCATGCCAAATAAGACTTCCATTAGAGAATTCATTCTTCTGGGACTTACAGACGATCCAGAGTTACAAGCTGTAATATTCTGCTTTATGTTCATCACATACTTACTAAGTGTAAGTGGAAATATGGCCATCATTATATTAACATTGTCTGATGTTCGCTTGAAAACTCCTATGTATTTCTTCCTCAGGAATTTCTCTTTCTTAGAAATTTCATTTACAACAGTATGCATCCCTAGATTTCTAATGAGCATCGCTACAGGGGACACAACCATCTCCTACAATGCTTGTATGGCACAAGTATTTTTTTTAATTCTTCTGGGAGCAACAGAGTTTTTTCTTCTGGCTGTCATGTCCTATGATCGCTATGTGGCCATCTGCAAACCTCTACATTATACAACTATAATGAGTAACAAAGTCTGCCATTGGCTGGTGATCAGCTCCTGGCTAGCTGGTTTTCTTGTTATCTTCCCCCCAGTGGTGATGGGGCTCCAGCTGGACTTCTGTGACTCCAACATTATCGACCACTTCACCTGCGACTCTTCTCCTATGCTGCTCATTGCTTGTTCAGACACACAGTTTCTAGAGCTTCTGGCATTTTTCCTAGCAGTCTTCACACTTATGGTAACTCTGACCTTGGTGATTCTCTCCTACACACTCATCCTTAGAACAATTCTAAAGATTCCCTCTGCTCAGCAAAGGAAAAAGGCCTTTTCCACGTGTTCCTCCCATATGATAGTGGTTTCCATTTCTTATGGAAGTTGTATTTTTATGTACGTGAAAACATCTGCAAAAGAAGGTGTGGCCCTCAGCAAAGGCATAGCAGTCCTTAATACCTCTGTTGCTCCCATGTTAAATCCCTTTATTTACACATTAAGGAACCAGCAGGTGAAACAGGCTCTGAAGGACTTCTCAAAAAAAATGTTGTCATTAAACAAGCATTAGTGGGGCCGGAGCGGGTAAAGCCACCACCTGCAGTGCCAGCATCCCATATGGTCGCCAGTTTGAGTCCTAACTGCCCCACTTCCGATCCATCTCTCTGCTATGGCTTGGGAAGGCAGAAGATGGCCCAAGTCTTTGGGCCCCTGCACCTGCATGGGAGACCCAGAAGAAGCTCCTGGCTCCTGGCTTCGGTTCAGCATATCTCCGACCATTTTAGCCATTTGGGGAGTGAACCAGCGAATAGAAGACCTTCTCCCTCCCTTCCTCCCTCCCTCTCTCCCTCTGTCTCTCCTCTCTCTGTAAATATGACTTCAAATAAAATAAATCTTTAAAAAATTAAATAAGCATTAGTCATTATAAAATCTATACCTGAAACCATTCTATATAACCCATGAACACAAAGGAATACAAAGCACACAAATATTCTCACCACTGTACAGCTGACTTTTAGTGACAAGACACACACATTAAACAGCCAATATCATAGAAAAAGCAAATTGCATAATACTTTAGGAAATGATAAATGTTATAAAAAATGAAAAACATAATGGGAAGGGAGTTATGCTTAAAATTCTAGTTAAATAGTCTACTCAAAAATTTTACAGTCACAGCTCCTTTTTTATATTTTTTCTATATTCAAACATATTTTCTTATAACTTTAGTCTCTTTTTTCTGGAAATTTCCCATCTTACGTTCACCGGTTTCATATATGTCATATATATTGAGATTGTAAGATGTGACTCTATAGTAAGTGTGGATCTTTGCTTCAAAAAAAATGTGTACCGAACTCTAGATAACTTAACCAAATTCTCCCTGAAAATGAACGATTCTTCAAATAACTTACAGCAAGCCCTGGTTAATAACTGGGGTGGACTTAAACTCAAAGCTTGGAAAACTGTGCTTTGTGGTAACTTTGAAGAAAAGGGCTCTGTTTCGACCTTACACTTCTTCCTTCATTTTAGTGAATCAGATATTAAAATCTGTTAAGGGAAAATGACCAAGTTATCCAGGTTTCTGCTTCATCAACTCTGCCGTTTCAGATCACGCACCTCTTGTTACAGAGAAAGAAATTGTCAGAGACTAGAGCTGTTGGGGAGGAAGGTTTCCAATGGAGTGTTATAAAGTTACTAGAAATGACCGCCTTACATTAAATGCCATGGCTTTTCATTTTATGGCAGAAAATATTACAAAATTTCATCATCAGATAGAAGTGGAGATCATAAAAACAGTCCACTAAGTTACTGAAAATCAATGATGAATTGATAACACACCTACTGAACATGCCTACAGTAATCACAGAACACAATTATATTTGTGACTAAATGAGTAATCAAAGAAAAATCATATACCTTTCCAGTTTTCAAATATCCATATAAGTCATGAATATTATTTAACTAATTAAACAGAAACTATTGAAAATAAATGTGAAACCACTGAATGTGAGCCATGAAATTTCAAAAATGAATATTCAATTTGTGGAAAACCAAAAAGTATGAAACTCAACATAATCTGAAAAAAGTAAGAATGATGCTTAATTACTTACTTCTAATATAATAATAAGTCCAAAAGCAAAACGTAATATTTTAAAAATTATAATATTACTAATACTAATAAAACAATAAAACTGTATAATTATTTGGCAATAAGATAAAAATGATACTATGTGCAATTACATATGGAGAAAGTATTAATCAGCAAATATTCATAGAGCAGTAGATATGACAAATTTATGTTTTAACTATTAAATGACCTAACAAATACAAATCTCTAAGAGCTATCACTCCTAAACATTTCCATGATTTTATTAATATCTTACTCTAAATTTTATATGCATAAACAATTTATAAAGTGTATATTCTCTTAAATAGTAGTATGCCATAAATATTTGAAAAAAATTCACTTTACAAAATGTAATAATCTCCATATATATGTATTTACATATACTTTGTATATTGAAATATACAATGAACCAATACTATAAAAAATACTACAACACATGAGAAACACAAAACTACTTGATTATTAGGAAGCTTTGGAATATACTACATCATGATATCTTTTTTTTGGTATGCTTTTTAAAAATTTTTATTTAATATAAAGAGAATAGATTTCATACATGCCATGCTACTACAGTTCCAAGAAGACAACCACACTTCCCTCCTTCCTCCTTCCCTCTCCAAATTCTCCTCCCTTACTCCCTCTCTTCTTTATCAGTTCCTGCAAAAACATATTTTTTCTTTGACAGGCAGAGTGGACAGTGAGAGAGACAAAGACAAAGGTCTTCCTTTGCCATTGGTTCACCCTCCAATGGCCACCGCGGCCGGCGCACCACGCTGATCCAAAGGCAGGAGCCAGGTGCTTCTCCTGGTCTCCCATGGGGTGCAGGGCCCAAGCACTTGGGCCATCCTCCACTGCACTCCCAGGCCACAGCAGAGAGCTGGCCTGGAAGAGAGGCAACCAGGACAGAATCTGGCGCCCCGACCGGGACTAGAACCCGGTGTGCCGGCACCGCAGGTGGAGGATTAGCCTAGTGAGCTGCAGCGCCGGCCACAAAAACATAATTTTAATACACTATACTCATAGACTTAATTCACCACTAACCATAATATTCAACATATAAAAAGTAGGAAAACCACAGTTTCACAGAAGTATAAACAAATGCTAAAAATGATGGTTATATCACAAAATGTCCATTTCATTCCTAAATAGGTCTGATGGAAATACCATTATAAATATCCCAAAATATATTACTAATTGCCTAAAAATTTGAGTTAAAATAACAAAAATAATTCAGTTAACACAGTTATGATGACCACAATGTCAAAGCCAGAAAGAAAATACATGTTAAATGCACAATTAGAATTTTACTAAAAGGTGAAAGTAGTGTCATTCATGTTGAAAGAATGATGTGCTATGCTCTTATTATCTATTCATTGGTTCAGCGATCTCCAGATACATTTAGTTAATTCAAAAACAAACAGTTGCAAAATCCACAAATATTCAAAAAGAGAGCACAAATATTCTTTTTAAAATAATTTCTATAAATACTTACTAAATGTTTTAAAATCTCTGAAAACTACAGGAATTTATGAAACTGAAGAAATCACAAATCAATGGAAGATATCTTGTGTTCATGGATTGAAAAAATTATTTTATTAAAAATGCCCACCCAAAGTAAGCTATATATTTAATATGACATTTTACATAGACATAGAAAAAAGAGACATAAACTTGGTATGGAATTACCAATAGCCTTGAATACTGAAATCATTCATGAGAAAAAAATAAAGCTATAGACATCACCTTCATGATTTCAGAACTACAGTTGTCAAAATAGTGCAACTCCAGAATCAAAAGAAGAACAAAAAACACTGAAACAGAATAGGGCCCATAAATATATAGACACACATACAGTCAAATAATCTTTCTCAAGGTGCCAAGAATACACTATAGACAAGGGATAACCTCATCAATAAATAGTGTCGGGGAAATTGGATATTCACATGCCAAAGAATGGAATTGGACCCAGAACTTACACCATATATAGAATTTTGATAAAAATAGAAACCATAGAACTCCTAAAAGAAAATATTGGGAAAAATTTTGACAGTAGTCTTGGAAACTTTTTTTCTTTTTTTGATGATGACATCAAAAGCGCAGGCAACAAAGGCAAAAACAAACAAGTGGTACTACATTAAACTAAGCACCTTCTGCATAGCAAAGGAAATAATAAATAGAATAAAAAGGAAACCTATGGAATAGAAGAAAATATTTTACAAACCATGTACCTGATAACGAGCTAACATCAAAAATAAAAGACTCCTACAATTCAATAGATTGTATTTCCTTTGGGTAAATTCCCAGGAATAGCATGGCTGAGCCATATGATAACTCTACTTTGAGATTTCTGAAGAATCTCCATACTGTCTTCCAGTTTACTATCTTCCAGTTGTACTATCTTCTAGTTTACATTTCCCACCAAGAGAGCACAGGACACCCTCTTCTCCACATCCTCACCAGCATTTCTTATCTTTTGATTATTGTATGATAGCCATTCTAACAGGGGTGATGTGAAATGTTATTCTAGTTTTTATTTGCATTTCCCTGATGGCTAGTGATCCTGAGCATCTTTTCATGTGTCTATTGGCCATTTGTAATTCATCTTTTGAAGAATGCCTCTTCTATCTTAATTGAACTTTTTTTTAAAGAATGATTTCTTTTTTAATATTTATTTATTTATTTGAAAGACAGTTACAGAGAGAGGTAGATACAGCGAGGTGGGGGGGGGGGGTAGAGACAGAGACAGAAAGAGAGAGGTCTTCCACCCACTGGTTCACTCCTCAAATGGCTGCATCAACCAGAGCTGGGCCAATCTAAAGCCAGGAGCCAGGAGCTTCTTCCAAGTCTCCCACAGGGATACAGGGGCCTAAGGACTCGGGCCATCCTCCTCTGCTTTCCCAGGTACATTAGCAGGGAGCTGGACTGGAAGTGGAGCAGCCAAAACTTGAGCTAGTGCCCATATGGGATGCTGGCACTGCAGGTCAGTGCTTTAACCCACAGCACAACAGTGCCGGCCCCTGTTTTGTTTCTGTTGAGTTTCTTGAACTCCTTATATATTCTGGATGGTAATCCTTTATCAGATGCATACTTTGCAAATATTTTCTCCCATCCTGTCAGTTACCTCTTCACGTTGTTTAGTGATTGCTTTGCTTTGCAGAAGCTTATTCGCTTGATGTAATCCCGTTTCTATTCGCCTTGTATTGCCTGTGCTTCTGGGGTCACATACAACAAGTCTGTGCTTAGGACAATGCATTGAAGTGCTTTCATTATGGTTTCCTCTAGCAATTTGATTGTTTCCAGTCTTAGGTTTAGATTTTTGATCCATTATGAGTTGATTTCTGTATAGGGTGTAAGGTAGGGCTCTATTTTCATACTTCCGCATGCAGATCGAATTTTCCCAACACCATTTATTGAAGAGACTGCACACTCTACACTTTAATGGCTTTCCCAGGCACATTAGCAGGGAGCTGGAGCAGAAGCAGAGCAGCTGGGACTCGAACCAGCCCCCGTATGGGATGCAGGCACTGCAGTGGTTTAACCCACTACACCACAGCACCAGCTGCTAAAATGTTTATTGTTACAAAAGTATGTAAAATGAATTTCCCTAGGAAAATATGGAATTATGTACATTCTAACCATCCAAATTTGTGATGTAGTAACTCCATCTGGGGAATTTATACTCAAAATTAATAAGACTGGGACTGACATTGTGGCACAGCAGGTTTAGCTGCCCCCTGCAAGAATGCTGCCATCCCATATCACAGTGACAGTTTGAGTCCCAGCTGCTCCTTTTCCTATCCAACTCCCCTCTAATGCACCTGGGAAAGCAGTGGAAGATGGCCCAAGTGCCTAGGTCCCTGTCACTCACATGGGAGACCTGTATGATGTTCTTTTTTTTTTAACTTTTATTTAATGAATGTAAATTTCCAAAGTACAGCTTATAGATTACAATGGCTTCCCCCTCATAACGTCCCTTCCACCCGCAACCCTCCCCTTTCCCACTCCCTCTCCCCTTCCATTCACACTGTATGATGTTCTTGACTCCTGGCTTTGACCTGACCCAGCCCTGGTTGGGAGAGTGAAGCAGTAGAGTGAAGATTTCTTCCTTCCTTCCTTCCTTCCTTCCTTCCTTCCTTCCTTCCTTCCTTCCTTCCTTCCTCCCTCCCTCCCTCCCTTCCTTCCTTCCTTCCTTCCTTCCTTCCTTCCTTCCTTCCTTTCTTTTTCTGCCTGTCTCTTTTCCCTCTGTCACTCTGCCCTACAAATAAGTAAAATACATCTTTTATTAAAAAGTAATGGGACAATAATACCAAAATGTATATTTGGATCCATGGATTCTAATATTATTTATAATAAATAATTTTTTAAGATTTCACTGGTGTGCTCAAGAAAGAGAATTCAATTGATTGTGGCATAGTCATACAACAAAATATGGTTCAGTCAACAAAATTGATGTTATAAATATCTAACCTATTATCAAATAATTAACTATTGCTTGGGGACAAATGTAGATTTTCTAATTAAAGTTTTAAAAATGTGACTAAGCTGTCATTTAGGAAACCTGCACCCCAGATCCAGGTTCCTGTGTTCACACCCCCCTCGGGCTTCTCTTTCTTGCCACAGATGCTGGCCTGGGAGGCAGTGGTGATGGCTTGAGTGATTGAGTCTGCCACCAGTATGAGAGGCATGGATTGGGTTAGGTGGGCATTGGGAGTGAGTCGCCAGCTGCCATTTCCCTCTCTCTCTCTCTAGGTAAAAGTAAGTCATAAATAAAAATTCAAAATCGATTTTCCCCGCAGTTTCAATGATCCATCGATCTTAGGAGAGTGAATGTCAGGGGATGTTGTTAATGTTGCTAGGCTTCACCCATATCCACAACCCTGGATAACACCCTGCTGAATAATCTGCTCAGACTTCTGGGATACAAGACCCATAATCAACCAATTAAAATATAATCACTAAAGTTGATCTTGCATGTGGATTCATTAGTTCCCTGCTATCTTTATATAAAAGTTCATTAAGTATTTATCTCAAAAATATTTCCAAAATTATGTGGAGCTAAACACATTTAAAGCTCTGTGTTTCCTTTCATCCTGGGAGAAATGAATGGAAATGGCTCTCTGGGAAACATCAGATAATGAAAGATAATTCTAAAAAAGTTTTTCTTTTATAAAAGGCAAGCATTTGTCTAAAGGCTTGGTGATAAGATGGCAGGGATAGGTTAGGATTCCAGATTTGGGACAGTGTTGGGGGAAACGTGGTGAAATGATTCCATTAGGTGTTTTGAGATGAGCAGGAAGGGCTCTGTGATGGAATCTGTAGCAGCTTTGAGGAAGAGAGAAGAAAACACTTCTCCATGAGGCATTGAGATTTCTGGAGTAAGAGAATTCAGCACACCAACTTTTAGCTCTAGCCATCAAGACTTTGCTAGCAGGTAAGGATTCTCAATGTATTTTGATGTGATGCTTCAGCCTGTGGTCAGTCTCTCCATTCTACAACATCGTTTACTGTCCTCGGGAGGATTTCATTTTTGTTTCTCAATCTGTTACATACTTTTCCTTACATTATTTTATTTTAGAAGTGGTAATTAGTAAATACATAATCTTATCCATTTCTACGAGGTACCGTTCAACAGACAACACCTACACATAGCGTAAGTCAACCAAACCATGCAAGTAGGCATTCCATCTTCTTCCCTTTGTGTTTGGAGCATACCAGCTCGTCCCGTCTATGCTGGTATACACAGCACACTTTTATATATGCTGGTATACACAGCACACATCTATCTTTTATATAAAGATAGCAGGTGAACGATGGTCACCTCACCATGCTGTGGGTCACTGGGACTTGTTACTTCTACTTTCTGGCATTCACTGTCCACCCTCCCTCCAGCCTCTCCTGCCTTCCCCCTTTCCAACCTCCAGTAATGATAATTTTAAGAAACTGGAGATCATTATGTTAAGTGAAATAAGCCCAATAAAAATAGGAAATACCATGCGTTCTGTCTCATATGTGGAAATTTAAAAAATCAAAATAATTTAAATATTTTAAATTTTGTAAAAGTCAATCTGAATTTAGAATAGTGAAAATGATGGAGTGATAGATAATGTGAAAATATTTTACATGGAAACTTTGGCCATTAAGCGAGATATTTGCTTAATATTGGAATATTTATACTTTATAAAACTGGTTCATATAGTTAGTAGATGTGCAAGATACTTCTAAATAATATATATAAAATCTTTGTGAGTTTCATAACTGATTCAATACTTGTGTACTTCATTAAAATATTTTTTTTTTTTTTTGACAGGTAGAGTGGACAGTGAGAGAGAGAGACAGAGAGAAAGGTCTTCCTTTGCCGCTGGTTCACCCTCCAATGGCCGCCGCTGCAGCCGGCGCACCGCGCTGATCCTGGCAGGAGCCAGGAGCCAGGTGCTTTTCCTGGTCTCCCATGGGGTGCAGGGCCCAAGCACCTGGGCCATCCTCCACTGCACTCCCTGGCCATAGCAGAGAGCTGGCCTGGAAGAGGGGCAACCGGGACAGAATCCGGCGCCCCAACCGGGACTAGAACCCGGTGTGCCGGCGCCGCAAGGTGGAGGATTAGCCTATTGAGCCACGGCGCCGGCTTCATTAAAATATTTTCTGACCATGCCATTTGATGCCTAGCTGAATTTTTAAACAGCTCTTAGGGGAGCTTAAATCAGTGAAACAACATTACATTAATTAAATTTTGATTTTTTTTTAACTTTTATTAAGACACTCTGGCAAAAAAAAAAAAAAAGAAAACCTAAATTTGATTTTAAAAACTTTCTTTAAAAATCATGAAATACGGTAAGGGTTTGAAAGATTCCAATGATATCTGGAAATAAAATGTGTTGTGTATTGACAAAAAAATGAGTGATGTTTATGTAAACTATTATTTAACTGTTCAAACAAAATATTATACTGGGGAAAGAAATAAACCAGCAGAGGTTGTAGTGGTTCCTTCCCAAAAGGACAGATCACTATTTCCATAATCTAGGACACATTCCTGAAGTGTCCCCTATATTTTAACTAAGTAATGAAGCATTAGAAGACTTCATACTGAATACATTACTGCAAAATAAATACAAGATATGGAGGAACAGTATAAATATGTAACACTGATATTAAACAAAGGGGATATACCTTTAAAAAGATCTAATAGAAATTATGGGAATATAATAGAGAATGGTAAAATATCCAAAAAAGACCCAGGGTGTTACACAGCATATATCATAACAAAGCATCATCTAATACCCTGCAGATACTTAACAATTTTTGCATCAATTAAAAATTTGAAAATACAATAGAACTTGGAAGAATGTGTGCAGATATATATACTTATTTCCAGACTCACTGTTTTCTATGTTATTTTTTCAGTAAGGTTTGCCAACTATTAACCATCCAAAATGAGAAACAGAACATCAGGGACGGATTTCATCCTCCTGGGTCTGACGGATAACCCTGAATTGCAGATCGTGGTTTTCTCCTTTTTCTTTCTCACGTATGTACTGAGTGTTACTGGAAATCTGACCATCATCTCCCTCACCCTGCTGGATTCCCACTTGAAGACCCCAATGTATTTCTTCCTCAGAAACTTCTCCTTCTTGGAGATTTCCTTTACTTCTGTTTGTAATCCTAGATTTTTGATCAGCATCATCACTGGAGACAAGTCGATATCCTACGATGCTTGTGTAGCTCAGCTATTTTTCTTTATCTTCCTTGGGTCCACAGAGTTTTTTCTCCTGGCCTCCATGTCCTACGATCGGTATGTGGCTATCTGCAAGCCTCTACATTATACAACCATCATGAGCAGCAAGATCTGTTACCAGCTTTTAATCAGCTCCTGGCTGGCAGGCTTCCTGGTCATTTTTCCACCACTGGCCATAGGGTTAGAGCTGGATTTCTGTGCTTCCCA
The DNA here is from genome assembly GCF_964237555.1 of Oryctolagus cuniculus. Taxonomy (NCBI): domain Eukaryota; kingdom Metazoa; phylum Chordata; class Mammalia; order Lagomorpha; family Leporidae; genus Oryctolagus; species Oryctolagus cuniculus. The sequence goes on from NC_091442.1 coordinate 58,075,159, forward strand.
TGTCATCGACCATTTCACCTGCGACTCTGCTCCTTTGTTGCAAATCTCTTGCACAGACACAAGTACTCTAGAACTCATGAGCTTTGTTTTAGCTTTGTTTACTCTTATGACTACATTGACACTAATAATCCTCTCCTACACTTACATCCTCAGAACAATTTTCAGACTCCCCTCCGTTCAACAAAGAAAAAAAGCCTTCTCCACCTGCTCCTCACATATGATTGTTGTCTCTATCTCTTACGGAAGCTGCATCTTCATGTACGTGAAAACGTCAGCCAAGGAAGGAGTCGCACTAACTAAAGGGGTAGCTATTCTCAATACCTCTGTTGCACCAATGCTGAATCCATTTATTTACACTCTAAGGAACCAGCAGGTGAAACATGCATTTAAGGGTGCGATGAGAAAGATGCTTTCCTCAAAAACATCGATCTAAATGTGATTTATTACAGCAACACATACAACAATAAATATGTTTTTGTCTTAGTTCTTCTGTCTTCTTACTTTTATCTTGTCTCAGAAACATAACTGTGCTAATTTGTATTTATTGTTTTTATATTATAATTCCTTTGATGAATTTGTGCATAAAATGAGTAAGGAATTATCTGATGTATTTTTATACTGTGCAATTCAAAGATAGAACTAAAGTCACTTAGTATAGCATATACTACAAGTACTATGCATGTCGATATTAATCATTGCACATATTTTAACAGAATAATATATTGAGCTTCCTGTTAATTCATGTATGTATTTATATAAATGTACCTACAAGTGCACGAACATGTGTGTATTTGCATAAATGTTTTAATGTCTGTGTGAGCATATGATTACCCTGTTTCTAATAATTTTTGAATGATACATGGAAGAAACTATCCCATATGGGATACAAGAATAGCTGATTTACAAACAAACAGTAAATTAAGAGTTAAGCAGTATGAAAAAAGTGCATGCTCATTTTTGTATAATTAAATTTAACCCACAACTTAACTATATCTTCTGCAAAATTTAAAATTGAAATACATTTGTGACCATGATAGCAAATACGTAATGAATACAATAATTTTGCTGGTTAATTTTTACCTTCAGTGCCATTTGTTATGTGAACAATTAAATAAGAAAAATTAATGTAACTATGACTTTAAGTATAATGTCATGACTTAGAACTTTTTAAAATACAAGTAATTCTTGGAAGAAAGGCAATAGCATGTAATCATGTTTCCATAAATCTTTCAACAGAGTGAGCAACATTTTTTTGAGAATGACATTTTTTGGGGAACTTACCTTACCTAAGGTTGTGATTTAAGGATATTTATCCACACTGTATACCACTAATAGTATTGTATTGTCTCTTTCATCAATTGTCTCAATTTTAATATTTGCACATTATATTATGTGGGATAATATTGGTTGCTAAATAAAGAAAAAAGATAAAGAATTAAGATTGAGGAGACTGAAAATATAAGGAAGACTTGAAAGGTCTAAAAACCCCCCATCTCAAGAGCTGGAAAGAACGATTCATGTAGGATGACTATTAATTTCTCTTGAAGCCTTCTGGTGCTTTCTGTTTTAGTATATCTTTAATTGTTTATACTTTGTTTCCTTATCCCCAAAACCAGTCTTCTGTCATATAATAAGTAGACTAGACTGTGGGGCTCTAATTGACTCTTTCTTGTTTGTTTATGTTGACAATTTATTGATATATCATTTATATATACAAGAACTACCTATTTACTGCATACGATTGGATGAGTTTTGGCATACATACAAGCCCATAAAACTGTGAGCACAATCAAGGTAATAAACACACTCATATCCTCCAAAGTGGTTTCCTGTCTACCCCTTTTTGTTTGTTTCTGTTTTTTTTATTTAGCAGGAACCCTTAACATTAGCTGTAACTTCTTATCAAATTTTTGTGTTTTTTTAATTTCTTTATTTATATAAAGTGAACAAATTTAGTGCAATTCCTATATACAGATTTAGGAAAGGCAATACTTCCCATCCTCCTTCCTCCTTCCTTTCTTATTCGTAAAATATTTACAATCACGCACTTCCCCTCTCCCGTTCCCTCTCCTCTCCCTCTTCTCTCTTTCCTTTCCTCTCTCTTACTTTTCCTCTCCCTCTCTCTGTCACTCTTTCAAATAAATAAGTCTTTTAAAAATTTACACAGAAACTGTGATTTTTAATTTCCCTTCATTATTGACCCAAAACAACACATCATCCAACCAGCCCTCCAAACTCTTTAATTTTATGGTTTTTTTTTTTTTTTTTTTTTTTGACAGGTAGAATTAGACAGTGAGAGAGCAAGAGAGACAGAAAGGTCTTCCTTCCATTGGTTCACTCCCCAAATGGCTGCTACGGCCAGCACTGGGCCGATCCAAAGCCAGGAGCCAGGTTCTTCTTCCTGGTCTCCCATGTGGGTGCAGGGGCCCAAGCACTTGGGCCATCCTCCACTGCCCTCCCAGGCCACAGCAGAGAGCTGGACTGGAAGAGGAGCAACCAGGACTAGAACCCAGCGCTTATATGGGATGCCGGCACCGCAGGCGGAGGATCAGCCAGGTGAGCCATGGCGCCGGCCCCTTTATTATGTATTTTTAAAACACTATCCACAGTCACTTTGAGACATTCTTATTAAATACACTTACTTTAAAATCTTACATGCATATTTTCTAAGCAGGAATTCATTAATACGATGATTCATAATTGTGTAAACTATTTCTCAATGTCATCCATCTAACAATGATGCTATAAGGCATTGTTTGTGGACAGAATAAATAATGTGTAATCTATGTATGTTTTTTGATTTTTCAAATGTAGATACATTTTCCTGTGATTAACAAAATCAGAATTGATTTTACAGGGACACCATATACATAGTAATTTTTCAGAGTGTGAGTTTTCATAAAATAGATATTTTACAAAATAATTATATAATGTGAGATTCTGTGTGGCAAAATATTTTGATGATTGAAAAACAGGCTCAATGCAGTTGGGAATTAAATCGTATTTGCACTTTTTTAATTCATCAGGATGAGCATTGGCCTCTGCTTGAGGCTGGTGTTCCATCTTACTGTCTCAAAGGAAGGTGGCTCTGCTCCTCCCTGTTCTAGTTGCTCCATCAAAGTTAATTACACAGGGTCGTTAGTGATGATTAAATCAGGTCACGAAGGATCCTCTATTCCGTTCATGCCAGTAATCCCAGTGCACCTCCAGGAGGCAGGACAGAAAGCATAAATGTTTTCATTTTTAGAGTAGAAAGGCTAACTCCTTGCTTAAAAACATCAGAGCATCTGCTCTTTCCAAGCCAGAGGAAATTCTCCTGTTCTCTTCTTTACGTTAGATTTTCCTACCACCATGGTGGGGACCGAAGAAAACGTATCTAGAGCCTGAAATAACGAACAGTGTGTAAAGAGGGTCTTTACCTGATGTGAAAGTGGGGACTAGAACTGCAGACCTGCAGAAGATGCCTGTAGCGTAAATGCAGGATGAAGGGCTTGTAGACCAGCAGTACTGAGTCACGTCTTCCTGCCCACAGCACAGTCAAACCCTCTAAGGTACTGCCGGCTGAAAACATAAAGAATTATCAAAATTGTAAGTACCATAGGAAAGATATGAGGTTTATTTTCTCTTTCGAGAGATGAGGGAAAGAAATATTTGTTGGTATATTATAATTTCATTAGTCAAGTTTGTTTCAACTTTTTACTGTAGGAAATTGTAGTGAGCGAATTTTGGAATTCTTCAACAGCCCTTTGACAATACTGATGTGATAGCCAGGGCATTGTTATGCATCCATAGTAAATAAGTAAATAAATAAGTTTACAGAAAGTAAGTTTCAGTCATTTATGAAGCATAATTTCATATGTGGCAGTTAACATAGAATACAAAAAAGTGTAAGAAGGAAACTTGCTGAACATTGTGGTTAACGATGCATTAAGCATATAACTATAAAGTAAACTGAAATTACATAATTGCAAAAATTAAGGGAAAAAAGAAAGGAAGGTAGGGTTATCTTCTTGAAATATCTATGAAATACATGATTTTTTTCTCTTTATATTAATAAAAAATCTTTAAAATTTTAAAAGCCCCAGAAATATAACTTACAATTCCTTATAATATACACCAAAAACAAATAGTACATTGTTATAATTTCGACATTTGTAAATAATAAACATTCTTTCATGTTGAAAAATTAAGCATAAATTATCCAATCCTTCCTAAATTCTACTTCAATGAAAGTGTTCCCTTAATCTATAATTGAGACAAATTCCTCTGTTGAGAGGATTTTTTGTTTCCGTCAGAGAAGAACTGCATGGGATTATACAGCTTCAAAAGCTGATGTCACAGAGGCAGTTTCTGCCTGATGTGTGTTCAGAGTGAAAGCATGAAAAAGAAAATGACAGGAATGACGTCAATTCTTAGTTCCTTCATAGTCTTCTCTACCAAACTGCACTTTTGTGGCCCTACAGTGGTCAGCAGAGAATGAATTATTAGACAAAACACAATCAAAAACAAGGCCTAGGAAATTATTTGCACAATATTGTAATTGTATAAAAGAGAAGTCATTTATAAATCTGTCTTAACTAAAAAATTCAAAAATGGAATTTGCAGAAAAGAAAGAATGGAGGCTACATGGAAACACTCATGGAATTTGAAAACAAAAAATTCTGTTTTCCTTTCTTGAATAAGCTATTGACTAGCAGGAAAGACAGTAAAAACCAGTCTTTGTAGAGAAGGTCATCAAAGGAAGCAGTTTCAGTGTTGAGGATTTCTGGGAAACCCTTCAGGAATTTCATTAAGAAATGCACATGACAGGATGTTGGCATATTCATGTGGGGGCAACCAGCAAGCTTTGAGAGCGTCTTCATTCTAGCTGCGCCAGGTCTGCTCTATTTCCCTAAACAGAATTTTTCATTCGTTTCCTGCATACATTTATTTTCCTATGACTGTCCCTTTAAAGCAAGGTGGGCCTTGCCATGTGTGCTTCATGTTATTTCACAGGATATAAGATCTTAAAAAGAAGAAATTCTTTTGTCCAGACCCAGTGGACTCATGTTAATCTCGGGAAATTTTAAAAAGCAAACTGAAGGGGAAAATCATTCATGATTTCACTTTATTCAGTGTTGGAGAAGCAGCAAAAACTTGTATTTTCAAATAAAACACGTGCTCATTTCTATCATTGTTAATAATTTTTTCTAACTTTTATTTAATGAATATAAATTTCCAAAGTACAGCTTATGGATTACAGTGGCTTCTCCCCCATAACGTCCCTCCCACTCACAACCCTCCCCTTTCCCACTCCCTCTCCCCTTCCATTCACATCAAGATTCATTTTCGATTCTCTTTATATACAGAAGATCAGTTTAGGATACATTAAGTAAAGATTTCAACAGTTTGCACCCACACAGAAACATAAAGTGAAAAATACTGTTTGAGTACTAGTTATAGCATTAAATCTCAATGTACAACACACTAAGGACAGAGATCCTACATGAGGAGTAAGTGCACAGTGACTCCTGTTGTTGACTTAACAAATTGACACTCTTGTTTATGGCATCAGTAATCACCCTAGGCTCTTTTTTTAAGATTTATTTATTTATTTGAAAGTCAAAGTTACACAGAGAGAGAAGGAAAGGCAGAGAGAGGGAGAGAGGTCTTCCATCCACTGGTTCACTCCCTAATTGGCCGCAATGGCTGGAGCTGCGCCGATCTGAAGCCAGGAGCCAGGAGCTTCTTTCAGGTCTCCCACATGGGTGCAGGGACCCAAGCACTTGGGCCATCTTCTACTGCTTTCCCAGGCCATGGCAGAGAGCTGGATTGGAAGTAGAGCAGCCGGGACTTGAACCGGCACCCATATGGGATGCTGGCACTGCAGGCGGTGGCTTTACCCACTATACCACAGCGCCGGCCCCCATTGTTAATAATTAATGCTGGCTGAGGATCAGGCATAGTTGTTGCCCCATGAAGAGGAGTAGTCTTTTCCTTTTGCTGAAGCATGTGCATAATGATCACAGATACGACGCCCACAAAAGAAGACTCATAGTGTAGCTGAAATAATCCAGCAAGTTTTTTTTAATCATCCTACATTTGAGTCTGAATTTACAATGCACATATAAAAATTATGTGAGCACTTATCACATAAGGGACAGCACCAATGGGGAAGATAGATGATGATGTCAAAGAAAAGCAACAAAATTCCTTAATGGCCTAAGTGATTCTCAAGCATTAATATGCATACAAAATTCTTGATCATTATACTACAATTGTTCTAATTTCTCCAAGAGCACCTGACTTCACTTCTCCACTGTGTGAAAATTTATTAGATCTATGTGATTCCTAGGAGTGTATATTTACTACATATAGCTTTGAGTTTCAGAAGTCAAATTCAAGTATTTCCAAAAGAAGGTAATGCATTACAAAATACAGCAGTGGAGTTATCATTGTAAATCGAATGAGTTGTTTGGTAGAGAACCCAGTCTGGTGCCTAGCAAATGGCAGCCACAGAATGGGATGGTTTCGTTTGCTATAATTGCTTCGTATTTTCCAATAGTCAGGTGGAAGTGAACCTTGTGCTTTAATAAGAAGGAGAAGAGATGGAAGGGTCCAGAGCTTCTTCATCAATTGAGAAGAGTGGATTCAAAAGAATGTCAGATGGAGCCCTCTGCATTAAGAGCACGTAATAGTGATCAGCGAAAGGAGGTTGGCAGGTTAGCAAGGTGGGTGTGGAGGCAAATGCAGCATTTTCCACAACTTTCCATGTCCTGCACTAGTGGAAAGTCTTCCAGGAGGCAAAATATAGACAAATTAGGAGGGGAGAGGATTCTTGTCTTCTAGAAAAGGAGAAGATATATTCACCTTTACTCAATATATATAAAGACTGTAAAGAGAAATTTTTAAGTATATTATGCTTCTGAGGAGGATAACAAATAGGAAGCTGGTTAAATTTAAAGTTTAGATAAAAGGTCAAGTGAGAAGATGTCCAAGTAGAAAAGCAAAAAACAGTAAGTCAAATAATTAATCATTTTCCCTTAAAACTGCTAGGAAAAGGATTCTGGGTTGTCCTTTCCAAATGATACAGTTGGACTAATGTCTGCAGATGAAATGCAGCAATAGTCTGGCCACAGGACAAACAGAACAGATTCGGGACCCACTCTGTTGCCACAGTCTGTTGCTATCTGTGGAAGTTTCAATGTGTTTAGATAGTGCATAGTCTTCTGTAATTTCACAGATGTAGTGATTCCAACTTAATACGTCTGGACATAAGCTTACACCCATGAGATCATCACCATAATCAAGGTAATAAATATATTCATCAATTCTCAAAATTTCTCCATACCTCTTTTTCAGTTTTATTACCTTCTGGGGTGTGCGTGTGTGTGTGTGTGTGTGTGTGTGTTTTGTTTTGAGTTGAGTTGAGTGTACAATCTGTAAAGTTTACAGATTGCTGGAACTTCCTCACCTTCCATAACTGAAGGTTTATAACAATTAAACAACTTCCCATTTTCCCAGGCCCTGGCAAACACCATTCTCTCTGATTTGATTTTATCAGTTTTTGGATCCTTATAACAGTAGAATCGTGCAGGATTTGTCTTGCTGTAACTTCTCACTAAATTTAGCATGATATATTTCAGGTTCATCCATATTATTATATGGTTTGTAATTCCTTCTTTTTAAAGCTAAATAATATTCTGCTGTATGAAAATATCACATTTTCTGTATCTATTCATCTATTAATAAACACTATACCGTGGCGATTTTGAATTATGTGGCAATGTACATGAGAGTGCAGGTATTTCTTTGAGATATTTATTTCTATTCTTTTTTATTTATTCCAAGAAATGAAATTGCTGGATCACAGAGTAGTTCTATTTTTAATTTTTTAAAATAATTTTAGACTATTTTCTATAGTGGAGGCCCTATTACACATTTCCATCAATAGTATGCAAGGGTTACAAAAACTCCACACCATTGCCAAAATGTATCTTTTAATGCTGTTGTTAATAGACACCCTAGAAATCATGAATTTATATCTCATTGTGGTTTTCACTTGCATTTCCGCAATGCCTAGTGCTGTTGAGCACTTTTCCATAGGCCTATTGACCATTTGCATGTCATCTTTGAAAAAAGTCTCTTTACATCCCTTTTCCACATTAATATTGACCTTCTTTGTTTTACTATTAAATTAGAATACTGACTTTCTTTAATACTGAGTTTATAGGATTTCCTATCCCTTACCAGACATATGGTCTGCAAATATTTTCTCTTGAGTTGTGTTCCAAATCTCCCTGAAGCTATGCAAATTGTCATTAATTGTTAATGTGCTCATTCTAAATGATAGGAAGATTAGAGCCCTTTTTTTTAACAATAGTTATTTAAAATCTGAAGAGTACGGATTATTTTCTTAATGTATCTTATTCCAAACTCCTGATATTCACAATATAAGAAAGACTCCTAACTATGACCACAGCTCCTGGGGATATGACAGAATCATTACAGAAGTTTTATTTGTTTTTTTAAACTAAACCTTTCCTACCTGTTCATCTTTAAGTCAACCTGTACCTGGTTTCCTTTCACTGCAAAAGGGAGAAATCCACTGCTAGTGTAAGATTGTATTCTTTACCTCAAAACTGCTAGGTCTGGAGAATTTAGAATGCTGTGACATTTTAGACGTGAAATTACGCCGCCTGTGGCACCGGCACACCGGGTTCTATTCCCGGTCAGGGCTCCGGATTCTGTCCCAGTTGCTCTTCTTCCAGGCCAGCTCTGTGCTGTGGCCTGGGAGTGCAGTGGAGGATGACCCAGGTCCTTGGGCCCTGCACCCCCTGGCTTTGGATCAGTGCAGTGTGCCGGCTGCAGCGCGCCAGCCGTAGTGGCCACTGGAGGGTGAACCAATGGAAAAGGAAGACCTTTCTCTCTGTTTCTCTCTCTCACTGTCCACTCTGCCTGTCAAAAAAAAAAAAAAAAAAAAAAAAAAAAAAAAAAAAAAGGACAGGAAAGCAGAAAGTAAAACAACTGAGGTCCCTACAGACAGTTTCGTAGGGAGCAGGTTCTAAAACACTGGAGAAAATACTGAGCACTGAACAAGGAGAGGAGAGGTGAGACAGCACCAGAAACAACCATCCAACCATCGTTAGTAGATAGGGAACTAATTATGAAGGGTGAGGTAAGGCGTAATACAGAAGCCAGTACAAACTCTGGAAAAGTTACTGGGAAAGGAGGATTCACAGAGTCCAGAACTGTGAATATTAAGAGTATAGTTAAAATGACCAGGTGGTTTGAATCATGAAAATTAGAACATTGAGCCAACTGCCAATAAGCATAAAGAAACAGATTAGTCTTGATTCATTTAAACCACTCTGATGTGTTTCTCACCAAATTTCCTAAGCACATATAAGGGTAGGAGTATATAAAATATTGGTGCTACTTTAAGAAAGTTTGCCAAAACATACAGGAGAAATGTAAGTACCACGTAGAATACAATCCAATGTGTTGTATTCCAAGACAGAATAAACGATGGACACTTGGGAAGGACACAGCAGCGTAATTTCACGTTCTCTCAGTGAATAGATGAAGTTTCCCATGAAGAACTAACACCTAAAGAGAACCCTGAGGGGCTCACAGACATTTGTCACTCAAAAGAGTGGCCTGTGCAGAGGAGAGAACATGTGGTAAATAAGAATTCCAAGTCGTCAGCGTGAGTGGAACTTAAACCATGAGAGAAAATGGTAAGGAGAAAGGAAGTGATGAGACGGGAAAATCAAGGAGGGAATAGTCCATAAGGAGCCTTGCGGGGCCATAAAAGAGGTTCAGCTTTATCAAGAAACCGTGAATACTAGAAGAAAAGAAAGCTCAAGAAAGGAGATGACGTCAGAGCATGAGGGAAAGGAGGTGTCTGCCTCTGTATTCACACATGTGGTGCCTGCAGATACAGGGGCCGCTCTGGGGGTCCTGGGGTATCCATGGATGTTGGCAACTGTAGAAAGTCCTGGAAATCCTGGGAACAACTCCATGGAACAGTCTGTATACTCAGCACGGTTGTTGTGGGGAATAGACCTCGTCTCCAGAGCACATTGTGTGAGTGATAAATCAGTTACACTGGGTGAAATCACCATTGGAGAGTATAGTGTAAGAATAACAGATAGAAAACAAGAAGTGAGAGTTCTGAAAATAGTCTATTGAGCAATACCAATACATCACATGGGAATAGAAACGGAGGCTAGAAACAGAGAAAGTAGAAAAAGAGCTTGAAAACTAGGAGGCAAATCAGAATGATATCACAGAACTCATCGTAAAAATGATTTAACTTTATTTTTTAAATGCTGTGGCAATGCCAGGCCAGACAAAAATAAAAACATGTCAATGATTTCAACAATAACAAAGTTTTTATAGGTATTAGGAAAGCTGAAGGAGGCTGGAAGTGAAAGTCTTAAAATTGATTTTTAACTTTTTAAGATTAAAATGTTATTAATTTTCAAAATTAATTTTAATTATTAATTTTAATGTAATTATTTCAATTTTTGATTTATTTAATTTTAATTTTAACTTTGGAGTTTTAAAGTTTATTAATTTCATTTGAATTTAATTAAATTTTTAATTTAAAGCCTAAATTAACTGTCAGTTAAGCTGAGATGGTAACATTATTTTTTTTCAAAAGAATGAAAACATCATGAAAATCAGCACAGCCTAGAAGATTCTATGTAGTGAAGCTAAATGTAGATTAGCTTCTGAGTTGTTGAGAGAAAATGGTCCATAATCAATTAACTGAATGTTATCTGAAAGCATATGATGACATCTCTGTTGTAAATGTCGTGACCATAATCTTTTCTAACACTATAAATAAAACAGTTGCATATCAAGTCATCTATAGGTATCACAGTATTACTAAGAAGGAACACAATCAGAAAAAAGGGACAAGAGAAAGAATCAGTATCTAAGATTGTATTCTGTTGTCATTTTTCCTTGTTTTCCAGGAGAAATCCATCTTGCCCTTAAAACCATCCTTGGAAAGTGACAATATATTTAATTGCCTGTATATATCATCTAGCAGTTTGACTTGAACCAAGAGCTTTTAAGTACATGTGAAATGACATCCTCCTTATGCAAGCCACTTGGAAATCTGACCCAGGTAATGGATTACAACCAACAACATTTGGAAATCATGAGGGACAAAAAATGACCAAAGAAACAATTGGATAGTTTCACACAACACAAATCCATAGGGCAGCTCCACTGCTCATAGCTGTGAGATTCAGGAAGGCTTTTGAAGTACTGGCAATGCTGATTATACAGGGAAAGGAGAAAATAAGCATAGACTGGCTTGTCTGGCTTCCGTATGCACAGTCCTGCTGTAGACTTTGACAATCTGTCTTCTTGCCAAAGCTTGATTTTCCCATGAAGATCAGGAAGATATCAAAGACCAGTAATGAGAAACCACACCGCAATAACAACTTTCATCCTGCTGGGACTGACAGATGACCCACAACTGCAGGTGCTGCTTTTTCTCTTTTTACTTCTCACCTATGTGTTGAGTGTAGCAGGGAACCTGACTATCATCACCCTCACCTTGGTGGACCCCCACCTTCAAACGCCCATGTACTTTTTCCTCCGAAATTTTTCCTTCTTAGAAGTCTCATTTACCACTGTATGTATTCCTAGATTCCTTTACAGTCTAATGACTGGGGACAATATCATTACCTACAACGCTTGTGCCAGTCAAATATTCTTTGTCATTCTCTTTGGAGCCACAGAATTCTTTCTCCTGGCAGCAATGTCATATGACCGCTATGTGGCCATCTGCAGACCCCTGCAGTACATGAGTGTCATGAGCTCCAGGATGTGTACCTTATTAGTCCTCTCCTGTTGGGTAGCTGGTTTAATGATCATCATCCCGCCCCTGAGCCTGGGTCTCCAGCTTGAGTTCTGTGACTCCAACACCATTGATCATTTCAGCTGTGATGCAAGTCCCCTCCTAAAGATCTCATGCTCAGACACTTGGCTAATAGAACAAATGGTTATTTTCATGGCTGTATTTGCACTCATGACCACCCTACTCTGTGTGGTCCTGTCCTACACATACATCCTCAGGACAATTCTGAGATTCCCCTCTGTCCAGCAAAGGAAGAAGGCCTTCTCCACCTGCTCGTCCCACATGATTGTGGTTTCCATCACCTACGGCAGCTGCATCTTCATCTACATCAAGCCCTCTGCTAAGGAAGAGGTGGCCATCAACAAGGGAGTGTCGGTTCTCACAACTTCTGTTGCACCCTTGTTGAACCCCTTCATTTACACCTTGAGGAATAAGCAAGTGAAGCGAGCTTTCAATCACTCTGTGAAGAAGATTGCACTTCTCTCCAAGAAGCGGAAGGTCTGATAGATCAAAATAAAATGAAAACACTTGACCAACGATCTTATTGCACCTTCTAGCTTACTTCATTGCTTGCCGCCTACAATTCTTTTCAATCTCACCTTTATAAAACTCCTTATTCTTTTTAACAGAACTGATAGATAGTGTTTTCCCTCACTGTGAGACTGAAAAATGTATTTCTAAGAAATTAAAGTTTTCTCTGCTTCTGAGTTAATCTTGTCCTCATTGTTCTGAAGAAGGAAATAAAGTGCTTTTATAAAAAGTATATGAATGATCTGTGTATTAAATTTTATGGTAATGGTACTAATTTCATCCTCCAATATAAAGTTATCAGAATTAATATCATAATAATAATCATAGCAAAAATGGAGAAAAATGGAACATAAGGATTAAAAATAAATTGTGAAGCCAGTGCTGCGGCTCAATAGGCTAATCCTCTGCCTGCGGCACCGGCACACCGGGTTCTTGTCCCGGTTGGGGCGCCGGATTCTGTTCCGGTTGCCCCTCTTCCAGGCCAGCTCTCTGCTGTGGCCCGGGAGTACAGTGGAGGATGGCCCAAGTGCTTGGGCCCTGCACCCCATGGGAGACCAGGATAAGCATCTAGCTCCTGCCTTCGGATCAGCGCGGTGCACTGGCTGCAGTGCGCTGGACGTGGCGACCATTGGAGGGTGAACCAACTGCAAAGGAAGACCTTTCTCTCTCTCTCTCTCTCTCTCTCTCTCTCTCTCACTATCCACTCTACCTGTCAATAAATAAATAAATAAATAAATAAATAAAGGGTTTGGGGCTGCAATACAGTGGGTTAAGTCAGAACAGAGTGTTCGGGGTGGACTTCCACCACAACCTCTGATCCGGCTGCCTGATAATGTGTTTGTGGGGCAGCAGATGATGGCTGAAGGGCTTGGGTCCTGCCACCCACACGGGAGACCCAGATGTAGCTCTTGACTCCTGGCTTCAGCTTGGCCCAGCCCTGACTGTTGCAGGTATTTCTTTGGGGAGTGAACCAGTGGGTGAACTCTCTCTCTCTCTCTCTCTCTCTCTCTCTCTCCACACACACACATACACACACACACACATCTCTCTCTCTCTCCATATACACACGTGCACACACACACACACATATAAGTATACACACACAAATATAAATACTAAACTAGTATCACACAATCAAAATTATAACTCACTTCAAAGGAAAATGCTTTCTTAACATTGTGACATTTCAAAAATTTTAAATAATTCACTATATTATATTTTAAAGAATAAGATCTCCTGGAATATTTTAAGTATATTTATTAGTAACAAGATTTAATTTATCTAATAATTTAAATATAGCAAAAATGTGTTTCTTTAAATTATTTAACAGATTCAGTTATTTCAGATTCTATATTTTATAATGCAACAAAACACCATATTCATTTTATTCTAGCAGGCTTTTAGAGAAAATTGATTTTGCTATTTTAAGTTTCTGGTGTAGAAAAGTTTTCATATTGAAGAACAGAAAGTTAAAATCAAGGTGAGTAGAGAGGAAATAGTTTCTAATCTCAGGTGACCTAAAGAAGACAAACATTGTTTCAATTTTTAAGGTCTGTTTATTTGAAAGAATTACGAAGAGAAGGAGGGAGAGACAAGAGAGATACTGATATCTTCCATTTCCTGGTTCACTCCCCAAATGACTGCAATGGCCAGAACTGGGCTGGTTTGAAGCCAGGAGCCAGGAGCTTCCTCCGGGTCTCCCACGCAGGTGCAGAGGCCCAAGGACCTGGGCCATCTTCCCCTGCTCTCCAAGGCACATCAACAATTAGCTGGATCAGAAATGAAGCAGGAAGGACTCAAACCAGCACTCCTGGGATGCAGCGTCACGGGCAGTGGCTTAACCTACTGCACTATAACACCGGCTCCCATATTTCAATTTAAACTAAAAGAGCCAAATTGGTTTTATTTGTTCAAAGTTTCTTTTATGTTTTCCCTTAATATTTCAATAAATGATATTATTTGTTTGAAGCAGAAAATATCTTTCTCAATACAGCTCTGAAAGCTTGTTTAACTTGCTGGTTCCTCAGAGTATAAATGAATGGGTTCAACATAGGGGCAACTGAAATATTAAGCACAGCTACTCCCTTGCTTAAAGAAACTCTTTCATTTGCTGTTGGCTTTATGTAGATAAATATACAACTACCATAAGTGATGGAGACAACAGTCATGTGAGAAGAGCATGTGGAAAAAGCCTTTTTCCTTTGCTGAGCTGAAGGGAGTTTGAGAATTGTTCTGATAATGTGGGAGTAAGAAAGGACGACCAATGACAATGTGACCAGCAGTGTCACGGCAGCCAACAAGAAAGCAATCAGTTCCAGTAAATGTGTGTCTGAGCAAGAAAGTTCCAGGACAGGAGAAACATCACAAATGAAGTGGTCGATGATATTGGAGGCACAGAAATCCAGATTCAGACCCAGAGTCAACGGCGGGAAAATGAGCAGGAATCCAGCTACCCAAGAACTGAGTACAAGTTGATGGCAGACCTTTCTGTTCATGATGGACGAGTAATGCAAAGGTTTGCAGATGGCAACATAGCGGTCGTAAGACATAGCAGCCAGAAGGAGAAACTCTGTGACCCCCAAGGAAATGTAGAAAAACAACTGAGCTATACAACCATTATAGGAAATGCTCTTTTCCTTAGTTGCAATGGTGATCAAGAATCTAGGAATGCAAACACTTGTGAACAAAATTTCCAGGAAAGAGAAATTACGGAGGAAGAAATACATTGGCGTCTTGAGATTGGACTCCAGCAGAGTCAGTGCAATGATGGTTAAGTTCCCCATCAACCCTAACATGTAATTTAGAAACAGAAACAAGAAAATTATAATCTGTAACTGTGAATCATTTGTCAGTCCCAGCAGGATAAACTCTATCTGCCTTGTGTGGTTCTTCATTTCTCTTTTGTGAATTCCACTTTATTCTGGAAATAAAAAGATACAAAAATCAGAAACTACATGAGTAGGTTTATAAACAAGAAAAGATACAGGAAAGGAAGTACATTCACAAAGATACCCATTAAGAGGCAACACTCCATAGATGCTGAAGACGTGAAATAGAACTATGCAACAGAAATTGTTTACTAAGATTTGAAAAGTGTTGTAGCAATCACCTCATTTTTGGAAACTCATCTGCAAAACCCATAATAGTTTATTTTTTCACCTTCCCAGTTCAAGCTTCTAGTTAATTACAATTAATACCAAGTTTGTCTACTTGTTAAATAAACCATAAAAGGATCTTGAATCAGGATTCAAACATGGTTAATCCATCCAAAGAAAATATGCCAGTGAAATGAATTAAGTTTTGAAACTTTATATTTCAGATAGAAGTGACATTTGTTTAGATTCTCATTGCAGCCTCTTGAAACTTCTCTATAAATTACTGAGGAAGATACAGGGAAATGTCCAGGAAAGTATGGGTTTATACAATAAAATAAGTACAAATTAAATCTAATAAAATTAAAATTGAATATTAAGTATAGCCACATTTGCAAAAAAAAAACAAGAATTTATTTAGGACTTCAATGTATTTCAATGTTTTGCCACATGTAGCCAAGATTATGGGAATAAAATGGAGAATAGAAAATGCATTGCAACTCTTCCCAATCTCAACCTGTTTACAGGTACCTAAAATCTAAACCTGTTTATCAGATATAACTGTAAGAGTGAAAAATCAGGGTTTTTTGGTCACAAGACCTGTGTCTCATGCCCCTAGCTGTTATTCATATACCCAACAGTGACTATTAAGGATACACCAGTGTGAGAAGGATGTATTGATGTAGATGGGATGGCCACATTCTGATACTATTTCATACTTATCATTAGCTAGACAGGTTTCCCAAGTGTTAGGTTGCCAGTGATGAAAACACAGTGAATGGTAAAATGAAGTACAGCAAAGTGGGATTAGAGACTGAATTAAACCTGTGCTGATCTGCCTGTGGATCTGAGAAAGAACGTACTAATGAGAGCTGAGACAAAGGATAATCCTCTCTCCATGTTTAGACAGGTCTTTCACTGTTGAACACTGAACTTCATTTATATAATTTTTTAAGGCAGAAAAATAAGAGAGAGAGAGCGCGCACTCCCCTCTGCTGGTCACACCCCAAATCAATGGCTGGGACTGGGCCAGGTGGAAGCAGGGATCCAGAATTACTTGAGCCCCCACCACTGCTTTCCAGAGTCTGCACTGTCAGGAAGCTGGAGTCGGGAGCCACAGCTGGGACTCTGACGTGAGACGCAGGTGTCTTAGTCTCCAAGCTAAATATCTGCTCCCAAGAATGGTTTAAGTGTTAAACTGAATACCACAAACAAAAATATAGCAGAACACAAGAAGAATAGAATAGGCAGGTCAGGATTTCAGAATCTCCTAGAATTTGTTTGTTGCATGGTCTGGGAATAATTACCCACTTCCTTATTTTCATCTATGAAAAAGCAATAAAATAGTTTTTGATTGACATTATAAGGATCAAATATATTACATACAGAACACATGAATGTGTAGTAATTGCCTAATAATCGGAGAGGAGACTAGTGCATGTAAACACTCAAAGTGTAGGCAGAGTTCTCACTGCCTTATCCTGCTCGAGAGTACACCTGCAGCAGGGGCTCCGCAGTCATTGAAATCTGCTGAGACAAGCAGAGGCCTATGGAGAGCAGAAAAGATTCTCCATCAACGTTCTGGAATAGATTATGTAATGTATAAACCATGATGTTGTAACTAAGCATAGCTCTCTGTTTCCAAGGGGCAGCAATTCTATGAGTATCAGATGTGTTCCAGCTTCTCAATGTGATAACACAAGTGTCTGAGAGAAATTTCTTCAAGTTCGCTTTTAGTATGCAGTGAAGGGAAAGAGTGACAGAATAGCAGGGAATTCAGTTTACAGCATCTTTAGAAACATGCTATTGGGAGCAATCGAAAGTTTAACTTAGCAGCTAAGATGCCCATGCTGCACATCAGACTGTACCTGGATCTGATTCCCAGAATTTGAGAAGTGAGCCAGTGGATAGAAGTTTCTCTCTCTCTCTCTCTCCCTCTCTCTCTCTCTCTCTTCCTCTTCCTCTTTGTGTGTGTGTGTGTGTGCACGCACGCCATTCTGCCTCTCAAATAAATCGAGAGATGTTACAAAAAAAAGAATACATTAACAAATTATAGAATAATAGCCAGAAAATAATTCCATTAATCTCGTAGGGACTGAAATTAGGATATATATTGTTGTAAAAAAAACTCTGAAATCCATGCGTTTTAAGGAGTCCTCAAAATGTGATAGAAATGTGTTATGAAAATGCATGACTTTAAAAAATTTGCACATTAACTTATCTTTTATTTGCATTTCTTATACATTTGCAAATACATTTATACAATATGGACAAATCTTAGAACTGTAAGTCAAAAGGTATGTTCCAGAAAACAACATATAACTGATAGCATATGTACAAACCTACATATAATACAATATGGTTGAGAGATAATGGATAGAGAAACATCATAATTGTTGATATATAGGTGATATAGATAGATGATAGACAATCTCAGAGAGAGAATGATATATTTCTCTATACATGGGTGTGCGTATGTATGTAAATGTTGCACTTATTGCAAAAAATAATTTTCTATCTAAAGATTATTACTATCATAGATGCCTAACTAATTCCAACTGAGTATTCCAGAAGAAATTTTACAATACTAAAGCATGCATCAAGACATTTTTGGTTCACAATATGTGAAAATCTATAATCTTGTCAATACTAAGAAAAGCAATATTTGTTGCAGTGAGTAGTTTGATTTTAAACTTAAATAATATGATGGCCCCAAATTAGTAATAATCAATTTTATGCTACCCATAATGCTACAGCAATAATTTTAGAGATTTTCACTTTGTGTTTTATCATCCAATATACATTTCTTAATTAAAGCAATACCAAGCTTTCTAAGAAGAGCAAGACTAGGTGATCAAGCATTAATAACTGACTAATTAGGCACCCATGTTCAGTCACCATTTGCAATGCCAGCATCAATAGGCATCAGAGTGAAAAACTTTAAGCATGGGGGAGACCAGAGTGGAGTTCTAGGCTTCTGGCTTCAGTCTGGCCCAGACCTAACTATAGCAGCCATTTGGAGAGTGAACCTGTGGATTGAAGTTAAAGATTCTGTCTCTCTCTCTCTCTTAGTCTCTGCCTTTTGAATGTATAAAATAAAACTCAATTAAATGCTTGATTAGTATTTGATTGATTAGATAAATAATTTCCTTTCAAGTGATCTAAATGGGCACTTAGAATATGCAAGAATAATAAATTGAAATTATTACAGTAATAAGACAGTTCAGTAACATGAACACAGAAAACAATTACCTAAAAAGGTAAACACTTTTTAGGTTACTTGAGAAGGTAAATGTCACGGTATTATTTAAGAGTGTAAAATGGAAAATACCTTCAATATGTAAAAATAAGTAATTTTCCAAGTAATTTTTATCAGGTAATAAAATTTTGAAGTAAAAACAGTAGTTAATATACATGAGTGCTCTTCAAAAAGTTCACTGTAAATGCCTATGATGAAAAAACTAGGTATGGTTTTCAAAATAAAGCACCAAAATTAACTTATTGTTTAATTCCATTTTTCAACATTTTGACATACCGTTGTAGTCTCATGTAAAATATTGTTAATACATTTTATATACCAAATACCAAAGAGAACTGTATAAGCTGATCCTATTTCTTATAAGGATCTACACAAAGTGCATTTAGTTATGATTTTTACAAATTCACACAAAACAATAGAAAGTAAAAATAAAAATATCTTTTCATAAGATATTATAGTGCATTCATATTTTAAGAAAAAAATCCAGTCATTATTAACAATATTCCATCCAAGAAAATCATCAAAAAACATACATTTTTTCCAATTTCTCTATTAACAGCAAAAATATTAGTGAATTCAGAAACTGATTGATTATTTTAGACATGTTTTTCACTAAAAGAAAAATGATGCACTTCATTTTCCTCTGAACTTTTGTTGCCAATTTGCAAAATAAGTCAGATGTTTCCACATAAACTTAGAACATAAGCACTGAAAGAGAAAGAAAAATAAAATATCCTATGTGGTATACAAAGTTTTTCTTCTTTTAAATTAAAATATTTAATTAGCATTCCTTCTTACACTCGTGTTATTAATAAATATCTTTGCCTCTTCTATTTTCCTTTTTGTTGTTGAATATGTAATATTTGTATTTCTATGTGATTTCCTCATGACTTCATTTATAAGTTTTAAAAACTCCACGTTACTTCATTAATCAGTTTTATTTTTAGTAAACATTTTCTTTTCTTTTCTTTCTTTTTTTTTTTTTTTTTTTGGACAGGCAGAGTAGACAGTGAGAGAGAGAGACAGAGAGACACCCTCCAGTGGCCGCTGTGGCCAGCGTGCTGCGGCCAGCGCACCTTGCTGATCCAAAGCCAGGAGCCAGGTGCTTCTCCTGGTCTCCCATGTGGGTGCAGGGCCCAAGCACTTGGGCCATCCTCCACTGCACTCCCGGGCCACAGCAGAGAGCTGGCCTGGAAGAGGAGCAACCGGGACTGAATCCGGCTCCCCAGCTGGGACTAGAATCCGGTGTGCCGGCGCCACAGGTGGAGGATTAGCCTATTGAGCCGCAGCGCCGGCCAGTAAACATTTTCTTATTTTTTGTTACTTACCATGTTTATTTTCCTGTGTTACTAATTTTCCAAAGACTTAATTCCGGATATTTGATGGACATGACAGCTCTTAGAGCTTTACAGATAAGTCCAAATCTTCCTTACATTTAAGTTGACACTTTTTATTTCGCTAATGTCTGTGTTTTACCCTCTATTCTTTTTTTGCAAAATATAATGAGCATTTTTGTGATTAAATGTGGGATCCAGAGGATTTTCAAAAGCGTCAAATAGACTTTCATTCTTCGGTCAGGTCAGAGCAAATTAGGTAATCAATAATTATCAATGGTAAATTGTTGTTGTACATGTGTGTTGATCAGAATCAGCATTTCCAAAAGAGATATTTTCTTTAGTATTTCTAAATATGTACAAAACTGAGTGAAGTCAACTCTCCCAGAAAAAAAAATCTTGCTATGTTTTATTAACTAAGCAGTTTTATTAACTGTTTAGGTCGTTTTTTAATCTAGATAGAAGTAGAATAATCATCAGTCTTTCCACAATTCTATAGGACAGCGTATGAATAAAATCTCCTAAGGTCATTGAAATGCAGCTCCACGCCATAAATGAAATTTTATGCCCCTGCATGAAGACAATTAGCAATTATTAGTGCTCTACTTAAAAAGGAATAATAAAATAACACACTTAAATCTCTTTTTTGTAACTTATACTGTATTTGTAATTCTCAAATTTTTGAAGGAACAGTAATTCCACTGTTTTACTTACCATTAACAGTGTATGTTGTTATCCCTTTTTCTCTAGAATACATGAGAAACCATAATGAAAGGCAAATGGACTCACTGGAGAACAGTACTTAATATTGGCAGCAGGAAAATTAACATAACTTATCTCTCAGGTTAATTCAAAGCAGAGCTAAGCTATGAATGCTTTAATAGTATAAATTTTCTTCACTATCACATATATCTTAACGTGATTGGATCTATGCCTTGGATAACAAATATTTCTAATAAACTCATCTTTTTAATACATAAATTGTAACATAATGTATGTTAATATACCCAACTAGCCCCATCTCACAAGCCTTCACAAAGATGAACATAACTGAGATAATTGCCTGTTGCTTGCAAAATATTAACTAGTTTCCAATTATTTAAAAGGAGTAATGTTTCTCTGTGGGAAATCTAAGGGGAGATTCCCTATGGAAAACTAGGAAAGATTTAAAATTATCCAAAACAGCATATAAAACACTGGGTTTTTATTGTATATATAGTTGATTAAAATTTCATTTATTGTTAAGCATGATGATATAAAGTATCATGTTTGTCACATAAAAATAATCATTTCAGAACAATCATTATTTGTATTATAAATAATACGTATGTGTCAAAATACCAAAGGAAATTCCTTTGGGGATTATTTTTTACCAATATATGAATCCATCACTCAGAGAATAGCATATTTATGCCTGGTACAAATTTTACTCAAATTATGTTGTAATTATGTTCAATATTAAGAATAAATATAAACTTCTGTATAATATTATGATTTGAAAATGAACTTCTGAACACTTTCATCATGTTATAATGGAAACCTAAGTTTAAGCTTTTCTACGTATTATTAATAATTATAACAATAATCAAGTATTGAATATTTATTATGTGTGAGGCACTCTGCCAATTGTTGTGCATACATTATTCAATTAAATCACCATAATGCACAATGAAGACATAATTATGAACACTTTGCTGTTGAAAACTGAGAATTAGGGAAATCTTTCTCACACTCTTGAGTTTCAGTTTATGGAGACAAGACTGTAATAAATTCTTGAATTTCAAAGTATAAATTGTTAACTAAATGCCATCTTTCCAATAAAGCAAATGGATAGATTGATGATCGATGAGAGACACATGAAGATATACATAGATACAGATAGAAAAGAAAGGTAGTTAATTTAGATAATAGGTATAATATTCCTAACATTATATCTGTTATTTGAATGTAGAACAATGTTTTGAGTAAATGCATGATTTAAAAAGTAACACTTTTGTACTACAGCATACACATAAAAAAAACCTAAAATGAATTCATGAAGCTTTTCTACGTATACATTTTAGATAAAATGTTGAACAATGTTTTGAGTAAATGGATGATTTAAAAAGTAACACTTTTGTACTACAGCATACACATCAAAACAAAACTAAAATGGGCCAGCGTGGCGGCTCAATAGGCTAATCCTCCGCCTTACAGCGCCGGCACACTGGGTTCTAGTCCCAGTCAGGGCACCCGATTCTGTCCCGGTTGCCCCTCTTCCAGGCCAGCTCTCTGCTGTGGCCCAGGAGTGCAGTGGAGGATGCACCCCATGGGAGACCAGGTGAAGCACCTGTCTCCTGCCTTTGGATCAGCGCAGTGCACCAGCTGCAGCGCGCCAGCCACAGAGGCCATTGGAGGGTGAACCAACAGTAAAGGAAGACCTTTCTCCCTGTCTCTCTCTCTCACTGTCCACTCTGCCTGTCCAAAAAATAAAAAATAAAAGAAAACTAAAATGAATTCATGAAGCTTTTCTATGTATACATTTTATCTAAAATTTTGATATTCCAACTATATTATTATTGTATGTATTTTGAGTGAGAGATTTTAGATTTTTGTGATTTTTATTAGCACTCAGAGTTCTTAGACTGCCATTCAAAATACATTAAATTTTCTTATTGCCTTTTTGTCCCCTCTATTGGCTGTTACTCATTGTGAAATACTTACTTAATTTCTATTTGTATCCAATTATAGATTTGCCTGTCTTCATTTATATGACACTTTAAAATATCAACTTTAAACAGATCCTATATCATGTAATGCTTTCCTAATTTCATTTAACTATTCATTATTCTCTTGTATTTCTTTGAGTATCCTTACAATAATCCTTTTAAATTCTTTATAAAGCACTTCATTAATCTTCTTGATATCAAAGCATTATTGAGTTCCTTTATGGGCATGAAATTTCCTTGTTTTTTTTTGTATTCCTTGTGTCCCTATGTTGATGTTTGGGTACCTGGAGGATCATTTATCTCAATTTTTATTTGAGGGGCAGAAGTACCAAGACAGAGAGAGAGAGCGCACTCCCATCCATTGCTTCTCTTCCCAAATATCCATGACAGTGGGAATGAACTTGGTCAAACCAGGGAGCCAGGAACTCAATTCACAACCCCCACATGGGTGGAAGGGATCCAACTACTTGGACCATAGCCACTGTCTCCAAAGGTTTGCATTGGCAAAAAGCTGGAATCTGGAACCATGGCTGATAATTGAATCCAGGAACTCCGGTGTGGGACACAGGTGCCTCAGCCACCAGGATAAATGCCTGCTCCCTCTATCACTTTTATTTTATTTTATTTTATTTTATTTTATTTTACTTTTTGCCAGGCAGAGATAGATAGTGAGAGAGCGAGAGCGAGAGCGAGAGAGAGAGAGAGAGAGAGAAAGGTCTTCCTTCCACTGGTTCACTCCCCAAATGGCCATCACGGCCAGCGCACTGCGCCAATCCAAAGCCAGGAGCCAGGTGCTTCCCCCTGGTGTCCCATGCAGGTGCAGGGGCCCAAGCACCTGAGCCATCCTCCACTGCCTTCCCGGGCCACAACAGAGAGCTGGACCAGAACCCAGAGCCCATACGGGATGCAGGCGCCACAGGCGGAGGATCAACCAAGTGAGCCACGGAGCTGGCCACCCCTCTATCACTTTTAATGCAAGGCTTTTGTGGATTGAAGGCTTTTTCTTGAGGATCTATCTTAGGTGTGAATTTGGTAGGTTACTTCAGCTTTAATTCCAAATGGGTGCTGACTTGCTGTCTCCATGTATCATCTTTCACTATTAATGTTGGCATGTTGAGCACACTACTCCCTCCTGCTTGGGAGCGATGCTGGGTCTGGATCACAGCTTCACTTCTGATTCCAGCTTCATGCTAATGCACACCCTGGGAGACAAAAGATGATGGTCCACGTCCCTGTCACCCACATGAGATACTCACATTGAGCTCTTGTTCCTGGCCCAGCCCCAGCTGTTAGAGGTATTTGGAGAGTGACCCAACCAATGGGAGAGCTCTCTGTTTTCTGTCTCTTTCTGTTTCTCTCCCTCTACAGTTAATAAAAATATGATTATACCTCTTCCAGAAAAATCTCTCTTTCTCTCTCTTTCTCTCTCCTTCTCTTTCTCTCTCCCTGTCCCTCTATATATTCCCCTCCCTCTCCTTTTCTGCCAGGGACTAGAACACGCTGGCAACTTTTCTGCCTAAAACCCTTGCTTCACTTGACGTCCATGGTACCACACTCCTCTATGTTCTTCCCCAACCTCATAACAGACTCTTCTCTTTTTTTTAATTATTTTTATTTATTTGAAAGACTGAGTTACAGAGAGAGGTAGAGACAGAGAGAGAGGTCTTCCATTTGCTGGTTCACTCTCCAGATGGCCGCAACGGCCAGAGCTGTGCCGATCCAAAAGCAGGAACCAGGAGCTCCTTCCAGATCTCCCACGTGGGTGCAGGGGCCCAAGGACTTGGGCCATCTTCTAATGCTTTTCCAGGCTGTAGCAGAGAGCTGGATTGGAAGAGCAGCAGCCAGGACTAGAACTGGCACCCGTATGGAATGCCAACGCTTCAAGCCAGGGTATTAACCCTTTGCGCCACAGTGCCAGCCCCTTAACAGACACTTCTGACATGGTTTTTGCTTGTTCCTCATTATTGTGATCCTGGGTGTTGAACTGGACTTTTGCAATCAATCTTTCTTCTTCCTATACTCATTCCAAAGGTGTTTTCATTCAGTCTTGTGTTTTCAACTCATTTATAGGCTGATATCTCTCCTATTTCACCTCTAGTTAATATCTCACTAGTGAACTCTAGACCCATACAAAGGGTCATGTACCTGAATAAATCAAGTCTAAGAATTCCAAAAAGGAACCACTTTTAATTGCCAGTTGTGTTCTTGATAACACTCTTCCTAGAATCCAGAGCTAAACAGGTCAATGTCACCCATAACTTCTCTCTTTTGCACTCAAAATATAGTTTACTAGCAAATCATGAAAGATTTTTATTGAAAAATTTTTGGACTTAACCACATCTCATCAATCTCAGTGTCACTCTTTAGTTTAAAACCATCTTATTTTTTGATGTTTTATTTACATTTTTAGTAGGCAAAAGATTTAAATTGATGGTGAAGTCATTTCATTTGATAAATTAGTATTGGTCCCAATGGAAAATACGGTATTTTATCTTCAACGACAGGTAATACACTTATTTTTTTGTGAGAAGTATAAACTTATCAACACGGGCATTTCTATTCATATTTTATCTTTCTCGACCTCGGATGAGAATCAAACTACAAACTGTGGTATGGTGGGGGAGGTGACATGAGGAATAGCAAGAGGCCAATGAGCAATGAGTAACATTTTTAGGGGAAATGGGCAGTAAGGGAGATTAGAAGAACAAAATGAGACTATCAGAGATGTATGGTATGTGTGGAGAAATATCAAGGAAATTTACAAAAGTTTATATGAAGTGTGGCAGTGGGTTATGAATTATTCTCCCATTGCTTTATCTAAGAAATGTTCTCAAATCTTACATTTAGCACGAACTACTTCTGGCTTCAATATTTTCCATATTTGACATGCGTCTCCACCTTTATCACAATTGCATCATCCAAATAAAATGCAAAGAATATCTTAGCCAATTTGTGCTGCTGTAACAAGCAACCTGAGACCGGAGAATTTACAAAGAATGGAAATCTGTATTCTCGTAGTTCTGGAGGCTGCGACTTCCAAGAGCAAGGTGCCTGCAGATTCAACTGTCTGATGAAGGTTGCCCTCTTCTTCGAAGCTGGCACCTAAAGGAAGACCATTGTGTCCTCCCATGGTTGAACCTAGAAGAGCAAGCAAGCCTAATACTGAGAGAAGCTTCCCTTGTAAGGGCCTTCATTTCATTCACAAGGGAGAAACCTTCACCCCTTCAAGGGCCCACCTATTAATCCAATCACATTCACCATTAACCTTCAGTGCCTCTGTTTTGAAGAACGATTCAAACCATCATAGTTAGATAATTTTTAATTTTATAATTAAATAGAAACTTTCATTTCAGTCAGTTGTATGTTTAAAATATTATAATTTGATCCCACATACATGTCTTATATATCACTCTTTCCATCATGATGATATAGAAAGCTGAGTATGTAGATACACCATAGGTTTTATTTCTTTTTTGATGGATTAATAAATTGGAATTTCTAATAAAATATTTACATCTGTTATTCAATATTTCAGATTTTGAATTGTAGACTCATCTGATCAACACTTCTGTGAACTCAACCCCCGTTTACTCTCCTTCTCTCCCAACAGAGAATACTGATTTCAATTATTCCATCATTTCTTGTTTGTATCATGACCCCCCCATTGCCTTTTATTGTCCCATATTGCTTTCTTGGTGACACCAGAAGCAGTGTATGTAGAAATCAAGTTCCACTGTCAAATAGCATATTTTTACTCTTGTCCATATTGATTATCACTAAATATAATATTGGATACCTAATATTCCAGTATTAGGTGTCTTTTATCCTTCTTTTTTCCCTAGATTTGCATCCAGTGGTGATATAAATAAGATAAAATAAATATAGAATAAGATTGACACAAAAAATAATTTTTCAAAATGTATAGATTGAAGATGGCTTCCATTTTTTCTTTTCAGGTGAAAGAAATTAATACCAATTCTAAAAGTAACTTCAAAGGTGAGACAAAACCATAATAGTTGATTATTTGCCAGATCAGATTAGAACTGGCTGATCATTTGAAAAAGATATATATCTTCATACCTTACATTAAATCATAATTCAGGAAGGGAATAAATAAATAAGAATGAAAATCAAAAATTATTGGAAGAATATATATTTGTAATATATATATATGTTTGTATATAGTGAGATTAATGTCAGTAGAGACACTCAAAAAATGATAGCATATTCAGAAATAAATGATAAGGTGATTATATTTTATGACAGAGTAATCAAATTTTCTGTACATCAACAGCATCATAAATAGTACTAAATGACAAATTGTAAAGTATGTTTTCTAATATAAAAGATGGTTATCAAAAACTTAAATAAGGATATTTAGCATGTGAAAATATGAACCAACATTCCAAAAACAGTTAAAAAGAAGTAATATTCTAGTCATTAGTTATAAATGACCAATAAATTATGGAGACATTGTTCTACATTATTATCAATCAACAAACTGTGAATTAAAATAAACAACAAAATATTATTTGGATTATTATCATGTGATGTAGTTCCTATACATAGAATGCATCTTTACCTTGGTGCTTACAATGCAACTTCCATTCTCCAAGGAGACTGTTCCAATTCCTGGATGCATTACTTAGCCTTTGTTTTGATTTTATAATAACATTAATTATATTTTATAGTAATTAGTGATTCTGAAGCAGGGTCACCAAGGACACTTGCTTTTTTATATAACTTAGTTTCTCTTATCTATTACAAGGGATGATATGAAACATCTTCAACTTTGTCTTTGTTGAACCTTCTAAGAGACCCATTCTGAGTTAATATTATTAATTAATATTAATATTAACTTTACAATAACCAAAGAGAATTTCTTGTTCCTCCCTGCCCACTTATTACTCCTTCTTTCTAATTATCCTTTGAGATTATGCAGAAACAATTTCTCTCAAAACTTAAACTGCTATTGAAATTCAGGCATTGAGTATGTATTTCAACTGCTAACTTTGAGTAAAAGTTAAATGACAAAGTACAATGAGGTGGTGTCTACCTCACTACCAATACATTCTTGACTGGTGGTAGATTTCACTCAGGATCTATGTGGAATGCCTGCCTGACAGATCAAAGAGTAAGTACTTTTGTATTTCTCAAGCTGCTTATACTATTTTTTGTGAAATTTAGTAAACTGGAATAATTACTATCACTTTCCTGCCATTTACATATGTGTGTGTGTGTGTGTGTGTTAATTTGAAGAGCTCATAAAGATAGAAGGAATTAATTTCACTTCTTGAGTGTCATTCCTTTTCAATAACATTGAACATGGAGGTAGTTGATGTTTACAAGCCTGTTTTTTATGAAGTAGGAAAGTATGTGGGTAATAATATATACTAAATTTAACACATGTGTAATATTAATTTCCCCCACTGCTAACACAAATGCATGCATATAACCATAAATATATAAATATATAATCTACATATAAATATTCCTGTACCAATTTAACAAAACTTGGTTTGACATTTCACCTATAAAATATTCTGTATTTATACAAGCAAAACAGTCTTATTTGTGCATACTAAATTAAAATCAATAATTACACTTGCATTATAATTTTTCAGAATATTTCTTAGACAGGAGTAACTAGAAAGTCAGTAACTAGAAAGGCAAAAGTGTTGTTTTTGCATCCTTGGATAACACCCAAAATCAGCTGACATTTGCTAGGGGTTACAATATTGAATGAAGAGAAGATGCTTACAAGAAAGGAGAGTGGTCACTGGGAAGAGCAGCCCTGTACTTCATATGAGTTCTCATGGATATTTCAAGCATGAATCTGCAAGACAGAACAGGTACCCCGTCCTGTGTCACTGGTTAATATATGCAATTTTTTTAAAGACCTCACTACGCTACACTTATTTTTCATGATGTTTTTAGGTTTTATATCTCTCTATATTAGAGAGAATATAAATGAGTAGTCCTATGGCACTGTGACCAGTAGAGGTGATGAAGTGCCTGTTCTGATTCATAAGCTCATACCGCTCATCCTGCTAGGCATGAGGAAGGCGTGACACCAGTTATTACCCTGAAGGAAATACCTTCCGTGTGCATGCCGCGCCTTCCACGTGGACCACAGGTATAAATGACTTTTCTCAACTAAAATCCTAAAATATGAGTAAAGAACATATACTGATGTCTGTCTGTAAACATCTGAGAAACTATTATAATTAGAAATGGGAGGGACCGGTACTGTGGTATAGCGGGCTAAGTTACCACTGGAAGCGCCGGCACCCCATGTGGGTGCTGGTTCAAGCCAAGCTGCTCTGCTTCCATTCCAGCTCCCTGCTAGGGCACGGGCAAAAGCAGCAAGGGTGGTCCAGGCCCTTGGGCCCCTGCAACCCACGTTGGAGACCTGCATGGAGCTCCTGGCTCCTGACTTAGCGTAGCCCAGCTCCAGCCATTGAGGCTGTTCGGGGAGTAAACTTAACAGAGGATCTCTCTCTCCCTCTCTCTCTGTGGCTCTGACTTTCAAATAAACAAAGTAAATCTTTAAAAAAAGAAATGTGAGAACATAAACATTATATCATTGTGAATAAGGCTCTAATCGCAAGACTATAGCAGTCTAACTGGGGAGAGAAAATAATAAATAAGCAACACTGAACAACTCTGAGGTAGAGATAATGGCTCTCAAAACATCAGAATTATACCTAGTCAGTCTTAAACTAATGGAGATGGTATTTCAGACTTCATTCTAGATACAGTAAGGAAAATGGATTAGAAAGACTTAGAACAGGAGACGTCACATCCAGTTAGAACATGAATTTTCATTTTGAGTGTTAAATCAAAATAATGTGAAACAGAGTAAAAACATGAAATGGAATAGACAAACATATGTATAACATACTAAGGGTATTAAACTGTAGAATCTAAAGAGATTATCAATTACACAGATACAGACAATCAACTAGAAGAAGGTCTGGGAGAAATCTAGGTTTTTTACTTTGTCAAGAAGAAACACTAATGAGTTAAACAAAAGAAGCCAGATTTTTTGTTTCAACAAGCAGCAACCTGAATAATCAAAGAAAGATGAAAAAGTAGAGAAGCAGACTGCTTAGAGAATAAAAAGGAACACACACACACACATGAGGGTGCTTCAAAAAGTTCATTGAAATCGAATTAAAAATGAGTTTATTTTATTGAAAACCTTTCTGGAATTCATGTGTATGAAGAATCATTAAAACACTTATGAAAGGACAACCATTTAGCCTACCACTTGGGACACCAGTTAAGGTGCCTGTGCCCCACATTGGAGGGCCTGGGTCCAATATTTGGCTCCAGCTCCTGACTCCAGCGTCTTGCTAGTGCAGATCCCGGGAGGCAGTGATGATGGCTCAGGTAATTGGGTTCCTGCCACCTACGTGCATGC
Organism: Oryctolagus cuniculus; assembly: GCF_964237555.1. NCBI lineage: Eukaryota > Metazoa > Chordata > Mammalia > Lagomorpha > Leporidae > Oryctolagus > Oryctolagus cuniculus. Next base: position 58,105,369 of record NC_091442.1, read on the forward strand.
CTAGCAATTCCCTGACCCAGGTCCAGTTGTTGCAGGTACTTGGGGAGTGAGTCAGCAGGTGGTCTCTCTCTCTCTCTCTCTCTCTCTCTCTCTCTCTCTCTCTCTTTCTCTGTCTCTTCTGCCATCCCTCTAAAATAAATGAATGCTAAAATTGATCATGGAAAATGCATATTATGAAAGACCTAATGCTTGGGTCTCAAAATTTGTTGTATCACACTATCATCTACATTTCCATGAAATTTTTGCGATACCCCCATGTATAACTTCAAAGCAAGTATATAGTTAACTGGATAAATTTATGATTTGAAAGTTTTGTTTTAATAACACAGTCTTTGAAATATAGTTGATTGATGTATGTTAACCTTAGCTACATCTAATCAATACAACTCATGCCAAGCATTTCCTTATATTTTATTACACTTGTGCATTAAATATTAGTAAAAGCTGTAGAAAAAGGAATGATTATATAATATTAAAGGGTTAGGGCTTGCATAGCCTTGGAAACTCATGAGTGGTGCATAGGGAGATTACTGATGCCATAGACAGGAGTGTCAATTGGTAAAGTCAACAACAGGAGTCACTGTGCACTTACTCCTCATGTAGGATCTCTGTCCTTAATGTGCTGTACATTGAGACTTAATGCTATAATGAGTACTCAAACAGTATATTTCCCTTTGTGTTTCTATGGGGGTGCAAACTGTTGAAATCTTTACTTAATGTATACTAAACTGATCTTCTGTAAAAAAAAAAAAAAAAAAAAAAAGAAGAAGAAATTATTAATTCCCAACTTGACTCTCGCTGGGATTAAACATGACAATAGGTCTGATCTGATTTCATCATCATTTAAAAAATCATCTATTATTTTTCACTTTATGTTTGTGTGGGAGCTAACTGTTGAAATCTTTACTTAATGTATGCTAAACTGATCTTCTGTATATAAAGAGAATCGAAAATGAATCCTCATGTGAATGGAAGGGGAGAGGGAGTGGGAAAGGGGAGGGGTGCGGGTGGGACAGATGTTATGGGGGGGAAGCCATTGTAATCCATAAGCCGTACTTTGGAAATTTATATTCATTAAATAGAAGTTTAAAAAAATAAAATAAAATAAAAATAAAGGGTTAGATGAAATGATTAAACTGAAGTTTGTCTTTTTCAATTATTGCACTTTATGTTAATGCAACATTATAGGAAAAGTGAACAGCCACCTCTATGAATAGGAAACAGATCATTGGCCGGCACCTTGGCTCACTAGGCTAATCCTCTGCCTTGCGGCGCTGGCACACCGGGTTCTAGTCCCGGTCGGGGTGCCGGATTCTGTCCCAGTTGCCCCTCTTCCAGGCCAGCTCTCTGCTGTGGCCAGGGAGTGCAGTGGAGGATGTCCCAAGTGCCTGGGCCCTGCACCCCATGGGAGACCAGGAGAAGCACCTGGCTCCTGCCATCGGATCAGCACGGTGCGCCGGCTGCAGTGCGCCGGCCGCAGCGGCCATTGGAGGGTGAACCAAGGGCAAAGGAAGACCTTTCTCTCTGACTCTCTCACTGTCCACTCTGCCTGTCAAAAAAAAAAAAAAAAATTAAACGAAAAAATAAGAAAGGAAGGAGGAGAGTGGATGGGAGCATGGGTGGGAGGGAGGGTAGGCTGGGAAGCATGTTAAGCTCTTAAATCCATATATATGGAATACATGACATTTGTTCACCTTATGTGATTAAAAAAATTTAGATGCTATTCTGAAAATATGTCATTGTAAAAATTAAACAAAGCCGGCGCCGCGGCTCACTAGGCTAATCCTCCGCCTTGCGGTGCCGGCACACCGGGGTTCTAGTCCCGGTCGGGGTGCCGTATTCTGTCCCGGTTGCCCCTCTTCCAGGCCAGCTCTCTGCTGCGGCCCGGGAGGGCAGTGGAGGATGGCCCAAGTGCTTGGGCCCTGCGCCCCATGGGAAACCAGGATAAGTACCTGGCTCCTGCCATTGGATCAGTGCGGTGCGCCGGCCGCATTGCGCCGGCCGCGGCGGCCATTGGAGGGTGAAGCAATGGCAAAAGAAGACCTTTCTCTCTGTCTCTCTCTCTCTCACTGTCCACTCTGCCTGTCAAAAAAACAAAATAATAATAATAATAAAGAAAACAGATTATTAACAGTGTTGCGTAAACCTAAATAAGGGTACGCAAAAGTTCATGGAGACAAAAAGTGAGTTTATTTTGGTGGGGAAATTTTGAAATCCATGCAGTTTTTTTTTTAACTTTTGTTTAATGAATATAAATTTCCAAAGTATGACTTATGGATTACAATGGCTTCCCCCCCATACTGTCCCTCCCACCCACAACCCTCCCCTTTCCCACTCCCTCTCCCCTTCTGTGGGGAGCAACCCGGACTAGACTAAGTTACTGGAATTAAGACTTATTCTATGCATCTGCTCTCCCACAATATGGCGCTGAGAAGGGAGAAGCAGCTTCTACACAGCTGCCTCCAGTTCAACCAGTAAACAGCAGGACCTGCTCCTGATTGGAGGAGAGCAGCGTACTCGGCGTGTGGGCAGCCGAGTTGGGATTGGTGGAAGAGGACTATAAAGGAGGAGAGAGACAACATGCACCAGGAACATCTAAGAGGAACATCTAAGGGGAACATCTATTTGAAGGAACACCTGTGCAGCCCCCGAGAGAGCCGGCCGGCGGTGTGCCGCTCCCCCACGGAAGTGGGGAATGTGGCAGGGGGAACCACCCTTCCACGGAGGTGGAAGGGACGGTAGCCAACCCGGGAAGGACCAGCAGCCAACCCGGGAAGGACCAGCAGCCAACCCGGGAAGAACCAGCAGCAAACCCGGGGAGGGCCGAGCAGACAAAAGAACAGCGCAGGGTCCTGTGTCGTTCCTCCACGAAGACGGGGAGCGACATAATGGTGCGGTGACTCGGATATGAAGCCTAGGCAGGGTTCAGTGTCATTCCTCCACGAAGAGGGGGAGCGACACCCTTCCATTCACATCAAGATTCATTTTCGATTATCTTAATATACAGAAGATCAGCTTAGTATACATTAATTAAGGATTTCAACAGTTTGCTCCCACACAGAAACATAAAGTGAAAAATAATAGATGATTTTTTAAAATGATGATGAAATCAGATCAGACCTATTGTCATGTTTAATCCTAGTGAGAGTCAAGTTGGGAATTGATAATTTCTTCTTCTTTTTTTTTTTTTTTTTTTACAGAAGATCAGTTTAGTATGCATTAAGTAAAGATTTCAACAGTTTGCACCCCCATAGAAACACAAAGTGAAATATATTGTTTGAGTATTCGTTATAGCATTAAATCTCAATGCACAGCACATTAAGGACAGAGATCCTACATGAGGAGTAAGTGCACAGTGACTCCTGTTGTTGACTTTACCAATTGACACTCCTGTCTATGGCATCAGTAATCTCCCTATGCTCCAGTCATGAGTTTCCAAGGCTATGGAAGCCCTCTGAGTTCTCTGACTCTTATCTTGTTTAGACAAGGTCATAGTCAAAGTGGAGTTTTTTAAAAAAGATTTATTTCATTTATTTGAAAGGCAGAGCTAAAGAGAGAGGTAGAGACAGAGTGAGGTCCTCCATCCACTGGTTCACTCCCCTGATGGCCGCAACGGCCAGAGGTGCACCGATCCGAAGCCAGGTGCCAGGAGCTTCTTCCAGGTCTCCCACATGGGTGCAGGGACCCAAGCCCTTGAGCCATCTTCTACTGCTTTCCCAGGCCATAGCAGAGAGCTGGATTGAAAGAGGAGTAGCCAGGACTAGAACTGGCACCCATATGGGATGCTAGCATTGCAGGCCATGGCTTTAACCCACTGCGCCACAGCGCCGGTCCCCATACAGTTTGTTTTTAAGATTTGTTTTACAGAGTGAGAAGGAGAGATCTTCCATCCACTGGTTCACTACCCAAATGACTGCAATGGCCAAGGCTGGGCCACGCCAAAGCCAAGAGCCTGGAACTCCGAGCGGGTCGCTCACATATGTGGCCCAAGTATTTGTGCTGTCTTCCACTGCTTTTCCCAGGTGTGTTAGCAGGGAGCTGGATCAGAAGTGGAATAGCTGAGCTTCAAAACGGTGCCACCATGCTGTCTCCATGGTTTTGTCATAATATGCATTTTTCCATGAACTTTTTGAAGAGCTTTCATATACATTGGTTCAAAAATGTTTTGAATCAAGATAATCAATTCTTTCAATTCCATTTCCACAAACTTTTTGGAGTAGCTTCATATAAACATAGACCTAGTCCCTACCCTCATACTCTCCAAAACTATAAATATTATCTAACTCTATATATAATTTTGGCTTAGATTTGAACTTTGTATGACTATGATGATATCAGTGTTCTGTAGTGTTTAGTTTCTTTCAGTCAAATTTGTGAAAACTTCCCATAGTGTTGCATGTGTATTATGTTTATCTCCTTGTCATATAGCTCAAATTTATGAATACATAATAACTTTAACCTTGATTTTGTCACTGATGAGCATTTTTGGTTTTCAAGTTTGGATTATTGAGAATAATACTGTTACAAACTTTGTGAAGCATATATACATGTATGTATGTAAGTATATTTTGTGTACATATGTACATATTTCTGTTGGGTAAATGTCTAGAATTAGTTCATAGGTACCTGGACATTCAGCTTAAAAATATATTCAGAAAGTTTTCACATTATTTGTAGAAGTGTATGCACATACATTTAAGATATTAGTATTCTACTTATCCCATATTCACAGAAACACTTGTTATCATCCATCTACTTAATATTGATTACTCTGGCGATTATGCAGTAGTTATAAATTGAAGTTCTTTTTATCAGTACTGAAAAGGTCACATTTTTGCATATTCATTGGTTAGGTATAACCATTTGGGAAGGAATTTTTTCATTATCTGTAAGAATAGATTCTGGGCCGGCGCCACGACTCACTAGGCTAATCCTCCACCTTGCAGCGCCGGCACACCAGGTTCTAGTCCCGGTTGGGGCGCCGGATTCTGTCCCGGTTGCCCCTCTTCCAGGCCAGCTCTCTGCTGTGGCCAGGGAGTGCAGTGGAGGATGGCCCAAGTCCTTGGGCCCTACACCCCATGGGAGACCAGGAGAAGCACCTGGCTCCTGTCATCGGATCAGCGCGGTGCGCCGGCTGCATTGCGCAGGCTGCGGCGGCCATTGGAGGGTGAACCAACGGCAAAGGAAGACCTTTCTCTCTGTCTCTCTCTCTCACTGTCCACTCTGCCTGTCAAAAAAAAAAAAAAGAATAGATTCTGTGTTTTTATTGGTTTACAGTAGTTATTTATAAATGCTGATTATAAGTCCTTGGCAGTTATAGCAAATATCGCCTCTCGATTCACAACTTATTTCATCTGATACAATTAACTTACATGCTGTGAAATGCATTTATTTACTGGGTGGTTTTTCAGCAAATTTTGACAAATCTGTGCATGTGGTTTTATAACCATTACCAAACTCAAGGTACATATACATTTCTATCACTTAAAAACATTTGCTTATCCTCTTTCCCAATTAATCTCTGGGAAAAACACTCATCTCTCATAAATGAAATCATAAAGCATGTTCTTCACAGTGTGCATTTTTTAATTTTTTTTTGATAGGCAGAGTTAGACAGTGAGAGAGAGAGACAGAGAGAAAGATCTTCCCTCCGTTGGCTCACCCCCCAAATGGCCGCTACAGCCTCGTGCTATGCCAATCCGAAGCCAGGAGCCAGGTGCTTCTTCCTGGTCTCCCATGTGGGTGCAGGGCCCAAGCAAATGAGCCATCCTCCACTGCACTCCCGGGCCACAGCAGAGAGCTGGACTGGAAGAGGAGCAACCAGGACAGAACCCAGAGCCCCAACTTGGCAAACTATAATTTAGATTTATCGTTCTCATCATATATATCAATTTTTATTCTTTTATACTGTGTAGTATCCCATCAATAGATATAAGAAAAATGTTCATTTATTGATACTTTATTATTTATTTATGCTGCATTCAAATTTTTAAAGTTTTGATTAACAAGATTTTCTCTGTACATATGTTTTTGTTTCTTTTGGGAAAATTCTAAAGAATATATTTTCTAGTCACATAGTAGATATAGTTCTAATTTTATAATAAATAGTGAAATAGTTTTTCAAATTGATTTTCCATGTGAAACTCAGGAATTCTCTTTAACTCATATTTTTCCTGTACTTGGTATTGTTATGCCTCTTGATATTCTTATAAAGGTTTAAATGTTTATTCTTATAAATGTTGATATTCTTATAAATGTTTAGTAATATCTCAGTCTTTAGATCTTACTTGCTTGATGACCAGTGATGTTCAGTATTCATTCTTCTTCCTTTGTGAAATATCTGTTCAGGTTTTGACCATATTTTAGTCAGGCTGTTTGTCTTTTTTTAATTTTTTAATTTTTAAAGATTTTATTGGAGTCAGCGCTATGGCATAGCAGGTAAAGCCACCGTCTGCAGTGCCAGCATCCCATATGGGTTCCATTTTGAGTCTTGGCTGCTCCACTTCCAATCCAGCTCTCTGCTATGGCCTGGGAAAGCAGTAGAAGATGGCCCAAGGCCTTGGGGCCCTGCACCCGTATGGGAGACCCGAAGGAAGCTCCTGGCTCCTGGCTCCTGGCTTCAGATTAGCCCAGCTCTGGCAGTTGGGACCATTTGGGGAGTGAACCAGTGGATGGATGATCTCTCTGCCTCTGCCTCTCCTTCTCTCTCTATGTAACTCTGACTTTCAAGTAAATAAATAAATCTTTTGTAAAAAAAAAAATGTATATACTTGAAAGGTAGAGTTACAGAGAGAGGGAGAGACAGAAAGAGCGGTCTTCCATCCACTGGTTCACTCCCCAATGGCTAGAACTAAGCTGATCCGAAGCCAAAAGCCAGAAGTTTCTTCCAGGTCTCCCATGCAGGTGCACGGTCCCAAGCACTTAGGCCATCTTCCACTGCTTTGCCAGGTGATAAGCAGGGAACTGGATCAGAAGAGGAGCAGCCAGACCCGAATCGGCACCCATGTGAAATGCCAGCACTGCAGGCAAAGGCCCAGTCCACTACAACACAGCGCCAGCTGTTTGTATTTTCATTTGTAAGCTGTGTATGTGTATCAGTATATTGATGAGAATATGTTCTATTCCTATCTGAAACTTTTGTCAAATACATTTTATAAACATCTCTCAGTATGTAGTTTTTATTTCATGTTTTAACAATACCATGCGAGCAGAAGATCTTAAATTATGTCTATTATTTACTTCCTTTTGTTTTTATTGTGTTCTTTTTTTAAAAAAATTATTAACATAAAGAGAACAGATTTCATTCATTTCATAGGTACAGTTCTAACATGATAACCATACTTCCCTGCCTAGCTCTCTCCCTCCCTCAAGGCCCCTACTTCCTTCCCTTCACTTTTTTCTTTAATTTTTGCAAGGATTTAATTTCAATCCCCTCCATAATCACAGCTTTAATTCACCACATGCAATATTCAACAAGTAAAAAAGTAGGAAGACCACAGTTCCCAGGAGTATAAACAAAGGCTAAAACAAAAATGATACCACATGATGTCCATTTCATCCCTACACATTTTTTTCTGTATTGTGTTCACTTTTTTCTATACATATGTCTTATTATTGCAGCTCCATTCATTAAAGACTTCTTGTTTTATCTATGTTTGCTTATGTCGCTCTGTTTCAGTATACACAATTCCATTACAATAAGTTACTTGCAATGTTTATCCTCTCAATTCAAGTTTATATCATCAGTAATCAAGCTTTTCTTATTTTTTGTAATTTCCATTTTCTTTGTCTTTTGCATAATTTTTTACAGATAATTCCCAGGTACTTAATGTTTAAATTGATGTTGTAAATAGCACTTCAAAAGCTTCACGTTCCAAACTCTCAGAGATGGGACACATATCCCAAATTTTACACATACTGACCTTCTATCCTTTCCTTTGCTACACTTATTCATTCCTGATTTTTCTTCATTTCATGGACTTCTTTTGGTATATAATTATGCTATATACCAAGGAAGAAAAGTTCTTTGCCTATTACCTTTGCTTTCATATATTTTTTCTAGCCTTACTGTATTTACTAGGAATTCCTATGGATTGTTGGATAATAGTTGTGCAGTAGTTATTTTTACCTATTTTGTGATTTTAAGGAAGAGTGTTCAGGGTTTCCTCACTAATGTATAACATGAGCAGAATCAGTTTGGTTGTTAGTTTTTAGTAGAATCTTCCTGGGCATCATTTGATATAATATGATGACATTTTCCCCCTCATCCCTTTCATAGGGTACTTATATTGACTATTCAAAACTCTTTTGCATTCTAGGGATGAATTGCACCTGGCAACAGTATATTATGCTTTCTAAATAGTGTTGAATTTCAATCATTAATATCAGTTGAGAAGTTAGTGGCTTATAGTTGTTTTACTTGTATTATAGTTTCATATTTGAATTTCAGCATATTGCTAGTTTCATAAAAGAAGGTAAAAACTGCTCTTCAGTTTTCTGAGAGAATGCATAGACTTGATGATACTTCATGTTAAATACCTTGCACTAAACATTTCTGCTTTAGAATGATTTTAACCACAAATCCATTTTTTAATAGTTGTAGGATTATGCAGGCTGCCTAATTCATCTTAGTTGTGCTTTGGTAGTTTTTTAAAAATCAGTTCTTTCATTTAAATTTTCAAACATATGTATATTAATTCCTTATGGTATTCCATTACTATTCTTTTAGTATCATCAACCATATCCTTTCTTTAATTCTTGATCTTACTAATATATGTGTTGTCTTTCTTCTAGTGTTTTGTTTTACTTTGTTTATCAGTTTGTTGAGAAGCTTATCAGTGTCACTCATCTCTCACAAAAATTAAATTTGGGGATCATGCATTTAACCCACTTGTTAAGACACCCATGTGCCATGTCAGAGTGCCTAGATGTGAGTGCCAGGGCCTGCTCCCAATCGTACCTTGTTGTTAATGTGAACCTAAAAGGTATCAGTTGGTGACTCAACCAATTCGGTCCTTGCCATATTGTGCCCAGATTGAGTTCCCAACTTCTGGCTTTGGCTAACCACAGCCCTGACCATTGTGAATATTTGGGAAACCATTGCAATCTCTCTCTCTTATTCTCTCTCTCTCTTTCCCCCCACCCCCGTCTCCTTCTCTCCCACCCACCCTACCCCCCCCATCTCTCTGCCCCTCAAATGAAAGTAAATAAATATATTGAAAACAAAGTTTTGGTGTTGCTGATTCTATTGTCTTCTTGGTTTTAATTTTACTGATTTCTGGTCTTTATTGTTCCTTCTTTTGGCTTATTTGATTTTATTTCTCTCTTTGGTTTCCACTTTGTTATCACTGAAGTTCATGTATTTCATTCACGTTTAAAATTTTTAATTTCCATTCTTCTTTTCAGATACTCTGGCTTTGACCTTTTACATGCAGCTCGCCCAGAACATTAATGGTAGCTATGAGAAATCACACAACAGTAACAACATTCATCTTGCTGGGACTCACAGATGACCCAAAGCTGCAAGCTCTGCTTTTTATCTTTTTGTTTCTGATGTACGTTCTGAGCATAACTGGAAACACGACCATTATCATTCTCACTCTGACAGATTCCCATCTTAAATCACCTATGTATTTTTTTCTGCGAAACTTCTCCTTTTTAGAAATCTCATTCACAACAGTCTGTGTTCCCAGATTCCTGTACAGTATATCAACTACGGACAACACTATTACTTACAATGCTTGCGCCAGTCAAATATTTTTTATTGGACTCTTTGGGGCCACAGAGTTTTTCCTGCTGGCCGCCATGTCCTATGACCGCTACGTGGCCATCTGCAAGCCCCTGCACTACACGACCATCATGAACACCAGGGTCTGCCTCATCCTTGTCATCTGCTGCTGGATTTCTGGGTTAGTGATCATCATCACTCCACTTGGTATGGGCCTCCAGCTGGAATTCTGTGACTCCAATACTATTGATCATTTTGGTTGTGATGCATCTCCTCTTTTTAAGATAGCATGTTCAGACACATGGTTTATAGAGCAGACTGTTATTTTTTGTGCAGTGTTGACTTTCATCATCACACTAATAGGCGTGATGCTTTCCTACGTATTTATTATCAAGACAATTCTCAGATTCCCTTCTGCTCAGCAAAGAAGAAAAGCTTTCTCCACCTGCTCTTCCCACATGATTGTGGTCTCCATCACCTATGGCAGCTGCATCTTCATCTATATCAAACCTTCAGCCAAAGAAGAAGTGGCCATAAATAAAGGGGTATCTGTGCTCACCACATCTGTTGCTCCTTTGTTAAACCCATTTATTTACACCTTGAGGAACAAGCAGGTAAAACAAGCTTTAAATAGCACAATCAAAAAAATTGCATTTATCTTACACAAGTAAGAGCACTCCAAACCTGGGCAATTAAATGAAAATGAAAGATAAGTTCTTAACATTTTCTGGAATCCTATTTAGTTCAGCCAAAGGCTAACAACTTTCTGATCAATTCTTGAAATCATGATTTTCAAGCTAGTTAGCTAAAATAAACTTTCTCTTTCTTTGATCTCAATCAGAATTATTTCCATTATTAAGAAATATGATAATTGACTTTCAGAAAATAAAATATTCCTTCATTTCTCACTTAGCTTTTCTGCTATTAAAGCATAAGAAATTGCAGAGCAGACCACACTAACTTTGAGTCCAGCCTGGAGACCTACCAGCAGGCAAGGGTACCCATCTAATCCAATGGAAGAAAAGCACGTGTCCTTCTCTCAATGCCCCAAAAGGTTGCCCAGAAACTGGTGGGGAGAAGGTTCTGACAATTTGACATCAGCAGAGGCTTGCAGCAGCTGCTGTGCAAACATGTGACCAGGAACCATTACCACAGGGGAAAAGCCATGTTCCCCAGTGACTTTGAGTATGACTGGGAGGGTTGAAAGGGTACTTGGCACCCATGTAGGACTGAGAGGTGCCCCCAGCCTCTCAACATATCACAGGCTCTGGTGCTCAAACCGCCAAGGTGGGGCACCCACAGGCAGCCGGCTCTGGAAACATCTCTGCTTTCTCCAAGGACGGGGCAGATCCTGTGCACCCTGTGACTGTGGGAGCCTAGTGTCCTGTGACTGTAGGAATCCTGTGACTGTACAATAGGGCCCCATTGTAGCTGGGTTTCTGGGCAACCACTGTGTCTGGTGGCAGAGGCTCAGAGCTCCCTGATTGCCTGGTGTGGGTCACCGTAGAAGGTCCCATGTTCACACTGAGGACAGCACAGACCCTCTGTGTGGTTCATGGGCTATGTGGAGGGGGTGCTGCCCACTGTGAGTTAACCCCACTCATTGCTCACCTTGAAAGACAGGGGTGAGGTTCTGATTATGCCAAAAGACATGAGCATGCCCTATCCCCTGCAGACAACAGAGGAGATTTACCATACCCAACATAGACACTTGCTCCACCTGGTCCCAACATGTAACCCTGGATACTCGCACCACCCAGGAGCACTGACCAAAGCTCCTTGGCCACACCCAGCACACACCTCTGAGAATTCCCTGAAAGAGCAGAAGTCCACTAATCCGAAGAAGTATAGTTCAGAGATAGAGGCGAAACCAACAAGTATCTCCACAAAAGCCTAAAAATAAATGCAGCAATTCAAAAAACAAGAATAAGGGAGACAACATGACTTCCTCCAAAGGAACACAAAAAGCACTTGAATATTAGCATGCCGAGATGAAGAGACAGATGAAATGCTAGAACAGGAATTCAAAAGAAGGATTCTGAGTAATCACTCAGAAGCAATGAGAAGCAAACTCAAGCATTAAAGAAATTCATACATGACATAGATGAAAAGTTTTCCCATGAGATTGAGATTTTGAAAAGATATCCAACTGATATATTAGACATTAAGAATTCACTATGTCAAATAAAAAATACAATGGAAAGTCTTAACAACAAACTTGGTGAGGCAGAATACCTGAGCCAGAAGACAAATCTTTAGAAATATCACAGTCAGACCAAAAAACGAAGAGGAAGTTAGAAAAGTGAAAGCAATGTTCAAGGGTCAACACCGTGGCATAGTAGGCAAAGCCTCTGCCTGCAGTGCCGGCATCCCATATGGGTGTCAGTTCATGCCCTGGATGCTCCTCTTCTGATCCAGCTCTCTGCTTATGGCCTGGGAAAGCAGCAGAAGATGGCCCAAGTGCTTGGACCCCTTCACATACATAGGAGACCTGGAAGAAGCTCCTGGCTCCTGGCTTCAGATCGGCTCAGCTCCAGCCGTTGTGGCCATTGGTGTAGTGAACCAGCAGATGGAAGATGGTTTTTTCTGTCTCTCCCTCTCTCTGTAACTCTGCCTATGAAATAAATAGATTTTTTTAAAAATGCTCAAGATATATGGGATACTATCAAATGACCCAACATAAGGGTCTTAGGAGTTCCTGAAAGTGTGGAAAGAGAGAATGGATTAGAAGGCCTATTCAGTGAAATAATTACAGAAAAATTTCCAAATTTGGAGAAAGAAAGGGTTCAACCAAGTACATGAAGCATATAGGACTTCTAAAAGACATGCCCAGAAACAATCTTCACCACAATACATTGTAGTCCAACTTTCAACAGTAAAATATACAGAAAAGATTCTAAAATGTTCATGAGAGCAAAGCCAGATTACTTTCAAGGGTGTCAAATTAGACTCACAGCTGACTTCTCATCAGAAACACTTCAGGCTAGGAGAGAATGGCAAGACATAGACTAGGCCTTAAGAGAAAAAACCTGTCAACCCAGAATACTGTATTTCACATATACAGATTTTTTTTTTTTTTTTTTTTTTGACAGGCAGAGTGGACAGTGAGAGAGAGAGAGAGACAGAGAGAGAAAGGTCTTCCTTTGCCGTTGGTTCACCCTCCAATGGCCGCCGCTGCAGCTGGCGCACCGCGCTGATCCTGGCAGGAGCCAGGAGCCAGGTGCTTTTCCTGGTCTCCCATGGGGTGCAGGGCCCAAGCACCTGGGCCATCCTCCACTGCACTCCCTGGCCATAGCAGAGAGCTGGCCTGGAAGAGGGGCAACCGGGACAGAATCCGGCGCCCCAACCGGGACTAGAACCCGGTGTGCCGGCGCCGCAAGGTGGAGGATTAGCCTGTTGAGCCACGGCGCCGGCTCTCACATATACAGATTTAGCAACACAGTGACACTTCCACCCAACCCACTCTCCCACCCGTGCCTGCACCTTCCTCCTCCTTTCTCTTTTATTCCCTCTTAGTTTGCATAATTATCTATAAAAATTTTATAATGATCTATAAAAATTTATAATTTGTTCAGTATACTTTATACTCTGAAGATTAACCCTACACTAAGTATTCAACAAATAGTAGGAAGAAAAAAACACTGTTCAATAGAAGAGACAAGAGCTGTAAATAATAATCGAATCTCAGAATGTTGATTTCATTCTTATACATTTTTTGATACTCTATTAGTTACCTCAGATCAGGGAAAATATATGATATTTGTGTTTTGGGTATTGGGTTATTTCACTGAAAATACTGGTTTCCAGTTGCATCCATTTTGCTGCGAAAGACAGGATTTCATTTTTCTGCTGAGTAGTAGGGAATTGGAACATTTATCACTGCTGATGGGACTCTACAACTTAGTTCAACAACTTTAGAAGACAATTTGCATTTCCTCAAAAAATTAAATATACATAAAACAATTGACCCAACAATTTTACTGCTTGTTGTCTATCCAAGGTAAAATATATATACAGACAAAATCTTGAACCGAAGTATTAAGAGTGGCATTATTCATAAAATCTCTACTAATGGATTAAATACTAAATAAATTATAACATATAAATGCAATTAAACTTTATTTGGTGATAAAAAGAATGTAAAATGATACATGTTATAACATGAATGAACCTTGAGAACATGCTGAGCAAAAGACAGTCCTGACAAAAGGCCACACGTTCTATTATTTCAGAAGTCCAGAATGGCAATTCCCCAGAGTCTGAATAAAAGTTATAGATCGCCAGCAGCTGGGGACAAGCAGGAATGGATGTGATGCTAATTACATTGTTTCCTAAACTGAGAAATCTGTTCTAAAATTAGTGGTGAGAATTGCAAGATGCCATAAATAAATAAGTACAAGTAGTATAATTTAAACTGTATAATTTTACAAATATTTTTCATAAATTGCATAAATGTATACAGCAAATTGTATAAATTTGATTATATAATTTAAAAGGGTAAATATTATGACCATCTCCCTTTAAAATAGATATTTATTTTTAATAACTTTATTATTTTTCAGCTTTAAAATTTAACAATCTTTAACACTATTTTGCAATATTTACTTCACAGGTAGACATTGCCTGTGTAGTATTTTTTCTTGAAAATATGGATTTGTTTTTAAAATGAGCTACTGCTACATATAACAATTTCAAATCTTTATACTAAGGGAAAGGAACCAGACTCAACGCATACATATATATTACCATATATTAAAAATCCCCAAAAATAATGTTCTGGTAATAAATGGAATCAATAATGAAACCAAAAGACCTCTGATGAGCTGGAGCTGGAGAAAGGATACAGACGCGACAGGAAGGGACAATGATGGGGTGACAGAATGTTCTATCTTGATTGTGGAGCTGGTTACAGAGGAGTAGATGTCTGTCAAAACTTGTCAAACTGTGCAGTAAAATGGGTACGTGCTATTCTGTGTAAGTTATTACTCAAAAAATCTGCAACCTAGGCTTACCTCAGATCTGTCCTTGATTAGATTAAGTGAGCATTCCCGAGACTCTACAAACATAAAGAACAATAATAAAAATGCTCACTCATGGCAGGAGTGCATCTACAAGGGTGCCCTCGTCTGTGTGGATGGAAGGGAAATTCTAATTACTTTTTACCACATCATTAATGTAGTCCTAAAAGTAATAAAATAATTGGTTGACAAAATTTTGCATTTAGCAATTATTCTGATAATATGCTAAAATAATCTAAACATAGGATTCTTATGAAATTTGTTATAATTAAGGAAAAGTGGGAAAAAATCTAAAATTATTCATTAGAGACTAAACAAAAAAGGTATCCAAGTAGATTTAAATTTAAAATAGCATGTGACAAACTGTCTACTTCAATGTGTTTTCTTAATTTTATATTTATGCATTGTTCAATATTACATGTAATATATATGGGAAGAGGGAAAATATATATTGCAAGAGGGAAAATACAGAATATATTCCAAAATATTAGTATTTGTGACCTTTTATAAAGTTCTTTTCCTTGTTTTTTGCCCTGTATCTCTGCTTTTCTTTATCAAATGTCTCAGAAATATGTAATTTCCCTATACATGCTTTTAATTACTTTATGTGATAGAAATTAAAAGAAACTGGCCTAGATGAGATTTTTTTTAATTAGATTCCAATTGATTTTTCTTCCAGTCCTGTTTTAAACTGTTGTCTGACTCAGATACTTTCTCCTGTCCCTGAGGGCTTCGTCCTCACTAATAGTATCCCAGATTTGATACTTTTTTTTTTCTCCAAGTCCATTCCACAGATGATTCATTAGTTACTTTTAAACCCAGGTGACCAAGGACTCTGTTTATTAACTAGTTGCAAAACTGGCAAATAAAACAAACCTCAAGCTTGAAATTGAAACAAACCTCTCTGAGCAAACAAGTTTGGAGCTTTGATTCTTTCAAAGCTACCAGGCGCTCCTTTTACTGGTATTACGCTCCAGTAATAGAGCATATAAAAGAAAGTTACCTGGGCTTATGACAGCACAAGTTTGTGCAATTACCTGAGGGTAGAATCCTCAGTCTCTGCAAACTTCTATACCAGTGGGCACAGGTTCAGGTGGAAGTCTAAACATTGCTTTCATTTTCACCTGTGTAGCCATAAGAACAATTGTTTCTGAACAACTCATCGAGGGAGTTTGACATTAACTGCCAAAAGTGTAAGTAAAATAAATTCTGAAATTTCAATTATATAACTCTTTTATGACATTGAGTCATATATGTCTCTTAGGCAATGGATTTTTCTTGCTTGCATAAAACCAATAATTGTAAATTTCCAAAGGGATATTATAGAAATGCCATTTTTAGAATGCATTAAATTGGATAGTTTGTGTTCATTGATGTGATCATTTTTGTGCAACAATACATAGGAAGCCTTTAAAGAAGTATAACTTGAGGACCATGAAGACATAATAACACCACCTCAACCCACCCCCCAAAAAACCGACAACTTAAGCAACACTGCATCAGCTCACAAGAACTTAAATCTTAAAAATTTTTAAATAAAATATAAGCAGGCATCAGTCAATGATATTGAGGTCAGTTCACTATTCAATATCTATAATATCAGAGTTCTCACAGAAGTACAGCTGTAATGATTCTGTATCTGAATGCTCCTCAGTGAGCAGGGCTACAGTAGTTACCACAGAGAAGCAATACTCTCTCTCTACCCAGGGAGAAAAGCAGACTAGAGGGGAGAGCCAGCTGCAGAAATGCATGCTCTGCTCTCAAAGTGACCTGGTGGAAGTACAGGTGGGCACCTACATGGCATGGGGGCGTCCTAGTCCTCAGGTAACCACGGGCAAGTCCTTGCACCTCCTGTGTGACAGTGACCCTAACTCCTGGACTTACCTCTGCAACTTACACACATGGTTAGAGCAGGCACAGGCCCCCGCTCAAGAGGGAAGGAATGTCCTAAAGTAACATCAGGACACTGAAGCCCTTCACATAACACAAATATTGAAGCCTCCAGGAAATCCTGCAGGGAATTTACTCTTGGAAAGTACTGATTCAGTTTTTTTTTAACATTTTGAAAAGTTGGTGCAGTGCTTTATGAGCATTAGTGGAGAAGCAGAAGGTACAGAAAATAGCACCACAAATATAGAATGTGGAACTCCCTGGCTTCTGATTTTGCTACTCTGTGGAATGATGCACCAGTGTAGGAAAGCAATGTCAGCAACCAAGCTCTCATTCATCCAAAGGCAGTTAAGACAGGAGAAGAAACAGTGTTTTCAGGAGTGAAGGTAACAGCAGTGAGCAGAGGGTGCTTTTTCATAAAAAAAAAAAAAAAAAAAAAAAAAAAAAAAAAAAAAAAAAAAAACTTCCTAGCAAATACAACCAAACAGTGAAAAATTAGAATACAGCAAATTAAATAAGAAATGCAAAATTCTATAAATTTTTAGATTCATCTTAAATTAAAAAAATCCAGCTTCATCTACAATTTTTTACTTAAATCTTTGTTATTAAGTTCAGGGGCACTGAAAATTAATATATGGCACTGTGTGACACAGTTTTCATTAAAAACATCACTTTGGTTTGTAAAAAAAATGTACATTTTCCATGTTAAAATTGGGATAAGAATTGCTTGCTCCGATTAGTACCCCATCAAGTATCTGAGTTTTCTATGTCCTCAGAACAGATGGAACTGGAGTTTGTTGCACAGAGATATGAAAAGAAAGAGTACCAGATAAAAACTGAGCCCAGAGAGATCATTCATGCAAAGTGATAAACTCAATACCTGGTCAAACTTACCTTTTGAAGATACAAGTCTTTTGGAAAGAAAGACAGGTAAGTGTGGTCACTTCTGTGTTTCTGGTATATGATAGCACTTCAAAACATTCATGGAAAATGAAATAAAAATGTTTCTTTTGATACAAAAACTTTTTTTGAAACACATCATTTTTTATAATACATGTTTTTACAGACATTTAAAATATCTTTAATATTTAGCCATATTCTGAAAACCAATATTTGTGGATCTGAAGCTTTAAGTCAAGATACTATCTACTAAGAATACACTTGTTAAATTATGGAATATTCAGTCTAACACTCTCCCAACCGAGCTATTTTCACTTTGTGTTTCTATGTGGGTGCAAACTGTTGAAATCTTTACTTAATATATGCTAAACTGACCTTCTGTATATAAAGAGAATTGAAAATGATTCTTGATGTGAATGGAAGGGGAGAGGGAGTGGGAAAGGGGAGGGTTGCAGGTGGGAGGGAAGTTATGTGGGGGAAGCCGTTGTAATCCATAAACTGTACTTTGGAAATTTATATTTAGTAAATAAAAGTTAAAAAAAAACTTTAAAAAAAGTTATGGAATCTAAGAGAAGAAACTGAGAAGTTTATGCACAATAGAGACCAATATGAAAAAAAAAATACCCAGAAATTAGAAATAAAAAGGTAAGAGGAAAAATGTATGTGATGTTCAGTTATCAGAGAATGTAATAAACAGTATATGGTCAAAAGTAAACAGTCCACATAGAAATACTTTTAATTTTCAGAAAAACGGAATTTAAAAAATTAAAGAAGACCTTTGGTAAACTTCAGCCAAAATGTTTCATTAAAGTGGTTTGGGCAAAAAATCTAATTACAATAGGGTATAGAAAGAATGGATTGTGACAAAAGAAAGAAAAGCCATTGTGGACCAAGGTTTTCAAATGCTGAGACTATGTGTATTATTTATTTGGAGCTAGGCACTGTTCCAAACAATTTTAGATATAGAGAAAGAAATATAGATATATAGACATCCACATGTAGAGTTTAATTTTTTAAAAGTAGAATATAAAGGACACAGATTTGGGGTTTTTTTCCCATTTTTAAATGACAAAATTGAATCTCAGTGAAAGCAGACAATAATTGAAAGTGTGATTGCATTTGCAACCTTATTCTTTTGTATGTAACTGGCATTGGTACTGAGAAGTTAGAATGTGTTACTACCTCAGTTATATAGATTGAAAGGAAACAACTGTGACAATGTCACTCAAGCCTATGAATGTCTCAGCAAACACATTGTAACATTCTAAATAATGTTCTCATCCAAACAGTTTTTTCTGCAAACTAGGCGCTGCCTACAAATTTTAGACAGAAAGAAGAAGCAGGGTGAAGGTGAAAGGACATGAGAAAGTTTATAATAAAGCGTAAGTTTAAAAACGAGTGTTAATGCTACAACTCAAAATCTTAAGCAATGGATATCAAAAGCTTGTTAGAGTAAACTTGCACTATTGGTGTTACTTTCACAGTTTATCAATAACCAAATTCAATCAGTTGAAGATGTGGCTGTAGAACTTAGGAAACAAAAAAATGATAATACAATCCCATCTGCAAATAAACTGATACAAAATGGGAATTTAAAACATTGAAAAAAGGACTTTTAATATGTTGGGGTAGAGTATACATTAAGTATTCTGATTTTCAAATATCCCCTAAATTATCCCACAAAAAGTCACAGTGAAAACTGTGCTACTATTGTGATGGTATTATTTATAAACTAACACATATTGTGTGTCCTACAGTTTGGCACAGTTTGATGAGCAATTAATTATTGCTGGCTGATGTTAACACCAAGCCCCTCATAGCAAATATCTGAATTGCATATGCGGATTGGGTAGGAGTCAGTTATGAGAAACCACACAGTCACAACGTTTGTCTTGCTGGGGCTGACGGATGACCCCCAGCTGCAGGCTGTGACTTTCATCTTTCTGTTTCTCACCTACGTGTTGAGTGTAACTGGCAACCTGACCATCATCTTCCTCACCTCCATACATTCACACCTGAAAACGGCCATGTACTTTTTCCTACAAAACTTCTCCTTCCTAGAAATCTCATTTACAACGGCTTGTATTCCCAGATACTTGTACAACATATCAACCGGTGACAGAACAATCACATACAACAACTGTGTCATTCAAATGTTTTTTATCGATCTCCTTGGTGTCACAGAATTTTTCCTCCTGGCCATCATGTCCTACGACCGCTATGTGGCCATCTGCAAGCCCCTGCATTACGTGACCATCATGAGCAGCCAGGTCTGCAGGAGACTCGTCCTCTGCTGCTGGGTAGCCGGCTTCTTGGTCATCCTCCCACCCCTGAGCTTGGGCTTACGTCTAAAGTTCTGTGACTCTAACATCGTTGACCATTTCATCTGCGATGTGTCTCCCCTCCTGAAGATCACATGCACAGATACACGGTTGATAGAGCAGATGGTCATGGTCACTGCTGTGCTGACCTTCATCATGACCCTGGTCTGTGTGGGTCTATCCTACATATACATCATCAAGACCATTCTACGATTCCCCTCAGCCCAGCAAAGGAAGAAGGCCTTTTCCACCTGCTCCTCCCACATGATTGTGGTCTCCATCACCTACGGCAGCTGCATCTTCATCTATGTGAAGCCCTCAGCAAAGCAGTCAGTGGCCACTAACAAGGGTGTGATTGTGCTCACCACCTCCATCGCACCTATGCTGAACCCCTTCATCTACACCCTGAGGAACAAGCAAGTGAAACAAGCCTTCAATGACTCAGTCAAAAGAATTGCTTTGTTCTTAAAGAAGTAAGAGAATATACAGGCACAATTGTTTTTTCCCAACATTTTCCATCCACAGTTGGTTGAATCCAAAACTCTGGAACCCATGGATGTAGTAGGATGACTTCCTTTGTTATATATTGTAAACCAAGGAAGAAGAATGGCTTTGAGACACTGGCTTGGTCTGAAAGGTAAGATTTAAATCCTGAAGTCATAATGTTGTTGTTGGTGTTTATCTTTACACTATAGCAACAACAAACAGAGCAGTTACTCTTCAGAAAATCACTAGAGCCCTATTGTTTTGCATTCTACAAAAATAATTTTAAAAATTGGCACACCCTCAGATCCCAAAATGGTGGACACTGGATTACATGTATACATTGTGCAAGGTTCAGTCAGGAGTGTATATTTAGACTTTCAACCATTTATCATTTCATTATAGTGAAAACATCCAAAATTCTAACTTCTAGTTTTCTTATATAGAAATATATACTAAATTAACCCTATATGTTGTCATCATGTAAAAGTACATATATGGCATGCCATTTAACATAAGCATTCATAGAAATAAATAATTTAAATATTTGTTGTATTGAAAACAGTTTATATTCAATATCATTCTTCTAAAATGAAAACATATCTTATCATAAACAATGAGGGGCCAAAATTTTAAACAAAAAATAAATGAGGTCAATACATTAAGTACATTCTGTTTAGGAAGTAATTAAAATTGAAATTGCCTATGAAATCCAATACAGAACTGAATATGTGAATATAACAAATGTTGAGGTTCCTAAGAAAGGCCAATGGAATCAGGGAAATGAGCTTAAGAAGCCACTGGCCACGAGCAATGACCTTCAGTGGAAGCAGAACTCTGTCAAGTATAGGACCCCGAAGTCACAGATGTCCCTTCCATCCAGGCTTGGTGACATGCTCCATTCCATCAGCTGCTTAAGGTTAGTCCATGACCAGGATGGTTACAAAACAAAGAAGGTATTTTCTGAGGTGTAAAAACTTACACTTCTTTGTTGTATATAACTCCAAAAGGGGAAGAGAGTAGCCTGGGACACTGTTGGTGGAAACACACATTGGTACAGACTTTATGGAAAGCAGTGTGGGGACCAGCACTGTTGTGTAGCAGGTAAAGCCACCAACTGCAGTGCATAGCATCCCATATGGGCACTGGTTGAGTCCCTGTATCTTATCAGGAGCACTACATGTGCTAATATGTGAAATGCTTAGAAAAGTACTCACTCAAGATTTTTTTTTAATTTTTAAATAATCAAGATAGGCATGAACTAAAAGAGAAAGTCTTCCAAACTTCGTATGACTCCAGGAATAAGTTAATAGACACTAAAAGGCCTGTTCTCCCCTTCATTGTTGGATTGGGGATTATTATCATCCCCCAAAGATGGGGCAGTTGTCCAACATGTTGGAGAGAGCAATGGTGAAACTGATAGGAACCAGGATCCGAGGAGCTGGTTTTCCTAGATTCAAGAGGAGAACAACAGGCAGGCACTGTGGCCCAGTAGGTTAATGCTAAGCCTGCAGTGCTGGCATCCTATATGGTTGCTAGTTCTAGTCTTGGCTGCTCCACTTCTGATCCAGCTCTCTGCTATGGCCTGCGAAAGCAGCAGAAGATGGCACAAGTTCTTGAGCCCCTGCACCCATGTAGGAGACCTGGAAGAAGCTCCTGGCTCCTGGCTTCAGATGGGCTCAGCTCCGGCTGTTGTAGCCATTTGAGGAGTGAACTAGTGAATAGAAGACAGACCTCTCTCTCCCTCCCACTCCTTCACTCTCTCTCTCGCTCTCGCTCTCTCTCTCTGCCTCTGCCTCTCTCTCTCGCTCTGCCTCTGCCTCTCTGTAACTCTGCCTTTCAAATAAACTTAAAATCTTAAAAAAATTAAAATAAAACAATGTGGTGGTTCCTAAAAGCAATTAAAAATAGAATCCTAAGGGCCAGTACTGTGGCAGAGCAGGCTAAGCCACTTCTAGCAACAGTGGCATGCCATATCGGAGTGCCTGTTCAAGTCCCAGCTGTTCTGCTCAGATCCATCTTCCTACTGATGCACCTAGGAAGGCACTGGGTAATGGAACAAGTACTTTGGCCCCCGCCACCCACATGAGAGAACAAGGTGGAGTTCCTGGCTCCTGTCTGCAACCTGGCTCTGGTCGGGCTGTTGTGGTCATCCAGGAGCTCTTTCTGTCTCTCCCTCTCTGTCAATCTGCCTTCCAAGTAAATAATAAAAATACAACTTCCAAAAAATCTTAAGTGTAACTACTAGTTAATATTATTTTGAAGCTGCTGGCTTACTCTATCATTTTCCAACAAAGTCTATGTTTTCATTTGAACATCATTAATTTTTATTTTTCACAGGAGTTTTATCCTAAATGATTATTGTAATTTCTTACATAAATGTTTGTAGTGATTTCTACACTACACTGATGATGGCCATCCATGCCACAGATGCATTCCCTTATCCATTTGAACAAGATGAATTATTTAGTAATTAAAATATCAAATAGTTCAATTTATTTTTTATTTTTTTATTTTTTTTTATTTTTTTTATTTTTTTTTAACTTTTATTTAATGAATATACGTTTCCAAAGTACGAATAATGGATTACTATGGCTTCCCCCCCATACCGTCCCTCCCACCCACAACCCTCCCCTTTCCCACTCCCTCTCCCCTTCCATTCACATCAAGATTCATTTTCGATTATCTTAATATACAGAAGATCAGCTTAGTATACATTAAGTAAGGATTTCAACAGTTTGCTCCCACACAGAAACATAAAGTGAAAAATAATAGATGATTTTTTTTAATGATGATGAAATCAGATCAGACCTATTGTCATGTTTAATCCCAGTGAGAGTCAAGTTGGGAGTTGATAGTTTCTTTTCTTTTCTTTTCTTTTTTTTTCTTTTTCTTTTTTTTTTTTTTTTTTACAGAGGATCAGTTTAGTATGCTTTAAGTAAAGATTTCAACAGTTTGCACCCCCATAGAAACACAAAGTGAAATATATTATTTGAGTACTTGTTATAGCATTAAATCTCAATGCACAGCACATTAAGGACAGAGATCCTACATGAGGAGTAAGTGCACAGTGATTCCTGTTGTTGACTTTACCAATTGACACTCCTGTCTATGGCATCAGTAATCTCCCTATGCTCCAGTCATGAGTTTCCAAGGCTATGGAAGCCCCTTGAGTTCTCCGACTCTTATCTTGTTTAGACAAGGTCATAGTCAAAGTGGAGGTTCTCTCCTCCCTTCAGAGAAAGGTACCTCCTTCTTTGAAGACCTGTTCTTTCCACTGAGATCTCACTCACAGAGATCTTTTGCCAGAGTGTCTTGGCTTTCCATGCCTGAAATACTCTCATGGGCTTTTCAGCCAGATCTGAATGCCTTTAGGGCTGATTCTGAGGCCAGAGTGCTATTTAGGGCATCTGCCATTCTATGAGTCTGCTGAGTATCTCACTTCCCATGTTGGATCACTCTCCCCTTTATTTATTCTATCGGTTAGTGTTAGCAGGTACTAGACTTGCTTATGTGCTCCCTTT
The DNA here is from genome assembly GCF_964237555.1 of Oryctolagus cuniculus. Taxonomy (NCBI): domain Eukaryota; kingdom Metazoa; phylum Chordata; class Mammalia; order Lagomorpha; family Leporidae; genus Oryctolagus; species Oryctolagus cuniculus. The sequence continues at coordinate 58,129,232 of NC_091442.1, forward strand.
GACTCTTAGTCCTTTCATTATGATCAATTGCGAACTGAAATTGATCACTTGGACTAGTGAGATGGCATTGGTACATGCCACCTTGATGGGATTAAATTGGAGTCCCCTGGTATGTTTCTAACTCTACCATTTGGGGCAAGTCAGCTTGAGCATGTCCCAAATTATATATCTCTTCCCTCTCTTATTCCTACTCTTATGTTTAACAGGGATCACATTTCAGTTAAATTTCAACACTTAAGAATAACTGTGTATTAATTACAGAATTAAATCAGTCATATTAAGTAGAACAGACAAAAAAACTACTAAGAGGGATAATGTATTAAGTTGTTCATTAACAGTCAGGGCTGTGCTGATATTTTTTTTTTTTATTTTTGACAGGCAGAGGGGACAGTGAGAGAGAGAGAGACAGAGAGAAAGGTCTTCCTTTGCCATTGGTTCACCCTCCAATGGCCGCCGCAGCCGGCACGCAGTGGCCGGCACATCGCGCTGATCCGAAGCCAGGAGCCAGGTGCTTCTCCTGGTCTCCCATGTGGTACAGGGCCCAAGGACTTGGGCCATCCTCCACTGCACTCCTGGGCCATAGCCGAGGGCTGGCCTGGAAGAGGGGCAACCGGGACAGAATCCAGCGCCCTGACCAGGACTAGAACCCGGTGTGCCGGCACTGCAAGGTGGAGGATTAGCCTATTGAGCCGCGGCACCGGCCTCACATAGTTCAATTTAGATTGATCACTCTGGCTTTATTTGATCAGTGAGCTAATTGAAAGGTTGCCATCTACCCAGTGAATTTTAAACGAGACCGCACTGTGACCCAGCAGATTAAGTCACAGCCTGCAGCACTGGCATCCCATATGGGCACTGGTTTGAGTCTTGGATTTTCCACTTCCAATCCAGCTCCTGCTAATGCACCTGGGAGATCACTGAAGATGACCCAAGACCCTGGACTCCTGCCTCCCACCCAGGAGACGCAGATCAATTTCCTGGCTCCTGGCTTTTTCCCGGCCCAGCCCCTGATGTCCTGGCAATTTGGAGAGTGAATCAGCAAACTGAAGATCTCTCTCTCTCTCTCTCTCTCTCTCTCTCTCTCTCTCATTTTCACTCTTGGTAACTCTACCTCTCAAATAAATGAATAAACTTTTAAAAGCAAATAAATAAATAATAAAAACAAGGAAAAAAAGAAAAGCATGGGAAAGTCAGCAAAGTGTAGATTTAAAAAAAAAAGAGAGAGAGAGACAGCACTGACACACTATAAGCAAAGGAGAAAACAATATTGTGGAATTGAAAATCTAGCCATCTTGAATGGGAAAGAAATAAGGGCCTCTTGTTAAGGCTAGTCTTGATGTCAGGCCAGTGGTGGGGCTGACCTTGTTCTTCCCATGTGTGCCCCCTTAAATCTACCTGATGACACATTGAACAAATCACAATTTTATATGTAATTTTATATATATGTATATAATTACACAGAAAAAAATACCCTTTTTGATAATTCAAAAATGCATTGGTCAATTGAAGAGGTTCATTTACTGCCTCCATTGAAAAATAAAAATTCCATCAGATAAAATATTTATAGCTAGAATAGTAACTATTGCAAACTCTGTAAGCTGTTCCCAACTACTCAACCAGACTCAGGGAAAAATAAACTCTACCTACCAGCTGCTATACTTTTTGACTATGTCTAACTAAGACAGTGTTAGACATGTGCAGTATGCTGAACAACACCTCCCAGAAATATCCTGAGCCCTGAAATCTATGCATATTCATGTGCTACCTCACTGGGGAAAAGAAGCATGGCAAGTCTGATAAATTCATGGTTCTGAAAATGAGAAGACGATCATGGATTATTCAGGGGAGCTCATGTAGTCATATGGTACTACTGAGAGGAGGCAAGAGAATCAAAACAATAGTACATAGTCCGGGGAGGGCGGCGGCACTGTGGCACAGTAGGTTAATCCTCCACCTGCAGTGTCAACATCCCGTATGGACACTGGTTCTAGTCCCGGTTGCTCCACTTCCAATCCACTTCCCTGTAATGCATCTGGAAAGCAGTGGAAGATAGCCCAAGTGCTTGGGCCACCGCGCCCGCATGGGAGACCCAGAAGAAGCTCCTGGCTCCTGGCTTCGGATCAGTTCAGCTCCGGCCATTGCGGCCATCTGGGCAGAGAACCAGCAGATGGGAGACCTCTCTCTCTGTCTATCCCTCTCACTTTCTGTAACTCTACCTCTCAAATAAATAAAATCCTTTTTTAAAAAAAAGTATATAATGGGGCTGATAGAAGGAATTCATACAGACCATAGATGCTAAAAGACAAAAAAGGAAAGAAAAAGCAGTTTCACTCTTGTCAACAACTTCATTTTAGATTTCTGATATTCAGGGTTCAAAGAGGAAAATTTTGTGATGTTTCAGACACTATCTTTGTGAATATTGGCTGCAGCATGATGGGAACCTAAACATGAAGAGAAAGAAGCATTTCTGCCAAAATTTTTGTGAAAACAGGTACATGCTGAATTCAAGTATAATACCTGATGTGAATACCCCAGTGCTACAACACCTCAGAGCAAACCCCTTCAATGCTTTCCACACAATTACCATTTTTAGAATCTATGTAATCAGACCCATGACAAAAATCTTCAGTACATTTTATAGGAGTAGTTTGAATGGTACATAAAAATGTTATTGAACTAGGGACAGTGTGTGGCATAGCAGATCAAGCCACTGTTGGTGAACACGGGATGTAGTCCTGACTGCTCTTCTCCTGACTCAGCTCCCCGATATTGTGTCTGAGAAGACAAAAAAAGGCAGCCCAAATATCTGAGCCTCTGATACCCACATGAAAGACCCCAACAGAGCTCCAGACTCCTGGCTCCAGCCTGGCCCAGTCCCAGCCCCAGGCATTGCTACTATTTTGGTTTTTTTTGTTTGTTTAAAGATTTATTTATTTATTTGAAATTCAGATTTACCCAGAAAGAGGAGACACAGACAGAGAGAGGTCTTCCATCTGCTGATTCACTCCCCAACTGGCTGCAACAGCCGGAGCTGCGCCAATCGAAAGCCTGGGCCAGGAGCCAGGAGCTTCCTCCAGTTCTCCCACGCAGGTGCAGGGGCCCAAGTCCTTGGGCCATCTTCTACTGCTTTCCCAGGCCACAGCAGGAGCTGGATCGGAAGTGGAGCAGCCAGGACTCGAACCGGTGCCCATATGGGATGCCAGCACTGCATGCATAGGCCCCACCCTCTATGACACAACGCCAGCCCCCATTGCTACTATTTTGGAAGTGAACTACTGAAAGGAAGATATCTCTGTCAATGTCTATCACTGTCTTTCAAATAAATAAAATAAATAAAGTTGTACTTACAAAACTTGTATACCTTAAATGAAAGGTTTCTTTGGTGAAAAAAAGTCATTGTTAGTATCTGACTACACATACAGTAAGACTTAAATAGACACAATGGTTGTTCCTACTATAAAAATATTCCCAGCAGAAGTTTACTTTTTCTTAGAGTTAATGCTAAATTTCTGATGATGTGATTATGATAAGATACAAGTCACAAAGAGACTAGAATGACTAAATGGCATTGTAGTAATTCCTTAATCATTCAAGAATGGTTCCTGAAAACAATGTCACTGCAAATCCCAGCTAATATTCATGTTCATGAGAAGCATTGACAGTCATTGTAGACCTGTGCCTTAGTTATTGCAGAGGTCATTTATTTGACATTGGTTGGTTCACAGTAGTATAGACTCACATTACATATCCTGTGCTTTCTCCCATTTGTGGGAGCTTATGCTTTGCTTCCTAACAATGTTCTATCAGTTGAAATTCCTGAAATCAGAATTCCATTCCCCAAACTATCTATTGCATCATACTCAATTGTCCAAATATATCAAACAGAAGCAATTGAGAAAGATCATATTTATACTCTGCTCAAAAACACATATTTCAATACATTTCAATCAAGAAACAGTGAAACGTGACCCACATACCCTACTCTAAATCACTATCATTACTCCAGACCCACATGTTTAAAGGTTAAATGTTCATTTTTTCAATGCAATGATTTGGAGATAATTCCAGCAAAAGGCCTAGAAAGAATTTCCACCTGCCTGTCTAGCTTCCATTCTGAAACGTCCTTACTCACCATGGAAAAAATATCAAGGTTTCATGAGATTGGAACACTCAGGATTTCTGCTCAATCTGAGTGAAGAAAACACGAAAAGCACAAAGAAAAAAGAAAATAAATGTTTAGTTGGATTTCGTCAAAATTAAAACTTTCATCTTCAAATGACACCATTACAAAAGCAAGAAGAAAATCAAAAAACAGCAGACACACTTGCAATGATAATCTCTGTTAAGAAATCTGTACTCAAAATACGTAAGAACTCTAACAATTAAACACTAGAAAGAACTAAACTTTAGATATGCAACATATTTGAATAGACATTTCTATAAAGAAGATTTAGAAATATCCAATTTGGTGCTGGCGCTGTGGTGCAGTGGGTTAAAGCCCTGGGCTACAGTCCTAGCCAACCCATCTGGGTGCCGGTTCAAATCCTGGCTGCTCCACTTTCGATCCCACTCCCTGCTAATGTGCCTGGAAAAGCAGAGGAAGATGGCCCATGCCCCTGGGCCCGTGCACCCACGTGGGAGACCCAGAAGAAGCTCCTGGCTCCTGGCTTCAGATCGTCTGAGCTCTAGCCTTGCGGCCATTTGGGGAGTGAACCAGCGAATCGAAGACTTTCTCTATGTATCTCTGTCTCTCTCTGTCTCTCTCTCTCTCTCTCTCTCCCTGTCTCTGTAACTCTGTCTTTCAAATAAACAAATAAACAAAATAAATCTTTAAAAAAACAATAAAAATATCATACATGAAAAGATATCCACATAATTAGTGGCTAGGGAAATGCAAATCAAATCCACATTGAGATACCACTGCACAATGATTAAATGACCAAAAGTAAAAAAACACAGACCAAACAAATGCTTGCAAATATGCAAAAAAGAAATTGAAGCATTCTATGATTGCTAATGGGACTAGCAACATCATTCTCACAACATCGTACAAAAACGTGGCATAAAATTTGTAGTTCCTCAAAAAGTAAATATGAAGCAACCACTGACCTAGCAATTCTAACCCCTAGTATATACCTTATTTAAAATATATGCAGGGAGAAAAATGCAAGCCCAAATATTAATAGCAACATTATTCATAAACAAAAAAAGTAGCTACAAGCCAAACTGTCCAACCAAGGAAGAAAAAATAAAGTGTAACATATCCATACAATTAAATAGTATTTGGTACTAAAAAGAATGAAACACCATCATGCTACAACATGAGTGAAGCTTAAAAACATCATAAAAGACCACATATTCTATTATTTCACTTAAGGACAAAGTCAAAGAATTGGTGATGGTGATTCTCTAGAGTCGAAATAGAAATTGCTGCTTGCCGGCAGCTGAGAAAATGCAGGAATGACAGTAACTGCTAATTGTGGGGATTTTTTCTAAGTGGTGGAAGGTTTCTAAAACTAGTGTTGAGAATTGCAAAATGCTGTAAATAAATAAATGAGTACTAAACCCCACCAAATTGTATAAGTTTTGTAAATATTTACTTTATTTTTTTGAAAGTCAGTGTTACAGAGTGGGGAGAGACAGACACAAAGACAGAGAGAGAGAGAGAGAGAGAGAGAGCGCTCGCGAGAGTACTTCCACATGCTGGTTCACTTCCCCAGTGGCTGCAATGGCCAGGGATGGTCCAGGCTGCACCCAGCAAGCAGAACTATTCTGGGTCTCTCACGCAGGTTATAGGGGACAAAGCCCTTTTGCGGTCTTACGATTCTTTTCCCAGGCACATTGAGATGGATGGGAAGTGGAACAACAAGGACACAGACAGGTGCCCACTGGGATGCCAGCACTGCAGGCAGCAGATTTACCCATTTTGCCACAGCATCAGCTCCAAATTGTATACTTTAAAAGGCTAAATTTTATGACAGCTTCCATTTGGAAATATAGGTTTTATTGTATTTCAGCCTTAAAATGTAGCAATTTTAATACGTTGCCACATCCACTTCATGTGTAGACATTATGTATGAACTATTTTTCTTGAAAATAGGATTTGTTATTAAAATGAACAATTGCTGTGTATAGCAATTTCAAATCCTTATGCTAAAGGATGGAGGCCAGGCTCTAAAGCCTACATATAAATGATCCCTTTCATATAAGACTCCAGAAACGTATCAGCTGTTCATTAACTGAAACTATGATGACAAAAAGATCACTTGTGGCCTGGAGCTTGAGGCGTGACAAGACTCAGTGATAAGAAGGGACACGAAGAAAGAGCAGGTGGGGTGATAGAATGTTCTGTCTTCATTGTGGAGCAGGTTACAAAGGGGTAGGGGTTTGCCAGTTTTCTCAAATGTGCAGTAACATGGGTACGCACAATCTGTATGAGTTATTACTAAAACAATCTGCAACCTAGGCTTACCTCAGAGCAGCTCTTGATAATAAAGTGACATGCCAGCTTTAAAAAGTAAAAAACAAAAAGATGCTCATTGATGACAAGAATGCATCTACAAAGGCACTCTTACCTGCCTGGCTTGAAGAGAAGTTTTAATTACTTTACATTATATGATTAAGGCAGTTCTAAAAATGGATCTGATTCAGTGAAGAAATTTTACTTGTAGCAAGTATTCTGATAAACTACCAAAAACAATTGGACAAGGATTATTTTATAGAAAAATTTGCTATAATGAGAAAAGGTGGGAAGTACTTAAAATTATTAACTAGGGACTAAATAAATAAGGTGTGTCAACATACGACTTCATTTGTAAACACATTGAAACAGTAGAAAGTACCTAAATTTACAATCAAGTTTGGTTAAAACAATGTGCTGAAGCTTAATCAAAATTTAATGATACCTGCCAAAGCTAAAATACATACATATTATAAATGTAAAAGCATGTGCCAAGTAGTCTGCCTCCATATATGTGATTTTGTTAATTTTATATTTATATATTTATAAATATTACATGTGATATAGATAGGTATTTTTACAGGAGAAAAATAATGCTCCATAACAAGCGTTTCCTATCTTTTTAAAATTCACTTTCCTTATTCTTTTGCTGCATTATTTCTCTGTTCATCTTTATTATATCAAATGTCTCAGAAATGTGTATTTTCTCTGTATGTGCTGTTAATTGCCCTGTATGGTAGAAATCAACAGAAATTGCCCAACGTGTGGTACTTAATTAGATTCTGATAATTGCTACCAATGTCTTCTAAATGATTCGAATGCTTTCTCCTGTCTCTGAAGGGTGTGTCCTCAGGATTAATATGCTAGGTTTGATACAGGGACTATCTCAAAGTCAATTCCACTGATCATTCATTAGTCACTTTCAAACCTAGATCACCAAAGACTCTTGTTATTACTTGTACAGAAGTGGGAAATAAAACAAACTTCAAGCTTGAAACCGAAAACGATCTCTGTGTAAAGATGGCTCAGAATACAGACGCTTGCCAAGCTCCGAGGCACTCTTCTGTACTGGTGTTTCTTTCTGGCAATGGACAGCAGAAGAAACTAGGTCTGGGCTTATGACAGCACATCTGGTGCACGAAGTTTCTACCTGAGGGCAGAAACCCCAGTCTCTGGACAGCAACCATGGCACGCATCCAGGTGGTAGTCTCCAACATTCCTTCCATTTCCACACAGGTAAGAATGAGCGTTTCTGAACAGCTCACAGAGTGAGGCTAACGTTAACTGCCAGAAGTGTAAGTATAATAAATTCTGGAATTTCAATTGTATACTCTTTGATGACATTAGGTCCTATTTGCCTCTTAGGCAATGGATTTTTCCTGATTGTATGAAACCAACCGAAGTGAGTTTTCACAAGGATATTAAAGAAATGCCAATTTTAGAGAATATTATCTTGAATAGTTTGTGTTAATTGATGTGATAATTTTCATACTACAGTAAGCAGGAAAGCAAGCAAAACTTGAGGAGCTTGATGAAGCCATAACAACATCTCAACCCCCCCCCCCCCCGCAAAAATGACATCTTATACAACATTGCATCATCTCATTGGAAATTAAATTTTTTAATATTTTAATTCAAATATAAGCAGTCATCATAATACTCAGCTCAGTTCATTACTAAACTATCAGAATTCTCGTGGAAGTACAGAGTTCTTTATTAAGATTTATTGATTGATTCAAAGTCAGAGTTACAGAGAGAGAGGAAGAGAGGTCTTCCATACACTGGTTCACTCCCCAAATGACCTCAAGGCCAGGGATGGACCACACCAAACCCAGGAACCAAGAGCTTCATCCAGGTCACCCATGTGGCTGCAGGGGCCCAAGCACTTGGGCCATCTTCCACTGCTTTTCCCACCCACTTCAATAGCAGGGACTTACATCAGAATTGCAGCAGCCAGGACTCCAACCAACGACTGTACAGGATGCCAGCCTTGTGGGTGGTGGCTTTATCTGCTATGCCACCGTGCTGGCCACAAGAAGTACAGCTTTAATGATTCTGTATCTGAATGCTCTTCAGTGAGTAGGGCTGAAGTACTTACCACAGAGTAGCAATGGTCTCTCTCTACTCGTGGAGAAAAGCAGATTAGGGAGGGGAGCTGGGTGCAGAAATGCATGCTCTGCTCTCAAGGTGACCTGGTGGAAGTACAGGTGGGCACTTACATGCCATGGGGGTGTCCTAGTCCTCAGTTAACCATGAACAAGTCCTTGTACCTCCTGTGTGACAGTGACCCTAACTCCTGGGCTTATCTCTGCAACTTAGACACATGGTTAGAGCGGGCAAGGACCCCGCTCAAGAGGGAAGGAATGTCCTAAAGCAACATCAGGACACTGAAGCCCTTCACATGACACAAATATTGAAGCCTCCAGGAAATCCTGCATGGAACTTACTCTTGGAAAGTACTGATTCAATTTATTAACATTTTGAGAAGCTACCGTAGCGTTTCATGAGTGTTAATGGAGAAGCAGAAGCTATAGAAAATAGCACCACAAATATAGAACTGCAAAGCCCCTGGTTTCTGATTTCGATCCTCTGGGGAGAGAGGCACCAGTGTAGGAAACCAGTGTCAGTGACCACGCTCTCATTCGTCCTTGAGCAGTTCAGACAGCAGAAGGCAACTGTTTTCAGGAGTGAAGATAACGGCAGTGAGCAGAGGATGCTTCTTCATGAACAAACCCTCCCGCTGGCAATACAAACAAACCCCCAAAACAAAACAAACAGTAAAAAGTTACTATATAGCGAATTAAGTAACAAATGTGAAATGCCAGCAATGCTTAGATTTATCCCAAGCAAAAAATAATTTCATGTGGAATTTTTGACTTCAAATTGTTATTAAATCTTGGGGCATGGAGATAGATATCTGGCAGTGTGAAGCATGTACACACTGTTCTAGTTGATTAGCAAAACTTTGATCTGAAAAAAATAAGTATGTTCTCAGAGTAATGTTAAAATGGAAATAAGAATTGGTTGCTCTAAGTGGCCCCTTACCAAATACTAGTGCTTTCTGTGTTCCAGAACAGAAAGAACTGGCCTTAAAGTACATAGAAAAGAGTTATCAGAGGAAAACTGAGACCAGAGAGCTCACTCATGAGAAATGATTCACTCAAAACCTGGCTAAGCCTATTTTTGGGTGATAACAAATGTGGGGAAACAAAAAGGGTAGTGAGATCATGTCTGTGTTTCTGGTATATGAGTGTACTTCAAAAGGTTCATGAAAATAAAATTCAAAATAAATTTGGATTGGTGCAAAAAGTTTTTAAATGCATCCTTTTTCATAATATACATTGCCATGAACTTTTGAAACATCCCACATATTGGGTCACATTCTGAAGAACAATATTGTGGAATTTAAGTAATTAGAAGTACAAGACAATACCTACTGAGGCTAGGTTTGTTAAGTTATGTAATCAAAGAGAGGAGCCTGAAAAATATAAACGTAATAGCCGGCGCCGTGGCTCAATAGGCTAATCCTCCACCTTGCGGCACCGGCACACCGGGTTCTAGTCCCGGTTGGGGCGCCGGATTCTGTCCCGGTTGCCCCTCTTCCAGGCCAGCTCTCTGCTATGGCCAGGGAGTGCAGTGGAGGATGGCCCAGGTGCTTGGGCCCTGCACCCCATGGGAGACCAGGAAAAGCACCTGGCTCCTGGCTCCTGCCAGGATCAGCGCGGTGCGCCGGCTGCAGCGGCGGCCATTGGAGGGTGAACCAACGGCAAAGGAAGACCTTTCTCTCTCTGTCTCTCTCTCTCACTGTCCACTCTGCCTGTCAAAAAAAAAAAAATATATATATATATATATATAAACGTAATAGAAACCAGTAGGAAAAGAAATACCCAGAGATTAAAACACAAAGGTAAGATGAAAAATGTGTGTGACGCCCAGATAAAAGATGTTATGAATCAAGTTAAAAGTAAACACTGCACAAAGAATTCTTAGTATACACCCAAAAAAAGGAAATTTTTAAAAAGTTTTATTAAAGGAGCTGTTTGGTCAATTTTAGCAAATATTGTTTCATTAAAAGGATGTGTGGGAGGCCAGCTCCATGGCTCAATAGGATATTCCTCCACCTGTGGCACCAGCACACAGGGTTTTAGTCCCGGATGGGGCGCCGGATTCTGTCCCGGTTGCCCCTCTTCCTGTCCGGCTCTCTGCTGTGGCCCGGGAGGGAAGTGGAGGATGGCCCAAGTCCTTGGGTCCTGCACCCCATGGGAGACCAGGAGAAGCATCTGGCTCCTGGCTTTGGATCAGCACAGTTCGTCGACGACAGCACGCCGGCCCCAGCGGCCATTGGAGGATGAAACAACGGTAAAGGAAGACCTTTCTCTCTCTCTCTCTCTCTCACTGTCCGCTCTGCCTGTCCAAAAAAAAAAGGGGGGGAAATTATAATAGAAAAAAGAACGAATGGATGGAGACAAAAACAGATGAAAATCATTGGGGGTTGAAGTATTGAAATACTACATACATGTTTACTAGTTACTACAAGCTCAGTACCCTTCTAAAATGTTTAGAATATACAGATAGGTATATACATATGCATAAGCAGAACTTGATTTTTTCAGAAGTAGCATATAAAGGATACTGGAGTGTTTTCCTGTTTTTAGCTGACAAAACTGAATCTCAGTGAAAGCAGACAGTGCTCGGGAGTGTGGCCGCATCTGGAACTTCATTATTTAGTAATTAACCACACTGGTACTAAGAAGTCAGAATGTGTTACAAGCTCATCTCCATAGACTGAAAGTTAGTAATTATGATGATGTCACACAACCCTATGCATGTCTCATCCAAAACACATCTTAAGATTCTACACAGCAAGCTTCTCATCTAAACTGTGTTCTGCACACCTGGCAATGAGCACAAATTTTCGACAGAAAGGAGTTGCGAGGAAGAGTGACAGTGAGAGCAAATGAGGAAAAAGTTGTTGTGAAAAGAAAGCACAAGTTTAAACATTAGTGATAATGCTACTACTCAAAATCCTATGCAGTGGATTTTAGAAGAGCATATGAAAGTGTGCCAGTAGCATTGGTGTTATTTTCACAATTTATCACTATCCAAATTACAAAGAAAGGCATTGAAGTGCTCAAAAAATTAAAGATGTGACTATGGCACATGTTTCAACAAAAAACGATCAATGCAACCCTGTGTGTAAATAAAATAAAACATGAAATGAGAATTTAAAACACTTAGAAAAGGTTTCTTAAATGTTGCAGTATGGTATACATTAAGTATTCAATTATCGCCTAAATTATCCCACAAAAAGTCACAGTGAAACCTGTGCTACTATTGTGATGGTATTATTTATAAACTAACACATATTGTGTGTCCTACAGTTTGGCACAGTTTGATGAGCAACTAATTATTGCTGGCTGATGTTACACCAAGCCCCTCATAGCAAATATCTGAATTGCATATGCGGATTGGGTAGGAGTCAGTTATGAGAAACCACACAGTCACAACGTTTGTCTTGCTGGGGCTGACGGATGACCCCCAGCTGCAGGCTGTGACTTTCATCTTTCTGTTTCTCACCTACGTGTTGAGTGTAACTGGCAACCTGACCATCATCTTCCTCACCTCCATACATTCACACCTGAAAACGGCCATGTACTTTTTCCTACAAAACTTCTCCTTCCTAGAAATCTCATTTACAACGGCTTGTATTCCCAGATACTTGTACAACATATCAACCGGTGACAAGACAATCACATACAACAACTGTGTCATTCAAATGTTTTTTATCGATCTCCTTGGTGTCACAGAATTTTTCCTCCTGGCCATCATGTCCTACGACCGCTATGTGGCCATCTGCAAGCCCCTGCATTACGTGACCATCATGAGCAGCCAGGTCTGCAGGAGACTCGTCCTCTGCTGCTGGGTAGCCGGCTTCTTGGTCATCCTCCCACCCCTGAGCTTGGGCCTACGTCTAAAGTTCTGTGACTCTAACGTCGTTGACCATTTCATCTGCGATGCATTTCCCCTCCTGAAGATCACATGCACAGATACACGGTTGATAGAGCAGATGGTCATGGTCAGTGCCGTGCTGACCTTCATCATGACCCTGGTCTGTGTGGGTCTATCCTACATATACATCATCAAGACCATTCTACGATTCCCCTCAGCCCAGCAAAGGAAGAAGGCCTTTTCCACCTGCTCCTCCCACATGATTGTGGTCTCCATCACCTACGGCAGCTGCATCTTCATCTATGTGAAGCCCTCAGCAAAGCAGTCAGTGGCCACTAACAAGGGTGTGATTGTGCTCACCACCTCCATCGCACCTATGCTGAACCCCTTCATCTACACCCTGAGGAACAAGCAAGTGAAACAAGCCTTCAATGACTCAGCCAAAAGAATTGCTTTGTTCTTAAAGAGGTAAGTGAATGTGCTAACATGGTAAAATCAAGTTTTCCCTTAAAATTAAGCTGTACTTTGAAATGTTTACTAGTTTTAGGAAGAAAAATCTGAAGATTATATATCTAAATAATAAGATGCACTTCCAGGAAATGAAACAATGACTTCACATCTTAGCAAACCTTAATAAAATTCAAAACAAAAAAAAATGAGTTCATTTTCATGTTTGGTATTGAGTAGTTGTGCTTATGGTGTATGAGAGAGAGAGAGAGAGAGGTCTTCCATCTCTGTTTCACTTCCTAAATGGCTTCAATTTGGATATGAAGCCAGGAGCTTTTCCCAGATCTTCCATGAGGGCTTAGTGTCCCAAGCACTTGGGTCATCTTCTACTGATTTCCCTGGCCATAAGCAGAGAACTAGAGCTAGAGCCAGGACAGGAACCAGCACCCATATGGAATGCCGGAGCCGCTGGCAGAGACTTAGGCTACTAGGCCACAAGGCCAGTCCCTGCGGAATATTCTAATGCCAGCCTTTGAATGGCTGTTGTGACTCTAGGCACCATTCTAGATTCCAGTCATCCTTCAATATTGTTGAGAGATTAGTTTCAGGACCTCCAATAGGTAACAAAATCTTTGCATGTTCAAGATGCTTTTATAAAATGCCATAGTTTTTGCATCATCTGAGCTCATCCTCCTGTGTCCATGGTCTCTGGATTCCTTGTACTGTCTAACACAGTTTAAGTGCTATGCAACCAGTTATTGCATTGTTTAGAAAATTGCAGCAAGAAAACTAAGTTTGTACATGTTCAATGTAGGCACAATTTTTTACAAATATTTTCAATCCACACTTGGTTGAGTACAAGAATGGATACAAAAGGTGGACTTATTTTATTATTTATTGTAAACCAAGGAAAAAGGATAGTTTAGGCAAACTAGGTTTAATGTGATAGAAGAGAATTAAATCTCAAAGGGAAGATACTGTTCAATGGGTTTTATCTTTACATTTTTAAGAATTTAATATTTTTTCATATTTTGCCACATTCACTTCAACTGTAAACATTACGTATGTACACATATATACATATATACACCTTAACTTTAATGCTGAGATAATGATATATTCATTCAATACCAAGATAACGAGGTATTTATAACAAGTTCTCCATTAAAATGATAATGATTACAGCAGTTACTACTAAGAAAATCACTAGAATCCTACTGCTTTTTATTACATGTAATAATAAATTTAAAAGTTCTCTTATCTTCTCCTCATTTCCCAGACTGATACATTGAATCAAAGAATCAATAAGACTAGGAACAGGCAATTCTTCATGTGAATCCATTTTTATCTGACTCCAAAGCCTGTGTTTAATACAGTGCTTGATGGTCCAATCATGTGTCTCCTAGTATTAAAATATCCTAAATACATATCTTGAGAAAATCACATAAACAAGATAAGGATACTTGTAAAAAATTTTAAATTTTTTGAAAAAAATCTAAGAGATGTAAAAATTGTACGTTTTGGTGGGGTACTATGTGATATTTTGTTACAATGTTTCTGTTACAATGTGATGTTTTGTACAATGTTCAATCTGGTAAATACATCTATCCTTTCAAGTATTTAACATTTCTTCATAGTGAAAATATCCGAAATACTCTTTCAATTTTCTAATAGGAAAATATACAGTATATTGTCTATCTATAGTCACCCTCTATTGAAATACCTTGAATAGCATACCATCTTAATATAAACATTCATGATATACAAGTAATTTAAATATTGAATATATTAGAAAGTAGATTATATTCAGGATTGTATTTACAAAAAGAAAACTTATCCTTTACCACGGAACAATGAAGAGTCAGAATTTTAAACAAAAAGGTAAGGTCAATAGCTTGTGTACATTCTGTCTGAGAAAGTAATCAAATTAATGAAATTACAGTGATTAGATTAGACTATTAATAAAATTGAGGTTGGGACTCTATGAATGGCTTACGGAATTCAATACATGAATATAATAAATACTCATGCTTCCAGCTAGGACCGATTGGAACCAGGGAAACATGCATAAGATAGCCATGGGCCATGAACAATTACTTTTAAAGGATGCAGGATTCCATATTATACGTAGGACTCCCCCTACCTGAGTCACAGATATTCCTTCCATCAGGGCTTGTTGATATGCTCCGTTCTGCTGTCAAATGCCCTACCACTGAGCTATAGCCCCCCACTATATGCTCCGTTCTAGTAGCTCCTCAAGGTTGTTCTGTGAATTAGCTTCCTTGAACAACCAGAAGAAGCTGTTTGCTGAGATGGAAAAAGCCGCACATATCTGAGGTACGTAACTCAAAGCAGTGAAAAGAGAATCCTGGTACACGGTTGGTGGGAACGTATACTAGTATAGTCTTTATGCAAAACAGTATGAAGGTTCCTAAAAGCAATTAAAAATAGAGCTACTGGGGCCAGTGCTGTGGTACAGCAGGTTATGTCGCTGATTTTGATGCTGGTGTCCCATGTCAAATGCCAGTTCTAGCCCCAGACGCTGAGCTCCCCATCCAATTTCCTGCTAATGCACCCGGAAAGGCAGTGGAGAATGCCCCAAGAATTTGAGCTTCTGCCACCTAAATGGAAGACCTGGATGGAGTTCCTGGCTCCTGCCTATGGCTTGGCCCAGACCTGGCTTTTGTGGCCATTTGAAAAGTGAACCAACAGATGGAAGATCTTTCTGTCTGTATTTCTCTCTCTCTCTTTCTCTCTCTCTCTGCCATTCAAATAATTAAATAAATATTCTATTAAATTTTTTTATATAGAACTACAGATTGATGTAGGTTCAGAGGTCACTGACTCAATCTAAACTTTTTCATCAAACTCTATGAGTTTGCATTTAAGATCATTAATTTTGGTTTTCACACACATAGAGTTTTATTCTAAATGAATTTTTCTGGTTTTTAACACAACTCTTTGCAGAGATTTCTACACTATAACTTTAAGATGGCTATCCATCCCACAAGTGTACGTCCTTTTCTATTTGAGTAGGATTAATTATTGAAAGAATTAAATTGTCAAAGCCTCAATTTACATTGATCATTCTATTTTAAGTTGATCAATGAACCAGCCTAAAGTTTGCTAACTACACACTGAATAAAAAGAGGCAGTACTGGGCCAGCGCCGTGGCTTACTTGGTTAATCCTCTGCCTGCAGCGCCGGCATCCCATATGAGCGCCAGTTCTAGTCCCGGTTGTTCCTCTTCCAGTCCAGCTCTCTTGGTGCTTGGGCCCCTGCACCCTCATGGCAGACCAGGAAGAAACACCTGGCTCGCTTCGGATTGGCGTAGCACCGGCCGTAGTGGCCATCTGGGGAGTGAATCAACCTTTCTCTCTGTCTTTCTCTCTAACTCTGTCAAAAAAAAAAAAAAAAAAAAAAAAAAGAGGCATTACTGACTTACTGGCACACTTACAAACAAAAGAAAAAACAACACTGGAATAAAAAAACTAACCATCCAGAATGAGAAGAAAGCAAGGGCTTCTTTGTAAGAATAATCTTAGTGTCAGTCCAGTGGCTTGCCCTAACTTTCTTCCTCCTGTTAACAGCCCATTCATTAACTCTATCTGATGACACATTGACTCGATTTTTCAAAATTCCATTGAAACAACTACTGTAATATGTACATCATTACACTGAAAAAGTACCTATTTTTGGTAACTAAAATATATATATTAACCAACTGAGAAGTTCCATTTAGTCTCTCCATTGAAAAATAAAAATTCCATCAGATACACTATTTAGAGGTGGAATATTTAGTGTTCCAAAATCTGTAGGCTGTGCCTACGTACTCAACCAGGATGGGGGCTAGAACAAGCTCTACCTACCATGGGATACAGAGACCGACTATGTCTCCTTAGACCCAAGGCTATATGTGGGAGAAGAGGAAATAATTTCTCTAAGTGGAAAGGATATTCAAACTGACATGTAAATGGAAAACAGAAGTCATAATGAAAAAACTATCAGATGAAAAATCATTTGGTATTAGTGAACTCTTTTGAGAAAAAATTATAAACATTTTATGTTCTATAAGTCATGTGTTTCAGAAAAAAATAAATCATTTATTTAATTTTTACTTTTCATTTGGACTTCCTTTTAAATTTCTGAGACTTCCACATAGACTGCTGCTTCAATTTCCTTTATTCCTATTGAAACTGTAAGTTTATTGTTTTACTTAGCTACATTATGAGTTAAGATATTTATTTTCTATATTTTAATATTTATTTATTTATCTGAAAGGTAGAGTTACAGAGAGACAGAGGCAGAGAGAGAGGTCTTCATCCACCGGTTCACTCCCCAGATGACAGCAACCACCAAAGCTGTGCAGATCCGAAGCCAGGAGCCAGGAACTTCCTCCAGGTCTCCCACGTGGATGCAAAGGCCCAAGGACTTGGTCCATCTTTTACTGCTTTCCCAAGCAACAGCAGAGAGTTGGATTGGAAGTGGAGCAGCCAGGACTCGAACCGGCACCAAGATGGGACACCAGCCCTACAAGCAGCAGTTTTACCCGCTACACCACAGCACAGGCCCCTTTTTTCTATTTTTTTAATTTATTTTTTATTTAGTAAATATAAATTTTCAAAGTACAGTTAGTGGATTACAATGGCTTCCCTCCCCATAACTTCCCTCCCACTCACACCCCTCCCATCTCCTGCTCACTCTCCCATTCCATTCACATCAAGATTCATTTTCTATTATCTTTATATACAGAAGATCAATTCAGTATATATTAAGTAAAGATTTCATCAGTTTGCACCCACACAGAACATAAAGTGTAAAATACTGTTTCAGTACGAGTTATAGCATTACTTCACATTGGACAACACACTAAGGACAGATCCCACATGAGAAGTAAGTACACACTAACTCCTGTTGTTGACTTAACAATTTGACACTCTTGTTTATGGTGTCAGTAATCTCCCTAGGCTCTAGTCATGAGTTTCCAAGGCTATGGAAGCCTTTTGAGTTCGCGGACTTCGATCTTATTCCAACAGGGTCATAGTCAAAGTGGAAGTTCTCTCCCCGCTTCAGAGAAAGGTACCTCCTTCTTTGATGGCCCATTCTTTCCACTGGGATCTCACTTGCTGAGATCTTCCATTTAGGTTTTTTGTTTGGTTGGTTGTGGTTTTTTTTGTTTGTTTGTTTGTTTTGTTTTTTTGCCAGAGTGTCTTGGCTTTCCATGCCTAAAATACTCTCATGGGCTCTTCAGCCAGATCCAAATGCCTTAAGGGCTGATTCTGAGGGCAGAGTGCTATTTAGGACATCTACCATTCTATGAGTCTACTGTGTATCCCGCTTCCCATGGTGGATCATTTTCTCCCTTTTTGATTCTATCAGCTAGTATTAGCAGACACTAGTCTTGTTTGTGTGATCCCTTTGACTCTTAGACCTATCAGTGTGATCAATTGTGAACTGAAATTGATCACTTGGACTAGTGAGATGGCATTGGTACATGCCACCTTGATGGAATTATATTGGGATCCCCTGGCATGATTCTAACTCCACCATTTGGGGCAAGTCCGATTGAGCATGTCCCAAATTGTACATCTCCTCCCTCTCTTATTCCCACTCTTATATTTAATAGGGATCACTTTTCAGTTAAATTTAAACACCTAAGAATAATTGTGTGTTAATCACAGAGTTCAACCAGTAGTACTAGAACAAAACAAAGAGAAAATACTAAAATGCATAAAGTATTACATTGTACATCAACAGTCAGGACAAGAGCTGATCAAGTCACTGTTTCTCATAGTGTCCATTTAACTTCACCAGGTGTCCTTTTAGGTGCTCAGTTAATTGTCACCGATCAGGGAGAACATATGATATTTGACCATGTGGGACTGGCTTAATTCACTCAGCATAATGTTTTCCAGATTCCTCCATCTTGTTGCAAATGACCGGATTTCGTTGTTTTTTACTGCTGTATAGTATTCTATAGAGTACATGTCCCATAATTTCTTTATCCAGTCTACTGTTGATGGGCATCTGGGTTGGTTCCAGGTCTTAGCTATTGTGAATTGAGCTGCAATAAACATTAAGGTGCAGACAGCTTGTTTGTTTGCCAATTTCATTTCCCTTGGGTAAATTCCAAGGAGTGGTATGGCTGGGTTGAATGGTATGGTTATGTTCAGGTTTCTGAGGAATCTCCAGACTGACTTCCATAGTAAATTATACCATGTCACTTCTTGATAATAGTACTTTAAAATATTTACCTATGTATGAGAATACTTCACAGTGGAAATGGAATTAAAAGATAAGCTATTGGGGTCCAAAACTTTTAACATCATGCAGTTTTCTGAAAATGCACATTTTCATGAACTTTTTGAAAATTTCTCATATGCATGGATTTAAAAAAAATTTTCCTGCAAAATAAACTTTTAATTCTATTTTCCACATGCTGTTGAGAGTACCCTTCTAGGATTATTAGTGAAATGAATAAATTCTGAGATATTATAAATATTTTTTCTTTGCCTCAAAATCCTTCTGTCAAGAAGACACTCAACATTTTTAATTTAGTCAAACCATTCAGCAACATCTAGACTAGAAGACTTAACAAAAACTCTAAATAAGGCATTTTCTTGAATTCCAAGAAAATTTAAGATAGGATATTTATATCATTATTGGATTTACTTTTGTCTTATTTTCCTTGGTTTTTAATTACTGTTCGCTAGGTTAGAAGTGAAACTGGGCTCATGTTTACTATAAAATACATCTCATCAGGAATTCATCTTGAAAAAGTTTTGCAAGGACACGTTAAAGGAGTAAACTTCCATGATGCAGAGTATTTTTGTCCGGGTGCAATAAATGTGTGGGAAGGTTTACTTGAACCTGATAGGATGAATAAGAGACACATAGAATTGGAGTTCAATGATTTTTGCTGAGTTTAATATTTATAGACTTGCCCATCCTCCTTCTTCTTTGAGACCAATGTGATCTTTTTGAAGGAATCGCTGAATGCTTCTCTCACTTGCTGGTTTCTCAGAGTGTAAATGAACGGGTTCAGCATGGGAGCAATGGACGTCATCAGCACCGCCATCCCCTTGTTGATAGCTACAGAGTTCTTAGCTGAAGATTTGACATAGATGAAGATGCAGCTCACATAGGTTATGGAAACCACAATCATGTGCGAAGAGCAGGTGGAAAAGGCCCTTTTCCTTTGCTGGGCAGAAGGGAATCTCAGAATGGTCTTGATGATGTATATGTAGGACAGAACCACACACACCAGGGTCAGGATGAAGGTCAGGACTGCACAGACAATCACTAACTGCTCTATGAGCCACGTATCTGAGCATGAAGTCTTCAAGATGGGAGATGCTTCTCTGTAGTAATACCAATTCTTGTTGAGTGGGCTGTTACATTGTTGTTAATTTATAGTTTTAGTAGTTTGTAAAATTGCTCTATATTGCAATTCCTTCATTTGTTTTATGTTTATAATCAACACTTAAGACTGAATTATCTTGTTTTTATATGTCACAATGCCTTGCAATTCAACAAAATTATGGTTTTCTTCTGTATAAGATTTCTTCTGTATTGTAAAGGTGAATATTTAATTGTAATCATTTTTCCATACCTTTCTTAAAAGACTTTGTACTTGATAAAATGCAAACATATAACAACTTGTCTGGATTTTTACATACAAGCTTTGTAGAACCACATTTAGCTATATTTTTTGTTTTACCACTTTGACCAAACATGTTTACATTATTTTGTTCCACAGAGTTGGCTCACTACACTGATAGTAGTTCTGTTTCCCTGCTGGTATGTAATTTATACTCAGCATCCTTTGAGATACACTGCACAGAGAGTATTTTAACATAAAATTTATTTGCTACATGTGAAGAAATCAAGGTTATACAGTTGGAAAAACAAAAATATGTATATATCTCTGAGTTTTCCATCTATTAAGTATGAAAAATACTTTGACATTTGGTATCATTAGCACCAAGTTCAAAGTTAAATTTAAAATAATGAATTTAGTCTCCCTGGGCTTCTATGTATTGATGGCTGTCAGTTTGAGCACCATGTCTACTGAAAAGTCTTCTCAAACTCTGTTGTATATGTGGATGACATATTTTTGCTCCCATGCCAATTAATTGTCACTCCTGTTTGAGCACTTCCTCTAAGAAAACAAGTTTATTAAACCTCAGGACTGCTCTCATTTACAAAAAAACAAAAAACAAAAACAAAAACACTAGGATAGATCCGTACAGTCCTCTATTTACGGTCAAGCTTTAAGAAATAGTGTTGTCTAAAGACATACATATGCATTTCATTGACTTACATATTAAGTTGAATACTTATATCACTAGTTTTGAACATATATTTTCTAAAATATGCCTTAAATGTATGACCTTCTAAACTGTGGCATTCTCAATATTCCATAAATTTTTATGTCACATTTTATTATAACTACACTGCAAGTGTATTCTAATTTACACTGTGAATATTTAACTTTGGCCCTAGTTATTTAAATGTTTGTATTAAAATACTAGGAAATAGGCCAGTGCCACGGCTCAATAGGCTAATCCTCCGCCTTGCGGCACCAGCACACCGGGTTCTAGTCCCAGTCAGGGTGCCGGATTCTGTCCCAGTTGTCCCTCTTCCAGGCCAGCTCTCTGCTATGGCCCGGGAGTGCAGTGGAGGATGGCCCAAGTCCTTGGGCCCTGCACCCCATGGGAGACCAGGATAAGCACCTGGCCCCTGCTTTCGGATCAGCGCGGTGCGCCGGCTGCAGCGCGCCGGCCACAGAGGCAATTGGAGGGTGAACCAATGGCAAAGGAAGACCTTTCTCTCTGTCTCTCTTACTGTCCACTCTGCCTGCCAAAAAAATAAAAATAAAAAATAAAAATAAATAAATAATATTAGGAAATAACCACTATAAAAATAAAGCATTGAAACAGGTAAGCTCTTCTTAGATACAACCAAATTATATAAAGGTAAAAAGGCAGATAATTAATATTATAAATAATACTTTTGTTATTAAAGAGTAGATGCAATTGCTATAACAAATAAATATGAAGGATGTATAAATTAATGTGAAAATATGAGACCTACCCAGAAGAATGTTTTTAGTTTTCTGAAACATAGTCTGAGTTTCTCTAAATCATAGAAAGATCAATACAAAATTAAAACAAATGGCAGGACGGCGCGGCGGCTCACTAGGCTAATCCTCCGCCTTGCGGTGCCGGCACACCGGGGGTTCTATTCCCGGTCAGGGCGCCAGATTCAGTCCCAGTTGTCCCTCTTCCAGGCCAGCTCTCTGCTGTGGCCAGGGAGTGCAGTGGAGGATGGCCCAAGTCCTTGGGCCCTGCACCCCATGGGAGACCAGGATAAGCACCTGGCCCCTGCTTTCGGATCAGCGCAGTGCGCCAGCTGCAGTGCGCCAACCACAGAGGCCATTGGAGGGTGAACCAATGGCAAAGAAGACCTTTCTCTCTGTCTCTCTCTCTCACTCTCTCTGTCCACTCTGCCTGTAAAAAATAAAATAAAAAATTAAATTAAAAAAATGAAAAAAAAATGGCTAGCTGATGGAATGTCTCAAATCATATACGCCATTAAACATGGCTGTAAGTATAAAATTAAGTATAGATACAAAAATAGGCCACAAATAAAATTTGAATGCATAATTTGCCATAATCTGCTTAAGAGCATGTTGGTATTTTAATAGAAAAGCCTCAATATATGAATAAATTTGCATTCTGAAATTTTACCTCTAGTAAATATGTGTAAGCATAGTTTCTCTAGCAATCAGTAGCCATTTAAAAATTCCCAATGAACTGAATTTATGCATTGATGTGATCATATAATTGCTAACGATGAAGGTTCTTTTAAGTATTGGTGATAAATGTATATATATTAAAAACTGAGTGTTTTAAAATATGAACAAGTGTTCCAAAAACATTTTATGCATCATGATGGGCTTCTGTGTTTATTATTATGAAAGTATTTTATGTAATTAGTGAAAGAATATGCAATTAATGTGAAAAATGGAAATCTCATTTATTTTTTGAAACCTCAAATATTCATATATTTATTTAAAATTTGAAAAAGTTACTTGTGATGCTTTTAATGATTTTGTGACTACTTTTTATTCGTTGAATATAACGGTTAGTGGTGAATCAAGTCTTTGGTTATAGAGTGCACTGAATGCACACCTGAAATAATCAAAGAAAAAAAAAAGAAGGAAAGGGGGATTGAGGAAAGAAGAGAAGAAGGAATGGCAGTAGGGGTATTGTCTTAGAATTATACCTATAAATCAGTTCTCTTTACATTAATAAAAGTAAAAATAAAATAAATTGACTTCCTATGAGTGAACTTGATCATCTTTTCACTTGCTTGTAGTTTGTAGAATGTGCCTATTTTCATGCTCTTTACTGTTTATGTGTTGAATTCTTTAGTTACTAGAGCAGTTAAGCCTTTGACTATCATGTAAATTAAAAAATATTATTTGCAAAAAAAATATTGAGTTTAAAAATGTAACTTGCTTTGAGTTTCTAGTATTTTCCTATTTGGTTATCTTTCTTTAATGGCTGAGGGAAAAGAGCAGATGGCTTCATTTTGTGATTTTTTTGTCTTTCAGACAAGATTTGGAAAAAAGAACAAGCAAGGCAGGATTGGTTTTGACCACTCTGTATCTGCAGTCCCAAGTTGACCTGTACCTGTTGCTACCACTGCGTCTTTGTGTCTCCAAGGACACTGCCCCCACGGCAGCATCTTCCAGGATGCTGCCCAAGTTCATTACAAAGACTCATTAGTGAAATTTGAACATGGGTCACCAAGGACCTAGTTGTTTGTTATTTAGTTTAAAATTTAGCAAATAAATCAGATGTAAATCTTTATGATGTACAAGCAATTCACCCTGCCCAGAGAAGTCATAGTATTGAGGCTTTGAAAGCAAGAGAAGGCAATATTTGAAATAATGTATTTTCAACAAATGAGAGCAACAAAGTATTTCCTAGGCAAAAACAGGACCAATATCCTTGGTTAGAAAAGCGTCCCTGCCAGCAGTGGCCAGAGGAAGTTGGGGATCCTAAAAAACCCGGATGAGAAAATTCCACACAAACCTTTGCTCTCAGGTCTCCCGCATCATATTAGCCTTTAGGACTCGGATTAAAAAGTATCAGTTGAAGCTATTGTTAACTTGCAAAACAGTAAGTACTCTCGCTACCTCATTTACTCTCACCTTCCATAAATCTATACGATGATTTTCTCTGGAAACTGTGGGGATTTACTGAAATCAAACAGAATTATTTGAAATGTTATCGAAAGATCCACAAATCTGTCTGAGTTGTATTTTTGGATGTTCCTTTATACAGTTACAAACAGGTAATAGTCAAGATGATGAGAAGTTATCTCTGTCACACCCTCACTTGCCTCTTTAAAAGAAAAAAGTGTGTATCTTCATTAAAAATCCCCATTTATGATAAATTACCAAATATTAATGACAAAATTAGTTATCTTTGCACTTTTTTAAATTGTAAACTTCTCTGCAGGATGTAACTAGTTTCTTAAAAATTTCCTTTTAAAAGCTAGGATTCTCAGCCAGCGCCCTGGCTCAGTAGGCTAATAACTCCTCCTAGTGGCGCCGGCACACCGGGTTCTAGTCCCAGTCAGGGTGCCGGATTCTGTCCTGGTTGCCCCTCCTCCAGGCCAGCTCTCTGCTGTGGCCAGGGAGTGCAGTGGAGGATGGCCCAAGTCCTTGGTCCCTGCACTCTATGGGAGACCAGGAGAAGCACCTGGCTCCTGCCTTTGGATCAGTGTGGTGCGCTGGCCGCAGCGCACTGGCCCCGGCGGCCATTGGAGGATGAACCAATGGCAAAGGAAGACCTTCCTTTCTGTCTCTCTCTCTCACTGTCCACTCTGCCTGTCAAAAAGAAAAAAAAAAAACTACGATTCTCAAGGAGCGAAATAGAAAAAGGAGTTCTGAAATAAGGACTGTTACCCATGGGTACAGGAACAAGTGTGCTACCATGCAATTGCTGTAGGAGTCACTGGGTTCACAGGAAATGGGCTGCGGACAGAAGGAAGGCTAAAAAGAATATCCTTTCCTCAAGTAAAATGGGCCAATGTCATTATTACAGTGTGTCCCTGTGGTTCCTGAGATGGTCATAGGTCTTCAAAATCATTATCACTCTCCTTCCCAGTGACTGCTACATAAACCTTGGAGTTTACCTGTAACAATTTACCACAGCAAACAGGGGACCCAGTCCTGATTTCTGGAGAAAATGACTATTCCAGCAGAACAAATGACAGTCATTCAATTAAATAAGCTAACAGAGTTCAGTTGGGAAATTTGGTGGAAAATGTGCCTTCTATTCCCCTACTTGAGGGAAACTCACACACTGGAGATACTAATTCAGAACTGAAAAGCATTTGGTTGTCCTAATAATATTAAGTGTGATGGCTGACGGGAAACTAGAACAGCTATTAATCCAAACCAAGAAACAGAAAGCCCTTAACTCCCATTTTCAAATATTATGAAAATATCCACCAAGGAGGCAGAAGTAGAAAATCTAGGGCAGGAGAGGGGAATGTCCAACTCACCGGCTTCTATATAAGACTTACAAAGTCATTTGGACTGGCTCTGCAAAGGCAACCACAGGTGAGACTTGAAATTCAATCAATGTGCACCATGGTAATCTTTAATTTGACAATTATATGTGACTTACGAGTGATGTTAAAAATATCCAAATGGCCCTTGGCAGAAGAGATTCCCCATTTCTGATCTAGGGGAAAGAATTTTGAACTACAGAAGCCAAGGATGAAAGTCTTACATGTGGACTGATCAGATGAATACAATATTCCATGTGCAACTGTGTGAATTCAGATATCATAGGAACCAATTTTTTTCAAATAATAGTGTTAACGCACTTGAGAAGAGATAAATAATACTTTACAAAGATTTGATACCACATGCTTATGGAGAGTTGCAGGAAAGCAGTGATATAAAGTTCACAGACATTGCATTGGTAAATGTACACATAAGTTTTTATTTTTAAAGGCAGAGTGGACAGTGAGAGAGAGAGACAGAGAGAAAGGTCTTCCTTTGCCATTGGTTCTCCCTTCAATGGCCACCGTGGCCTGCATGCTGCGTCCGGTGCACCACGCTGATCCCATGGCAGGAGTCAGGTGCTTCTCCTGCTCTCCGATGGGGTGCAGGGACCAAGGACTTGGGCCATCATTCACTACACTCCCTGGCTTCAGCAGAGAGCTGGCCTGGAAGAGGGGCAACCAGGACAGAATCCGGCACCCTGACTGGGACTAGAACCCAGTATGCTGGTGCCGCAAGGCGGAGGATTAGCCTATTGAGCCGCGGCGCCGGCCACATATATCCTTTTTGTTGAAATTATATATCTGAGAACTATGATGTTATATTTTTATAAAAGCATGCATTTTGAAGACATTATAATAATTCTACAAAACAAAGAAATCATAATGGCATTTTGGAAATTGGTTTAAACTTCTGGTGCATTCAGAGAATTATTTTAATATAAGTGTAATTTCACAATCAGAATTCACAAAAATGAAGAAGTATTGAAAATTGTTATCCATGAATACAGAGGGCTAAAATTAAATGGAATAAAATTAAGTGCACTTATGAAGTTAAAACATATTTGGAGAAGTATTCCATGTAAAAGATGTTTGTTTGTGGGTCTGAATTCCATGACTGCAGATTTGACTATCTTACTGAACAATTCTACAAAGAATCCAAAATCAGCACAAATATAGAATTGTTCCCTGCTTTAGAGATAAAGCATGGGAGAGGTGACACTTCACAGCTTATGCAGAACAGGTGGTAATAAGTGCAGCGTGGGGAAGTCTCTGCAACACACATTTTTTAAATAATTTAAGTCAATCACAGAGCTGTTTCAAAGTGAAAGCCAAACAAGATAGGAGACAGCTGTTAATATGTAGATCAATGAACTAGCTATGTGTGGATTTACACAATGTTCCCTACACATTGAATGTAAACCTAGGACTGTTGGTTTGGGTAGCTAAGCCAGTTTTATAAAAAAGAAAGGCACCAGGAACAAGTTTTAACAAACTTCCTTACTAAGAGGAAGTGCTAAGTAACAATTACTTGTCATGTGAGCAAAAATGAGACATCCACACAGACAATGTAGTTTTACAAGGCTTTCTTTTTAAACTTTTATTTAGTAAATATAAATTTCCAAAGTACAGTTAGTGGATTACAATGGCTTCCCCCCCTTAACTTCCTTCCCATCCACACCCCTCCCATCTCCACTCCCTCTCCCATTTCATTCACATCAAGATTCATTTTCAATTTTCTTTATATACAGAAGATCGATTTAGTTTATATTAATTAAAGATTTCATCAGTTTGCACCCACACAGAACATAAAGTGTAAAATACTGTTTCAGTACTTGTTATAGCATTACTTCACATTGGACAACACATTAAGGACAGATCCCACATGAGGAGTAAGTACAGAGTGACTCCTGTTGTTGACTTAACAATTTGACACTTTTGTTTATGGCATCAGTATTCTCCCTGGGCTCTAGTCATGAGTTTCCAAGGCTATGGAAGCCTTTTGAGTTCGCTTACTTCGATCTTATTTAGACAGGGTCATATTCAAAGTGGAAGTTCTCTCCTCCCTTCAGAGAAAGGTACCTCCTTCTTTGATGGCCCATTCTTTCCACTGGGATCTCACTCACAGAGATCTTTCATTTAGGTCCTCTACTTTTTTTGCCAGAGTGTCTTGGCTTTCCATACCTAAAATACTCTCATGGGCTATTCAGCCAGATCCGAATGCCTTAAGGGCTGATTCTGAGGCCAGAGTGCTATTTAGGACATCTACCATTCTATGACTCTGCTGTATATCCCGCTTCCCATGTTGGATCATTTTCTCCCTTTTTGATTCTATCAGTTAGTATTAGAATACACTAGTCTTGTTTGTGTGATCCCTTTGACTCTTAGACCTATCAGTGTGATCAGTTGTGAACTGAAATTGATCACTTGGACTAGTGAGATGGCATTGGTACATGACACCTTGATGGGATTGTATTGGAATCCCCTGGCACATTTCTAACTCCACCATTTGGGGCAAGTCTGATTGAGCATGTCCCAAATTGTACATGTCCTCCCTCTCTTATTCCCACTCTTATGTTTAACAGGGGATCACTTTTCAGTTAAATTTAAGAAGGCTTTTCAGCAGAAATGATGCTCAAACTGAAAACCACAAATGAGTAGCTGGACACAGGCAGTGCATGGAGACCATATTTCTATGTTAATTTGGAAACTATATTTAACATTCCAAATTTGATTTTGAACTTCATGACAACGATAGAATATGCTAAAGCATTTTCCATACTTAACAGACTGCAAACTTAAGAGAGATATGCTTTTGTTTTTCCAGCTGTATATCCTGGGACCTAAGATTTCTTCACGGTAGCAAATACATTGTACTCTAAAATACTCCTTTGAGCGGTGTATCCCAGTGGACACCAAGCATAAATTACACACAGGCAGAGGCACAGGACAATCAGAAGAAAGAGCCAACCATATAGAAGTTGCTGCTTAAAACTCAAAACACAATAACAGGAACACATACTTGGCCACAGTAGTACAATATAAAATAAAGCCAAACATGGACCAACAAAGACTGCATGTAAAATCCAGACAACCTGGCACATATTTACATTTCATAAAGGACAAAATCTTTTAAGAAAGATATGTGGAAATCATTACTTCTAAATATTCACATTTAAAATACAGAAGAGGCCTTAGACACACACAAAAAAACATAATTTGGTTGAATCATAAGACTCTGTGACTCAAATATAAAAACCAGATCACTCAATCTTGAGTATTGATTATAAATCTAAAATAAATGAAGAAATTGGGATATAGAGCAATTTCAAATATCATGAAAGATCCACTAAAATAATAAACAATGAAATAGCCAGCCCACCAGAGAAGTGGCAATATCAATTACTACTTAGGGGAAACATTACAAATGAATAAATTGGCCGACTCTGTTAGTCACTGTTTCTTGCTACCTGGTTTGGACACCACCTGATCCATATAAAATATCTATAAATTTGATTTGATGAAGACAGAGGAAAATTCAGTAGTCAGTGATGAAAAACCACACAATAACAGCCTTCATCCTGTTGGGACTGACAGATGACCCTCAGCTTCAGGTTCTGGTCTTCCTGTTTCTGTTTTTCACCTACATGTTGAGTATAACCGGGAATCTGACCATCGTATCCCTCACTCTTTTGGACTCCCACCTCAAAACACCCATGTACTTCTTCCTACAAAATTTTGCCTTGTTAGAAATTGCATTTACATCCTCTTGCATCCCTAGATATCTGTACAACATAGCAACAGGTGACAGGTCAATTACCTACAACATTTGTGTCGTTCAAGTGTTCTTTACTGATGTCTTTGGAGTAACTGAATTTTTCCTCCTGGCCATCATGTCCTATGACCGCTATGTGGCCATCTGCAAACCCCTGCATTACGTGACCATCATGAGCAACCAGGTATGCAGGAGCCTTGTCCTCTGCTGCTGGGGGGCTGGCTTGGTGATCATACTTCCCCCACTCATGCTGTTCCTCAATTTGAAATTCTGTGACTCGAATGTCATTGATTATTTTTTCTGTGACGCGTCTCCCATCTTGAAGATTTCATGCTCAGATACGTGGCTCATAGAGCAGTTAGTGATTGTCTGTGCAGTCCTGACCTTCATCCTGACCCTGGTGTGTGTGGTTCTGTCCTACGTATACATCATCAAGACCATTCTGAGATTCCCTTCTGCCCAGCAAAGGAAAAGGGCCTTTTCCACCTGCTCTTCTCACATGATTGTGGTTTCCATCACCTATGGAAGCTGTATCTTCATCTACGTCAAATCTTCAGCTAAGAACTCTGTAGCTATCAACAAGGGGGTGGCAGTGCTGATGACGTCCATTGCTCCCATGCTGAACCCGTTCATTTACACTCTGAGAAACCAGCAAGTGAGACAAGCGTTCAGCGATTCCTTCAAAAAGATTGCATTGGTCTCAAAGAAGAAAGAGAAGATGCAAGTCTAGAAAGAAAAATCTGACTAAGCATAAATCATTGAGCTTCAATTCTATTTGTCTCTTTTTGACCTGATCTATTCAGGTCAATCTTCCCAAGCATTTATCATACCCAGAACAAATGCTCTCCACCACAGATACTCAACCCCTTCATACCTCTCCATCCTCTTCTAGGATAAATTTCTTTCTTTTGGTGGTGGTGGTGGGGGGGGTTCTTTGTGTGTGTGTGTGTTTGTTTTTAAATTTTATTTAATAAATATAAATTTCCAAAGTACAGTTTATGGATTACAATGGCTTCCCCCCCATAACTTCCCTCCCACCCACAACCCTCCCATCTCCCACTCCTTCTCCCATTCCATTCACATCAAGATTCATTTTCGATTCTCTTTATATACAGAAGATCAATTTAGTTTATATTAAGTAAAGATTTCAACAGTTTGCACCCGCACAGAAACACAGTTTACTGAGTACTAGTTATTGCATTAATTCACATTGTACAAAACATTAAGGACAGAGATCCTACATGAGGAGTAAGTGCACACTGACTCCTGTTATTGACTTAACAAATTGACACTCTTGTTTCTGGCGTCAGTAATCACCCTAGGCTCTTGTCATGAGTTGCCAAGGCTATGGAAACATTTTGAGTTCACCGACTTTGATCTTATTTAGACAAGGTCATAGTCAAAGTGGAAGTTCTCTCCTCCCTTCAGAGAAAGGTACCTCTTTCTTTGATGGCCTGTTCTTTATGCCGGGATCTCCCTCACAGAGATCTTTCATTTTGGTTTTGTTTTTTTTTGTTTGTTTTTTTTTTTTTTTTTTTTTTTTTTTTTTTTTTTTTTTTGCCAGAGTGTCTTGGCTTTCCATACGTAAAATACTCCATGAGTTCTTCAGCCAGATCCGAATGCCTTAAGGGCTGATTCTGAGGCCAGAGTGCTGTTTAGGACATCTGCCATTCTATGAGTCTGCTCTGTGTAGCATAAGTTTCTAATCAAAAGATGTGATAGGATTTTGCTAGTAAATAACATGCTAACTTCACTTCTAATGCAACAAACAAAAATTGAAAGCCAAGAAAAATAAAATAAAAGAGAATCCAACAACAAAACACTCTATCTTAAATTTTCTTGTTGTCACAAAATAATTGATTTAAAGTTATTGTTACCTCTTCCAGTCTAAATTTTACTGAATAGTTTAATTTATTAAATGAAAAAAATTTGATAGCATCCTTGGCAGACAGAATTTCAGTCAAAGAGAAAAAATATCATAATATCTTTTAACTTATTTAGCTTAACTGATAATTCCTATTAGGGCACCTCAGCTAACTTATGGGAAAATGGAATTAAAAGACAATTTAGGGGCCAATGTTGTGGTTAAACCTCTGCCTGCAATGCCAGAACCCCTTTATGGGCACCAGTTGGAGACTGAGAATTTGAAATACATATATCTGAAAATATATTATATTAATATATTATATATTTAGAAAATGCTTATACTTTGAAATATATATATATATAGTAACTCTAATGAAGTTTTTTTGAGATCAGCAGAGCATTGCTGTTAGAATATGCATGCCCTGTCAAATCATGGGCATATTCTAGGATGCTGGGGTGAGGGAAAATTTTCAGTGACAGGACTGAGGAGGAGTGCGGCTGCTATCTTGAAAAACAATCTCTGGGGGCCAGTGCTGTGGCACAGCAGGTAAAGCCACTTCATGCAGCGCCAACATCCCACATAGGCGCCAGTTCGAGTCCTGGCTGCTCCACTTCCAATCCAGCTCTCTGCTGTGGCCTGGGAAAGCAGTAGAAGATGGCCCAAGTCCTTGGGCCCCTGCACCCATGTGGGAGACCCGGAAGAAGCTCCTGGCTCCTGGCTTCATATTGGCACAGCTCCGGCCATTGCAGCCAATTGGGGAATGAACCAGTGGATGGAAGACCTCTCTCTCTCTCTCTCTCTCTCTCTCTCTCTCTCTCTCTGACTCTCCTTCTCTCTCTATGTAACTCTGGCTTTCAAGTAAAATAAATAAATCTTTAAAAAAAAAATCTCTGACCACACAAAGGTGTCAGTCTGAGACTGAAGAGAGAGTTGCTGGGTAGCTGTTTTTACAGAAATACTTTTGACATAATATTGCAGCAGCCTCTGTGCAACGTTGTGGTTCTGGTGGTCTTCTGTGACAGCTGCTGTCAGGTAATAATGCTTAAAACTGTTTCTTCACAATCTCTGGCTTTGTTTTTATTTCTATTGGGGTTAACACAGGTGACTTGGCTTTCTCATTTTGACTCTTTTTTTATCCACATTCTTATTTAATGCATGAATGATTTAAATGCATGCAATTTCTAAGTGTATACCCAAATTCTTCGTAGTTTCCATTTGAAAATAAAAAGATATGTCAAGAGGCTTTTCTTTACTACAAACATGCTTAATATGAAACAGTTGACCCTGTGTTTATTGCACAGAAATATACAAGTAAATCAGTTTTTTGTCCTCTGATCACTCTGAAAACCAACATCCAAATTAAGAACAAAACAATGTAAGAGTTATGTGAATATTATATCATTTGGTATATAGTTATATAAAAAAAAGAAAAGAGGGGCTGATGTTGTGGCATAGTGGGTGAAGTCACAACCTGTGACACTGGCATCCCATATGGGAGCCAGTTTGTGTCCTAGCTGCTCCACTTCCAATCCAGCTACCTGTTAATGTGCCTAGGAAAGCAGGGAGGATGGCCCAAGTGCTTGGGTCTCTACCACCCATGTGAGAGACCTGGAAAAAGCTCCTGGTTCCTAGTTCGTGGCTTCTGCTCAGCCCAGCCCTAGCAATCTCTGTCTCTCTCTCTCTCTCTCTTTATCCTCCTCCTTCTCCTCCTCCTCTCTCTATAACTTTCTCTTTCAAATAAATAAGTAAGTCTTTAAAAATTAAAAGAAATAGAGAGGCGGGGAATAGTGAGGACTTGGGATACTAGAAAATTATGTATGAATCAGCTATCAAAACAAATTCCCCTGAACATTGCACAAGCAGTCACCATTTGCAGAGCAGTGGAAAAATATCTTGAAGGTTCTGCATAAAAATACATACTACCAAAAAAATGCACATACAAAATAGAATATCATTACAGCTTGATACAGAAAATCCAGTGACTTTTGCTCTGGAATTTTCAGTTCTGGGAATACCAATTCTACCAGGATATTCCAATTGAATTTTTTTTCATTTTTGATTTGTGGAAATGTCTTTGACATATTTTAGAAGTTCAATACCATAAGTATCACCTCTTAAGGATGGTCAAGAGCTAATGAATTTTTTTCTGTTTTTGCTTTTCCTGGAAAGTCTTTCTTTCTCCTTCATTTGTGAAAGGCATCTTCACTGGATAAATCATTCTGGGTTAACAGAGGGTTTTTTTTTTTTTTTCCAAAACTTGGGGTATATCTTTCGATTCCCTCCTGGGCTGCAAGATTTCCATTGAAAATCTCCTGTCAACCTTAAATAGTGATGGCTAGAGGCTGGGAAGGGTGGGGGACTGGAGGTTGGAGATGGTTGGTAATGGGTACAAAGACACAGTTGGGTGAAAGAAACGGGTTCTGGCGTCCACACAATAGTAAAATAATTATAGTCACCAAGAAAGGAAACAGAATGGCTAATAGTCTCATGTGATTGGATTACATTATAGATAACTGTTGAAATATTACACTATACCCCATACAAAGTATAAAGTATTCCTTACCAATCAAAAAATTTTAAATAAACTAATAAAGAAAATTAAGTACAAAGCTTTAAGATCTTGTGAAGATATGTATGTCCTCTGTAAATTATGACTCAAAGTACTGATTTTCCTCACTTTTACTATTTCTAGGCTTTAAATATTGTGCAGCTTCTCTGGAAGCAAAAATATTTCTCCATTTACCTTAATTTCTGGGACAGTAGAGAGTAGCTTCAGGATTCAATTTTCCACTGATATTCCCCTAATCTTAAAAAGACGTCTTCTTGAGTATTTTTAGACTTTTATTTGTTTATTTTCTTTTTATTTGAAAGGCAGATATAGAGGAAGAGAGCTATCTTCCACATTCTAGTTCACTCCCCCAAATTCCTTCAACAGCCAGATTGTTTCAGGTCAAGGGCAGGAGTTGGGAACTCCATGTGAGTGGCAGAGACAGCTACTTGAGCCATCAACTGCTACATCGAAGGTTACACAATAGCAAGAAGCTGGGATCAGGGGTGAGTCAGAATTCAAATCAGGCACTCCAATATGGAATGCAGCTGCCTCACACAGCACTCTTTTTTTTTTAAATTGGAGGGATAAGGGTACCCTCTTTTTTTATTATTTGTTGGTTCCCCTCCAAATGGCCACAACAACTGTAACTGCGCCGATCCAAAGCCAGAAGCCAGGAGCTTCTTCTGAGTCTCCCATGTAGGTGCAGAGGCCCAGGGATTTGGGCCATCTTCTACTGCTTTTCCAGGCCACAGCAGAGAGCCAGACTGGAAGTGGAGCAGCCAGGACTAGAACCAGCACCCATATGGGATGCCGGTGCCACAGGCAGAGGAATAACCTACTGCGCCACAGCGCTGGCCCTAGCACTTTTTTTTTTAATATTTATTTGTTTTTATTTATTTGAAAAGCAGAGTGATGGAGCAGGAGGGAGACAGGGAGGGAAATCTTCCATCCACTGGTTTCACTCCTCAAATGACCACAGCCAAGCCAAAACCCCATGGAGTCTCCCATGTGAGTGACAGGAGCCCAACCGTGTGGGCCATTTTCCAGTGCCATCCCAGGTACATTAGCAGAACAGTTGGATGAGAAGTGGAGTAGCTGGGACTTGAATCAGCATTCCTAGATGGGTAGTTGGCACTAAAACACCAATGCTCCACATTGTTTCTTAATCTCCAGGCCAACATCTGCCCCGATTGAGGATTTTTTAACAACTTTATTAAGGCATATATTATAAAATACAAGGGTTACAAAAGGAAAACACCCATGAAGCCATTACCCAAATCTAATAATGAACATATCCATCGTGTACCCCCATGTAGCATTTCCTGCCCATCCCTTCCCACCCACCCACCACCAATCTAAGCCACTAATTTCTATCCAAATATATTTGTTTACATTTTCCAGAGCTTCATATAAGTAGAATCATACAGTATATTCTTTTTACTGTCTGGCTTCTTTCATTCAGAATAATTATTTAAGATTCACTTGATGTTTTGTGTATCCTTAGTTGATTCCAAGTGATTGGCTACTACTAGTATTCCACTGCATGTAATAACAAAATTGGTTTATCAATTGGTCTGCTCCCAATTTTGGTCTGTTAAAAATAAAGCTCCTTGGGGCAGGCATTTGGTACAGTGGTTAAGATGCTGGTGAGGATGCCCCCATCAGAGTGCCCAGGTTCAAGATCAGGTCCACTCCCTATTCCAGCTTCCAGCTAATGTACACCCTGGGAGGCAGTAAGTGATGGTACAAGTAGCTGGGTCCCTGCCACCCACGGGAGAGACCTGGTTGGCGGTTCCTGCTTTCAGGCTTCAATCTGGTCCTGTTAGCTGTTGGAGGTATTTAGGGAGTGAACCAGCAGATGAGAGCTCTTTCTCTTTCAATTTTACTTTCTCTTTTGCATGCTCTCCCTTTCTCTCTGACTTTCTAATAAGTAAAATAAATAAAAACTTTTAAGTAAGCATTTGTATTTCTAAAAAAAAAAAAACCTGCTATGAAAATTTGTTTGCATGTCTTTATATTCTTTGTATGGACATATGCTTTCTCTTTTCTTGAGTAACTATCCAAGAGTGATGTGGCTTGGCTGGTGTCATGGCTCACTTGGCTAATCCTCCCCCTGCGGCGCCGGCACCTGGGTTCTAGTCCTGGTTGGGGTTCTGGATTCTGTCCCCATTGCTCCTCTTCCAGTCCAGCTTTCTGCTGTGCCCCAGGAGGGCAGTGGAAGTTGGCTCAAGTGCTTAGGCCCTGCACACGCATGGGAGACCAGAAGAAGCACCTGGACCCTGGCTTAGGATCTCCCATAGCAGCCATCTGGGGGGTGAACCAATGGAAAAAGGAAGATCTTTCTCTCTGTCTCTCTCACTCTCTCTAACTCTGCCTGTCAAAAAAAATAAATAACATTAAAAATTTTTTAAATAAAATATAAGCAGGTAACAGTCAATGATATTGAGGTCAGTTCACTATTCAACATCTATAATATCAGAGTTCTCACAGAAGCACAGCTTTAATGATTCTGTATCTGAATGCTCCACAGTGAGCAGGGCTACAGTAGTTACCACAGAGAAGCAATGCTCTCTCTCTACCCAGGGAGAAAAGCAGATTAAGGAGGGAGAGCCGGCTGCAGAAAAGCATTCACTGCTCTCAAGGTGACCTGGTGGAAGTACAGGTGGGCACCTACATGCCATGGGGTTGTCCTAGTCCTCAGGTAACCACGGGCAAGTCATTGCATCTCCTGTGTGACATTGACCATAATTCCTGGGCTTACCTCTGCAACTTACACACATGGTTAGAGCAGGCACAGGCCCCCGCTCAAGAGGGAAGGAATGTTGTAAAGCAGCGTCAGGACACTGAAGCCCTTCACATGACACAAATATTGAAGCGTCCAGGAAATCCTGCAGGGGAATTTACTCTTGGAAAGTACTGATTCAGTTTTTTTATTTTTTATTTTTTTTACATTTTGAAAAGTTGGTGCAGTGTTTTATAAGCATTAGTGGAGAAGCAGAAGCTATAGAAAATAGCACCACAAATATAGAACTGCAAAGCCCCTGGCTTCTGTATTCAATCCTCTGGGGAGAGATGCACCAGTGTAGGAAACCAGTGTCAGTGACCACGCTCTCATTCGTCCTTGAGCAGTTCAGACAGCAGAAGGCAACTGTTTTCAGGAGTGAAGATAACGGCAGTGAGCAGAGGATGCTTCTTCATGAACAAACCCTCCTCCCTGGCAATACAAGCAAACCTCAAAAACAAAACAAACAGTAAAAAGTTACTATATAGTGAATTAAGTAACAAATGTGAAATGCCAGCAATGCTTAGATTTATCCCAAGCAAAAAATAATTTCATGTGGAATTTTTGACTTCAAATTGTTATTAAATCTTGGGGCATGGAGATAGATATCTGGCAGTGTGAAGCATGTACACACTGTTCTAGTTAATTAGCAAAACTTTGATCTGAAAAAAATAAGTATGTTCTCGGGGTAATGTTAAAATGGAAATAAGAATTGGTTGCTCTAAGTGGCCCCTTACCAAATACTAGTGTTTTCTGTGTTCCAGAACAGAAACAACTGGCCTTAAAGTACATAGAAAAGAGTTATCAGAGGAAAACTGAGACAAGAGAGATCACTCATGAGAAATGATTCACTCAATACCTGGTGAAGCCTATTTTTTGGATGATAATAAACCTGGGGAAAGAAAAAGGGTAAGTGTGATCATTTCTACATTTAATTCGCATTGGTGCAAAAATATTTTAAATGCGTAATTTTTCATAATATAAATTCCCTGAACTTTTGAAATATCCCACATATTGGATATTATTCTGAGAACAGTACTATAGAATTTAAGCAATTAGAAGTGCAAGACAATATCTGTCGCTCCCCTTCTTCGTGGAGGAATGACACAGGACCCTGTGTTGTTCTTTCGTCTGCTCGGCCCTCCCCGGGTTTGCTGCTGGTTCTT
The DNA here is from genome assembly GCF_964237555.1 of Oryctolagus cuniculus. Taxonomy (NCBI): domain Eukaryota; kingdom Metazoa; phylum Chordata; class Mammalia; order Lagomorpha; family Leporidae; genus Oryctolagus; species Oryctolagus cuniculus. Next base: position 58,166,820 of record NC_091442.1, read on the forward strand.
ACCGGGTTGGCTACCGACCCTTCCACCTCTGTGGAAGGGCGGTTCCCCCTGCCACTTTCCCCACTTCTGCGGGGGAGCGGCACACCGCCGGCCAGCTCTCTCGGGGGCTGCACAGGTGTTCCCTCAGACGTTCCTGGTGCATGTTGTCTCTCTCCTCCTTTATAGTCCTCTTCCACCAATCCCAACTCTGCTACCCACACGCCGAGTACGCTGCTCTCCTCCAATCAGGAGCAGGTCCTACAGTTTATTGGTTGAACTGGAGGCAGCTGTGTAGAAGCTTTTTCCTCCTCTCCCAGCGCCATATTGTGGGAGAGCAGATGCATAGAATAAGTCTTAATTCCAGTAACTTAGTCTAGTCCGAGTTGCTCCCAGTTGCTCCCCACAGATCCCCCTTTCTTTTATTTTTGGCGTTGATACGCGCCTGTCTTCGGTGCCCCGCGGCACACACTCTGCTCTGCTTGCTAGAGTTGCCCACAGGTGCTTACAAGCCCTACCAGTCAGGCAAACCGAATCCGGGTCCTCTCTTCGCCATGTTGTGAGGAGGTTTTTAGGCGCTGATGCATGCCTGTGTTTGGTGCCCTGCAGTGCATGCTCTGCTCTGCTAGAACTGCCTGCAGGTGCTTACAAGCCCTACCAATCAGGCAAACCGAATCCAAGCCTTCTCATTGCCGTCTTGTGGGGAGACTTATTGGTGTTGATAACGTGCCTGTCTTCGGTGACCTGCAGCTGCCCACAGGTGCTTATCGTCTTACTAATCAGGCAGACCGAATCCAAGCTCTCTCATTGCCGTGTTGTGGGGTGGCCTTATTTTTCTGTTTCTCTATCTCTGGGCATTCCTATTTCTCCTATTTTACTTCTATCTGCCAGCATTCCTATTTCTCTCATTTTACTTCTAAACTTCTGTTTCTCTTATCCCCGCGGCTTCCTGGCGCCCGCCCCGAGGCTGCTTCTCGGCGCCTCCCCCGCAGCGGCTTCCCAGCTCTGCGCGGCTTCCCGGCGCCCGCCCTGCTGCAGCTTAACGGCTTCTATTCGCGCCCCGTGTGCTCTCCCTACTTGTGCCCCACGCACTCTCTCTGCGCGCGGCAGCTTCCGCGAGTCACACAGCCTAGCTCACGTTTCCACCACCAGTATTCAGTCTAAGTCCCCCGGGCTAACCTGGAGAATTCAACCTAGCTCACGTCTGCACCTCTCGGTTTGGCTTCCCGTCTTTTGCTCCCCGGGCTAATCTGACGGATTCCAACCTGGCTTACACGTCTGCCTCTAGTTTTAGCTTTTCACCTTTTGCTCCCCGGGCTGACTTGAAGAATCCCAAGCTAGCTTACATCTCCACCTCAGCCTGCCCCCGCGGCTTCAATTTCCCTAACATTTTTCTCTACCCGGTATGTTTCCTAACTTTTCTTCCAACAATATTCCCCTCTCATTTCTCCTGGCTTCTCCCCACAGTCCGTATCCGAGTCTAAGTTTCTTCTAGGTTTCACTTTCGCTTTCGACCTTAGAGATTTCTCCCAGCTTCCCCCCATAGTCCATATCCGAGTCTATGCCTAGGCTTTTGATAGCTTCTTCCGGCACCTTTTCCGTCCGGCTTTTCCCTAGGCTCTTTGCTAGTCTCTCTCTTCAGTATTTTCCCACTGCTTCCCGTTTCTTCCCTCCTAGGTTTCCTATCCGAGTCACGGCACCATTATGCCGCTCCCCCTCTTCATGGAGGAACGACACTAAACCCTGCCTAGGCTTCATATCCGAGTCACGGCACCATTATGTCGCTCCCCTTCTTCGTGGAGGAACGACACAGGACCCTGCGTTGTTCTTTCATCTGCTCGGCCCTCCCCGGGTTTGCTGCTGGTTCTTACCGGGTTGGCTACCGACCCTTCCACCTCTGTGGAAGGGCGGTTCCCCCTGCCACTTTCCCCACTTCTGCGGGGGAGCGGCACACCGCCGGCCAGCTCTCTCGGGGGCTGCACAGGTGTTCCCTCAGATGTTCCTGGTGCATGTTGTCTCTCTCCTCCTTTATAGTCCTCTTCCACCAATCCCAACTCTGCTACCCACACGCCGAGTACGCTGCTCTCCTCCAATCAGGAGCAGGTCCTACAGTTTATTGGTTGAACTGGAGGCAGCTGTGTAGAAGCTTTTTCCTCCTCTCCCAGCGCCATATTGTGGGAGAGCAGATGCATAGAATAAGTCTTAATTCCAGTAACTTAGTCTAGTCCGAGTTGCTCCCAGTTGCTCCCCACAAATATCTACTAAATCTATATTTGTTAAGTTACGTAATCAAAGAGAGGAGCCTAGGAAATGTAAACATAATAGAAACCAGTAAGAAAAGAGATACCCAGATTAAAACACAAAGGTAAGTTGAAAAGTCTCTCATTCAAAACACATCTTAAAATTCTACACAGCAAGCTTCTCATCTAAACTGTGTTCTGCACACCTGGCAATGAGCACAAATTTTCGACAGAAAGGAGTTGCGAGGAAGAGTGACGGTGAGAGCAAATGAGGAAAAAGTTGTTGAGAAAAGAAAGCACAAGTTTAAACATTAGTGATAATGCTACTACTCAAAATCCTATGCAGTGGATTTTAGAAGAGCATATGAAAGTGTGCCAGTAGCATTGGTGTTATTTTCACAATTTATCACTATCCAAATTACAAAGAAAGGCATTGAAGTGCTCAAAAAATTAAAGATGTGGCTATGGCACATGTTTCAACAAAAAACGATCAATGCAACCCTGTGTGTAAATAAAATAAAACATGAAATGAGAATTTAAAACACTTAGAAAAGGTTTCTTAAATGTTGCAGTATGGTATACATTAAGTATTCAATTATCGCCTAAATTATCCCACAAAAAGTCACAGTGAAACCTGTGCTACTATTGTGATGGTATTATTTATAAACTAACACATATTGTGTGTCCTACAGTTTGGCACAGTTTGATGAGCAACTAATTATTGCTGGCTGATGTTAACACCAAGCCCCTCATAGCAAATATCTGAATTGCATATGCGGATTGGGTAGGAGTCAGTTATGAGAAACCACACAGTCACAACGTTTGTCTTGCTGGGGCTGACGGATGACCCCCAGCTGCAGGCTGTGACTTTCATCTTTCTGTTTCTCACCTACGTGTTGAGTGTAACTGGCAACCTGACCATCATCTTCCTCACCTCCATACATTCACACCTGAAAACGGCCATGTACTTTTTCCTACAAAACTTCTCCCTCCTAGAAATCTCATTTACAACGACTTGTATTCCCAGATACTTGTACAACATATCAACCGGTGACAAGACAATCGTATACACCGATTGCTTCATTCAAATCTTTTTTATCGATCTCTTTGCTGTCACAGAATTTTTCCTCCTGGCCATCATGTCCTATGACCGCTATGTGGCCATCTGCAAGCCCCTGCATTACGTGACCATCATGAGCAGCCAGGTCTGCAGGAGACTCGTCCTCTGCTGCTGGGTAGCCGGCTTCTTGGTCATCCTCCCACCCCTGAGCTTCATCCTCCCACCCCTGAGCTTGGGCCTACGTCTAAAGTTCTGTGACTCTAATATCACTGACCATTTCATCTGCGATGTGTCTCCCCTCCTGAAAATCACGAGCACAGATACACGGTTGATAGAGCAGATAGTCATTGTCAGTGCCATCCTGACCTTCATCATGACCCTGGTCTGTGTGGGTCTATCCTACATATACATCATCAAGACCATTCTACGATTCCCCTCAGCCCAGCAAAGGAAGAAGGCCTTTTCCACCTGCTCCTCCCACATGATTGTGGTCTCCATCACCTACGGCAGCTGCATCTTCATCTATGTGAAGCCCTCAGCAAAGCAGTCAGTGGTCACTAACAAGGGTGTGATTGTGCTCACCACCTCCATCGCGCCTATGCTGAACCCCTTCATCTACACCCTGAGGAACAAGCAAGTGAAACAAGCCTTCAATGATCAGTCAAAAGAATTGCTTTCTTCTCTAGAAGGAAGAGAATGTACTAACAGTGTAAAATAAAGTTTTTGCTTAAAATTTAAGCTGTATTTAGAAATGTTAACTAGCTTCCTAGGAAGAAAAATCTGAAGATTATATATCTAAATAAATAGTTGCACTTCCGGCCTGCACCACGGCTCAATAGGCTAATCCTCCGCCTTGCGGCGCCAGCACACCAGGTTCTAGTCCCGGTTGGGGTGCCAGATTCTGTCCCGGTTGCCCCACTTCCAGGCCAGCTCTCTGTTGTGGCCCGGGAGTGCAATGGAGGATGGCCCAAGTGCTTGGGCCCTGTACCTCATGGGAGACCAGGAGAAGCACTTGGTTCCTGCTTTCAGATCGGCACGGTGCGCCAGCCGCAGCGCGCAGGCTGCGGCAGCCATTGGAGGATGAACCAACGGCAAAGGAAGACCTTTATCTCTGTCTCTCTCTTTCTCTCACTGTCCACTCTGCCTGTCAAAAAAGAAAAAAAAAGATGCACTTCCAGGAAATGAAACAATGACTTAAATCTTAGCAAAGCTTAATAAAATTCAAAACAAAAAATAAGTTCATTTTCATGTTTGGTATTGAGTAGTTGTGCTTATGGTGTATTCTAGAGTTAGAGAGAGAGAGAGAGAGAGAGAGAGAGAGAGAGAGAGAGAGAGAGAGAAAGGTCTTCCATTCTGTTTTACTTCCTAAATGCAACATGCATGTGAAACCAGGAGCTTTTTCCAGATCTTCATGAAGGTGCAGTGGCCCAAGCACTTGGGTCATCTTCTACTGATTTCCCTGGCCATAAGCAGAGAACTAGAGCTAGAGCCAGGACAGGAACCAGCACCCACATGGAATGCCAGAGCCGCTGGCAGAGACTTAGGCTACTAGGCCACAAGGCCAGTCCCTGTGGAATATTCTAATACCAGCCTTAGAATGGCTTAGTGATTCTAGGCACCATTCTAGATTCCAGTCATCCTTTGATATTGTTGGGAGATTAATTTCAGGACCTCCAATAGGTAACAAAATCTGTGCATGTTCAAGATGCTTTTATAAAATGCCATAGTATTTGTATCATCTGAGCTCATCCTCCTGTGTCCATGGTCTCTGGATTCCTTGTACTCTCTAGTACAGTTAAAGCTATGTAAAAAGTTATCGCACTTTTTAGAAGATTGCAGCAAGAAAACTAAGTTTATACTTAGTTCAATGTAGGTACAATTGTTTTACAAATATTTTCAATCCACACTATTTTGAGTACAAGAATGTAGAACTCATAGTTGCAAAACAGTGACAAAACATAGTGCAAAAAATGCCTGCCGTATTGTCCATTTAGGGGATAAAACAACAGAAAGGAAGACACCTCTCTCTCTCTCTCTCACTCTCTCTCTCTCTCTCTCTCTGTCACACTGGCTAACTCTGCCTGTGAAAAAAATAAAAAATAAAAAGATAAAAAAAGGAAAATCCCTATAATCCTACTACTTTTTATTATATGTAATAATACATATTAGATTAGAAAATAGATTATTTTCAGGATTGTATGTACAAAAAGAAAACTTACTTTTAAAGGATGCAGGATTCCATATTATACGTAGGACTCCCCCTACCTGAGTCACAAATATTCCTTCCATCAGGGCTTGTTGATATGCTCCGTTCTGCTGTCAAATGCCCTACCACTGAGCTATAGCCCCCCACTATATGCTCCGTTCTAGTAGCTCCTCAAGGTTGTTCTGTGAATTAGCTTCCTTGAACAACCAGAAGAAGCTGTTTGCTGAGATGGAAAAAGCCGCACATATCTGAGGTACGTAACTCAAAGCAGTGAAAAGAGAATCCTGGTACACGGTTGGTGGGAACGTATACTAGTATAGTCTTTATGCAAAACAGTATGAAGGTTCCTAAAAGCAATTAAAAATAGAGCTACTGGGGCCAGTGCTGTGGTACAGCAGGTTATGTCACTGATTTTGATGCTGGTGTCCCATGTCAAATGCCAGTTCTAGCCCCAGACGCTGAGCTCCCCATCCATCTTCCTGCTAATGCACCTGGAAAGGCAGTGGAGAATGCCCCAAGAATTTGAGCCTCTGCCATCTAAATGGAAGACCTGGATGAAGTTCCTGGCTCCTGCTTATGGCTTGGCCCAGACCTGGCTTTTGTGGCCATTTGAAAAGTGAACCAACAGATGGAAGATCTTTCTGTCTGTATTTCTCTCTCTCTCTCTCTGTCACTCTGCCATTAAACATGGCCATAAGTATTAAATTAAATATAGATAGGCCACAAATAAAATTTGAAAGTATAATGTGCCATAATCTGTTTAATAGCATGTTGGTATTTTAATATAAAAGCCTCAATATATGAATAAATTTGCATTCTGAAATTTTACCTCTAGTAAATATGTGTAAGCATAGTTTCTCTAGTAATCAATAGCCTTTAAAAATTCCCAATGAACTGAATTTATGCATTGATGTGATCATATAATAGCTAACGATGAAGTTTTTTTTTCAGGTAGTGGCAATAGACATACATATATTAAAAACTGAGTGTTTTAAAATATGAGCAAGTGTTCCAAAAACATTTTATGCATCATGATGGGCTTCTGTGTTTATTATTATGAAAATATTTTATGTAATTAGTGAAAGAATACGCAATTAATGTGAAAAATGGAAATCTCATTTATTTTTAAAAAAATCAAATATTCATATATTTACTTAAAATTTGAAAAAATCACTTATGATGGTTTTAATGATTCTGTGACTACTTTTTACTCATTGAATATTATTCTTAGTTGTGAATCAAGTCTATGGTTATAGAGTGGATTGAAAACACACCTGAAATATCAAAGAAAAAAAAAGGAAGGAAAGAAGGGGATTGAGGGAAGAAGAGAAAAAGGGATGGGAGTAGGGGTATTGTCTTAGCATTGTACCAATAAAATACATGAAATGAGTTCCTTTATATTAATAAAAATAAAATAAAATAAATTGACTTCCTATGAGTGAACTTGAACATCTTTTCACTTACTTGTAGTTTGTAGCCTGTGCATATTTTCATGCTCTTTACTGTTTATGTGTTGAATTCTTCAGTTACTAGAGCAATTAAGCCTTTGACTATAGTGTAAATTCTAAAAACATTATCACAAAACTAAATAAAATATTGAGTTTAGGCCGGCGCCGTGGCTCAGTAGGCTAATCCTCTGCCTTGTGGTGCCGGCACACCGGATTCTAGTCCCGGTCGGGGCGCCAGATTCTGTCCCGGTTGCCCCTCTTCCAGGCCAGCTCTCTGCTGTGGCCAGGGAGTGCAGTGGAGAATGGCCCAAGTGCTTGGGCCCTGCAGCCCATGGGAGACCAGGATAAGTACCTGGCTCCTGACATTGGATCAGCACAGTGCGCCGGCCACGGCGGCCATTGAAGGGTGAACCAACGGCAAAAGGAAGACCTTTCTCTCTGTCTCTTTCTCGCACTGTCCACTCTGCCTGTCAAAAAAAAAAAAAATATTGAGTTTAAAAATGTAACTTGCTTTGAGTTTCTAGTATTTTCCTATTTGTTTATCTTTCTTTAATGGCTGAGGGAAAAGAGCAGATGGCTTCATTTTGTGATTTTTTTGTCTTTCAGACAAGATGAGGAAAAAAGAACAAGCAAGGCAGGATTGGTTTTGACCACTCTGTATCTGCAGTCGCAAGTTGACCTGTACCTGTTGCTACCACTGCATCTTTGTGTCTCCAAGGACACTGCCCCCACAGCAGCATCTTCCAGGATGCTGCCCAAGTTCATTACAAAGACTCATTAGTGAAATTTGAACATGGGTCACCAAGGACCTAGTTGTTTGTTATTTAGTTTAAAATTTAGCAAATAAATCAGATGTAAATCTTTATGATGTACAAGCAATTCACCCTGCCCAGAGAAGTCATAGTATTGAGGCTTTGAAAGCAAGAGAAGGCAATATTTGAAATAATGTATTTTCAACAAATGAGAGCAACAAAGTATTTCCTAGGCAAAAACAGGACCAATATCCTTGGTTAGAAAAGCGTCCCTGCCAGCAGTGGCCAGAGGAAGTTGGGGATCCTAAAAAACCCAGATGAGAAAATTCCACACAAACCTTTGCTCTCAGGTCTCCCGCATCATATTAGCCTTTAGGACTCTGATTAAAAAGTATCAGTTGAAGCTATTGTTAACTTGCAAAACAGTAAGTACTCTCGCTACCTCATTTACTCTCACCTTCCATAAATCTATACGATGATTTTCTCTGGAAACTGTGGGGATTTACTGAAATCAAACAGAATTATTTGAAATGTTATCGAAAGATCCACAAATCTGTCTGAGTTGTATTTTTGGATGTTCCTTTATACAGTTACAAACAGGTAATAGTCAAGATGATGAGAAGTTATCTCTGTCACACCCTCACTTGCCTCTTTAAAAGAAAAAAGTGTGTATCTTCATTAAAAATCCCCATTTATGATAAATTACCAAATATTAATGACAAAATTAGTTATCTTTGCACTTTTTTAAATTGTAAACTTCTCTGCAGGATGTAACTAGTTTCTTAAAAATTTCCTTTTAAAAGCTAGGATTCTCAGCCAGCGCCCTGGCTCAGTAGGCTAATAACTCCTCCTAGTGGCGCCGGCACACCGGGTTCTAGTCCCGGTCAGGGCGCTGGATTCTGTCCTGGTTGCCCCTCCTCCAGGCCAGCTCTCTGCTGTGGCCAGGGAGTGCAGTGGAGGATGGACTAAGTGCTTGGTCCCTGCACCCCATGGGAGACCAGGATAAGCACCTGGCTCCTGCCTTTGGATCAACGCGGTGGGTGTGCCGGCCGCAGCACGCCAGCCGCGCCGGCCATTGGAGGGTGAACCAATGGCAAAGGAAGACCTTTCTTTCTGTCTCTCTCTCTCACTGTCCACTCTGCCTGTCAAAAAGAAAAAAAAAAAAACTACGATTCTCAAGGAGCGAAATAGAAAAAGGAGTTCTGAAATAAGGACTGTTACCCATGGGTACAGGAACAAGTGTGCTGCCATGCAATTGCTGTAGGAGTCACTGGGTTCACAGGAAATGGGCTGCGGACAGAAGGAAGGCTAAAAAGAATATCCTTTCCTCAAGTAAAATGGGCCAGTGTCATTATTACAGTGTGTCCCTGTGGTTCCTGAGATGGTCATAGGTCTTCAAAATCATTATCACTCTCCTTCCCAGTGACTGCTACATAAACCTTGGAGCTTAACTGTAACAATTTACCACAGCAAACAGGGGACCCAGTCCTGATTTCTGGAGAAAATGACTATTCCAGCAGAACAAATGACAGTCATTCAATTAAATAAGCTAACAGAGTTCAGTTGGGAAATTTGGTGGAAAATGTGCCTTCTATTCCCCTACTTGAGGGAAACTCACACACTGGAGATACTAATTCAGAACTGAAAAGCATTTGGTTGTCCTAATAATATTAAGTGTGATGGCTGACGGGAAACTAGAACAGCTATTAATCCAAACCAAGAAACAGAAAGCCCTTAACTCCCATTTTCAAATATTATGAAAATATCCACCAAGGAGGCAGAAGTAGAAAATCTAGGGCAGGAGAGGGGAATGTCCAACTCACCGGCTTCTATATAAGACTTACAAAGTCATTTGGACTGGCTCTGCAAAGGCAACCACAGGTGAGACTTGAAATTCAATCAATGTGCACCATGGTAATCTTTAATTTGACAATTATATGTGACTTACGAGTGATGTTAAAAATATCCAAATGGCCCTTGGCAGAAGAGATTCCCCATTTCTGATCTAGGGGAAAGAATTTTGAACTACAGAAGCCAAGGATGAAAGTCTTATATGTGGACTGATTAGATGAATACAATATTCCATGTGCAACTGTGTGAATTCAGATATCATAGGAACAAACTTTTGTCAAATAATAGTGTTAACGCACTAGAGAAGAGATAAATAATATTTTACAAAGATTTGATACCACATGCTTATGGAGAGTTGCAGGAAAGCAGTGATATAAGTTCACAGATAATGCATTGGTAAATGTACACATAAGTTTTTTTTTTAACAGGCAGAGTGGACAGTGAGAGAGAGAGACAGAGAGAAAGGTCTTCCTTTGCCGTTGGTTCACCCTCCAATGGCCGCCGCAGCGCACCAGCGCACCGCACTGATCCAAAGGCAAGAGCCAGGTGCTTTTCCTGGTTCCCATGGGGTGCAGGGCCCAAGCACTTGGTCCATCCTCCACTACACTCCCTGGCCACAGCAGAGAGCTGGCCTGGAAGAGGGGCAACCAGGACAGAATCCGGCGCCCTGACTGGGACTAGAACCCAGTATGCTGGTGCCGCAAGGCGGAGGATTAGCCTATTGAGCCGTGGTGCCGGCCACATATAAGGTTTAAATAAACACATCCTTCATGTTGAAATTATATATCTGAGAACTATTATGTTTATATTTTTATAAGGGCAATCGTTTTGAAGACATTATAATAAGTCTACAAAACAAAGAAATCATAATGGATTTTTGGAAATTGGCTTAAACTTCTGGTGCATTCAGAGAATTATTTTAATGTAAGTGAAATTTCACAATCAGAATTCACAAAAATGAAGAAGTATTGAAAATTGTTATCCATGAATACAGAGGGCTAAAATTAAATGGAATAAAATTTAGTGCACTTATGAAGTTAAAACATATTTGGAGAAGTATTCCATGTAAAAGATGTTTGTTTGTGGGTCTAAATTCCATGACTGCAGATTTGACTATCTTACTGAACAATTCTACAAAGAATCCAAAATCAGCACAAAGAGAACTATTCCCTGCTTTAGAGATAAAGCATGGGAGAGGTGACACTTCACAGCTTATGCAGAACAGGTGGTAATAGCATAAGTGCAGCGTGGGGAAGTCTCTGCGACACACATTTTTTAAATAATTTAAGTCAATCAAAAAGCTGTTTCAAAGTGAAAGCCAAATAAGTTAGGAGACAGCTGTTAATATCTAGGTCAATGAACTAGCTATGTGTGGATTTACACAATGTTCCCTACACATTGAATGTAAACCTAGGACTGTCTTGGTTTGGGTAGCTAAGCCAGTTTTATAAAAAAGAAAGGCACCAGGAAAAAGTTTTAACAAACTTCCTTTCTAAGAGGAAGTGCTAAGTAACAATTACTTGTCATGTGAGCAAAAATGAGACATCCACACAGACAATGGAGTTTTACAAGGCTTTCTTTTTAAACTTTTATTTAGTAAATATAAATTTCCAAAGTACAGTTTATCGATATCAATGGCTACCCCCATAACTTCCCTCCCACCCACAACCCTCCCATCTCCCAATCCCTCTCCCACTCCACTCACATCAAGATTCATTTTCAATTATCTTTATATACAGAAGATCAATTCAGGATATATTAAGTAAAGATTTCAACAGTTTGCACCCACAAAGAAACACAAAGTGTAAAATACTGTTTCAGTACTAGTTATAGCATTACTTCACATTGGACAACACATTAAGGACAGAGATCCCACATGAGGAGTAAGTACAGAGTGACTTCTGTTGTTTACTTAACATTTTGACACTCTTGTTTGTGGTGTCAGTAATCTCCCTGGACTCTGGTTATCAGTTTCCAAGGCTATGGAAGCCTTTTGATTTCACTGACTTCGATCTTATTTAGACAGGGTCATATTCAAAGTGGAAGTTCTCTCCTCCCTTCAGAGAAAGGTACCTCCTTTGATGGCCCATTCTTTCTACTGAGATCTCACTCACAGAGATCTTTCATTTAGGTCCTCTACTTTTTTTGACAGAGTGTCTTGGCTTTCCATGCCTAAAATACTCTCATGGGCTCTTCAGCCAGATCCGAATGCCTTAAGGGCTGATTCTGAGGCCAGAGTGCTATTTAGGACATCTACCATTCTATGACTCTGCTGTATATCCCGCTTCCCATGTTGGATCATTCTCTCCCTTTTTGATTCTATCAGTTAGTATTAGCAGACACTAGTCTTGTTTGTGTGATCCCTTTGACTCTTAGACCTATCAGTGTGATCAGTTGTGAACTGAAATTGATCATTTGGACTAGTGAGATGGCATTGGTACATGACACCTTGATGGGATTGTATTGGAATCCCCTGGCACATTTCTAACTCCACCATTTGGGGCAAGTCTGATTGAGCATGTCCCAAATTGTACATCTCCTCCCTCTCTTATTCCCACTCTTATGTTTAACAGGGGATCACTTTTCAGTTAAATTTAAGAAGGCTTTTCAGCAGAAATGATGCTCAAACTGAAAACCACAAATGAGTAGCTGGACATAGGCAGTGCATGGAGACCATATTTCTATGTTAATTTGGAAACTATATTTAACATTCCAAATTTGATTTTGAACTTCATGACAATGATAGCATATGCTAAAGCATTTTCCATATTAACAAACTACAAACTAAAGAGAGATATGCTTTTGTTTTTCCAGCTGTATATCCTGATACCAAAGATTTCTTCAAATAAATTGTACACTTAAATACTCTTTTGTGTAGTGTATCCCAGTGGACACCAAGCATAAATTACACACAGGCAGAGGCACAGGACAATCAGAAGAAAGAGCCAACCATATAGAAGTTGCTGCTTAAAACTCAAAACACAATAACAGGAACACATACTTGGCCACAGTAGTACAATATAAAATGAAGCCAAACATGGACCAACAAAGACTGCATGTAAAATCCAGACAACCTGGCACATATTTACATTTCATAAAGGACAAAATCTTTTAAGAAAGATATGTGGAAATCATTACTTCTAAATATTCACATTTAAAATACAGAAGAGGCCTTAGACACACACAAAAAAACATAATTTGGTTGAATCATAAGACTCTGTGACTCAAATATAAAAACCAGATCACTCAATCTTGAGTATTGATTATAAATCTAAAATAAATGAAGAAATTGGGATATAGAGCAATTTCAAATATCATGAAAGATCCACTAAAATAATAAACAATGAAATAGCCAGCCCACCAGAGAAGTGGCAATATCAATTACTACTTAGGGGAAACATTACAAATGAATAAATTGGCCGACTCTGTTAGTCACTGTTTCTTGCTACCTGGTTTGGACACCACCTGATCCATATAAAATATCTATAAATTTGATTTGATGAAGACAGAGGAAAATTCAGTAGTCAGTGATGAAAAACCACACAATAACAGCCTTCATCCTGTTGGGACTGACAGATGACCCTCAGCTTCAGGTTCTGGTCTTCCTGTTTCTGTTTTTCACCTACATGTTGAGTATAACCGGGAATCTGACCATCGTATCCCTCACTCTTTTGGACTCCCACCTCAAAACACCCATGTACTTCTTCCTACAAAATTTTGCCTTGTTAGAAATTGCATTTACATCCTCTTGCATCCCTAGATATCTGTACAACATAGCAACAGGTGACAGGTCAATTACCTACAACATTTGTGTCGTTCAAGTGTTCTTTACTGATGTCTTTGGAGTAACTGAATTTTTCCTCCTGGCCATCATGTCCTATGACCGCTATGTGGCCATCTGCAAACCCCTGCATTACGTGACCATCATGAGCAACCAGGTATGCAGGAGCCTTGTCCTCTGCTGCTGGGGGGCTGGCTTGGTGATCATACTTCCCCCACTCATGCTGTTCCTCAATTTGAAATTCTGTGACTCGAATGTCATTGATTATTTTTTCTGTGACGCGTCTCCCATCTTGAAGATTTCATGCTCAGATACGTGGCTCATAGAGCAGTTAGTGATTGTCTGTGCAGTCCTGACCTTCATCCTGACCCTGGTGTGTGTGGTTCTGTCCTACGTATACATCATCAAGACCATTCTGAGATTCCCTTCTGCCCAGCAAAGGAAAAGGGCCTTTTCCACCTGCTCTTCTCACATGATTGTGGTTTCCATCACCTATGGAAGCTGCATCTTTATGTATGTCAAATCTTCAGCTAAGAACTCTCTGGCTATCAACAAGGGGGTGGCAGTGCTGATGACGTCCATTGCTCCCATGCTGAACCCGTTCATTTACACTCTGAGAAACCAGCAAGTGAGACAAGCGTTCAGCGATTCCTTCAAAAAGATTGCATTGGTCTCAAAGAAGAAAGAAAAGATGCAAGTCTAGAAAGAAAAATCTGGCTAAGCATAAATCATTGAGCTTCAATTCTATTTGTCTCTTTTTGACCTGATATCTTCAAGTCAATCTTCTCAAACATTTATTGCACCCAGATTAAATACTCTCCACCAGACGCCCACCCCATTCATACCTCTCCATCCTTTACTAGGATAAGTTTCTAATCAAAAGATGTGATAGGATTTTGCTAGTAAATAACATATTAACTTCACTTCTATTGCAACAAACAAAAACTGAAAGCCAAGCATAAGAAAATAAAAGCAATTCAACAATGAAACAGTCTATCTCAAATTCTCTTGGTGTCACAAAAAATAATTGATTTAGAGTTATTGTTACCTCCTCCACTCTAAACTTTACTGAATAGTTTAATTGATTAAATGAAAAAATTTTGATAGCATCCTTGGCAGACAGAATATCAGTCAAAGAGAAAAAAAATCATAATATCTTTTAACTTATTTAGCTTAACTGATAATTCCTATTAGGGCACCTCAAGTAACTTATGGAAATATGGAATTAAAAGACAATTTAGGGGCCAGTGTTGTGGTTAAACCTCTGCCTGCAATGCCAGAACTCCTTATGGGCATCAGATGGAGATTGAGAATTTGAAATACATATATCTGAAAATATATTATCTTAATATATTATGTATTTGGAAAATGTTTATACTTTGAAATATGTATTTTTTGTAACTCTAATGAAGTTTGAGAACATCAATGCATTGTGGTAGGAATCTGCATGTCCTGAAAATCTGGGCATATTTCTAGGATGCTGGGGTAAGGGAGAGTTTTCAGTGACAGGACTGAGGAGGAGTGCAGCAGCTATCTTGAAGCAACAATCTCTGACCACACAAAGGTGTCACCTGAGACTGAAGAGAGAGTTGCTGGGTAGCTGTTTTTACAGAAATACTTTTGACATAATATTGCAGCGGCCTCTGTGCAACGTTGTGGTTCTGGTGGTCTTCTGTGACAGCTGCTGTCAGGTAATAATGCTTAAAACTGTTTCTTCACAATCTCTGGCTTTGTTTTTATTTCTGTTGGGGTTAACACAGGTGACTTGGCTTTCTCATTTTGACTTTTTTTTTCATCCACATTCTTATTTAATGCATGAGTGATTTAAATGCATGCAATTTCTAAGTGTATACCCAAATTCTTGGTAGTTTCCATCTGAAAATAAAAAGATAAGTCAAGAGGCTTTCCTTTACCTACAAACATGCTTAATATGAAACAGTTGAACTCCTGGAATCTGTGCTGCTTTTTTTTTTTTGAGGGGGGCTTAAACATTTTATTGGAATACAGGGTACATATCAAGAAATGCACAGAAGTATACAGGTAAAATGAGGTTTCTGTCCTCTGATCACCCTTATAACCAACATCCAAATTAAAAACAAAACATTGTAAAAGTTAGGTGAATGTCATATCATTTGGCATATAGTTATATATATGTATATTGCTTCTCTGAATCATACCATGTAATAACAATATATTCTTCTTCCCCACATTAAAAAAATAGAAAAGAGGGGCTGATGTTCTGCATACTGAGTTAAGTCACAACCTGTGACAGCAGCATCCCATATGGGCACCAATTTGTGTCTTGGCTACTCCACCTCAAATCCAGCTCCCTGTTAATGTGCCTAGGAAGCAGGGGAACATGGTCCAAGTGCTTGGGTCTCTACCACCCATGTGAGAGATCTGGAAAAAGTTCCTGGTTCCTGTTTCGTGGTTTCTGCCAAGCCCAGCCCTAGCACTTTCTCTCTCTCTCTCTCTTTTCTCCTCTCTCTGTAACTCCGTCTTTCAAATAAATAAGTAAGTCTTTAAAAATTAAAAGAAATAGAGAGGCGGGGAATAGTGAGGACTTGGGATACTAGAAAATTATGTATGGATCAGCTATCAAAACAAATTCCCCTGAACATTGCACAAGCAGTCACCATTTGCAGAGCAGTGGAAAAATATCTTGAAGGTTCTGCATAAAAATACATACTACCAAAAAAATGCACATACAAAATAGAATATCATTACAGCTTGATACAGAAAATCCAGTGACTTTTGCTCTGGAATTTTCAGTTCTGGGAATACCAATTCTACCAGGATATTCCAATTGAATTTTTTTTCATTTTTGATTTGTGGAAATGTCTTTGACATATTTTAGAAGTTCAATACCATAAGTATCACCTCTTAAGGATGGTCAAGAGCTAATGAATTTTTTTCTGTTTTTGCTTTTCCTGGAAAGTCTTTCTTTCTCCTTCATTTGTGAAAGGCATCTTCACTGGATAAATCATTCTGGGTTAACAGAGGGCATTTTTTCTTTCAAAACTTGGGGTATATCTTTCGATTCCCTCCTGGGCTGCAAGATTTTCATTGAAAATCTCCTGTCAATCTTAAATAGTGATGGCTAGAGGCTGGGAAGGGTGGGGGACTGGAGGTTGGAGATGGTTGGTAATGGGTACAAAGACACAGTTGGGTGAAAGAAACAGGTTCTGGTGTCCACGCAATAGTAAAATAATTATAGTCACCAAGAAAGGAAACAGAATAGCTAATAGTCTCATGTGATTGGTTTACATTATAGATAACTGTTGAAATATTACACTATACCCCATACAAAGTATAAAGTATTCCTTACCAATCAAAAAATTTTAAATAAACTAATAAAGAAAATTAAGTACAAAGCTTTAAGATCTTGTGAAGATATGTATGTCCTCTGTAAATTATGACTCAAAGTACTGATTTTCCTCACTTTTACTATTTCTAGGCTTTGAATATTGTGCAGCTTCTCTGGAAGCAAAAATATTTCTCCATTTACCTTAATTTCTGGAACAGTAGAGAGTAGCTTCAGGATTCAGTTTTCTACTGCAAATCCCCTAGTCACCTAATCCTAAAAGGATGGCTTCTTGAGTATTTTTAGATTTTTGTTTATTTTCTTCTTAGTTGAAAGGCAGAGAGAGAGAGAGAGATCTCCCATGTTAGTTCACTCCCACAAATTCCTGCAACAGCCAGTATTGCTCCAGATCAAGGGCAGGAGTTGAGAACTCCATGTGAGTGGCAGAGACAGCTTCTTGAGCCATCACCTGCTACATCGAAGGGCACAAAATACCAAGAAGTTGGAACCAGGAGTGAGTCAGAATTCAAATCAGGCACTTCAAAATGGGATGCAGCTGCCTCACACAGCACTTTTTTTAAGATTTATTTGTTTTTATTTATATGAAAGGCAGAGAGATGGAGCAAGAGGGAGACAGGGAGGGAAATCTTCCATCCACTGGTTTCACTCCTCAAATGACCACAGCCAAGCCAAAACCCCATGGAGTCTCCCATGTGAGTGACAGGAGCCCAACCGTGTGGGCCATTTTCCAGTGCCATCCCAGGTACATTAGCAGAACAGTTGGATGAGAAGTGGAGTAGCTGGGACTTGAATCAGCATTCCTAGATGGGTAGTTGGCACTAAAACACCAATGCTCCACATTGTTTCTTAATCTCCAGGCCAACATCTGCCCCGATTGAGGATTTTTTAACAACTTTATTAAGGCATATATTATAAAATACAAGGGTTACAAAAGGAAAACACCCATGAAGCCATTACCCAAATCTAATAATGAACATATCCATCGTGTACCCCCATGTAGCATTTCCTGCCCATCCCTTCCCACCCACCCACCACCAATCTAAGCCACTAATTTCTATCCAAATATATTTGTTTACATTTTCCAGAGCTTCATATAAGTAGAATCATACAGTATATTCTTTTTACTGTCTGGCTTCTTTCATTCAGAATAATTATTTAAGATTCACTTGATGTTTTGTGTATCCTTAGTTGATTCCAAGTGATTGGCTACTACTAGTATTCCACTGCATGTAATAACAAAATTGGTTTATCAATTGGTCTGCTCCCAATTTTGGTCTGTTAAAAATAAAGCTCCTTGGGGCAGGCATTTGGTACAGTGGTTAAGATGCTGGTGAGGATGCCCCCATCAGAGTGCCCAGGTTCAAGATCAGGTCCACTCCCTATTCCAGCTTCCAGCTAATGTACACCCTGGGAGGCAGTAAGTGATGGTACAAGTAGCTGGGTCCCTGCCACCCACGGGAGAGACCTGGTTGGCGGTTCCTGCTTTCAGGCTTCAATCTGGTCCTGTTAGCTGTTGGAGGTATTTAGGGAGTGAACCAGCAGATGAGATCTCTTTCTCTTTCACTTTTACTTTCACTTTGGCGCTCTCTTTCTCTCTCTCTCTCTGTCTAATAAGTAAAATAAGTAAAAACTTTTAAGTAAGCATTTGTATTTCTAAAAAAAACCTGCTAGGAAAATTTGTTTGCACCTCTTTGCATTCTTTGTATGGACATATGTTTTCTCTTTTCTTGAGTAACTATCCAAGAATGACATGGCTGGGTCATGTGGCTTTTGAATTGCAGTTATTCTAACAAGGTTGTAAGTAGCATCTCCTTATAGTTTTAATTTGAATTTCCATAAATAATAATGATATAGAGTGTCTTTTCATGTACTTAAATGTGATCCTCATGTCTTTAAAGAATTACCAGTTCTAACATTTTATATAATTTTATTGAGTTTCTGTCTTATTAATACATGAAAGTGATTTATATATTCTGAATATGAGGCTACTTCAAACAAACCATGGAAAGATAGAATTAAAAGTATGAGTCTATCTTGATGTAAAATATTGAAATGCACACATAATTTTTTGTGATTTTTCACATATTATTAAAAAGCTTTTGCGTCAAAAGAATGCGAATTTGGCACAGAGATTAAGATGCCACCTGAGATGCCCATGTTCCACACTGAAGTGCCTGCTTTGAGTCTCAGCTCCTTTGCTTTAGATCCAGCTTCCTGCTTATGCACAACCCTGGGAAGCAGTAGGTGGTGGCTCAAGTACTTGGATCCCTGACACCCACCTAGTTGACCCAGATCAAGTTCTGGGTCTCCAGCTTCACCTGGCCCAGTCCAGGCTACTGCTAGCATTTGTGTGTATGTGTGCATGTGTCTGAAATAGAATCAAAATGAATAAATTTTAAAATCACATCAAACAAAATAGCACATTTTTCATTCCATTTTTCCCTAAGCTTTCTGAACATGTCCTTTGAAAGAACTTTATCTGTGTCTGTCACCTACCTTCTTTCACTTGATGATAGTGCTTTTCAAAGAATAGAAAATCTTATTGTTAATTAGAAATTTTTATCAATTTGTTCTTTCTAAAGATCATGCTTTAGTGTCATGTCTAAGAAATTGTGGGCTAGCTCAAGATCATAAAGGGTCCCTTTTATTTTTTCTGGATTTTTTATGATTCAAAATTTTACATTTATATTTATCATTCCTTTGGACAAACTCTTATAAGCAATGTGAAGTACTAGTCAAAGCTCTTATTTTTGCATATGAGTGTCCAACTTTTCCAGTGCCATTTGTTCATTAGAGGATCCTACTTTCAATCAATTGCTTTTCACCTTGGTTTTCCATTATCTCCTGATTTTTTAGTCTATCTCTATGCCAAACCATTGTTTTCATTGCAATAGTTACATAATGAATCCTAAGATGAGGGATTGTTACCTCTCCAGTGTTGCTCTCCTTATCCAAATTGTTTTGGCTATTCTAGTTTGTTTGCATTAGCATATAAGTATTAGAATCTGTTTGTCAATTCTACCAAAAATAAAACATGCTGTGATTTTTGTTGAATTGCAATCAATCTGTGGGTCAATTTGAGAAGAACTGTCTAATAACATGTTCCATACCCAGGGATACAGCATTTCTCTCATTTTCTTACTCTCTCCTTAATTTCTCTCAGAAATAATTTGCAGTTTCTAGGGTAGAAGTCTCTTATCTTGTCAGTTACCAACTTATAATTCATATTTTGGATGTCATTGTGTATGTGTCTTAACTTCAATTTCTTATGACTTATTTCTAATACATAAAATTCAGTTGAATTTTGTATATTAATAGGTCTAGGTCATTACACAGTTTTTCTGGTGTTTTTGTATTTCATGGATACCATATATGTTTTATTAACATGATAATTGTACATATCATGTGGTATCTATCTCATTATTTTATTAAAGATTTATTTGTTTGAAAGGCAGAGCAACAGAGAGAGAAAGAAACAAAGAGATCTTCCATCCACTGGTTCAGTCTCTAGATGGCCTGGCTAAAGCCAGGAACCAAGAATTCCATCCTGGTTTCCCACATCTTTGACAGGGGCCCAAGTACCTGGGGTGTCTCCCACTGCCTTCCCAGGCACATGATCAGGAAGCTGGATTAGAAGCAAAGTAGCTGAGACTCAATCTGGCACTCTGATATGGGATACCAGTCACTTAATCAGTTATACTGTAATATCAGCCCTTCCATATCACTACTATTTCTTTACATGAGGAGCTTCTGGCTCCTCTCTTTTAGGCCTTCACAAGATTATATAAAAGTCTTCTATTTCATCACTGATCTTCTACCTCGTTGTTTTATCCAGTAGACCAAGTAGTATTGCTGAAGAATTCTATATTCTTATTGATTTGCTGTTTATTTGTTCTATCAGTAGTTGAAAGAGAAATATTGAAACATCCCACTATATAGGTATGTATCTATTTCTCTTCTCACTCTATTAGGTTTTGTTTCAAGTACTTTGAAAGTACTTTGAAACTCTGCTAGGAACATAAAATCTGAGAATTGCTGTAACATTTTAATAAACTGGACCTTTAATTATAATAAAATGGTTTCCTTTATTCTTCATATTATTACTTTCTCTAAAATACAGTTTGCTGATATTATCATAGCCCCTGGAGATTTCTATTGATTAGTGCTAGCAACTTATATTATTCTACTCTCTTAGTTTTAACCAATTTGTTTCTTTACACTTAAATGGATTTCTTATACACAGTATACAGATTTTAGTTTATTTTCCAGTCTAAGAATCTCTGCCTTTTAATTGGGATATTTAAACTATTTATTAGTGTAATTTTATATCCAAGTAAAAAAATCTATCACTTTTTTGTTTATTTTCTATTCATTCTATCTATTGTTTTTCCCCCTTATTTGTCTACTTTTTTGGATTAAGAGAACTTTTTTCAGTTTTACTTTATTTCTTGTATTGGTTTCCTATTACTCCTGTAAGATATTACCACACATTTAGCTGCTTAAAACAACAGAGAATCATCACCTAACATTTCTTCAGGTAAGAAGTTCAACATGAGTGTCACCAGGCTAAACTCAGGGAGAGCTTCCAGGATTCCTGGAATTCAATTAGCCATAATCGCACTTTGGTAAACCTCACTGGCTACGATAGATGCTCTTGGGGAAGACCCCTTTCCCTGATTCTTACACACCGTAGACTTGTCCATACTGTCTAAGTGACTCCTTCTTTCACCTTCAGCAAATATTACATCTCTCTGAACATTTAAAAAAAGATTTATTTATTTATTTGAAAGTCAGAGTTACACAGAGAAGAGAGGCACGGGGTGGGGGAGTGTCTTCCATCCGCTGGTTCACTCCCTAGTTGGCCATAACAGCTGGAGCTGCGCCAATCCGAAGCCAGGAGCCAGGAGCTTCCTGACTTGGGCCATCCTCTACTTTCACAGGCCATAGCAGAGAGCTGAATCGGAAGTGGAGCAGCCGGGTCTTGAACTGGCACCCATTTGGGATGCCAACGCTTCAGGCTAGGACATTAACCCAGTGCACCACAGCACTGACCCCTCTCTGAACACTTTTCTGCGCTCAAATCTCCCAATGATTCTCTTCACTCTCTCTCTTCTCCTTACATACTGTTGTTATTATAATTTTTTAGATTTTTTTCCTTTTTTTAAAAGGATTTTAAAATATTTTTTTCTTTTTTTAAGAGGATCAACATTCATTCCAACTGCATTTTTTACCCCTTTTCCAGGTAACATAACATGTTCATAGGTCTTACAGGTAAGGAATATTATTCTGCTTGCCACATCTCCTTGGATGGGCTACTATTCTTGATTTGTTGCTTGAGTTGCTGCTTTAGAACTTTGAGTATACACTTTCATCTTGCCCCAGCCTCACTGAAATGACTTTACATCACTGCCCATGCAGAATAACAATGTGGTATATACACACAGTGGAATATTATTCAGCTATAAAAATAATGAAATTCTACCATTTGCCGCAAAATGGAAGCAACTGGAGGACATCTTGTTGGGTGAAATAAGCTGAACCCAGAAAGACAAATGCCTCATGTTGTCCCTTATCCGTGGGAGCTAAAATTTAAAAAGCAAACAATAAAAGAAAGACAAAAGGAGGAAATGTCTGTGTGTATCAGCATTGCTGCAAATATAGTAAAGCTTTGCTTTATGCCTTTCTCAAAACAGTGGATATGAATGTTATACTACTATAATTTTAATTATTTGTGGTGGCTGTGTATAGGTTAAATGGTCATTTTTCCATCCAATTATTGTTTATAATCACTGTCTATATTCCCACTAAACCAGGGTCTTTTTGTTTTACACTTGTTAAATTGTTATCTGATGAAGCATTAAGCCTTTCTCTGTAATGTAACTTTCTGTTTTTTTTTTTTTTTAAGATTTTTTTTTTATCTTTTATTTAATGAATATAAATTTCCAAAGTACGACTCATGGGTTACAATGGCTTCCCCCCCCCCATACCGTCCCTCCCACCCACAACCCTCCCCTTTCCCACTCCCTCTCCCCTTCCATTCACATCAAGATTCATTTTCGATTATCTTAATATACAGAAGATCAGCTTAGTATACCTTAAGTAAGTATTTCAACAGTTTGCTCCCACACAGAAACATAAAGTGAAAAATAATAGATGATTTTTTTTAAATGATGATGAAATCGTAACTTTCTGTTTTTTTGTTTTGTTTTGTTTCTTTGTTTTTAACTTTCACTTAGTAAATATAAATTTCCAAAGTACAGTTTATGGATTACAATGGCTTTCCCCCCGATAACTTCCCACAAACTCACACCCCTCTCATCTCCCACTCCTTCTCCCATTCCATTCACATCGATTCATTTTCAATTTTCTTTATATACAGAAGATCGATTTAGTATATATTAATTAAAGATTTCAACGGTTTGCACCCATACAGAAACACAAAGTGTAAAATACTATTTCAGTACTAGTTATAGCATTACTTCACATTGGACAACACATTAAGGACAGAGATCCCACATGAGGAGTAAGTACAGAGTGACTTCTGTTGTTGACTTAACAAATTGACACTCTTGTTTATGGCGTCAGAAATCTCCCTGGGCTCTAGTCATGAGTTTCCAAGGCTATAGAAGCCTTTTGATTTCGCTGACTTCGATCTTATTTAGACAGGATCATATTCAAAGTGGAAGTTCTCTCCTCCCTTCAGAGAAAGGTACCTCCTTCTTTGATGGCCTATTCTTTCCACTGGGATCTCACTTGCAGAGATCTTTCATTTGGGTGTTTTGTTTTGTTTTGTTTTACTTTTGCAGCAAATTTATTTTCATTAAATAGAATCCACACTCATCTACAGTCTGGATGAGGAACCACAGTGCTAATCATACATAATAAAGTACAAAGATCTAAGACATTATTTCATATATATGTGATTTTAGCATTTGGTGATCTCATGTAAAAAATTAATAATAAGCCATTTTTCATTAATTTTGGTTAGAGCAAATCTGACCCTCCCTGATCCTCTCCACACACAAAACTTTATATAATAGAATACACTATGCAGTAAAATCCACAAAAGCTTTAAATTTTTTGAACAGTTCTAAATTTTGAATAAACTTCACATTGGAGACTGAGTAGGTGAACTATTAGGAAACTGAAAACACAGTATAACATCTTAATGCAAAGATAGAGCAACCAAGGAAGAGGCCCTCTCATGCCCAGGGCTGAGATCCAAATGTCGTTGGAGAAAGTACAACACAGGTAGTGTCACACCCCTGGGACTTGCTGGAAAGCCATGAGAGGGAGTGCAGAGGGGAAGATATTAACTAGCAAGTGCCTTTTTTAATGGCAATTCTGCAATGATGATGAATGGGGTTCTGGAACTGGGACTCTGATATAGGATGTGGGCATTCTTTTTTTAAGTACTTTTAATTTTTTTTAAAGCTTTTATTGGGGCCAGCGCTGTGATATAGGAGGTAAAGCCGCCACCTGCAGTGCCAGCATCTCATGTGGGCACCGGTTCAAGTCCCAGCTGCTCAACTTCTGATCCAGCTCTCAGCTATGGCCCGGGAAAGCAGTGGAAGATGGCCCAAGTGCTTGGGCCCCTGCACCCATATGGGAAGACCTGGAGGAAGCTCCCGGCTCCTGGCTTCAGATTGGCACAGCTACGGCTATTGTGGCCAATTGGGGAGCGAACCAGCAGATGGAACACCTCTCTCTCTCTGCCTCTCCTTCTCTCTCTAACATTCAAATAAATAATAATAAATTTTAAAATATTTATTGAAAGAAAAAGTTACAAACAGTGAGAGGGAGAGACAGAGAGAGGTCTTCCATCCACTGATTCACTCCCCAAATGGCCACAACCGCCAGAGCTGGACCAATCTGAAGCCAGGATCCAGGAGCTTCCTCCAGGTCTCCCACATGGGTGCTAGGAAAGGCCCAAACACTTGGGCCATCTTCTCTGCCTTCCCAGGCCACAGCAGAGAGCTGGATCAGAAGAGGAGCAGCCAGGACTGGAACTGGTGCCAACATGGGATGCTGGCACTGCAGGCGGAGGATTAACCTACTGCAGCACAGCGTTGGCCCTGGGATGTGGGCATTCTAAGCAGCAGCTTAGATTTGTTTTTGTTTTTGTTTTTTCCCAAGTGTCTTGGCTTTCCATGCCTAAAATACTCTCATGGGCTCTTCGGTCAGATCCAAATGCCTTAAGGGCTGATTCTGAGGCCAGAGGGCTGTTAGGACATCTGCCATTCTATGAGTCTGCTGTATATCCCACTTCCCATGTTGGATCGTTCTCTCCTTTTTGATTCTGTCAGTTAGTATTAGAAGACACTAGTCTTATTTGTGTGATCCCTTTGACTCTTAGACCTATCAGTATGATCAATTGTGAACTGAAATTGATCACTTGCACTAGTGAGATGCCATTGGTACATGCAACCTTGATGGGGTTAAATTGGAATCCTCTGGCACATATCTAACGCCACCATTTGGGGCAAGTCCGATTGAGTATGTCCCAAATTGTACATCTCCTCCCTCTCTTATTCCCACTCTTATATTTAATAGGGATCACTTTTCAGTTAAATTTAAACACCTAAGAATAATTGTGTGTTAATCACAGAGTTCAACCAGTAGTACTAAAACCAAAAAAAATACTAAAAGGGATAAAGTATTAAGTTATACATCAACAGTCAGGACAAGGGCTGATCAAGTCACTGTTTCTCATAGTGTCCATTTCACTTCAACAGGTTTGCTTTTTGGTGCTCAGTTAATTGTCACCGATCAGGGAGAACATATGATATTTGACCCTTTGGGACTGGCTTAATTCACTCAGCATGATGTTTTCCAGGTTCCTCCATCTTGTTGCAAATGACCAGATTTTGTTGTTTTTTACTGCTGTATAGTATTCTATAGAGTACATGTCCCATAATTTCTTTATCCAGTCTACTGTTGATGGGCATCTGGGTTGGTTCCAGGTATTAGCTATTGTGAATTGAGCTGCAATAAACATTAAGGTGCAGACAGCTTTTTGTTTGCCAATTTAATTTCCTTTGGGTAAATTCCAAGGAGTGGGATGTCTGGGTTGTATGGTAGGGTTCTATTCAGGTTTCTGAGGAATCTCCAGACTGACCTCCATAGTGGTTTTACCACTTTGCATTCCCACCAACAGTGGGTTAGTGTCCCTTTTTCCCCACATCTATTGTTGGTAGATTGCTGAATGTGAGCCATTCTCATCGGGGTGAGGTGAAACCTCATTGTGGTTTTGATTTGCATTTCCCTGATTGCTAGTGACCTTGAACATTTTTTCATGTGTCTGTTGGCCATTTGGATTTCCTCTTTTGAAAAATGTCTATTGAGGTCCTTGGCCCATCTCTTAAGTGGGTTGCTTGCTTGGACGTTGTGGAGTTTCTTGATCTTTTTGTAGATTCTGGTCATCAACCCTTTATCTGTTGCATAGTTTGCAAATATTTTGTCCCATTCTGTCGGTTGCCTCTTCACTCTCCTGACTGTTTCTTTTGCAGTACAGAAACTTCTCAATTTGACGCAATCCCAAATGTTAATTTTGGCTTTGACTGCCTGTGCTTCCAGGGTCTTTTCCAAGTACAAGTCTTTGCCGGTACCTATATCTTGCAGGGTTTCTCCAATGCTCTCTAATAATTTGATGGTGTCAAGTAGTAGATTTAAGTCTTTAATCCATGTTGAGTGAATTTTTGTGTAAGGTGAAAGGTAGGGGTCTTGCTTCATGATTCTGCACGTGGAAATCCAGTTTTCCCAGCACCATTTATTGAATAGACTGTCCTTACTCCAGGGACTGGTTTTGGATTCTTGATCAAATATAAGTTGGCTGTAGATCTTGGGTTGATTTCTGGTGTTTCTATTCTGGTCCATTGGTCTATCCATCTGTTTCTGTACCAGTACCATGCTGTTTTGATAACAACTGCCCTGTAGTATATCCTGAAATCTGGTATTGTGATGCCTCCGGCTTTGTTTTTGTTGTACAAGATTGCTTCAGCTATTCGAGGTTTCCTGTGTCTCCATATGAATTTCAGCATCATTTTTTCCAGATCTGAGAAGAAGTTCTTCGGTATCTTGATTGGTATTGCATTGAATCTATAAATTGCTTTTGGGAGAATGGACATTTTGATGATATTGATTCTTCCAATCCATGAGCATGGAAGATTTTTCCATTTCTTGGTATCCTCTTCTATTTCTTTCTTTAAGGTTTTGTAATTCTCATCATAGAGATCTTTAATATCCTTGGTTAAGTTTATTCAAAGGTATTTGATTGTTTTTGTGGCTATTGTGAATGGGATTGATCTTAGAAGTTCTTCCTCAGCTGTGTCATTACCTGTGTATACAAAGGCTGTTGATTTGTGTGCATTGATTTTATATCCTGCTACTTTGCCAAACTCTTCTATGAGTTCCAATAGTCTCTTAGTAGAGTCTTTGGGTCCCCTAAATTAAGAATCATATCATCTGCA
Source organism: Oryctolagus cuniculus (assembly GCF_964237555.1). NCBI lineage: Eukaryota > Metazoa > Chordata > Mammalia > Lagomorpha > Leporidae > Oryctolagus > Oryctolagus cuniculus. The sequence goes on from NC_091442.1 coordinate 58,193,928, forward strand.
AAGAGGGATAGTTTGACTTCTTCCTTCCCAATTCGTATCCCTTTAATTTCTCTTTCTTGCCTACTAGCTCTGGCTAAAACTTCCAGAACTATACTGAATAGCAATGGTGAGAGTGGGCATCCCTATCTGGTACCACATCTCAGTGGAAATGCTTCCAACTTTTCCCCATTCAATAGGATGTTGGCCGTGGATTTTTCATAAATTGCTTTGATTGTATTGAGGAATGTTCCTTCCATACCCAGTTTGCTTAGAGTTTTCATCATGAAAGGGTGTTGTATAACCATATGATTATCTCAATAGACTCAGAGAAAGCATTTGATAAATAAGTAACTTTTAAAATAGGAGAAAAAGCTTATAAAATAATGCTAAAAGTATTTTATAAAACTGTAACAATGTATTTGTGTTTTAAATTAAATGCTACTATAAAAGAGCCAAAAGCCTGTTCGCTTAAAATTTTCATAAAGTAAAAATGTTATAATAAGCTAAGGTTAATTTATTATTGAAGAAAAGACACTTTTTATAAATTTAGTTTAGCTTACATGTATAATTTTGATCAATCTACAGTGGTATTTAGTGATGTCCTGGCCTTCCATTTGCTCAGTACTCACTCATTACACCCAGATTAACTGCCAGACCTCCAAGTTCCATTCATGGTAAATGCCCACTATGGATGTACCATATGTTACCTTTTATGCCATATTTTATTGTTCATTTCCATATGTAAACGTTTAGATATACAAGTAGTTAACTATTATGTTACCATAGCCTATAGTATGCAACATAGTTGCATACGAGCAATAGCTTATAAGCCTAGGTGTGTAGTTGGCTCTACTATGTAGGGTTCTGTACATACAATCTATGATGTTCACACAACAATGAAATCATCTAATGCTACATTTCCCAGAATTGAAGACTGTATCCAAAAAATCCTAAAAATGTACATTAATACTTTGTAATTGTTTATGTTTTACTATCTATATTTCTTACTTTTTTAGTTTGATTATGTGATTCTAGGATACTTGGATGAATTATTTTGTTAAGCCACCATTAAATCTACATAAGTAAACATAACAAAATAGCAAAGAACAAAAAAAAATCATTTATGATCATTTAGTTGCCTTAAACAAAACAAATAAATTAATGAGGAGTAATCTGTCTAGTTGCTTATCAACCGATTTCCACTGGTTTGTGTTAGACTGTGCATGCTCTTGTGAATCTTCACCTCTCTAGGGAGCTGTCCCCACTGTTGTATTGTTTTGCCCAAGTGCTTCACACAAGGGATTCATTAGGGGTCCCTTACCCTGAGCCACCAAGGACCTTTTTGTTTATATACTTACTTTCAATATTATCAACAACACTGTTTTCAAAGAAAGAAAAAGCCATAGTATTGATGTAAAATTAGAGCGATGCCCATCATCAGCTCTAAGAGAGTTCCTGACAGTCTAGAGGCCTTTGAATAGTAGTTTACTTTCAAATGGAGAAGTAATTAGAAAATGCTTCCTACAACAAAAATTATAAAGGCTTAGTGAGAAAAGCTTTGCCACGTGTCGGAGTTTAAAAATCAAAGGAGATCTAAGCCATATCAAAAGTACATGACTGTGGTTGTGGGGTCATCAGTTAAGAATGACCAGCAATTCGCATACAAGCCTTTGCTAACTCTTTCCTTTGCCTCTTCAGTCTTCAGGGTTATTGTAATTACTCAAGCAAAATAAGCAATGATGATGCTCAGAAAAGTAAGTACGATGTTGGATGATGTTTGAGATCTCACTTATTTTCAGATGACAGTTCCATCTGAGTAGCAAATTCAATTTTTTACCAAGATTGATGATGAGAAAACTTCTTAAATATCTGTAAAAGAGCCATAAACTCTTTACTGGTTGTAATGTTTTCATCAAGAGTGGGTGAGATGTGTGCATAGTTCACCCCAAAAAAAGACCTAGGAAGATGGTGGTAACTCCTGATAGACATATTATAAATTGAAAATATCATAAACCAAAAATACATTCAAAACACCTTACCTACAGAACACTGTAGGTTAATAACACAGTGCACTGAAGAGAATGGGTTGTTGGCCTTCCTGAACATGTGGCTGGCTGGGAGTTATTGGGTACAGCTCCTGTGAGCAGTAAGTAGTTTCATATTGCTAACCCAGGAAAAGATTAAAATTCAAAATTTTAAATACAGTTTCTTCTGAATGTGTATGGTTTTTACAGTACTGTAAAGTCCAAAAATCATAAGTAGAATTATCCTAAGGTGGGAACCATCTCTATATGTTATACATATATATTATATATATACTATTTTTGTACATTTATGTTCCATATTTTATATAATGACGTATTCCTACCTTCAGTTTATATAATGACCCATGAACTCAAAACCCAAAAATCTCAGTAACCAATAGAATGAATGTGATTCAGTCAGTCACGGTTTAGGGTCAGTTATTATTCCACACATTGTCTCTTAATAACTTTGAAAATAAAGGATGGGGCCAATGCTGTGGCATAGCGAGTAAAGCCAGCACCTACAGTACTGGCATCCCATATGGGTGCCAGTTCAAGTCCCAGTTGATCCACTTCTGATCCAGCTCTTTGCTATGACCCAAGTCCTTGGGCCACTACACCCACATGGGAGACCAGAAGAAGCTGCTGGCTCCTGGCTTCAGGTCAGCACAGCTCCGGCTGTTGCAGCTAATTGGGGAGTGAACCAGCATATGGAAGACCTCTCTGTCTCTCTCTCTCTCTTTCTCTCTCTCTCTCTCTGCCTCTCCTTCTCTCTGTGTAACTCTTTCAAATAAATAAATAAACCTTTAAAAAAAGAAAAGTATAGAAGAGAAGAGAAGAGAAAAGAGAGTATTAGTGATTGGAGAAAACAGTTGGGGCAACAGATATTGCCCACACCATTCAGGACTGAGGATTTTACCAGATCATGATCTGGGAGTTTCTAAGTAGAACAGAAAGAAGGTAGAGCCAATACAGGTGGTTTGTGGTGACTTCTGGACATCACACACAGTGGATTGGTGAGTGTGGCAGCTGTTTAATGGGGAGTTATTTCCAGTTTGGAGTTATTAAGAATAATATTGTTGTGAATATTATTGTATGAGTCTTTTGTAGACAACTGTTTTTATTTCTAACTCTACAAATGGAGAGAGAAAATTTGTTGATTCTATGACAGATGTTTAATTTTATAAAATATTGTTAAAAGACTTCCAAAACTAGTTGTACCATTTCTATTCTTATGAGAAATACAGATGAGAATGATAAATAACATTGTTAGTTAATTGGTTAAGATTAAGTAACATTAATTATTTTTAATTATTAATAATTAATTAATCATCTTCAACCAATTAACATTGTTAGTCTTTTCAATTGGAGCCATCCTAGCAGGTGGGAGAGAAGATTTCATTGTGATTTTTTGTTTCTCTCATAACATGATATCAACAACGTTTCATGTGTTAATGACTCATTTGTACGTCATCCACAGTGAAATGCCCAAGTCTTTTGCCCATTTTCACTAAATGCTCTTCAATATTTTATTTTCATAAGTCATTTACATATTCTATACGTAAGTACCTTGTCAAAAATACATGCCTCGGATATTTTTAAAGACTTAATTGTTTTATTTGAGAGAGTTAACACAGAGAGAGGGAGAGACAGAGAGAAACAGAGATCTTCTATCTACTGGTTCATTCCCACAGAAGGTTGCAACAGCCAGGGCTGAGCCAGGACAAAGTCAGGAGCCAAGAGCTTCATTCAGGTCTCCCACATACGTGGCAGGGGCCCAAACACTCTGGCTATCTTTTGCTGCTTTTCCAGCCCATTAGCAGGGAGCTGGATTGGAAACCGAGCAGCCAGGACTCAAACAGGTACCCATGGGATGCTGGCATTGCAGGCAATGGCTTTACCTGCTATGCTACAGTGCCAGCACTTGCTTCATATATTTTCCAAGGCTGACTTTACTATTTATTGCATTAATGGTGAATTTTGTGAAATACGTAATTTTAAGATTTATTTATTTGTTTGAAATTCAGAGTTACATAAAGAGAAAGAGAGAGAGAGAATGTCTTCCACTCACTGGTTCACTCCCCAAATGGCCACAGCAGCTTGGGCTGGGCCTGGGCAAATTCAAGAGCCAGCAGCTACATCCAGGTCTCCCACATGGATAGCAGGGGTCCAAGCACTTGAGCCATCTTTCTCTGCATTCCCAGGCACATTCGCAGGAAGTTAGGTCAGAAGTAGAGCATATGAGACTAAAACTAGCACTTGTACAAGAAGCTGGTGTAGCAGGCAGCAACATATTTATAATTATTTATGTATGTGGAGTACATATTTATAATTACATTTTACTAATTTGTAAGTATTTTTATAGTTGTTACTTTTTTGCCCTGCAAGAAGTCTTTGCAGGACAATGCAGATTTTCTCCTTTGTTTCTAATGGAAATTTTCTTGTTCCATGTCTATCAAAATCCCTGTAGCATTCTTCCCAGAAAGAGAAAAATGTATTCTTCTGAAATTATTTTTGGAAATGGAATGTGAATGAGGTTTTCAGGTGTTTTCTCCATGTGGAAATTTCTACTACTATGGATTCAAAATCCTTTTTTCTTTTCCTTCTCCCATTTACTTGGCTGGGAACCTTAAAGAAATGAATTGACCACATTCGTGTGAACCCAAATATGGAGTCTCTATGATGTCTCCTTTATCTGTTTTCCATCCTTACACAGATACCATTGGGGCTCATTCACTATGTCTTATATCAAGTCTAAAAATAAGGTTGAATAGGTTATTTAATCAGTACTGTTCAGTTTTGATCTAATACTTATATAGGTGCCATTTTCTTACAAAATTTTAGAACTATCTTGTCAACTACTTCAAAAACCTCTGCTGTATTTTGTACTAAGATTACATGCATTGCATCAGACAATGTGGAGAAAGCTAACATGTCAGCAATATCCATTATGTCATAAACCTGGTAAATGTGTCTATTTAGCTCCACTCATTTCTGCAACTAGAATTTATGGGCTTTGTACATGTTCCACTTGATTTATTCTTGTTAGGTTGGAAGTATGTTTTAATATTTTTATTGTGTATATTTCAGGTATACAACATGATATTAAAAGATTATAAGATAGGCCGGCGCCGCAGCTCACTAGGCTAATCCTCCGCCTAGCGGCGCCGGCACCCTGGGTTCTAGTCCCGGTCGGGGCGCCGGATTCTGTCCCGGTTGCCCCTCTTCCAGGCCAGCTCTCTGCTGTGGCCAGGGAGTGCAGTGGAGGATGGCCCAGGTGCTTGGGCCCTGCACCCCATGGGAGACCAGGAAAAGCACCTGGCTCCTGGCTCCTGCCATCGGATCAGCGCGGTGCGCCGGCCACAGCGCGCCGGCCGCGGCGGCCATTGGAGGGTGAACCAACGGCAAAGGAAGACCTTTCTCTCTGTCTCTCTCTCTCTCACTGTCCACTCTGCCTGTCAAAAATAAATAAATAAATAAATAAATAAAAAGATTATAAGATACACATAAACATGAAATCTGGAAGTGTGATGGCACCAAACATTTTTTTCATATTTGCTTTGACCCTTTGGGGTCTATTGTGGTTTCATATAAATTTTTCTCTTTCTGGGAAGAATGCTATGGGGATTTTGATAGGGATTGAACTGAATCTATATGTTGCTTCAGGTAGTAGAGACATTTTAACCATATTAATTCTTCTGATCTTTGAGCATGGTAGATCTTTCAACTAATTCATACCCTCTTGTTTCTTCCATCAGTGTTTTACACAGGTCCTTTTGGGTGCCCTTTCTTCCTGCACATCTCCATCCTAATTGGTATTAGACATTTCCAGCGTGAGGAGCTCTGCTGGAAATAGTTTGTCTCATCTTTTCTGTACAAAAACATCTTACCTTTTTCTTCACTTCAGCAGATGTTTGCTGAGGACAGAAGCTCAGATTGACAGTTGTGGTTACTGCCGTGGTCATCCCTTTCAGCATTATAAGGACGCAATTCCATTTTCCTCCTATGGGTCAGTTCTCTGCTGGTCTGTTCCCAAATGTCTGAGCCCTATATATTTTCCTGCCATGCTGAACTGCCCCCAAAAGTTTGGAAGTTTTCTCTGCTGTGCTCTGCGTACATTTGGAATGTCTTGGAGGGGTTTCTCTCAATTCTTCCTTCTGCTTTGGAAAGCTTGGAAATATTCAGAGAATGTATGACTCAAACTTGCACCCTCTCCCAGGCTTTGAAAAACGCCCCTCAGTGCCTGGTGAAAACCTATGGGAAAGAAAGTGAAAACTGATTCTGATTGAAGAAATCTCTGAACAACTCTCACAAAAGCCCCAGCTGCTAAAAGTGCATTAATGGCTTTGGTCATTTATTTTTATTCTAAGCTATTGCAAATTCTTCCACCTCCATCCCCTCTGTCACAGGTGAGAACAACTGAGTGTCACTTTTTCCCATAAATGACTTCTTTCTTTACTCAGTTTCTGTCACGTGGGTTTCTTCAGATCCTCAGATCTCTGACATAACTTTCTAAATCTGTGATTTTTTTGGTTATTTTGGTTTGGTTTGGTTTGGTTGCTGAAGTGAAAGCCACAGTCTTTTGCAACTCTCAGTACCCTAACAAGAGAGGACACTAGCAATACTTGCTATAGATACCACGCCATTCACCTCAAATCTCTCCAAATTCTTCCTGAAAACATGAAACAAACTTGGAGTCAATGATGAAAAACAAGACAATAACAACCTTCATTCTGCTGGGACTGACGGATGATCCTCAGCTTCAGGCTCCAGTGTTTGTGTTTCTCTTTCTCACTTACATACTGAGTGTAACTGGGAATCTGACCATCCTATTCCTCACCTTATTAGATTCCCACCTGAAGACACCCATGTACTTTTTCTTACAGAATTTTGCTTTATTAGAAATTTTGTTTACATCTGCTTGTATTCCTAGATATTTATACAACATAGCAACAGGTGACAGGTCAATTACTTTCAATGTTTGTGTCATTCAAGTGTTCTTTATTGATGTGTTTGGAGTAACTGAATTTTTTCTCCTGGCCACCATATCCTATGACCGCTACGTGGCCATCTGCAAACCCCTGCACTACGTGACAATCATGAGCTACAAAGTCTGTGGAAAGCTTGTCTTCTGCTGCTGGACAGTTGGTGTGTTGATCATACTCCCACCACTGATCATGATACTAGGTCTACAATTCTGTGACTCGAATGTCATTGATTATTTCTTCTGTGATTCATCCCCTATCATGAAGATTTCATGCTCAGACACATGGCTTTTGGAACAGATGGTAATGACCTGTGCTGTGTTAGCCTTCATCACCACCCTCCTGTGTGTGGTTCTGTCCTATGTATACATCATCAAGACCATTCTGAGATTCCCTTCTGCCCAGCAAAGGAAAAGGGCCTTTTCCACCTGCTCTTCTCACATGATTGTGGTTTCCATCACCTATGGAAGCTGCATCTTCATCTACGTCAAACCTTCAGCAAAAGAATCTGTAGCTATCAACAAGGGGGTGACAGTGCTGATGACGTCCATTGCTCCCATGTTGAACCCATTCATTTACACTCTGAGAAACCAGCAAGTGAGACAAGCGTTCAAGGATGCATTCAAAAGAACTGCATTACCCTCAAAGAAGTAAGAGAATGATATGCCATAAATATATACAGTTTGGGGCCAGCACTGTGGTACAACAGGTAAAGCCGCCACCTGCAGTGCCGGCATCCCATATGGGCACAGATTCGAGGCCCTTGGGCCCCAGCGCCCATGTTGGAGACCTAGAAGAAACTCCTGGCTCCTAGCTCCTGGCTTCAGATCAGCGCAGCTCCAGCCATTGTGGCGAATTGGGGAGTAAACCAGCAGATGGAAGACCTTTCTCTCTCTCTCTGTCTCTCATTCTCTCTCTGTGTAACTCTGACTTTCAAGTAAAATAAATAAATCTTTAACAAAAAAATTTTTTGTCTGTTCTACTTAATATGACTGGTTTAATTCTGTAATTAATACACAGTTATTCTTAAGTGTTAAAAATTAACTGAAATGTGATCCCTGTTAAACATAAGAGTGGGAATAAGAGAGGGAAGAGATGTATAATTTGGGACATGCTCAAGCTGACTTGCCCCAAATGGTAGAGTTAAAAACATACCAGGAGATTCCAATTCAATCCCATCAAGGTGGCATGTACCAATGCCATCTCACTAGTCCAAGTGATCAATTTCAGTTCACAATTGATCATAATGAAAGGACTAAGAGTCAAAGGGAGCACATAAACAAGTCTAGTACCTGCTAACACTAACCGATAGAATAAATAAAGGGGAGAGTGACCCAACATGGGAAGTGAGATACTCAGCAGACTCATAGAATGGCAGATGTCCTAAATAGCACTCTGGTCTCAGAATCAGCCCTAAAGGCATTCGGATCTGGCTGAAAAGCCCATGAGAGTATTTCAGGCATGGAAAGCCAAGACACTCTGGCAAAAGATCTCTGTGAGTGAGATCCCAGTGGAAAGAACAGGTCTTCAAAGAAGGAGGTACCTTTCTCTGAAGGGAGGAGAGAACCTCCACTTTGACTATGACCTTGTCTAAACAAGATAAGAATCGGAGAACTCAGAGGGCTTCCATAGCCTTGGAAACTCATGACTGGAGCATAGGGAGATTACTGATGCCATAGACAGGAGTGTCAATTGGTAAAGTCAACAACAGGAGTCACTGTGCACTTACTCCTCATGTAGGATCTCTGTCCTTAATGTGCTGTGTATTGAGATTTAATGCTATAACGAGTACTCAAACAATATATTTCGCTTTGTGTTTCTATGGGGGTGCAAACTGTTGAAATCTTTACTTAATGTATACTAAACTGATCCTCTGTAAAAAAAAAAAAAAAGAAAAAAGAAATTATCAACTCCCAACTTGACTCTCACTGGGATTAAACATGACAATGGGTCTGATCTGATTTCATCATCATTTAAAAAAAATCATCTATTATTTTTCACTTTATGTTTCTGTGTGAGAGCAAACTGTTGAAATCCTTACTTAATGTATACTAAGCTGATCTTCTGTATATTAAGATAATCGAAAATGAATCTTGATGTGAATGGAAGGGGAGAGGGAGTGGGAAAGGGGAGGGTTGTGGGTGGGAGGGACGGTATGTGGGGGAAGCCATTGTAATGCATAAATCGTACTTTGGAAATTTATATTCATTAAATAAAAGTTTAAAAAAAATAAATAAATAAAAAATATGTATACAGTTTAATTTTGATTTATCAATTTTAAAAGTAACATTAATCAAAACAACCAAGTTAAATTTGTAAAAGACAATGCTAAAGAAGCCATTGTAGGCCGGCGCCGCGGCTCACTAGGCTAATCCTCCGCCTAGCGGCGCCGGCACACCGGGTTCTAGTCCCGGTCGGGGCGCCGGATTCTGTCCCGGTTGCCCCTCTTCCAGGCCAGCCCTCTGCTGTGGCCAGGGAGTGCAGTGGAGGATGGCCCAGGTGCTTGGGCCCTGCACCCCATGGGAGACCAGGAAAAGCACCTGGCTCCTGGCTCCTGCCATCGGATCAGCGCGGTGTGCCGGCCGCAGCGCGCCGGCCGCGGCGGCCATTGGAGGGTGAACCAACGGCAAAGGAACACCTTTCTCTCTGTCTCTCTCTCTCACTGTCCACTCTGCCTGTCAAAAAAAAAAAAAAGAAAGAAAAAAAAAAGAAGCCATTGTAATCAATATTCTGTACTTTGGAAATTTATATTCATTAAATAAAAGTTAAAAAAAGATCATAAATTCACAAATGTAAATTATTTGTTACAAAATCACTCTGTGTCTTTCTTGCCTATGTATTAACTCAGATTAACTTCTTCAAAGTATCCTAAAGCCCAAATTTCATTTTATTCTTTTTTCTTCATGTAATGAACCATTACTGGGATAACAACCCTTACCAAAAAAATTGCCTCTATGTTCATAGCAAATATATTAATTGCTTTAGGCTAACTGAAACCACAAAATACTACAAATATTTACAAGGGAAAACAATACCACAAAACAATATGAAAATTAGTGCCAAATTTACGAAGAACATGCTTGCAAGAAATTGACACTACTTGCCACAATATGAGCAACACTGTAAGTAAATTTAATCTGAATCGGAAGAGGAAAGCAAGTAGGGAGGGAGAAAGGAAAAGAACACAAGAAAATAAAAAGGAAAAGGAAAGCAATGAGAGACAAGACAAAGGTGGGGAGATGAAGGAAACGGGGCAGTTGAGTGGGACTCTGCTCTATCAAAATCCTGCCAGTGAGTCTTAATGGTTGGGGTTGGCCAACTATGCAACAGGGCCAAAAACAGACCAATGATCTGACCCTCCAGAAAATTTATTCTATGACCTGTGAGACCCAGTCTTACAAATTTCACAAATATATACCCTGACCTCTGACTTCAGGGTTGTTTGGCCAAAGACAAGGCTATAGAAGGTCAGCATTTAGGAGGAGAGTAAAGTCGGATATCTATTTTGCTCATTTCTTCCTGTCATAAATGACAGCGATTGGCTACATCCAACTTTGGAACACCAGAACGGAACTTTTGCTGAGTCTTTATATCTCTTCCTCCACTTTTTGAAGCACTGACTCATCACTGAAGAAGAAAAGTGAAGAGTTAGAAATCAGTCATCAATGATGTCATTATCAAGGACTATCTAGCAGTGATGCATATACTCTCTGACAAGCTATATCTTGCCATCAGGGACATTTTTCTGCACTAATTCCTGGCTAAAGAATTTATCAGATATGTAAAGGACATAAATAAACAGTTTATATTTTTTGGGTCAGAAAAATTAAGTATAAAAAAAAGTGAAATGAGGATTTGTATGCTGGATTGTTAATAGTAAAATATTAAAGAATGAATGTTTCCATTCAAATTGAGGGACAACACAATGATGTCTCCACTCATCACATCTCTTTAACACTACACTGGAAGCTGTGGCTAAAGAAATAAGGCAAGGGCCGGCGCCGTGGCTCACTAGGCTAATCCTCCGCCTAGCGGCGCCAGCACACCGGGTTCTAGTCCCGGTCGGGGCGCCGGATTCTGTCCGGTTGCCCCTCTTCCAGGCCAGCTCTCTGCTGTGGCCAGGGAGTGCAGTGGAGGATGGCCCAGGTGCTTGGGCCCTGCACCCCATGGGAGACCAGGAGAAGCACCTGGCTCCTGCCATCGGATCAATGCAGTGCGCCGGCGGCAGCACGCCAGCCGCGGTGGCCATTGGAGGGTGAACCAATGGCAAAGGAAGACCTTTCTCTCTGTCTCTCTCTCTCACTGTCCACTCTGCCTGTCAAAAGAAAGAAAGAAAGAAAGAAAGAAAGAAAGAAAGAAAGAAAGAAAGAAAGAAAGAAAGAAAGAAAGAAAGAAAGAAAGAAAGAAAGAAAGAAAGAAAGAAAGGAAAAAATTCAGGCCTCCAAAATGGAAAGGGAGAAACAATTCCATCTTTATTTGGAGACTGTATGATTGTCTATGTGGAAAATCCTCTGGAATCTGTTGTAAAACTACTAGGATTGGTGTAGGCACTTAGGTAAGTGGTTAAGATGCTAGTGTCCCACACCAGAGTACCTGGCTTTGAATCCCAGCTTCTAATTGTGACTCAGCTTTCTGCTAATGCATATTTTCCAAGACAGCATTGATGATGCAAATTATTGGGTTGGGTTAAGCATGGATTGAGTTCCAGCTCTGGGCTTCAGGCAGAACCAATTCCAGTCAATGCAGGTATTTGGGGGAGTGAACCAGTCAATGGGACAATAGGAGTACATTTCTCTCTCTCCCTCTCTTTCTCTCTCTTCCTCCCTCCCTCTCAAATAAAATTTTTCAAAACCACTAGAACAATAAGTGTATTTAGTAAGTGTGAAATATAACATCAATATACAAAAATCAGTTCTCTCTACACTTGAAAAAAAATCAAAATTGAAATTATTAATAAACAACACTGCCAATAATTGCTTCAAAGTAGAAAATATTTAGTGATAAATTTGGCCAAATATCTATGTACAGAAAGCTACAAAACATGGCTGATGGAAATTAAAGACAAAAACAAATGGAGAAATACACTATATTCATAGAATAGAAGACTCAGTATTACTAAGATGTCAGTTCACCCGAGTGCTTCTGTAGGTTTAATACAACCTCCACCAAAATCTCAGCAGATTTTTCTGTATGAATTGAAAAACTGATTCTAAAAATTATATCTACATGCAAAGGTATAGGATAGCTAAAACAGCTTTGAGAAAGAGCATTGGGAAATCTGACTTAAAGATATATAAAGCTATAGTAATCAATACAGTATAGAAAAATAGGCCAATACACCAATAGAAAAGAGTCCAGAAATAAACATACATACATATATTGTCATTTTATTTTTGACAAAGATGTTAAACATCAAAAAGTATATAACTACAGATTCTACACTATAGAATATTCACTACAGAGTCATTAAAGAGAAATGACAGTCCAGATAGTCATACAAATGAATTTGGACATATATTGTAACAATCTCCTAGGAAACAAAAGCTTAGAAAAGCTGGCACAAATTAATTCTAAGGGGTTTTTTCCTATATTTATGAAAAGCAAATGCATTTGTAATGAAAAATCTTCCCACCACATAAACTCCAAATAGCATCCCAAGGAGATGACTCTACATATTCCATAATTTACATAAAATCTTCAAAATGAGAACACAACAAAACACATTCATTTTAAGGTCCATAATAGGGGTAGACATTTGACTCAGCAGTTAAGACTCTGCTTGGGATGCCTGCATCCTGTATTGGAGTGCCTGGTTTTAAGCGTCACTTCCAGCTTTCTGCTAAGGTGCACAGGGGGTGGGGAGCAACAGATGACAGCCTGCCATGTGCTTGGGAGACCCTGCCTGAGTTCCTGGCTCCCGGCTTTCACCTGGCCCAGTCCTGGCTCTTTTGGACATTTGGGGAGTGAACCAATAGATAGAAGATCTCTGTTTCTCTGCGTCTCTCTCTCTCTCTCTCTCTCTCTGTGTGTGTGTGTGTGTGTGTGTGTGTGTGTCTCCCTGCCTTTCAAATGAGATGAAAATAATGTTTCAAAGTCCAGAAAAATCTGTTTACAAAAACCTGGTGAAGATTTAAAGGTAAGAAAATTCACTAGCCAATCTCCCATTATCATAGATTATCACAGCCTAAGTCAAGTGTTAGCAAATTGTCTCCAGCAGTATATAAAAAGGGCATGAAACATTAGAATTGGCTCTAGGAAAAAATGTTATATTTAAAATAAGATATACAATTCACTGCATGTAAACAACTTAATTTCTAAACAGGTATTAGGAGTTACCATAATTTTTAAGTAATGCAAAAAATTTGAAGCCCAATAACATTTACAGAAAAAAATTTTCAACATGTATGAGAATAGAAATGTTTATTGGTTGAAAAATAATAAAATGGGTTAACACAGAAGCACACTGAGAAATTAAAATTATGTATAGAAGTCAGTGTGGTGTTTTAGAGAGAATTTTGCTAACAAGATGTAAAAGTCACTTTAGGCTGGCGCCGTGGCTCACTTGGCTAATCCTCCGCCTACAGCGCCGGCAGCCAGGGTTCTAGACCCGGTCGGGGCACCGGATTCTGTCCCGATTGCTCCTCTTCCAGTCCAGCTGTCTGCTGTGTCCTGGGAAGGCAGTGGAGGATGACCCAAGTCCTTGGGCCCTGCACCCGCATGGGAGACCAGGAGAAGCACCTGGTTCCTGGCTTCAGATCAGCGCGGTGCACTGGCCGCAGCAGTCATGAGGGGTGAACCAACAGAAAAGGAAGACCTTTCTCTCTTTCTCTCACTGTCCATGCTGCCTGTCAAAACAAAACATAACAAAAAAGTCACTTCAGTTCTGACATTCTAAACCTAGGAATTAGCTTAAATTTTGCAAAAAATATTTGTGGAAGGACAATATACAAAAAAAACTAAATTACTGAAGAATGATTTTTGGTAATTCTCACTAGATTAGTGGGTATTCACACATTTTGTGATTTTAATTAAAGCTGTAATGAGGGAGAACACTGGGCTCGGCAATCTTAGAGCCACCAGAGATGAGGAGTAAATGTCAGCGGACACAGGTACTTTACCATCTGATTTTTTTAAATATTTATTTACTTACTAAGCAGAGTGAGAGTGAGAGAGGGAGGGTGGGAGAGATGGGGCTGGGGGGATTTCTTCTACTGGTTCATTCCTCCAAAAGTTTTCAATAGCCAGAACTCGGTCAGACCAACGCAGGAACCAGGAGCTCCACTCAGCTCTCGCACATGGGTAGCAGGAATTCAAGTACCTGGGCCATCAGCTGCTTCCCGGGTGCATTAGCAAGAAGCTGGGTCAGAAGAGTACTCAGGTCTCCTAATCAGCCACTCTCATGTGGGATGCAGAAATCCCACGCTGTGGCTTAACCCGCAGGCCTCAATGCCTGCCCCCACCAGCTCTGTTCAATGCTGTTGGCCTGTACTGGCTGCTCCATTGCCACCTCTCTTTCTCTGAGGACACTGTCGGCACTGCTGCGTTTTTCAGGATTTCTGCCAAGTTCATTACACAGAAGATTCATTAGTGATTTTTGAAATTGGATTCCCAAAGTGCTTTTGTGTATTCATTTCATTTCAGCTTTGGCTAATAAATCAAATGCTAATCTCATTAGTGAAAAAGCTTCTCACTCTATACATAGGATTCAGAGTATCAACGTGTAAAACCAGAGAGCTCCTGGCATTTTAAAACCTGTCAATACGGTATTACTTTCACACTTAGAGCAGCTTACAGTGGGTGGAGTCCTTGAGGAGAAAGCTTCGTCAATGTGTCAAAGAGGAAAATGTTGAAGATCAAGGACATTTCAGAGGGTAACAAATGGACTGACAATCCGTGAGGCTGAGTGGCCAGAGGTTCAAACACAAGCCTGGAGAAGAAATCAGTCTCCTGAGAGACTGCAGGGAAATGGAAGGTGCTGTTGACTCCCAGGAAAGTAAGTCCAATCTCTGTGACCTCGCTTATTTTTTAACTTTTTTCAACATACCAGGTATATAAAAACTGTTCCTATTTTGAGGGTACTATGTGATGTTTCAATGCTTGTACACTTTATGTAAGATCCAATCGAGGTAAATATATCTCTCCCTCCTAAAGTTTAGCATTTCATTTTTTAATTTATATTTTGTAAGCCTATTCTTTATTTTGCTATTATTTATTTGAAAGGCAGAGACAGAGACAGACAGAAAGACCTTCTGCTAGTTAGCTCACCCCCAAGTGTTCACAACAGCTGGGGCTGGCCCAAGCCAAGCTAGGAGCCTGGAACTCCTTGTCTTCGGCATGGGTGGAAAGCATCCAAGTATCTGAACCATCGCCTGCTGCCTCCCAGGGTGCGCATGGGCAGGAAGCAGAGCTGGGATGAAAGCCAGGCTCTCTCTCCATCTAGGATGCTGGAGTCCCAGGCAGCGTCTTCACCACTGCATCAAACTTCCATCCCTACATTGAACATTTCTCTATGATAAAAGCGAAGCTTTCTTTTTGAGAGATTAGATCTGAGTTTCTTCAGAGAAGTTGATTTTTTAATATCATTTAATTTTTACAAGTTTCATGTATTTCATATATACAGATTTAGGAACATGGTGATACTTCCCACCCATGCTGCAACCCTTCCTCCTCCCTCTCCCATTCCCACTCTTAACTTTTCCAAAGATATATTTTCAGCCTACTTAATACCCCTAAGTTAACCTTACATTAAGTAAGAGTTCAACAAAGAGTATGAATAAAAAAACACTGTTCTCAACAGTAGAGACAGGGCCATAAACAATCATCAAATCTCAAAATGTCCATTTCACTCCAATATATTACATTACATTTTGGAGAAGTTGATTTCACCTATATGTGTCAAAATGAGTGATGCTATAGCTTTTTGAAACATTTTAAAAAATAAGCTTATATATGAATTGTAATAATTTTTGTAGGAAGCAGAACCTCTGAATAAACCACTTAGGCATGATCGTAAATAATTACTATTATCTAGATTGTGGCCTCATTCTAAGCTGTTGTAAACTCACCCTCCACTTCAAAGTGAAAGCAGTGTGTATTTATATGCACAGGCATGTTTGCACATAGCTCATGAGCTCAAAATTGATAGAATTAATGACTTCGGCAATCTCAAAATTTTTTTTTAAATCTTGGAAAGATATATAAAGAACATAGAAATATCAGTTACAGTTCAGTTTCAATAATTTTCTCCAACTATCTGCTAGTGTTTTGTACAAGAGGAAAATATTAAAAGTTTGGGAAACAATATAGATATCTTTAAACAAAGGGTGCTACTCAGTGTGGCCAGTATGTTTCTACCAAACTGTTTCAGAGAGCTGGAGGAGACTTGGCAGCAGCTGAGCTGGGCTCTGATAGTTTCTCTCCATTTTCTCTGCTTAGTTCTTCCCAGGGTGTCCCTGCAATGCCAAGGAATGGCTGGAGCTCCCCAGAAAGCACACACGTGGTTTTCTCTATGTTTGTGACCCACACTTTGGGATGTTACTGGGGACTAGACACATCCAAAGGAAGGAAATTTTTTAATAAACCAGGGAAACTATTCATATTACAATCTAATGGTGCCTCCAGGAAAATTTTTTCCCACCCGTTGATGGATGCAAGTCTCAAACTCTAGACATACTGATTCAGTATTAAAAATATTTGAGATCATCAACATAGTTATCAGTGATGGCTGGAGAAATCACAGGAGAACCACTGGTGCAAATTCAGAACAGAAAGTTCTTTAACATGATTATGTCACTGAAAGGTGAATTAAGAAGTAAACACAGCATCAATAAGGGAAGATGATTTCACCTGCCCAAGACAGAGAGCTAAGCCCAGGATTCAGTGTTCTTGGCTTTGATTATTACGATAGCTGAGCAGGTATCAGATAGACAGTTCAGAGAGCCTCATGTTTTACAACAAAGAGCAGATGATGAATTGATACCCAATTTGACAAGTTTTGGATTTAATGTTTACACTTCTGTAAGTAGTAGTTACAATATATGTGGATGTATTTGCAGAAGGAAAATGTGAATGTGAATGTTCCAAAATAGTAACTGTTCTGTCATTTTACATTCTCTGCCCATTTTTACATATCAGACTTAATTTTTTAATTTTATACATGAACCATATAATAAAAAAAGTGTCAAGATTAAATATTTGAAAGATGGAATAAAAAGAGAGGAATTAGTCACACTTTAGAGCCATTATCTTGCCTAATTGGACATTTACTATACAGGAAAGATGGTTTTCTCATGGAATAATGGCTTTTACACTTGTAATAAAGCAATGAAATGTATAAAGTCTCTAACATTTTCCAAAGTTTTCAGGGCTGAGTTCAACACGACAGGGAAGCATCTGGTGTCCCTAAGCAGAAGAGAATGAAACTCAAAGGAGGTAGGTGAGCTCCTGAGGTGGGATGTCACTACAGCTTAGTGGATCCATTGAGATTGCTTTTGTGTGACCCTATCTTTCAGAGCTCCAGCTCTCAAGAAAACCAAGATCTTGACTAAGGATACTTCTCTGAGTGGCATAAAAGTGAGAATCTGACACATTATTGGACTTGAGCCTGTGCCCATACTGGTAAGAAGAGACTATTTCAATCAGTGCATTGGCTCCATTCTGGTAACTCTGATTGGAGTTTCCCAAGGAAATCTAATTTCAATCACTGATGTAAGAAAAATAGCAAGTCATAGAGACTGACTGGAAGCATTTCCTTTATGGATATTGTGATTAATTTCTGATAACTGAGGGAAAAGTTATAAAGGAGTTTTGACCCAAACTAAGTATTGCAAACTTGACCTATAATGTTATTATCTTACTTATTATTTATGTCATTTATTTATTTATTATCTCAAAGAAGCAAAATTAAATTCAACTACTCATTTACATGACAGATAAGGCAAGGAAGAAAAGCCAGTTATCTCTTCAGTAAGATATTAGCAGAAATAGTGGAAATTTTGTGGTAAGGCTTAATTCAATAGTAAATATTTCACTTTAATGCAAAAAATGAATAAACATAAAATACAAAATATGAGAACCATGAACATAGAATGCTTCAGGTAAAATTAATGATACAGCAATACCAGGAAGTCCAAATAGGGAAGAAGATAGCTTTATATGTGTCTGGTGAAAAATGTCAGCATTTAACCAATAACCATTTGTTAGGCACTGACTATGTACATGGTTGTGGTTAGTATTGTGCGTTGTCCCAGTTTTTAAAAATAAATCCATTACTAAGCAACAGGCTTATGTTGCCATGGCAACTGCCATGACAGAAATGAGTACTGTCTGGCAATGATGCATAAACGGGAGTGTGGAGGTGGGGGTGGGGAGGAGGATACAACACAGCCACCAGTTTTCAAAGGTTTTCCAAAAGAAATAATACTTGTACTAAAAATCAAAGAACTTTTGTTCTCAAGTTGAATGCAAAGATTGTTAAACAGAATAGAAGAGAGGAAAGGATAGGAGGGGAAATTGATCCAGACAGTTGCTTCCTGTGGAGTGATTATATAACACCCAAAATATCATATGAGTTCAATTACTGTAATCAATTAGTTTTATTACAGAGAATGCATTGGAAGAATAGAATACACAGTTTATGAAATCAGCTCTGCATGTGCTTAGTGTGATGCATAATAGCTATATGTAACAATTTCAGAAAATAAATCAGTATAAATACAGATTAAAATTTATCACACATGAATCCTATTTAAAATCACAGGACTTGATGCTTGTATGTACTACATTTTACACACATAAAATTATAATTGATTATGAATTTTGTAGAGCTTCTGTAATGAATTATTTGTAATGTAATTGGGTTTTACCAAGTACCATGCCATGAGTAAACACATGGAACTATGAGTGAATTTTAAGATTTCAACCTCACACCAAATCAGAATGAATTGGAATACAAGATAATCTTAATATTGAATGATAGTAAAAATTAATATAGGATATAGACAATAATTAATAAGGAAAATACAATGCAGAGGTAGAATTTGTATATTACTAGATCTATAAGATATTTCCTTTTAAAAATATAAAAAAGAAAGCATAAAAACTAAGACTTTATATATGTTAACAATATTAACTACCAAAATAAAGAATAAATTTCATGTGAACCAGTTACTGGCTTCATTTTACTTTTCATTGTTTATCACTATGGAACACTGACATTCCTATATTCTAGCATAATACCTGATTCTGTTCATGAAGACTGGATAAAAATCAGGAGTCAGTTATGAGAAACCACACAGTAACAACATTCATTCTCCTGGGACTAACGGACGATCCACAACTTCAGGGCCTGCTTTTAATTTTTCTGTTTTTTGCCTACTTATTGAGTGTAACTGGTAACTTGGCTATTATCTCACTTATATTCATTGATTCTCACCTTAAAACACCAATGTACTTTTTCCTACAAAATTTTTCCTTCTTAGAAATATTATTCACATCAGCTTGTATTCCTAGATATTTGTATAACCTATTGACAGGTGACAAGACTATTACTTATTGTGCTTGTGCTATTCAAGCATTTTTTACAGATCTTTTTGGAGTTACTGAGTTTTTCCTCCTGGCCATCATGTCCTATGACCGCTATGTGGCCATCTGCAAACCCTTGCATTACATGACCGTCATGAGCAGCAGAGCCTGTAGAAGTTCCATCTTTTGTTGTTGGATGGCTGGCTTTTTAATCATACTCCCACCGTTTAGCTTGAGTCAGAGTCTGGAATTCTGTGACTCTAACATCATTGACAGTTTTCTTTGTGATGTGTCTCCCTTCCTGAAGATATCATGCTCAGACACTTGGGTCATTGAGCAGATGGTTATAGGCTGTGCTGTGTTGACCTTCATCACAACCCTTCTGTGTGTAGTTTTCTCCTACATATATATAATCAGAACGATTACAAGATTCCCCTCAGCCCAGCAAAGGAAGAAGGCCTTTTCCACCTGCTCCTCCCACATGATTGTGGTCTCCATCACCTACGGCAGCTGCATCTTCATCTATGTGAAGCCCTCAGCAAAGCAGTCAGTGGCCACTAACAAGGGTGTGATTGTGCTCACCACCTCCATCGCGCCTATGCTGAACCCCTTCATCTACACCCTGAGGAACAAGCAAGTGAAACAAGCCTTCAATGACTCAGTCAAAAGAATTGTGTTGGGCCCTCTGCTGCAGCACAGTAGGTTGAGCCAACGCCTGCAATGCTGGCATTCTATATGAGTGTCAGTTCAAGTCCTAGGTCCTCTACTTCCAATCCAGCTCCTTGCCAATGTGCTGAGAAAGCAGCAGAGTTTGACCAAGCTCTTGGGACCCTGCCACCCATGTGAGCGACCCTGATGGAGTTCCGGGGTCTTGGCTTCAACCTTGTGCAGCCCCAGCCAGTGCAGCCATTTGGGGAGTGAACCAGTAAACAGAAGGTTTCTCTGTGTGTCTCTCCCTATTTCTCTGTAGCTCTGCCTTTCAAATAAATAATAAATCTTTAAAAAGAAAAATAATTGTGTTATCTTCTAAGAGGCAAATGTCAGTGATTCAAGTTCTCGTAAGAGACTTGCTATCCAAAGAATGGATCATTAAGTTTGTAAAATAATTTGTTCCTGCTTACTCTAAACTCCATTCAAGCTGAATTTCTCAAAACTTTTCTTGTATCCACAACTTCATTTTTACTTTTTGTAAATACAGTTATTTTACTGATATTTTCTATAAGGGAATAAAAACAGTGCAATGTGATACATCCCATAATATAAAACTTTCACTGCTAAAATAAAGCTCATTATATTAAATACATATACTATGAGCAAATCCAAACAAAAGTGTTTAATTCTGTTGTTGTTACTGTTGTCATGGATGTACTAATGGAGACTGGAATGAAGATAGGCCCAATACCAGGACACCAACCTTATCTGAAAGGTGTTGAAAATCCAATGAACTTTGAATAACTATAATGAAAAGTGTTGGACATCAAGTCCCCACTGCCTCCTGGACAAGATGCAGTACAGTCATACAGGCAGGACAGGCAGTCAGGAGAGGGCAGCCGGCCAGCGTTTGCAAACGGCTGCTGCTGTAGAGGCAGAGCTCTCTATTAGATTAGCCATGGCACCGAGAGTCACTTTATCACTTCTTCTATCTTCTTGGTGTGTTTTCTCTGAAATTCTCTTGACGCCAAAGTTTCCACTAACTTGAATCCTTTTCCAAACCTCCCACATGTCCTTGGTTATCCCTCTTTCCAGAAACCCCTAATTTGACAGAGCTCTTAACACAAGAGGTTACTTTTCATAACTGAACAGTCCATTATGTCACTACTGTTTTTCAATGTCCACAAAGCCTACAGGTACTCCCAGATCCTCCCTTGAGCTATGTAGCAGCAGGAAATTTCTCTGAGCCAGTCAGGTCCATCCTGCCACAGCAGGTCCACAAAACACAGGGGCTGCAGTCCCATGGGCTTGCTGAGTTCTGACAATGATTAGGCCTAACAGCATGAATCCGGGGACTCTGCAATTTTCAGTTCCAAAGACCCCTTTTCCTCTGTTACCTAATTCTCCTCAAAATGTTAAAAAGAGCTTAACTATCCCAATGCTAGTAGTCAATACATTCTGTGTATTTATTCTATGCCTTTCCTGGGACTAGACACTTAATTTTTCTTTTTTTTAATTTATATGAAGGAAACAGATTTCATGTGTTTCATATATATAGTTCAAAGAACATAATGATACTTCCCAGCATCCCTCACTCTCACCCTTCCTCCTTCTTCCTTTCTTATTTTTCTTTTAATTTTGGCAATGACATTCTTTCA
Organism: Oryctolagus cuniculus; assembly: GCF_964237555.1. Classification (NCBI taxonomy): domain Eukaryota; kingdom Metazoa; phylum Chordata; class Mammalia; order Lagomorpha; family Leporidae; genus Oryctolagus; species Oryctolagus cuniculus. Next base: position 58,215,747 of record NC_091442.1, read on the forward strand.
GTTTATAATCACGAACTTAATCCTCCACCAAACGAGGAATTCAATGAGTAGTAACTAGAGAGACCACTGCACCTCAGGAGTACATACGAGGGCTATAAACAATAATCACATCTCAATATGTCAAAATGGACTGCTTTATTTGGCAACAACAATGGCTATACAGATAAACATTAATTTCATCTTAGTTTTTTAAAATAAAAGAACTAAGGCTGGGAGATGGTTGGGACTTCACTTAAATCTGGAGTGTATAACGCAGCTGCTGCATTTTATAATTTAATTCTTTTTATCTTAAATTTTAATTAGTTTCTAACAGATTCAATATACTTTGTAGATACATTCCTTATAATGATATTCCCTCTCTCCCCGTATCTTCCTCACACCCTCCTTCCTTCTCCTTTTCTTCCTTTTTTTTTTTTTTTTTTAGTTTTTGAGATAACATATTTTAAATTTATATTACAGGGGCTGGTGCCATGGCTCACTTGGTTAATCCTCCACCTGCGGTGCCAGCATCCCATATGGGCGCCGGGTTCTAGTCCCCGTTGCTCCTCTTCCAGTCCAGCTCTCTGCTGTGGCCTGGGAAGGCAGTGGAGGATGGCCCAAGTCCTTGGGTCCCTGCATTCACATGGGAGACTAGAGAGGAGCACCTGGCTCCTTGCTTCAGATCGGTGCAGTGGTGGCCGCAGCAGCCATTTGGGAAGTGAACCAATGGAAGGAAGACCTTTCTCTGTCGCTCTCTCTCACTGTCTATAACTCTGTCAAATAAACAAGGAAAATGCAAAAAAAAAAAAAAAGTTAAAAAATTTACATTACAATGAAAAGGCTAACTGCTTCACCAAATAAGAAGTCCAAGAATTAAAAAGCAAAAAGACACTAGTTTAGTGAGAACAGACAATGGCTGCAAACTACAATTGAATGGAAAAATGACCATTTGTCCCACATAGAGTACATTTTAAAATAATCACAGATCATTGAAGCTATAGTAGTATAACATTCTTAACCACTGGTTCCACAAGGTAAAAACAACGTTCTACAAAACTATATTTGCAGCAGTACTGATACACATTTGATTTTTCTTCTCCTTCTCCTTCTTCTTTTTTTTTACATTTTAGCTCCTACATGTAAGGGAGAACGTGTGGTATTTGTCTTTCTGGGTCCAGCTTATTTTTATTTCACTAAACATGATGTACTCCAGCTGCATCCATTTTGCTACAAATGGTAGCGTTTCATTCTTTTTTATAACAGCTACTCCACTTTTTTTTTAGCTGCTCCACTTTTATACAAAGCTTTTGCCCATATCTTTAAAAATCTTAAATGATTCTCCATGTCTCTTCTTAAGTACATTTAAAAATAGCTACCTACTTGTATAGTAATTCATAAACAAAGTGTGGAGATACTCATTATCTCCAGAGAAAGGGCCTAGGAAATTGCAGGAAAAGAGACTGAGCGTTTCAGTAGCTTAGATTTTAAAAACGTATTATGGGCCGGCGCCGTGGCTCAATAGGCTAATCCTCCACCTTGCGGCGCCAGCACACCGGGTTCTAGTCCCGGTCGGGGCGCCAGATTCTGTCCCGGTTGCCCCTCTTCCAGGCCAGCTCTCTGCTGGGACCCTCTGCTGGGACCCAGGAGTGCAGTGGTCCCTTGGGCCCTGCACCCCATGGGAGACCAGGAGAAGCACCTTGCTCCTGCCTTCGGATCAGCACAGTGCGCCGGCTGCGGCGGCCATTGGAGTACAAACCAACGGCAAAAGGAAGACTTTTCTCTCTCTCTCACTGTCCACTCTGCCTGTCAACAAAACAAAAACAAAAGCATATTATGCCTTCTCAAGTAAGCCTCCCACTAGAATAAAATAGGAAGCAATCATTCCTGGAAACCATTGTGGGAATTCTTCTGAGACACAATCTCTCAGGAGACAGTGCATTCTTGTTCAAATTAACATGCAAGTGCAGTAAAATTAAAATCCGGTGGAATTTCTGGCCAGCGTTTCTCCATAGCTTGCATTATACGTCCCCCTCCTAAATGCACAAATACACATTCACTCTTAGGACCTCTGTAATGAGATGAAGTCCATAGAAAATGCTGTGGTGCCCCATCCATGTCTTCTCGCCCTTCCTTCCATGATGCAGACCAGCCTGACCCTAACTTGCAACGTCCAGAGGCTGCACTGGGCAGAGAGTTCTATTTCTGGCCACAAGTGCCTACAATCAAACTCCCCACATGAAGCACTCATCTAATGAGTAAGAATTATTGTGGAAGTGTTCCAGTCCTTTGGGCCTCAGCTGGAAGCAATCTGGGGCTGTGTTCTATCCTGGTTCCCTGAAGTCTCCAGGTCTAAGTGGCTGTGCTTGAGATTCTTGAATCCTCAGATGCACAAGGGTTCTCAGCTTTGAAGAAATGGTCCACTCCCCACTGCTGGACACAGCAGCTTCCTCCAATCTGGAGACTATAGAAAGTCTTCATCTAGCCAAATGTGCTGGAAGATGATACCTTAAATCTTGGCTTCTAAAAAATTCCCAGGGTCAAGTCTAAGCAGAGCATTTCTAGGAACTACTTTTTCCTTACAGAAGGCAAATAAATTTTCACCAAAATAGGTAATATGCACTGCAGGAATCAAGAGAACACAACTAACAACAGATTGTGAAAATGCTAGACTTCTGTGCAGGATAAATAAATACCAAATAAGGGAGAGATTATTGGCAGAAGCCCACTATTAAGCAGCTCAAGATTTAACAACTTAGCAAGGACACCTGGAGCCAATACTAAAGTGCTACTATTGCTAGGACAAAAAGAAAGACAGACATGAGGCCCCATGTATGAGAAGTTCACATGGGAATCCAACTCTCTGCTATGGCCTGGGAAAGCAGTAGAACATGGCCCAAGTCCTTGGGCCCCTGCACCTGCATAGGAGACCTGGAAGCAGCACCAGGCTCCTGGCTTTGCATAGGCGCAGCTCTGGCCATTGTGGCCAGTTGCGGAGTGAACCAGCTGATGGAGGACCTCTCTCTCTCTCTCTCTCTCTCTCTCTCTCTGCCCCTCCTCTCTCTGTGTAACTTTGACTTCCAAATAAATAAATAAATCTTAAAAAAAAAAAAGAAAGTTCACATGGGAAAGGGCATGAATGTGTTGAAAGCAACCCAACATCTGCAAATCGAGATCCTGTCCAATATCCTTCTGGGGTTGGGGGTGGAGGTCTAACACCCCTGGAACCTTTCCACCCATTAATATTCTTTGGGTAAGGGGTGTCCCACACGCCCAGAACCATCTTCCTCAGGAACATTCCAGGGAAGATCTCATACCCCAGTCATCCTCTCACTCACTAACATTCCAGATGAAGAGGAGGAGGAAAGTTGGCAGGAAGAAATTTGCCCTATCCCCACACAAACCACAGTCTGTACACCAGTGGGGCACCTGGTCCTCTGCTGAGCTGCTCTTCTCCTCTGTCATTATATTTCACTAATTTGCATACCGCCATTTTCTATCTATCCTCTGAATGATTTCCTTTGGGAGACAAGGACCGACCACTGTTTAGGCCTTACTGGTAGCACCTTTTGGCAAGCCAGCCAAGAGGGATCAAGAGCAAGGTGGTCAGTCCAAGTCACGGCACCAGCAGGCTTGGGGAACACTCCACACCTAGCTTACTTTCTCTCCTTGCACCTTGCTTCCTCTGCATGCTGCCCCCTGAGTCTCTTCTCGGCACACCCCTGTGGGTGCAGATGAGCAACTGCAAGCCGTTAGGGCTCTCACTGCATGAAGACTCCCACGACAGGGAAAGTTGGTTGTGGTCGCAGGAAGACAGCTTTATCAATTCCGCTGGCCTCAACACAATGTCCACACTCCCTAGGTGCACTGTAAGACACCCATCTGTCTACTCCCCGCAGCCAGTCCACTAGGAATAGTCCTACTGAGAGCAGGGCCTGCTCGTTCTTTTAACCTCCTCCATCTCCCTTGTCCTTATGGCCTGCCCAGCGTCTGTTCACCACCATATCTTTCTGTCTCAAACACAGGGAAGGGGACAGGAGATGAAGCACCTGTTCAGTCACTAAAATCAGACACCAGCCGGAACCGTGTCTCACTAGGCTAATCCTCCGCCTTGCGGCGCCAGCACACCTGGTTCTAGTCCCAGTCGGGGCGCCAGATTCTGTCCCAGTTGCCCCTCATCCAGGCCAGCTCTCTGCTGTGGCCCGGGAGTGCAGTGGAGGATGGCCCAAGTGCTTGGGCCCTGCACCCCATGGGAGACCAGAAGAAGCACCTGGCTCCTGCCTTCGGATCAGCGTGATGCGCCGGCTGCAGCACCTATTGGAGGGTGAACCAACGGCAAAAAGGAAGACATTTCTCTCTCTCTCTCTCTCTCCCTCTCTCTCTCACTATACACTCTGCCTGTCAAAAATAAAATAAAATAAAGTCAGACGCCAGGTCTCAGTCAGCCCTGTTAAAGCAAAAAAGGTTTTCTGCTAGAAAAAGTTGCACAAGAACTTTTGATCATTTCATTTCCAAAATCTGTGTTTCTTTAATTTTACTAACCCATCTTCCAAAATTACCTTTTTTTACAGTTTTCATTTGACTGGTGTCTCTTTTCCTCAACATTTGTTTAACTTTTATTTAGTAAATATGAATTTCCAAAGTACAGTTTATGGATTACAATGACTTCCCCCCCACCATAAATTCATTCCCACTGCAACCCTCCCATCTCCCGCTCCCTCTCCCATTCCATTCACATCAAGATTCATTTTCAATTCGATTATATACAGAAGATCGATTTAGTATATATTAATTAAAGGTTTCAATGGTTTGCACCCACACAGAAACATAATGTGTAAAATACTGTTTCAGTACTAGTTATAGCATTAATTCACATTGAACAACACATTAAGGACGGAGATCCTACATAGGGAGTAAGTGCACAGTGACTCCTGTTGTTGACTTAACAAACTGACACTCTTGTTTATGGTGTCAGTAATCACCCTAGTCTCTAGTCATGAGTTGCCAAGGCTATGGAAGGCTTTTGAATTCGCTGACACCAATCTTATTTAGACAAGGTCATAGTCAAAGTGGAAGTTCTCTCCTCCCTTCAGAGAAAGGTACCTCCTTCTTTGATGGCCCATTCTTTCCACTGGGATCTCACTTGCTGAGATCTTTCATTTAGGTTTGTTTTTTTTTTTTTTTTTTTGCCAGAGTGTCTTGGCTTTCCATGCCTAAAATATTCTCATGAGCTCTTCAGCCAGATCCAAATGCCTTAAGGGCTGATTCTGAGGCCAGAGTGCTATTTAGGACATCTGCCATTCTGTGACTATGCTGTGTATCCCACTTCCCATGATGGATCATTTTCTCCCTTTTTGATTCTATCAGTTAGCATTAGCAGACACTAGTCTTGTTTGTGTGATCCCTTTGACTCTTAGACCTATCAATATGATCAGTTGTGAACTGAAATTGATCACTTGGACTAGTGAGATGGCATTGATACATGCCACCTTGATGGGATTGTATTGGAATCCCCTGGCATGTTTCTAACTCTACGACTTGGGGCAAGTCAGATTGAGCACGTCCGAAATTGTTTATCTCCTCCCTCTCTTATTCCCATCTTATATTTAACAGGGATCACTTTACAGTTAAATTTAAACACCAAAGAATAATAATGTGTGTTAATTACAGAGTTCAACCAGTAGTACTAAAAAAAAAATACTAAAGGGGATAAAGTATTAAATTGTACATCAACAGGACAAGGGCTGATCAAGTCACTGTTTCTCATAGTATCCATTTCACTTCACCAGGTTTCCTTTTAGGTGCTCTGATAAATATCACCGATCAGGGAGAACATATGATATTTGTCCCTTTGGGACTGGGTTAATTCACTCAGCATGATGTTTTCCAAATTCCTCTATCTTGTTGCAAATGACCAGATTTCATTGTTTTTTACTGCTGTATAGTATTCTATAGAGTACATGTCCCATAATTTCTTTATCCAGTCTACTGTTGATGGGCATTTGGTTTGATTCCAGGTCTTAGCTATTGTGAAATGAGCTGCAATAAATATTGAGGTGCAGACAGCTTTTTTGTTTGCCAATTTAATTTCCTTTGGGTAGATTCCAAGGAGTGGTATGGCTGGGTTGTATGGTAGGGTTCTATTCAGGTTTCTGAGGAATCTCCAGACTGACCTGCATAGTGGCTTAACCAGTTTGCATTCTCACCAACAGTGTGTTAGTGTCCCTTTTTCCCCACATCCTCTCGGGCATCTATTGTTGGTAGATTGCTGAATGTGAGCCATTCTCACCGGGGTGAGGTGAAACCTCATTGTGGTTTTGATTTGCATTTTTTCATGTGTCTGTTGGCCATTTGGATTTCCACTTTTGAAAAATGTCTGTTGAGGTCCTTGGCCCATATCTTAAGTGGGTTACTTGCTTGCATGTTGTAGAGTTTCTTGATCTCTTTGTAGATTCTGGTTATCAACCCTTTATCTGTTGCATAGTTTGCAAATATTTTGTCCCATTCTGTCGGTTGCCTCTTCACTCTCCTGACTGTTTCTTTTGCAGTGCAGAAACTTCTCAATTTGACGCAATCCCAAATGTTAATTTTGGCTTTGACTGCCTGTGCTTCCAGGGTCTTTTCCAAGTACAAGTCTTTGCCGGTACCTATATCTTGCAGGGTTTCTCCAATGCTCTCTAATAATTTGATGGTGTCAGGTCGTAGATTTAGGTCTTTAATACATGTTGAGTTGATTTTTGTGTAAGGTGTAAGGTAGGGGTCCTGCTTCATGCTTCTGCATGTGGAAATCCAGTTTTCCCAGCACCATTTATTGAATAGACTGTCCTTACTCCAGGGATTGGTTTTGGATCCTTGATCAAACATAAGTTGGCTGTAGATGTTTGGGTTGATTTCTGGTGTTTCTATTCTGTTCCATTGGTCTATCCATCTGTTTCTGTACCAGTACCATGCTGTTTTGATAACAACTGCCCTGTTGTATGTCCTGAAATCTGGTATTGTGATGCCTCTGGCTTTGTTTTTGTTGTACAAGATTGCTTTAGCTATTCGAGGTCTCCTGTGTCTCCACATGAATTTCAGCATCATTTTTTCCAGATCTGAGAAGAAGGTCTTCGGTATCTTGATTGGTATCGCATTGAGTCTGTAAATTGCTTTTGGGAGAATGGACATTTTGATGATATTGATTCTTCCATTCCATGAGCTGGAAGATTTTTCCATTTCTTGGTATCCTCTTCTATTTCTCTCTTTAAGATTTTGTAATTCTCATCATAGAGATATTTAATATCCTTGGTTAAGTTTATTCAAAGGTATTTGATTGTTTTTGTGGCTATTGTGAATGGGATTGATCTTAGAAGTTCTTTCTCAGCTGAGGCATTGCCTGTGTATACAAAGGCTTTTAATTTTTGTGCATTGATTTTATATCCTCCTACTTTGCCAAACTCTTCCATGAGTTCCAATAGTCTCTTAGTAGAGTTCTTTGGATCCCCTAAATTAAGAATCATATCATCTGCAAAGAGGGATAGTTTGACTTCTTCCTTCCCAATTTGTATCCCTTTAATTTCTCTTTCTTGCCTACTAGCTCTGGCTAAAACTTCCAGAACTATATTGAATAGCAGTGGTGAGAGTGGGCATCCCTGTGTGGTACCAGATCTCAGTGGAAATGCTTCCAACTTTTCCCCATTCAATAGGATGCTGGCCGTGGTTTTTTCATAAATTGCATTGATTGTTTTGAAGAATGTTCCTTCCATACCCAGTTTGCTTAGAGTTTTCATCATGAAAGGGTGTGTTGTGTTTTATCAAATGCTTTCTCTGTGTCTATTGAGATAATCATATGGTTTTTCTTCTGCAGTCTCTTAATGTGGTGTATCACATTGATTGATTTGAGAACATTGAACCATCCCTGAATACCAGGGAAAAATCCCACTTGGTCTGGGTGGATGATCTTTCTGATGTGTTCTTGCATTCTATTTGTATTGCTTTTTCATTGAATAGCTTAGTTCCCTAACAACCTAGGTTAGAGATAATATGAAATTTGGGCAATGACTTTCCAAGAGCACCAACCTTAAAAAGTACTCTGTTCAGTTGTCCTAAACAGCACTCTGGCCTCAGAATCAGCCCTTAAGGCATTCGGATCTGGCTGAAGAGCCCATAAGAGTATTTTAGGCATGGAAAGCCAAGACACTCTGGCAAAAAATAAAGACCTAAATGAAAGATCTCTGCAAGTGAGATCCCAGTGGAAAGAACGGGCCATCAAAGAAGTAGGTACCTTTCTCTGAAGGGAGGAGAGAACTTCCACTTTGACTATGACCTTGTCTAAATAAGATTGGTGTCAGCGAACTCAAAAGGCTTCCATAGCCTTGGCAACTCATGACAAGAGCCTAGGATAATTACTGACACCATAAACAAGAGTGTCAATTTGTTAAGTCAACAACAGGAGTCACTGTGCACTTACTCCCTATGTAGGTCTCCGTCCTTAATGTGTTGTTCAATGTGAATTAATGCTATAACTAGTACTGAAAAAGTATTTTACACTTTATGTTTCTGTGTGGGTGCAAACCATTGAAATCTTTACTTAATATATACTAAATTTATCTTCTCTATATAAAGAGAATTGAAAATGAATCTTGACGTGAATGGAATGGGAGAGGGAGCGGGAGATGGGAGGGTTGCGCATGGGAGGGAAGTTATGGGGGGGAAGCCATTGAAAACCATAAACTGTACTGTGGAAATTTATATTTAATAAATAAAAGTGAAAAAAAGTCCTCTGTTAATATTTCTAGTCCAGAGTTCTCTCTAGTTAGATCCATATAGAATTTTTAGTCTGGGGAGGGAACTGAATCTATTGAAATATAACCTTGATCAGAAGTACTCCTACTTCTCAGTTTTCAGATTAAAAAGTGTTATTTCTACCATGTACAAAAACTATATATTTTTATACACTCCATATAATTTCTATCAAATTGCCAATGATATTTTTGACAGGATCCTCAAAAACAGTCCTGAGATTTGTGTGGAATAACAAAAGATAGACTAGACAAAGCCATAGTGATTAAAACAAGGACTCCAAAGTAATTAAAGTAATTAAAAATAAGGACCCCAAAATAAATGCATGCAGCTATGGAGAACTGATCATTGACAAATATCCTAAGAACACACATTAGTGTGACAGTATTTTCAATAAATAATGCTGGGAAAATTAAATATACACAAGCACGAGAATGAAACTAGACCCCTACAAATGACTAAAAATCAGTTCAAAATATTGAAGACCTACATGTCTGACCTGAAACTTTGAAACTACTAGAAGAAAATATAGGATACATGCTTTAGGACATTAGAATGGGCTAGGATTTTTTTTTTTTTTGGATCAGACCAAAAAAGTATAACAATCTCCAGCAAAAGTAGACAAATGAAATTCCATCAGATTCAAAACCTTTGAGGGAGGGAAGCATTGTGACCTAGGAGGATAAGCCGCAGCCTGTGTTACTAACGTCCCCTATCAGAGTGTCGGTTTGAGTCCTAGGTGCTCTGCTTTTGATCCAGCTTCCTACTAATGCTCATGGGAAAGCAGTGGACTGGCACCCCAGTGTTTGGGCCCCTGCTACCTACATGGGAGACCCTGAAAGTGTTTCTGGCTTCTGGCCTTGGCCTGACCCAGTCTTGGACATTGTAGCCATTTGGATAGTGAACCAGCAGACAGAAGATTTCTTTCTCTCAGTCTCTCCCTCTCTCTTTGTTACTCTGTCTTGAAATAAATAAAATAAAAAAAAAAGCTTTGGCACAGAAAAAGAAAAAAAATGAAAGTGAAGAGACAACCTAAACAATGGGAAAAGATAGTTACACATGTAACAAGGGGTTGATAACTAGTTTACACAAGGAACCCCAACAACACAAATAATCCAGTTAAAAATGAGTGAAAGATCTGAACAGATATTTCTCAATAAAGACAAATAAAGGACCAAGGGGTTCATGAAAAACTGCTCAACATTTCTAATCATTAAGGAAATGCAAATGATAACTACAATAAGACACCACTTCACCTCAGCTCGATTGGCTATTATCAACAGCACAAATGAAAACAAAGGCCAGGAAGGCTGTGGACAAAAGTGAACCCTGGTACCCTGTCGATGGGAATGTAATTTGATACACCCATTGTGGAAAATAGTATAGAGATTCTTCAAAAAACTAAAAATAGAACTAACATATGACCCAGCAATCTCATTTCTTGGTATATATCCAAGGGCAATGAAGAGTCTATTGAAGAGAAATCTGCATTCCTATGTTTATTGCAGCAATATTCACAATAGCCCAGAAATGAGAAAAAAAATTTAGTGTCCATCAGTTGATGTGTGAATAAAGAAAATGCGGTAACTAAGCACAATGGAATACTACTCAGTTCTTGTCCTTTGCTGCCACATCAACAACACCAGAGATCATTGGGTTAAGCCAAATAAACCAAACACAGAAGGACAAACACCATGTGATACTTGTGATATTTTTCACTCATATTTGGAGAATAGAAACAATAGATGATCTCATAGAAATTAAAAATATAATGGTGGATACCGGAGGCTGGGCAGGCAAGCAGTGACTTAACCCTGTCTCCCCAAAACACAGGCTCCAATTTTCAATATTTGATATCCCATTTTATCTCTTCCCATAAAATGTGCCTATATGTTGGCATACTAATCTAGTCAATATTTTCTGAATTCCTTTGATTTTTAGTCTCCATACTAAAATATGAGAGATCTACGCATCATGTCTACAGTATCAGAGCATTCCAGCCTTGCTAGTTCAGTTACTCTTGCCAGTGAGGTTGCTACCTTCTGATGTACTCTTTTTCCTCATTATCATCTCTTTCCTTTCGTTTGAAGAATGCCCTTTAGCATTTCTTGTAAGACAATTCCGGTGATGATAAATCATCTCAGCTTTTGATAGTATGGGAATGCCTGTATGCCTCTACATATATTAAGCAATTTTGCTGAATACAGTTTTCTAGGCTAGTCTTCAGTCCAGTGAGAGTTTCACCCTTCTCTCCCCTGGCCTGTAATGTTGCTAGAGTCTTCCACAAGGAGAATTGGGACATCTTTTCTTTGCATGTTTGAGAACTCTGTCTTTATTTTTACGGTTGGAGAGTTTAATCATACTTTGTCTTGGGACAGGTTTAGTAGGGTTGAATCTCACTGTTGGCTTCTGACATCACTGTTCATGAATACTTTTACATTAGACTTGGAAATTTTTCTGTTATTATCACACTGAATATAGTTTTAATCGCTTTGGCATTCTCAAGCCCTTCGTTAACTCCAGTAACCTGGACATTTGTTCTTTTTTGCCCAGAGTTCCCTTAAGCTTTCGACATTCCTCCTGATTCCTTTCTTCCCTTCTCTCTCCTCCATCATGTATTTTCAAATAGTCAGAGAAAACTGATTATTTCTTCTGCTTAGTCTTTTAAAAGATTTATGACTTCTATCATGTTCTAAGTTTCACTTAGTGTACTTTTCCATCCAAGGATTTCAATTTAACTTTTTAAGAGTTATTTCCATCTCTCTATCAAGATTTTCTGTTGGAGTATTAAATAATTTTCTGCGTTCTCTTGAAGCTTATTGAGTGCCCTTAAAATTGCTGTTTTGTATTCTGCATCTGAGCATTTGAAAGCCTCAGGTCCTAGGTGGTTGTTTTCTGGTACTTTATTTTGTTCATTAGGGATGTCACGATTCCCTGAGTATTCTTGATGCTTGTTGATGTACGGCATTGTCTTCATATTGAAGGATTATTTACAATATCTCTGGCTTCATTTGTGACTGTCCTTTCTGAAATTCTAAGCAGTCTGCTAATTTTCTTTGAGCCTTTAAGACTTGTGTTTTAGCTCTAAATGTTCCTTAATTTTGAGGTTTTCCACAGATCTGCTGTCGGGGTGTTGTCATTATTTCATGACAGAACATGCTCCAGGCTCAGATATGTTCAAATATTCAGTTAGTTCTGTTTCAGGATGAACTAGGGAGTATCTACAAATGGACCGTCCATTCCTACAACCTTATTACTGTGGCTGGGGTAGGCCCTAGTACCTAGTCTTGTGATCACCAATACAGAATTCTAGACCATGTCCAGAGCTCACAGCCTACTGAGAAGGGTACAGCATGGGAGTAGAACCAAAGCCCTCACTGCTATGGTGTTTCTGGTGCCACGGTGGACTCACAGCCCAAGGCAGCTGTTACCAACTGGATGTGTGGCTGGTTGGAGGATAAAAAGGATCAGCTGACCCCACAGGATTCCATATATATTACTGTATTATTCCATTTATGAGGGATCCAAAATAATGCAACTTCTAGAAGCAGAGAGTAGGAAGATGTTGGGAAATGGCATTTGTATTTCATAAGGTATAACTTTACAGTTATGCAAGGTGGATCCTAAAGATCTGCTGTGTATCCTAGTGCATACATTTAATGCTGCTGTTTGTGCACAAAATATTTACTAATAGAGTAGATATGTTAAGTGTTCTTATCATAATGAAAATTATTAAGGCCATTTTGTGTAATAGTGGTAAACATTTGATACTGTAGCTATTTAACACTTGCAGTGTGGCTAGTGGAATGTTTAATTTTATTCAATTTTAATTACTTGAAATATATATTATACATATTAAATAGTATATATAAAATTAAAATTTAATATTAAATATATTAAAAATATTTATATTTATGAGTGTACTTATGTGCTCCTAAGTAGATTGTGTGTATATATATATATATATATATATCCACATTTAACTAAAAGCTGTCTTATTAGGCAGCGAAATCTTCAAAGCTTAAATCATCTTCTAAATAGCCTGTCAAAAACAAGGCAAATGATATTCAAATATTCTTGGTACAAGATGACTGCAGTTGAATTTAACAGCGAAGTTCACTTCTGTGACTACATGGTTTTATGAACTTTTGAAAACAGGTATAGTCAAGCACTACCAGAATAATAAAGTATAAACATGTTCATCACTGAATAATTCCTGTATAGCGTCTCTGTATCTCTTTTCTTCCCTCACTCTCAGCCTGGAGAACCACTGATCAGATTTTTGTCCCTACAGTTTACTGTACAATATTGTTGCATGATTATGAAGCAGTTTTATACACGTTTCCTTTATTTAGTACTCTGCTTTTAAGAATCACTCATGTGTTTGTGTATCAGTAGTTCATTACACAGTTTATAGAAATCATCTTGGGGTTTTTCATTTTTTCCAGGGAGATTCAACTGTTGATATTACTGCTAAGTGTTTCTTGATTTATCTAAACCACTTGTGATACACCTCTGGGACACATTCTCTTCAGCTCTTACTTAAAGTAGACTACAGCGTTTTGCTTTTTTGTCACCAAAATAATTAGTACTTTTATAACATTGATCCCCACAGAAGAGTTTGGTTTTGTTTTATTTCAATAGATTCCCTTGAGTTTATACTAAGTACAAAGGGATAAGGCTGCAGCATTTCATAAGTGTGTAGTTGGCTACGTGGGATCTCTTTCTTGGAAAGTGTTTATTTTTCAGCAGATGATTTCTTGATTTTATTTTTTTACAGTTATTTTACTTGAGAGAGAACATTTAGCAGAAGGCTTTTGAATGATCATTATTTCAACCATAAGCACAAATTTGAAGAAGTTCAACTTACCTAGAATGAAAGGGAGATCATCATTAAAATGATTGATACCTGAGTTCCAAGTTACACAGTGAGCATGAATTTAAGAGAACATGGAAATTCTTACAGAAGCACAGTGTACGTGTTGCCTCTCCAAAGAAAACTCACTGGGAGTAGATCTCCCGACTGGATAGCAAAATAGGGGCATGAAAGAACATAAAATTGTCATCAGTTTTGTTAGTATACATCTCATTCACAAAGAGAAATAAACGGTAAGCCAAAAGATAGGTTAATTATATTTTAACTTAATTTCAAATCCAGAAACTAAGGTGTATGAACTGTAAATTCAATTCAGAGTGTTGCATTTGAGGATAGAATTTTTAATTTTTAATTCTTTTAAAATTATAAGTTAGTTTCATTGGTATGTATCAATAGGTGTGAAAATGTATTCACAAACTATGGCACCTATGTTTCATTTTCTCTGATTCTATTCATGAAGTAGGTAGATTCTGTTCACGTGAGTGATGTGATACAGAAAAACACTGAGGAACTCTTGCTTATAACCTAAGATAAGATAATTGTTCTAGATCAGAGTACTAAACTCTCCTGGTATAGAAATTGTTTGACTAACTCCAAGAAACTGCTTCAAATAACAAGTAGAGTAAGAGTGGAAGTTTTAGATATAAAACGTGTGTGTGTGTAGATATGTATCAGAAATATATGTGTGCTATCATTTTAAAACACTCAGTAATATCTGTTTAGAAGATAATATTGTACATAAAAATATAAATGTTATCTTCTTCCAAATCAAAAATTCTAAAAGCAGTATATGGAAAAGATAGCAAGATAAATGAGAGAAATGGAAAAGACTAAAGATAAGGAAGAGAGAATAGTGAACATCTCTTTTAAAAGTCCACAAACAAGGCACATGATGAAGTAGTTGACATAGTTAAAGTAATGAGAAGAGCTCGACATAGGACTAAATTGAATTGCTATCTGCAGAAAACAATATAGAAGTTAAAATTTTTACCAGGATATTGAATAGCTTAAAAATATGGAAGAAGTAGGCCGGCGCCGCGGCTCACTAGGCTAATCCTCCGCCTAGCGGCGCCGGCACCCCGGGTTCTAGTCCCGGTCGGGGCGCCGGATTCTGTCCCGGTTGCCCCTCTTCCAGGCCAGCCCTCTGCTGTGGCCAGGGAGTGCAGTGGAGGATGGCCCAGGTGCTTGGGCCCTGCACCCCATGGGAGACCAGGAAAAGCACCTGGCTCCTGGCTCCTGCCATCGGATCAGCGCGGTGCGCCGGCCGCAGCGCGCCGGCCGCGGCGGCCATTGGAGGGTGAACCAACGGCAAAAGGAAGACCTTTCTCTCTGTCTCTCTCTCTCACTGTCCACTCTGCCTGTCAAAAAAAAAAAAAATATGTGGAAGAAGTAAAAAAAATCAAAATTACACAGACACATAAAAATAAATTTCAAAAGGGTGAATGAGAAGAGCACATAGTAATTTTATTGAAATTACAACTTATTGGGGCTGGCACAGTGGCTCACTTGGCTAATCCTCTGCCTGCAGCGCCAGCATCCCACATGGGCGCCAGTTCTATTTCCGGTTGCTCCTCTTCCAGTCCAGCTCTCTGCTGTGGCCCGGGAGGGCAGTGGAGGATGGCCCAAGTGCTTGGGCCCCTGCACCCACATGGGAGACCATGCTTCAGATCGGTGCAGCGCCGGCCATAGCGACCATTTGGGGGGTGAACCAATGGAAGGAAGACCTTTCTCTCTGTCTCTCTTTCTCTCTCTCACTGTCTAACTCATCTGTCAAAAAAAAAAGAAGTTACAACTTATTGATATTTTAGCCTTTATTATGCTTTGTTTGCCTTATTTGGTGGTAATCACTGTCATTTTAATACAAAAAAGCACATCAAGAACTTTTATAATAATGGTGTACTCTCACTGTAGAGAAAATTTCAAAACTCTTGAAACTAACATCTTTACCTGTTAGACACTGATATATCTTCAGTCACTGAAAAGCACAAGACTTGTAATACGGTCATAAATCTTCATTTTCAAACATCATCCTGATGCTTATCCTGGAAAAACAAATCAATTTACTGCAATTTTCCTAGCTATGATCAAAAAAATAGAAAAATGAATTTTAAATAATCACTGTGGTTTGATTTAAAGTATACATGGAAAGCAGCATCCATTTAGGATTGATAGCAAAAATCAATATATACTGATAATATCTATAATTCAGGTTCTGGAGTCAAATTCTTAGGAATTTCACAAAAAGAAGTCATAGATGAGAGGGGATTTTGCATTAATCTATAGTGTGTAAATATGTGTCATATTTAGTTTTAGGCTATAGAAAATATTTCTAAATGGATATATTTGAGAAGATGTATTTTTCTGTGTTAAGTAAGTACTAATACCTATGAGGATACTTTAGAATTTTTGTAGGAAAATGGAATTAAAATATTACATTTGTACAAAACATTTTGAACCCTGTGGCTATATTTCTCATAGCATTCATTTTCCATGAACTTCTTGAAGTCTCCTTCAATGCATAAATATATATGAGTGTCTGTGTCTGTATATGAATATATTCTAATTTTTCTCCTTTTTCCCAAAGCAAATTTGACAAGGCTCACAGAAGAAAAAATGAAGAACCGGTCAATGGAAATCCAGTTCATTCTTTTAGGATTGACAGATAACCCACAGCTGCAAGTTGTGCTTTTTCTGTTTCTATTTCTCAACTACACCTTGAGCCTGATGGGAAATGTGGTCATCATCCTCCTCACTCTTCTGGATCTTCGCCTCAAGACTCCAATGTATTTCTTTCTCCGAAATTTCTCCTTTCTGGAGATCATATTTACAACTGTGTGCATCCCAAGATTCTTGCTAACCATTGTGACTAAAGACAAAACCATCTCCTATAATAATTGCATAGCTCAATTATTTTTTATTCTTCTACTGGGAGTTACAGAGTTTTACCTCCTGGCTGCCATGTCCTATGACCGCTATGTCGCCATCTGCAAACCTCTGCATTACCTGATCATTATGAATGGCAAAGTGTGCTACCAGCTAGTACTCAGCTCCTGGGTAACTGGATTCCTGATCATCTTTCCTCCGTTAGTCTTGGGGCTCAAGCTAGATTTCTGTGCTTCCAAAATAATTGACCACTTTATGTGTGAAACTTCTCCTATCCTGCAAATATCTTGCTCGGATACCCATGTACTAGAGTTGATGTCTTTGGTCTTAGCTCTGGTGACACTTGGGGTCACATTGGTGTTGGTGATTATCTCTTATGCTTGCATCATTAAGACCATTCTGAAATTTCCTTCTGCCCAGCAAAGGAAAAAAGCTTTTTCCACCTGTACTTCCCACATGATTGTGGTCTCCATGACATATGGCAGCTGCATCTTTATGTATATTAAACCATCAGCAAAAGAAAGGGTGACTGTATCCAAAGGTGTTGCTTTGCTGTATACTTCAATTGCCCCTCTTCTGAATCCCTTCATTTATACCCTGAGGAACCAGCAGGTGAAAGATGTCTTCTGGGATGTAAAACAAAAAATCTTGAGCTTTTCAAGAAAAACATTTTAGGGATATCACCCCAAGTACAACTTTACCATAAAATATGGGGAAAAAAAAAGACATTTCATACATTTCTTTCCATCATGTCTTTCTACCTTGTGAATGATCTCATGTAGGAAACTCACTTGAAGAACCTTGTGGCTCTGTTCCACTCTGTTGCACTCCTTTACAGTCTACTCTTTCTTATGAAATACTTCAGTTCTCACTAACGTGACTTCCTTTCCATAATTTTTTCAGAGCTCTGTGTGTGCATGTGTGTGTAACTAACATGAGGTCTCTGTGTACCTGTGTCTGGCTTACTTCAATTAATATAGTGGTGTCCAGCTCCATACATTTTGTTGCAAATGTCAGCATTTCATCCCTTTTGTGGCTAAATAATCTTCCAACGTCATATTTTCTTTTTTATTTTTCTTTTTTTTTTCTTTTTTTGACAGGCAGAGTGGACAGTGAGAGAGAGAGAGACAGAGAGAAAGGTCTTCCTTTGCCGTTGGTTCACCCTCCAATGGCCGCCGCGGCTGGCGCACCATGCTGATCCAATGGCAACAGCCAGGTACTTCTCCTGGTCTCCCATGGGGTGCAGGGCCCAAGCACTTGGGCCATCCTCCACGGCACTCCCTGGCCACAGCAGAGAGCTGGCCTGGAAGAGGGGCAACCGGGACAGAATCCGGCGCCCCGAATGGGACTAGAACTCGGTGTGCCGGTGCCGCAAGGCGGAGGATGAGACTAGTGAGCCGCGGCACCTGCCCATATTTTCTTTTTTCATCTTTTCCATCAGTGGACACGTAGGTTGATCCCATATCTTGGCTATTGTTAATATTGCTGTAATGGACTGGGGAGTTCAAGTATCTTATATGCTGATTTAATTTCAGGTATGTACAAAGAAGTGAGAAGCTGGGTCATACGATAAAACTAACTTTAGTGTTTTGAGTACCTGCCATATTATTACACATATTATTTTATTTCTTCAATTATTATTTGGGAAACCTAGATAGACACACACAGAGAGAGAGAGAGAGAGAGAAACAAGCTGCTGACTGTTGCTTGCCTAGCAATCAATGACAAGGGCTGGGTCAGGCCGAAGACAAAAGCTGAGAACTCAATCCAGGTTGTCCACATTACACAAGTCATCCCTGCTGTCTCCCAGGGTTTGCATTAGCAGGGAGATGGAATTGGGAGCTGGAACCAGAATGTGAACCTAGGTACTCTGATATGGGATGTGGGTGTCTTCTTAGTCCCATTTTTTTTTTCATTTTTATTTGAAAGATCAAGAGACAGAGACAAATAGACATAGAGAGACCTTCCATACTCTAGTTCACTTCCCAACTGCTCAAAACAGTGATGGTTGGGCCAAGCTGAAACCGGGAGCCCAGAACTCAACCCAGATCTCCCACATGAGTAACAGGGACCCAAATACTTGAGCTATCTCCTGATATATCCCAGTGTGTGTGCTAGCAGAGAGCTGCAATCAGAATCAGAGCCAGGGCTCAAACCTAACCTCTCTGACTTGAGATACAGCCTCACAACACCGCTTTAACCAGCTACACCAAATGCCCACCAACTATTCTCCAGTTTTATACAATCCTTCCCTTTTGCTATCTGTTTCTAGAAACCATGACTTGAATAAAGCCCACCTGGTGCAACTG
Organism: Oryctolagus cuniculus; assembly: GCF_964237555.1. Taxonomy (NCBI): domain Eukaryota; kingdom Metazoa; phylum Chordata; class Mammalia; order Lagomorpha; family Leporidae; genus Oryctolagus; species Oryctolagus cuniculus. The sequence goes on from NC_091442.1 coordinate 58,234,572, forward strand.
TAACTGGCTGTATGGAATTTTTTGGGTAACTGAATATATCAAAACTATGTAGCTGCCATTTCCCAGGTACCCTGTGGGGCTCAATCCTTATCTTTAAAAAGCTTTCACTTGGGGCAGGTGCTGTGGCACAGCAGGTTAAAGCCCTAGCCTGAAGAAGCAGCATCCCATATGGACGCCAGTTCTAGTCCCGGCTGTTCCACTTCCAATACAGCTCTCTGCTAAGGCCTGGGAAAGCAGTGGAAGATGGCCCAAGTCCCTGGGCCCCAGCACCCACGTGGGAGACCTGGAAGAAGCTCCTGGCTTGGAATCAGCACAGCTCCGGCCATTGGGGCCATCTGGAGAGTGAACCAGTAGATGGAAGGCCACAGCAGAGAGCTGGCCTGGAAGAGGGGCAACCGGGACAGAATCCGGTACCCCGACTGGGACTAGAACCCGGTGTGCCGGTGCTGCAAGGCGGAGGATTAGCCTAGTGAGCCACGGCGCTGGCCAGCAATAGTTCTTGAAGGTCTCTGTATTCAGACTGGTGAACAAATGTGAAATCCACTTAGTTGCACTAACTGAGAAGGACACACTTTACCACTAAGACTATTGGTGGACACCTTCGCAGGAATCACAGAAAGTCACTTCCATCTCCCACTAAGCTTACCAGAATTTTTCTTTCCAGAGCTTCACCAAGAAATCTTTAGTGTTAGTGTTAGTGTGCTCGGATTTCTGTCTGGTCTTTGGACATGTGATCCCTAAGTTCTTCAGGAGCAGGATGATTGCTAGTTCCTACTGCATTCAAAAAAGTGAATAGAAGGAGTTAATTTGGACTGAGTTGTGCCCCTCAATGAGGAACAAGAGGCATGTTGCTTTTCCTGCACCCTTCTGTTCCGCCATGAACACACTCTGCAGCTTCGTGGCCTTGCAGGGCGGGAGTTCAGGAAGGGAGTCACCAAGACGTAAGACGGCAACTCTTTTCAATTGAGTCAGATTTGTCAGACAGTTTACATCCAAAGGACATTATTGAAGGACAGGGACTTTCAGGAATCAGCATTTCTGAACGCGGGATGCACTCACTTTTCATACTGATGAAGGTCAGTGACTGTCTTTTGGAGAGATTACTTAGAGAATTATACCAAGGCGTTGGGAGAAAGGAGGGGAAACTGGCTGTCAAAGACACCAGACACATTGCTAAATGACTTCAGCAAAAAAAGAACAAGCACGGACACAGGTAATCATTGGGGTGAACCTCAAGAATATGATACTGAGTAAGATAAACCAGACCTCAAGTTCCTATTAGGTGGTTTCTTTTACAAGAAATTCTCTAAAAGACAAAACTGGGGCCAGTGCTGTCTTGTAGCCGGTAAAGCCGCCGCCTCTAGTGCTGGTATCCCATTGAAGTCCTGGCTGCTCCTCTTCTAATTAAGCTCTCTGCTATGTCCTGGGAAAGCAGTGGAAGATGGCCCAAGTCCTTTGGCCCCTACACCTGCATGGGAGACCCGGAAGATCCTGGCTCCTGGCTTCAGATTGGCGCAGCTCTGGCCATTGGGGCCAATTGGAGAGTGAACCAGCAGATGGAAAACCCCTCTCTCTCTCTCTCTGCCTCTCCTTCTCTTTCTGTGTAACTCTAACTTTCAAATAAATAAATAAATCTTTTAAAAAAGACAAAACTGATCTATTATGAGTGGAAACACATCAATGTGTACCCTAGTTGAACATCATATGGAGGTGGCCTGTGGGCAAGGAAATGACTATGAAGACACAAAGTGGACTAAGAAGTACAATGCCAATGTTCTGTAGATTTCTACATGAGTGTGAATATGTGTTTAAATGTATTGGTTCAAAATGATTATATTCTGCTTTATGTAAGATATACTTAATTTGTCAAACATGATAAAAGCAGAAGTAGTAAAGAAACTTCTAGTTTACAAATTATTTAAATATATGGGAAATACCCCATGTATAAAGAAATACTCCAGTTGTAGGTAAATTATACTTTGACTCTTTCATAGATTACTATCAATTGATTGTAGGCTTCAGACAGTCTATAAGACAACATAAGCAATCAGAATGAAAGCCTAGAAGTCAATTATGGTATCAGAAAACAACAACTGGTAAGATGTGCAAACTGAGTCTGGCATTGTGGAGCACCTTACATATACGCGGATTTTGTCTCATTGGTGTGAACATGACAAACTCTTTGAAGTATATCCTTGAGAGCTTCTTTTACCTGCTGGTTCCTTAGGGTGTAAATGAAGGGGTTGAGTAACGGGGCAATGGAGGTGTTGAGCACTGCTATTCCTTTAGTTAAAGTTACCCTTTCCTTTGCTGATGGTTTCATGTACATGAAGATACAGCTCCCATAAGTAATAGAGACGACCACCATGTGGGAGGAACAGGTGGAAAAGGCCTTGGTCCTTTGTTGAGCAGAAGGAAATTTTAGGATGGTTTTGATGATGTGGGTATAGGAGAGGACCACTAACAACAGCGTGACCACAAGTGTCACCACAGCTAAAACAAAAGCCATCAATTCTAGGAAATGTGTGTCTGTGCATGAGAGTTGCAGGATAGGAGAAGTGTCACATAGGAAGTGATCGATAGTTTTGGAAGCACAGAAGTCTAGCTTGAGCCCCAAGACTAACAGAGGGAAGATGATCAGGAATCCAGTTACCCAGGAGCCGAGTACAAGTTGGTAGCACATTCTGCTGTTCATAATGATTGGGTAATGCAGCGGTTTGCAGATGGCGACGTAGCGGTCATAGGACATGGCAGCCAGGAGGTAAAACTCTGTGATGCTATTAAAAAAAAGAAGAACAGTTGAGCTGCACAGCTATTGTAGGAAATGGTTCTGTCCCCAGTCAGAATGCTTATCAGGAACCGTGGAATGCAGGCTGTCGTAAAGGAAATCTCTAAGAAGGAGAAATTTCGGAGGAAGAAATACATAGGAGTCTTGAGGCGGGGATCCAGCAGGGTGAGGAGGAGGATGGCTGAGTTCCCCATCAGGCTCAAGATGTAATTGGAAAACAGAAACAGGAAAATCACAATTTGTAGCACAGGGTCATCTGTCAGTCCCAGTAGAATGAACTCTATCTCCTCTGATTGATTTTTCATTTCTCCTTTGTCTTGTCAGATCTACACAAAATAAAAACTAGTATCACCAGCAAAAAAAAAGACATTTCTTAACTTTAAGCCACAGAAAATTTCCTATACAGAAGCTTACATATGAGCACATACTTTTGTAAATCAACCTAGAGATCACCACAATGTCCTAGAACCCATCAATCACATTTATAAGGACAGCAAGAGAGTCTTCCAAATTACGTATGTCCTCCTTACCACTTTCCAGAATGCTTGGTATCAGTCATTAGAAATGTAGTTCTGGGGCTGGCACTGTGGCATAGTGGGTGGGGTTGCCGCCTGCAGTGCCGGCAACCTATATGGGTGCCCATTAGACTCCCGGCTACTCTACTTCCGATCTAGCTATCTGCTATGGCCTGGGAGGGCAGTGGAGAATGGCCCAAGTCCTTGGGCCCCTGCATCCACGGGGGAGACCTGGAAGAAGCTCCTGGCTCCTGGTTTCAGATCAGCATAGCTCCAGCTGTTGCAGCCAATTGGGGGGTGAACCAGTGGATAGAAGACTTCTCTCTCTCTCTCTCTCTCTCTCTCTCTGCCTCTCCTTCTCTCTGTGTGTAACTCTTTCAAATAAATAAATCTTTTTTAAAAAAAAGAAATACAGTTCCACATTTTGGTTAGTGTTAATTTGTGATCTTTTAAACATTTTATCTCAATAGATCATTTATGTGTTAAATTTTTTGAATTTCTGAACTTAAGTGATATCTCAAGTAATTTATTACCTGAACAACACAAAGGATATAGGAAATAATTTTTATCCCATTTGGCATAATAATTAGCAACTTAAGGATTAACGTAGTAGTACAAGAAAATTCTAAGAGAGAACAGTTCAAACAGAAAACTACAAAGGAACTTAAACCGAGTCTCTGCTGTAGGATGATCATGATCCCATCACCAGTGGTGTTTGTGAATATAATCAAAAATAAAGAAGTTGACAACTTTAAAAAGTGAATAATCATTGGCCGGCGCCGCGGCTCACTAGGCTAATCCTCCGCCTAGCGGCGCCGGCACCCCGGGTTCTAGTCCCGGTCGGGGCGCCGGATTCTGTCCCGGTTGCCCCTCTTCCAGGCCAGCCCTCTGCTGTGGCCAGGGAGTGCAGTGGAGGATGGCCCAGGTGCTTGGGCCCTGCACTCCATGGGAGACCAGGAAAAGCACCTGGCTCCTGGCTCCTGCCATCGGATCAGCGCGGTGCGCCGGCCGCAGCGCGCCGGCCGCGGCGGCCATTGGAGGGTGAACCAACGGCAAAGGAAGACCTTTCTCTCTGTCTCTCTCTCTCACTGTCCACTCTGCCTGTCAAAAAAAAATAAAAATAAAAAAAAAAGTGAATAATCATTTACACTGGCTGAAATAAAGACTGCTTCTCTTTTGTAGTTTCCTGTTTTTGTATTCTGACTCCTACACGGTCTTAATAAACAAAACCAACAAGATCATTATAGAAAACAGTATGACAAGTAGTATGTACACTAAATTGCACAAACTGGGGGCAGACGTCTCAATGCCCTAGGCTCAGCCAGTACTTGGGGTGCTCATATCCCATATGGGAACACTCATTCCAGATGTGGTTCCTCCACTTCCTATCCAATTATCTGCTAATGTGCCTGTGAAGGCAATGGATAATCATGCAAGTGCTTGTGTTCCTGCCACTCATGTGGGAGACCCAGATGGGTTCCTGGCTCTTGGCTTTGGGCTGGTGCAACCATGGCTGTTGTGAGCATTCGTGGAGTGAACCAGGGGATGGGAGATTCTCTCTCTCTCTCTCTCTCTCTCTCTCTCACACACACACACACACACAATTTCAAATAAAAGTAAAAAAATCTTTAAAAAACAAACTTTTGAAAATGAGCCAAGTGGTATTTGACATATAGCAATGCAATACTAAGTCATATTTTCCAGAAAATTGTGCTTGTACAATGATCACATAAGAATAGTGACAATTTATCATTTTTGCATGAATAATTCAGGAGCTCAAGAATCTTATAAATGCACTTTTCACAGTATAATTTTCAAAAGTTGAAATAGTGTATCATTTCCTGATCAAATTTAGTTGTAAAGTAGAACCAAAAGGATATATTATAGCAATCTATATTTAATGCTTAAAACCATATCCAGAGAAATAAATCTAAATTAAGTCAATAACCAAAAATTTCTCTATTTTACTATTTAACTCCATGAACCAAAGCTCAACAACTTGATTCTTGATTTCTTGATTCAGTGAAATTGATTGTTAGATATATCTGTCAATGTCAGAAATAGGGAAAATCTTTTTGCTTTTCTTGTGAGGATTTTTATCCCCTCATTTCTGAAGATACATCACTTTCTTCCCCATATCATTTCATTATGAATAGTCTAGAAATGCTACATAGATAAAAAGAAATAATCACTTGTTTTATAGTTACAGTTTTGAATACAAATAGGGCCTGGTAACATTCAGAGAAATTTTGTAGAAGCAAATAAATGTACAAATCAGTTCAGGACATATTTTGATAAAGGAAAAATAAAATGAAAAAGGAAGATAATGGGTTCTGGAAGTCTTTATATATGTTTTTTAAAATTCAGAGAAAGAGTTCAAGGAAAAAAAAGATTTAAATTGTGTAAGTAAACTTGTAATTATAGGAGTAATATAAAGAAAATGTTTCATACAGAATTCAATACAGAATCATTTCCTAAAGTGTAGAATGAACACACCAAAAATATTTTAAACTGACAAAAACTAAACAGAGAAATTTGAAATTTAGTAAGTTTCAAACTCACAATGGGTGGTGGGTTCACTATTGAGACAAATTTTGGATAGTATATACAGCCCTACAAAAATAATGATATTCAAATGTCAGACAAATAAGAAATTAAAATTAAGTAATAATAATGCATGAATCTACTGTGAACTGAATATGTAACAACCATTATTCTCAATTATTTATATATTTCATGCTGGACAAAGTGATTAAATACAAACAGTAGAGCTGTATTGAGGTTTGCATTTAGATCAGGGGAACAGATCAATAGAAGCTATTTTCAGAAGTCATGATTTAGAAGACAAGTTATGGGCATTTTTGTAAAAGCAATTAGCATCAACTCTAGGAAAAATTGCTTCTTAGGAGTTTCTATCATCAAATCAAATCATTTTTCAAAACCATTTAAAATTAAGATCATTCAAAAATGGAAAATATGTAAAATCATGTGTTTATGCACTGAAGATATTAGCAAACTTAGCTTCAGGTTCTGAAATATAATTGTTTAGAAAACATATCACATGCAGAAATAAATATATAAAGAACCAAAAGCTAAAAAATGTGAAAAGTCTTTCCAGTGTTAGTACAGACATTTTAGGAGGAGATACCTGATTCAACGGATCCTCGGTCGGTTCCTAAAAGGATATCGAAAGATGACGCGGATATTCCAGGCAGATGGAGCAGCAAGAACAAGAGAGGAGCGAGTGGCTCAAGCATGGCTTGTTTGAAAACAGTATTAGGGTTCTTCCATTTAATCATCTCTGATAGAACCGTAGACTAATGGAAAATACAGCGCAACTCTGCCTGGATTTATTTAGTCTAGCACACTTAGGTCATTGTGCAGCAATACATTACAACATGTTCTCATTTGCACCAACCAGCCCATGGCAACATTGGTACACATGAATGATTATTTAATGTATCAAGTACAGTTTCATCATATCAAGCCATTGGTTCACCCTGATTCAACAATTATGTCTGCCATCTGTCCCTTTACGTCCACTGTATAGGAAAACAATGCAAATCACATTATGAAATCAACAGAATACAAGCCAAAGAACTTAATTTTATTTAGTTTTGTTAGATATCACAAATATCTGATCAATAATTAAGATAAAAAGTCTTTTGAATTGAAATAATTATTGCATATTATTTGCAATATTTCACCAACCAGCATCTATAAGTCAAAATGTGAAAGGTGGTAATAAGATTAAACATTTAATAGTTTAGCAGATCCTATTATAAATTCTTTTTTAAATAAATATATTTATCCCTATAAAGAGAACAGATTTCATGTGTTTCATGTATATATACAATTCTGTACGTACACACATTTGGGCAAACTATCTTCCCATCAACACTGAACTCACCATCGTGGTAAACACAGAACACTGATGTCTTTTCATTCTACTTTAAAACCTATGACTGAGTTACATGTTGTCTTACAAATATTTTCTTTGAGCAAATCATGATGCAATACTAGGAGACCATTAAATTTTCCTTCTTTTTGCAATTTACTACAATTTGCTCATGTTAAGTATTGCATACCTTTCAGAATACGACACTGTGCAATACAAAAATTAACTGTCTGCTAAAACTGTGGAGAATGTATGCTTCCTGTGTCTTACAGGAAAATATTTAACAACAACAAAGAATTCTCAGGGCAACTGAGATTCATGAACATCATTTCCTTAGGGGTTGCCAAATTGTGTATTGCAGAAGTGCAGTCTGCAGACATAAACATACATGAACGCAAGCACACATTTCCTTCTGTTAACCATGCTTCCAGAGGTTTCAGTAAACAATGCCATGAGATTTGATTGCCTAATGCATGTCATTCTTTGGAAATCTCAGATATATAGCTGAGGATATAGAAACAGAAAGAAAGAAGGATTTTTTACATGGATATAAAAAGTGAGAGTAGAAGACAGAAAATACAACCTGATGAAGACAAATCTATCTCAAGCTAAATGTGTTATAAATACTACTTTATCCATTTTACAATACATTCTCTGAAACACTCCAATTTATGAAATTTTTTTGTAACTACGTAGTTGTTCTTTGTGAGGATATACCAGACCTTATGTAACTGCTGTTTATATGCAGGCTGGTAGATTGCTTCCAACTTTGAGAATTACAAAAAAAGTACAAATGAATAAAACCACACATGCATTTTTATAAAACAGTTTTCATGATGTTGAAAGTCATAATGTTAATCCTTCAAGGTATATTTCTATAATTAGATTGATGAATCAAAAGGATATCCTGTATACTTTTTTAAGCCATTACTAAGATGTATGAAAGGACATCAAAAAATACAGACATAATGTAATTAAAAGATAAGCTTATTTTAGTACAAATTTTTAAATTTATAAATGAATTGAATATATAGTCATATATATTGATGTATTTACTAATTGTCTATATTCATCTTAAGCTCATTTTTTCTATTAAGTTTTCCCTATTTCA